>NC_064642.1:242280079-242905079 GCF_023864345.2 Schistocerca serialis cubense
TTGTGATTTATAAAATAGGTCAAGTTAGTGTTTTGATTAGAGTGCCAAAAGTGGCAATTTCTTTGTTTGGTATTTCTTTAAAATTGTAAAATGATGTATAACAGTTTCTTAAGAGATTGGAAATGACTGCAACGATTTTCGTATGTTCTATCGCACATAATTATGTGAAACTGTCATGAAATTTATGAATGATGGTCAGGATTAATGTATCTGCAGTGAATCAAGGAGTGGTCATGTAACTGAACCTTTAAATAACTGTGTGGGGCAGAGCTCACAGTCTTTTGCTTGTCATCTTGCATCTGAAATGTTGGTGAGGTATTTTGTCTGGTACTGGTAATGCTGTGGGCAGTGTGTATACTGGGAATGTTATTCGTGTACCGGGACTTGTTCATTGTAATTTAGCACATGTTGCTGGGTATTACTGCTGCTTCTGCAGAAAGTAGTACAAAATTTACTCTGGTGATATATACTGTTCAATTATTCAATGTGTTATTAGTTTCTGGCCACCATTCACATATATTATGCTTCTCTAAAAAAAAATTAAAAGTGATTTACATAAATATTAAAACAATTCTGTTTTGGGATTTATATAATATTAAAATCATTCTGCTTCAAGCAATGTTATCATACTTCACGATTTTGACCAACAGATCCAACCTCAGTACATGTTTTATTAAATTATTTACTAATGTATCACTGCTAATACAAGGCTTTAGTATTAACATTGTTATGTTGTGTTGTTGGGCTAAAGAGCAATGGAGTATGGCCACCCCCTATTGATGTTAGTGAGCCACACTCAAAGTTAATGGCCATACATTGCCCACACTCTGGAGAACCGTTGAAAACATTATACTACCATACAATGCTGTGTTCCAAACATACATTCTCAGTAATTTCTCCCTGAAATTAAGGCCTATGTTTGATACTAGTGGACTTGTCTTGGCCAGGAATGCCTTTTTTGCCTATCTAGTCTGCTTTTGATGTCCTCCTTGCTTTGTCCCTCATGGGTTATTTTGCTTCCAAGATATCAGAATTCCCTTACTTTTTCTGCTTTGTGTCCACCAATTTTGGTGTTAAGTTTCTTGCTATTCTCATTACTGCTACTTCTAATTCCTTTTGTCTTTCTCCTGTTTACTGTCAACCCATAATCTGTACTCATGAGACTGTTTATTCAATTCTACAGATCCTGTTACCCTTCTTCGATTTGACTCGGACAGCAATGTCATCAGTGAATCTCATCAACCTTTCAGTCTGAATTTTATTCTCATTCTTGAACGTTTCTTGTACTACCATCATTGCATTTTCAGTGCATAGATTGATCAGCAGGCTGAAACACTTCATCCCTGCCTTAAACTTTTTAATCCATGCACTTCATTCCTGGTCTTTTAGTCTTATTGTTTCCTCTTGGTTCTTGTACATATTGTATATTACCCATCTTTCCCTACAGCTTATTCCTTCTTTCTCAGAATTTTTGACACCTTGCACCAATTTACATTGTCAAACACTTTTTCTAGGTTGACAGGTCCTATGAGTGTGTCTTGATTTTGATTTAGTCTTGCTTCCATTATCAAGCACAGCTTCAGAACTGCTTCTCTGGTAACTTTACTGTTCTTGAAGCCAAGCTGATAGTCATATAATAGATCCTCAATTTCCTTTTCCACTCTTCTTTATATTACACTTGCCAGTAGCTTGAATACATGAGCTGTTAAACTGACTGTGCGTCAGTACTTGCACTTATCTGCCCTTTCTATCTTTAGAATTGTAGGGATGATATTTTTCTGGGAGTGTGATGCTACATTGCTTGTCTCATGGGTTCTACATGAGGCATGAATGTCTATGTAAATCCAGGTCACATTGAGAATAGAGCACTACATACCAAATACAAGAGTCTTGGAGCAGTGGATAATGCTTAAAAATTAGCAGAGCATTTACATCTGCAGCACAAACATGTGCTGTAATGGTAGATGTGAGTTATTCAAAACCTGAGCTGCAATATTCAACAGCAGAATTTTTGGCCTACCTACTATGCAATGCTTCCTCTGTCTGGTAATGTTTGTGTTTTCTGTACCATTATTTATATTGCACCCAAGAATTCTTAATATTGGATGAATTTTGGTGATAAGGGACTTAGATGGTAATTAGGATGAAGCTCATTAAAGCACTAATGGGAAATTCAAATGGGAGATGACATGTTGTTAGGAAGAATAACTACTAACCACCACATACAACTGTATACACTTCTAGAGAGACCAGGCATCATCTGGGAGGTGAACAGTGACCATATGAATCAAAATTGTGAACTAACCACAACTCACACACAATTTCCATTACTACTGGTTCCACACATCATTCCGAGCATCTTCAGAAACTACTAGTAGCCACTGTCCACACATTAAATGTATCTGATTCCATACAGCACCAATACCAGACATCATTCATTTTGTACACTTTCTTTGGTTTCAGTAGAATGCCATGTCATTTCAACCATGCATGTCAATTTTTACACTTCCATCTACATTATTCCGTGAAATATTGAATTTTGAACTGAAGTGTCTTACACTGGTGTTGTACACAGCCAGATACATTTTATATTTGTTTGATAGCTATTAAAAGTTACTGAAAATGCTCACATCTGACAAGTAAAACTGGTAATAAAGGAAGTTGTATGCAACTTTTGGCTGCTCCACACTTTTACCTCATTCTGTTCTATGATACTGTATCCATCATGGAGCAATTCATCAATTTGCCACATTTGGCACTCCAGTCGAAACACTAACTTGACCTATTTTATAAATCACAACTACAATTTAATACATGTTGAAAGTTATTGGAACCTAAAGGAAAGGAACTCATGCTGATAAGATCATTTGTGTCTCTGTGGAGGAGTCCAAAGTTATGGCACTGATAACTTAAATAAGCTAAATTGTTTATAACATATTTATTTATTTAATTGGAAAAATAATCTGTTCGTTATATTGCAGGCATTGTCTTCTCTCATCTGGTGTATAATGGGTGTGACTTTTTCAATGGGTTCAGTTGTTACAATTTACTATAAACAATAATAGTAATTATGTCAATAACATGTGCAGAGAAGAGGGGAGTACTATGTGAGGAGAAGAGTTGAAGACCTAGGAATCAGAGGATCAAGGGGAAGAGGAAGACCAAAACTGAGATGGAAAGACAAGGTAGCAGGAAACCTACAGGAAAAAGGAGGCTCAGAGAAGAAGCACTGGATAGGCATTTATGGAAGAGAAGGATCCAGCAAAGCAATGCCGACCCTACCTGACATGGGAAAAGGCTGAGATGATGATGATGATGATGATGATGATGATGAACATGATCATGATGATCATGAACATGATCATGATGATCATGATGATGGTGATGTCAATAACTCTTTAACTATTAAAGCTTCAGGCTTGAATTTATTTTCAATGAGCTTGTCCCACTGCAGCAGTTCCAAAACTGTCATTGGTTTTTCTCTAGCATGCTTGTAATGAGTTTTAATGTAATTTCATTAAAATCATATTAGTGGTGAAGCCACAGGTCCCTCCACATTACCTCATCCCATGACCATGTCACCAGAATGCACTGCTCTTCCTGCCTGGAAAAGTCCAGTGACCAATGGGCCTCACAGGTTGCTAGGCATCTTTGCTTCCACTCAGCTCACCTGTCACTGCCCTCTGACATTTAGCTGCCCCAACGAACATTCACACTGGCCCACAGCCGAACTGTCAGATTCACTCCATCTTACAGCAGTCAAACCAGCTGCTAGTAATGTCACTCTAGTGAATAACAGAGAGTGAGAAAACTGGAACAGAAGAGACGAGATGTGTTGCTACTGAAGCAAGTTGAAAATTAGGTGGACTGGTAAAATATGGAATGAGGAGGTTTTCTACAGAATTGGCAAAGAAGGTAACATATGGAAAATGCTGAGAAGAAGAAGGGACAGGATGATAGGACATATGTTTAGAAATCAGAAAATAGTTTCCATGGTACTAGAGGGAACTGCAGGGGATAAAAACTGTAGGGGAAGACAGATACTGGAATAATGTTGTTGTTGTTGTTGTTGTTGTGGTCTTCAGTCTAGAGACTGCTTTGATGCAGCTGTCCATGCTACTCTATCATGTGCAAGCTTCTTTATCTCCCAGTACCTACTGCAACCTACATCCTTCTGAATCTGCTTAGTGTATTCATCTTTTGGTCTCCCTCTACTTTTTTTACCCTCCACACATCCCTCCAATACTAAACTGGTGATCCCTTGATGCCTAAGAATGTGTCTTACCAACTGATCCCTTCTTCTAGTCAAGTTGCACCACAAGTTCCTCTTCTCCCCAATTCTATTCAGTTCCTCCTCATTAGTTATGTGATCTATCCATCTAATCTTCAGCATTACTCTGTAGTACCACATTTCAAAATCTTCTATTCTTTTCTTATCTAATCTATTTATTGTCCATGTTTCACTTCCATACATGGGCACATTCCATGCAAATTATTTCAGAAAGCGCTTCCTGACACTGAAAATCTCTATTCAATGTTAACAAATTTCTCTTCTTCAGAAACACTTTTCTTGTCACAGTCAGTCTATATTTTAAATCCTCTCTCTTTTGACCATCATCAGTTATTTTGCTCCACAAATAGCAAAACTCATCTACTACTTTAAGTGACTAATTTCTTAATATAATCCCCTCAGAATTGCCTGATTTAATTTGACTATCCTCATTTTGCTTTTGTTAATGTTCATCTTATGAGACTTGAATATATTCAACAAATAATTGAGGACATAGGATGTTAGCACAAGAGAGGAATTGATGGTGGGCCACATAAAAGCAGTCAGAAGACTGATGACTCAAAAAGGAAATTCAAATATTGTCAGTCATTGTTAATTTATGATTAGAGCTTTTTTTTTGTTTGTGTTTTTACTTTTGTTTACCAGGAGATATCTTAGAAATTAGTGACTGTAGAAATTTTGTGTTAGTTGAATCCATATATCTACCAGTACATGATTTTCACTTCTTCTGAACTTTATTGATATATTTTCAGCTTGTGAACCGCCATAAGAACAACAAAAAGAGACAACCTACACCTTTAACAGAAGATATGTTGAATGAATTAAACAAAAACCATATGGGTGGCCTTGATAATTTTGGAGCAGAAGATCTCTATAATATGGAAGATGTATGGAATGACAAACCATATGATAAACCACCAAAGAAGGTAACAATATTTACTAAAAAATTAAAGCTTGTTATTAGGTAAACTTTTGTGTTTCTATTTGCAAAATCACATTATCTGAACCACTTAATTACTCATAATCCCACACCCCATTTTCAAACATAAATTTTTAAGAGGTGTGTGTGGGGGGGGGGGGGGACTCTGTCTTGTGTTACGAAATAGTCTTGAACACTCAAAACATTAAAATTCAGAACATACTTGTCCTGTTATCATCTGCAATAATGAACAAGTTTTCACTTAAACTGTAACCATATAAGATACAGTATGGCACAAGTAGTGCAAGGAGATGGGTCCACCCTCTGATGGAGAAGGCACACGTAAGTGAAATATATTCAATACAAACATAGGACAGGAGAATTTTCTCTCTTCTGTACAGATACAAGGGTGTAGCTTTGTTGAAGTTGTCATAGAAGAACGCTCATAGACTTCTAACCAGTCAAGCACCAAGCAGAAAACCAATGCCTTACCCTGCTGTTTTGAATATGTAAGGCTAACAGAACAAAAATTTGTTGATTAGGACAACTGTACAGCGAGGGAAAATATTTACAATGTCCTAGTTATCCTCTGTGTGTATAGCCTTGAAATCATGGGGCTTATTTAAAATTTAAGCTCAAAACTGAATGTGGTGTATGTGTCTAGATTTACTCTGGTGAATTTAAAACTCCCTGGACATTCATAACAGTGGGATCCACCCCTACCCCTATCTGCTCTAAACCACAGATAAAACCTTTGTAACTATTGATTCTAAGTCTATTATATTCTGCATTTGCCCACATCATGAGCTGCCTGCTTAATTTGTCAGTGAACTACTTGAAAACTGACGTTTGCTTATAGAACAGGTATATTAACTGAGGACACCAACTCAGTCATGCCAGTCACTGCAAGACAACAGCTCAACTTCTGTACAAGTAGTTCCAAGCAAAGAGATTTTACTTGATTTGCGAAATATTCATATCATGCAGTTTTAAACACATAATAATGATACAGAGGAACTAGAAACAATCATTAATGGTCACACATTAAACAAAATTAGACGTGAAAAATTTATTGGTGTTCAAGTAAATTATAAACTAAAGTGGAAGAAAATGTACTGACAAGAATTGTAAGAAATTTGCTAAAGTTTGGTTACGCAATAAATTACACAAATCTAAAGATCATGAATCAAACTGAATATTTGAGTCATTATAATTATGAATAACTTAACCTTTAACTACTATGGATGATCTCTCAGGCTACTACATTTTTTTGTCTTTTGATATTTCACGTTCCCCAGCAAGATGAAGTAGACTCTTCTGCATACCATCCTATTGGATGACAGGCTACAAATGCCAGAAATATGGCATTGTTGTTTGCAATTTGTTTATTTTGGACCTTGAGAGGTCTCACAGGTGTACCATAGTGTTTGCGAGTTGTGTTTTTGTTGAATTTTACCATTTCTCCTTGGTGAGGAAAGCTAGACCTTCAATGCAATGTTGTCTTTGCAAGACGGATGTGGGCATTCAAGAATATCTCAGTGAATTCTCAGATGAAGGCTCTGTTGACAGTAATGATGACCCTGACTTTGATTCAGAGAAAGAAACTGAAAGTCATGAAGATGTGATGGATGATGTCAATGGAGAAGCATACTTCTTTGCTAAGAACAGAAAGAAAAAAATGGAGAAAACAGAAGCCGCTAATGTAAGAACAAGGCAACTAAACATTGTCTTACAGCTACCTGAACTGCAACAGATTCTTAAAAGTCTTGTAGAAAACTTTCTATTTTGGAGATATGATCCTAGCCTTTTGTTTTCCTTATTTGAAGTGGAAAACAAGGTATCCTCGTCAATAGTGTGGCACTTTGATTAGGTTTGAGAATTGTAGGAGGGTCTGTGTGCAATGCAAGAAGGCTGAAAGCAATTAGAATTTGATTCATGGCCTTGGAAGAATACATAAGGTAATTACTATCTTCTTGATTTTTAAAATAAAAATTTGGCAAAATTTCTCCCTAGATAGAATAATGGGGTAGAATAATTGCTCTAATGCTAAAATGATGAGTAGTAAACTCAGAGCTGATTCCAAATACAGTTTGTCATAACTGAAATGTGTTTTCCTACAGTTATGTAGTGAATCTGTAATACTGTCTTCCTGACGATAATCTGTGAGTGGTTAGAGAGGTAACTATCTGCTGTTATTTTAGTAATACATAAAGTAAAAATAAAATTGCAAATTCTGCTGTGTTTTAGTTTTCAAACTGTTTTAAATTCTGCATTGCTGCGCAGTGTAGGATCCTTACCAGATAGGACTAACAGAGTATATCGAAAAAGTTCAAAGAAGGGTAGCACATTTTGTATTATCACAAAATATGGGAGAAAGTGTCACTGAAATGATACAGGATTTGGACTGGACATCATTAAAAGAAAGGCGTTTTTTGTTGCAATGGAATCTTCTCACAAAACTCCAATCATCAACTTTCTCCTCCAAATGTGAAAATATTTTGTTGACACTGACCTACATAGGGAGAAATGATCACCATGATAAAATAAGGGAAATCAGAGCTTGTACAGAAAGATATAGGTGTTCATTTTTTCTGCACGCTATACTAGATTGGAATAATAGAGAATTGTGAAGGTGGTTCGATGAACCTTCTGCCAGGCACTTAAATGTGATTTGCACAGTATCCATGTAGATGTAGCTGTAGATGTTTAAAAAATGCAAATTTCCATAAAGTCTGTTTTCAAGACGTGTAACGAACAACAGGAAGTCATGAAAATATATATTCATCAAAACAGGGGTTTTATACAAAAAATAAAATAAAAAGGCAGTCTGAGAGACCTCTCCATAGTAATTGTGTTCCTGTCAACATCCGTAGTAGCTGAGGGTTAAGTTGATCACATAGAAATGTAACAGGAAAAGCTACCTAAAGACTGCAATTTATTGGCAGAATACTTAGAGGATGTAACAGGTTTACTAAATAGACTGCCTACACTACTCTTGTCTGCCCTCTTCTGGAGTACTGTTTCACACAGTGAGATCCATATCAGATAGGATTGATGGAGGGCATTGAAAAAGTTCAAAGAAGGGCAGCTAGTTTTGAATTATCATGAAATAGGGGAGAGAGTGCCACAGATATGATATGTGAGTTTGTGTGGCAATCACTAAACAAAGGTGTTTTATGTTGCAGCAGGATCTTTTCATGAAGTTTCAGTCACCAACTTTCTCCTCTGAATGTGAAAATATTTTGTTGGTGCCCACCTACATAGGGAGAAATGATAATTGTAATAAAATAAAAGAAATTAGAGCTTTCACAGAAAAATTTAAGTATTCATTTTTCCCTCATGCTGTTCAAGAGAGGAACAGTAGAGAAATAGCTTGAAGGTGGTTCGGTGAACACTCTACCAGGCACTTAATTGTGGATTACAGAGCAGTCATGTAGATGTATATGCTGTCTCCCTACATAGGGAGAAATGATAATTGTAATAAAATAAAAGAAATTAGAGCTTTCACAGAAAAATTTAAGTATTCATTTTTCCCTCATGCTGTTCAAGAGAGGAACAGTAGAGAAATAGCTTGAAGGTGGTTCGGTGAACACTCTACCAGGCACTTAATTGTGGATTACAGAGCAGTCATGTAGATGCATATGCAGATGAAGTCAATCAAAGAACTAAGTACAGTGTACTTTTCTTTCCAAATTATCTGAACTAGGTAGCAGTGAAAGAGATACCTGGGATAGTATTGTCAGTTCTCTCAGTCAGTGCCTCCCCCACTTCTTTACCTGCCAATGAGAAGTCTTTCATTGAGTCCACAACTAAGTGCACACTGTTGAGTCAGTGTCAGCAAGCCATGGCTGCTACACATATAGCATCATAATAAGCAACAACTACTGGGTCCTATTGTTGACATAATTTACATGGCGACTGTCCATAATTTAGTTTGCCACCAGCCTGGCTTTGTCACCGAATTGCTTTTGATCATTTGCATATGTGTTCACTATATGGAAGTGTTGTTTGTTTGCTGAGAGAGCTTTGATTTTCATTGCATATTTCTAGTCTTGTTTATGACTAAAAGTGGCTGTTATAAGACACATGGGATTAAATGAACAGTATCATCTGCAATACATACGAATTTTTTCGTGACATTGAAGACAATCTCAGAAGAAATAAAATTTTGTTGGCACTACAGGCAGGAACACTGAGGACCTGTGGTGTTTCACCCTGAACAGTGCAGAGAATAACATGTGCAGAAGCACAGGGGAAGGAAATCTGAATTCGAGATACATGGTTCATTCTCCAAGAAAGGATATTAGCAGAGGAAGAGTTGTCAGTGATTTGTACAATTTCTAATCAGAGATCGTTTGTCGTAATGTAATTAAATTTCACAGTCATGCTTCATATTTCATATAACAAAAAGTGACAGATGTCTTATGCAACAAGACTGGTTTCACAGGGGGCTACCACTCAACTGGCAATATTTTAAAATGTTTGGGATTTTGATACAGAAAATGCAGCGAAGGAAGATGCATTCTGATGTAGATACCATACTGTAGCAATAGACCCACTTCTACAAGAAAAATACACTACACTACATCAAGAAAGAAAATATTCCTTGCCCTATTATTCATCTTGCTGAGATCTGACAATCAAAATAGTGCCAGGAAGCACATCTAAAGACAAACGTGGCTTGAAAGTGCTGACTGGGAAAGGCAACAGACATTTTTTATGTCATATAGCATCAGCAGAAAATGGATTCATTAAATATACAAACTGATATTTATGTTCAGCAAATCTAGTGATTGTCATTAGGAAATGAGTAGAAATGTGGTGAACATTGCTTCTTTTTAATTTTTTATTACATGATTTAGAGGAGAGTTGTGTCATCATCATGTATAATGACAGTGATGTTTCAAAGAATGAGTAAAAAAGTCATAATTCAAACACAATGAAGGGAGAAATTGTGCAGTAGCTAGAAGAGAAAAATATTTCATGTTAGAGCTACTGTACTCACTCACAGGCATTGGAGGAAGTCAGGTGACATAAGCACCTTTACAGTCAATTTGAACTTGACTAAATATCATCCATAATGGCAAAAAGGTTTTAAGGCTTCTCCCTTAACAATGCCAATACAACCCAATAGAAAATAAGAAAATGTGCAAGTAGATGACTTTCTTAGTTCTCCAGAAGATGATAATTAAGAAACAGTAACTTAGATTAACTGCTATGTTTTTTTTTTCTTCTCTTGACTCAAACTTGTGAACACAATTTCCTCTCACCACTGCCTTTCATGTCAGCTTCCTCTTTTCCTCTCATTATACCAACAATTTTTCAAAATGCCTGTGCTGACATATTTGTTCATTTTATTTCCAGGGAGCAGGGGTTAAATGTAACATGCATATCTCATGAACACTTAAATGTCAATATAATGAAAAATGAAACTGATTTGTGCATTGACAAAAGAATAATAACAGTGTATTTTGCTACAATATGATTCATAATTCATGCAAAAATACATCTGAACGGGCCTCCATTTTACAGCAGTGCCTTAAACAGATTTGTCGATACATCATTCTGCAGCCATAATTGTTTGAAACAACTCATTATCTGCTTTTGACTGTAAAATCTTTATTTCAGATTGCTGTTTGGTCAAACACTTAACTTCCAAGCAAGCACTTTATAATGTGTTGGGCATGGCAATTGGCCATCGGCCATCTCATAGCCATGCCAGATAGCACCGTTGATATTATTGTTGGATGACAAAGTTTATTGAGTTTATTTCAACATGGATCTTCTGAGAGCTGAGGTCTACCAGTGAGAACATGAGTGTGCAAAGTTTACAGAACAGTTGGAAAAGGGAAAAGGGGGGGAATGACTTCCATACTTGTCCCTCCAGTCACCACTTCCACTGCTCCATAGTATATTTACTTTGTATGCTTTTGATACCAGTTATTTTATAGAAGTATTTCCTGGAACAATGCAACTAGTAATGAAAGTATTTATCATGCCAAAGAATGCAATAAGACTACAGTGTAAAATACATAATGAAACATTTTGAAGATTCCTCATACAGGGCTATTACAAATGATTGAAGTGATTTCATAAATTCACTGTAGCTCCATTCATTGACATATGGTCACGACACACTACAGATGCATAGAAAAACTCATAAAGTTTTGTTCAGCTGAAGCCGCACTTCAGGTTTCTGCCGCCAGAGCACTCGAGAGTGCAGTGAGACAAAATGGCGACAGGAGCCGAGAAAACGTATGTCGTGCTTGAAATGCACTCACATCAGTCAGTCATAACAGTGCAATGACACTTCAGGACGAAATTCAACAAAGATCCACCAACTGCTAACTCCATTCGGCGATGGTATGTGCAGTTTAAAGCTTCTGGATGCCTCTGTAAGGGGAAATCAACGGGTCGGCCTGCAGTGAGCGAAGAAACGGTTGAACGCGTGCGGGCAAGTTTCACGCGTAGCCTGCGGAAGTTGATGAATAAAGCAAGCAGGGAGCTAAACGTACCACAGCCGACGGTTTGGAAAATCTTATGGAAAAGGCTAAAGCAGAAGCCTTACCGTTTACAATTGCTATAAGTCCTGACACCCGAAGACAAAGTCAAACGCTTTGAATTTTCGGCGCGGTTGCAACAGCTCATGGAAGAGGATGCGTTCAGTGCGAAACTTGTTTTCAGTGATGAAGCAACATTTTTTCTTAATGGTGAAGTGAACAGACACAATGTGCGAATCTGGGCGGTAGAAAATCCTCACGCATTCATGCAGCAAATTCGCAATTCACCAAAAGTTAACATGTTTTGTGCAATATCACGGTTTAAAGTTTACGGCCCCTTTTTCTTCTGCGAAAAAAACGTTACAGGACACGTGTATCTGGACATGCTGGAAAATTGGCTCATGCCACAACTGGAGACCGACAGCGCCGACTTCATCTTTCAACAGGATGGTGCTCCACTGCACTTCCATCATGATGTTCGGCATTTCTTAAACAGGAGATTGGAAAACAGATGGATCGGTCATGGTGGAGATCATGATCAGCAATTCATGTCATGGCCTCCACGCTCTCCCGACTTAACCCCATGCGATTTCTTTCTGTGGGGTTATGTGAAAGATTCAGTGTTTAAACCTCCTCTACCAAGAAACGTGCCAGAAATGCGAGCTCGCATCAACGATGCTTTCGAACTCATTGATGGGGACATGCAGCGCCGAGTGTGGGAGGAACTTGATTATCGGCTTGATGTCTGCCGAATCACTAAAGGGGCACATATCGAACATTTGTGAATGCCTAAAAAAACTTTTTGAGTTTTTGTATGTGTGTGCAAAGCATTGTGAAAATATCTCAAATAATAAAGTTATTGTAGAGCTGTGAAATCGCTTCAATCATTTGTAATAACCCTGTAGTATTCCAAGATTTTTTATCAGCACTTTTGAATAATCATGAAAACTACTTTTTAATTAACAGCAACATATAAAATTAAAACATGATCAAAAACAAAGCCCATGACATCTTTTGTTCCACACATAAGATTTAGAAGAATATTACTTGTACTATCTGATAAAAAATGTCTGAACACCTGCTAGTAGGCATTAATATGAGGTTTGTCCACCATCTACCTTTATGATGGCTTGAACTCTGCTGGAGATACTTTCAGTGAGATGTCTGTGGACAAATGGCAGCCATTATTCCTCAAGAGCGAAAATCAGAGAAGGTAGTGATGTTGGACACCAGGATCTGGAGTGAAGTCAATATTCTGACTCATCCCAAAGGTGTCCTATTGGTTTCAGGTCAGGCCACTGGGCAGGCCATGACAGGATGCATTGTAATGCCGTACAAATAGTTATTGACTATGCACTGCCCCTCTACTGTATGCAGTGCACAATGCTGTAAAATGTGTTCACATCCTTCCACATTTAACATTTTCTTAAGCACAATAAGGGGATCGTTCCCTAACCACAAAAAGCAGCCCCAAACACTAACACCGCATTTGCTGTAATTCATTACAGCAAATGTAACAATAAATGATGACAGGAATTTGCAAAAGCCAAATCCTTTTATCTGATTGCTACAGGATGTAGTATGATTCATTACTCCAAACCACTTGTTTCCAGTCTTCCACTCGCCAGTGACGTCACTCTTCACACCACCTCAAGTGACGCTTATCATTGACTACAGAAACTTGTTACTTATGAGAAGTTGCTCGACCATTGTACACATTTTTTTTATAACTCCCTATGCATAGTCATTGTGCTAGGTGGGCTACTTATAGCACTTTGGAGCTCATTTGATTTTTTTTACAACCATCCTCTGAAATGCTTGACAGTCTTTGTCCCAGTACATGAGGCTTCATGTTCTCATTTCACAGTCACATCACCAGCTTGGGCAACTTTAGATGGGTAGAAATGCCCCTGATGGATCTGATTCTCAGATCCATGCACATGATCAAAATCACTGAGCTCTTCTGTTGTTACAACTTCTCTGCTTAAAACACAATACTTCCTGACTCCTTTTACATGGGTGGGTTTGCCTCTTGTGACATCTAGTGGTCAATTCTGCATTACAAAGGTGTGTCAGATACTTTTGATCACATAGTATAGTCTAATAAAACAGTCTTGAACATGGTACCTGCAGGCAAAGCCAAGAAATTGGGACTCTAAGCAGATTAAAAAGTCAATTAAATGCAACAGTTATCAGCCTTTCTTACAACTTACCTATCTAGGCTTGGGAGACTGAAAATCACTGACAGTAGCATAACAGTGCTTGCTGTAGTACTCTGGCATCCATTCTCACAGTATTCAGGCAGCTGTTATGTTTTCCACTGCATCTGTGTCCTAACGTAAGTCTTCTAAGAGGGGCAGAAGCTATGACAGTTGTGAAGGGTTGACCGTCATATTAAGACTATAATCAAACAGTTTCCCGTTCATCCCATAATGTATGACTATGCTCTTGAATTTACACATCCAGTCAGCTCTATTTCCCCATTAGAGTCCTTCATACAAAATGTCTTCAGAGTGTGCTATTCAAAACTTGTTCACTCACTTTTTTTACTAATTTTTCATAACTATCCTTAAACTATTAATAAACTGTGATAAGCATATGTGCATAGGATTACATGAAAAAATGCAGATCAAAGTATAGGAAGATATGTAACTTTACTCTGTACATGAATCTGTTTGTCACATGATATAAGGAAACTATAGTAAAATTCATCAAACGTAGTTGTGTGTTCTAAATTATCCTTAAAACTCCAGAGTGTAGTGATGATTCCAACAGCTGTGCTCAGTTGCATGACACTTCCATCATGAATAAGTTTAGTGGTTGATCATTGAAGTTCAAGTTTGACTAGTAATAATATTCCACTGTATAACATCTGTTTGTAAATTTAAGGATTACATTCAATAACCTTTCGGATTACAGCGTTCATCAGCTTCACTTCAAGAAAACAGCATGGCAAACCTTTATGATAGCTGGCGCTCTGAGTGGAATGGATACTACTACAATGCATATTATGGAAATGGTAATGGATCTAGTACCAGTGGGTATGCACGAAGGAGGTCTGACTATGACACAAATTTCTGAAGTAAGCAATCTGTGGCCACACAAGCATACCAGGATCATCTGTCTGATAGTCCTTAGAAAAGAGAAAAATCTGTGTTGTTCAGTGTTTCAGGAATTACTTATTTCTATAAACTGTAAATAATATATGTAAGTCTGATATTTGGAAATGTGTGTCCACATTCTAATTTCTCTAGTCAGGTGACAAAATGGAGTCCATAGATACTTAACAAGCAACAGGAAACTGTGATAAATTTTATGTGGCCATGCTTAAATCATGACAGCAACTACAGCTGTACAAATAAATGTCGAGGAGGACTACAATTAGCTCAATGTTGTGATAACTGTAAGCAGATCTGATAGTTGCACACACAATTTTATTCATGAATAAGAGGTTTTATCCTCATTACAAATTATATTTATCCAGGCGAATTTCTCCATTATTGTCCTCTGTGAAATGTGTCCCAATAGAGAAGCTGCCTAATCTTTGTTGAAAATCTTGTTTTCAATTTAAGATTTTGTATCTAGTAATCAAACTTAATATATAGTAAATCACTTCCAAGTAATACTCCCTGTAACTTCAATTGTACTGTTTGTCCAGAACAGATATTTATGTTAAGTAACAGGAATGATTCAATGGCTGCAGTCAAAATGCCATATACTTTTAACAGTGCTACATGTTGTGAAAATCAACAAAATGACATAAGTCATGAACGTTTCTGCTCATTTGATAGGAAGCTGTAAGCTGAATGCCAATTGAGAAATATTTTGTTACTGATAGTAGTCAGCTGATAACACTATGGACTGATAGAATGCACAAAAAGATCTGAAATTAATCACTATTTAGGGTCTAGCGTTCTTGAACAAATCCAACCAAAAATCTGTAAAAGTATGATGACTTCCTACAGTGAAATATTTTCTTAACTGATGTATGTTTAAATGGGCCTAGAAACTCTTCATCTGCTGGCTTTATTTATACATAAATTTACAGTGCAGAGTAGAATATTTTAATTCTGAAGAAGCAACTTAAAAATTAAATAAAAGCTATGAGAGGAATAAATATTTTTGTATAATAGACTCAATTGATACACTCAAGAATTCAGCATAGTTTTCAGTAGTAGTAATCGTTCATGACTAGTGTTACATGATTTAAGAGAATAGTTCTTTACATAGGTACAAGGTGCTCTCAAAATTATCACACCAACAAATATGACATAATGTGCTAATAATGTACAAAGCCCTCCACAAGCTTGCCTAAAATTCTTGAAAAGACCATTTGTGAGAGCATTACAGGAAAATGTAAGGTGAGAGACTAACAAAAGAATGGAATTTTAACAAACATACTTGGTAAATCTTACAAAACACCAACCAAAAGTGTCAGTTTCATTAAAAACCTTTTAGCATAAATATTTATTGTGATATTGCAAACAGGTGCAAGCTTTAACTTAGGTTTCTGCTGTAACTAAATTTTCAGAATTACTAGATTTATTTTGTCATAGACATAAATAATTGACTTTCTGTTCATTGAGCACCTGAACTTCCTGTCCATACTGCATAATCAGGCTGAGGGAAAACTCAACATTAAGTTATGATATTGGTACATTACATATACTGTGGTACTTCTACTGACATGTATTTCTCTCCTTTGGAGCATACTAAGCAATGAACATCTTACTTCATTAATATTTTCTTGTAAATATTAGTGGAGTTATGCTCCTTGAGCAAGAAATTTTGTGATATTTGATGTCTAGGTGCTCACCTAGCCTTCGTCAACTGCTGCAAATAAAAATCAGTGCACTGCCATGGAGCTAGACCATCTCCAAATTCCAAATTAATCCATTCACTCTAGGCAAATTTAAAAGGGAAGTAGCAACTGCTACAATAGCACAAAATCTGAGTTAGCCCAGTATTCCCCATGCAGATCTTTTATGCTTGCATATATGAATCATGAATGATTTCTCTTTGCTGTGTTGTAACATGATGTGAGCTAGCACCCTTGAGTATACTGTTTACATATCTTTTTAAATTAAACTGTTCAAGCTTGTCAATAAATGTGCTGAAATGGAGATGATGGTCTTGGCCATTTTCATAGTGTTTTCTCAACCACCTCCCCTTTCCCCCCACTTCCCACTTGTGTACTTTTTCTAATAATAATAACCATGGCAGTTTTATGACCAGTGACTCCACCCATTGCCATCCAGTTTAAATATTTATGCTTCTGGAGGCCTGGTGCCTGGAACAGCCACTACTCTTGCCAGGTGACATGACCATTCCTAATGGAATTTCAATGAAGCTTTGCACATAGGCCAAGAATTTGTAATCACAAAGGATGTTCACTATATTTTGAGTACTATAGGCTCTTCATATGGTGAACTAAACGCCAGCAACTGCATAAATGTGTAAAAGAGAGGGAGAAATAAGCTAAAAAACTAATATCATTCCCTGAAACACTTTTTGCATTTCCAGAAATATTTTGATCATTAATTTCTTAGAATTTGTTCACAAAAAATTACTAATAAATTTATTATTTACATCTGTTTTACAAACAATCTGTACATGTTTGCCACATGAAACAATATTATTGTTACATGTATACATGTGTGTGTGAGTGCATGTGTGTGTGTGTATATTATATATAAATCTGTACAAAGTCAAGTTTAAAATATTTTGTATATACTGTACTTCATTGACCAATAAACAGAGTGAATGTTTAAAAATTGTATCAATTTATTCTCATTTCACATAATGCTCACAATTTCCTCCTACATCCATAAAAAGATACATTAACAATTTTCAGTGGTACATTTCTTTTGTAAGAAATTAGCTTTTAGCTGTATGTAGACTGCCTTCTTATTAATTAATTATAACACTGCAAATGGGAAACAAAAAGATTTTCCACAACTATGCTTTAGCTGGTATCACACTGAAGTACTGGTCATTAGGAGTTGATGGGAAGGAGACTTTTCTGATGTCTTCAGATTTCCGGAATTTTAATGAATGAAAAACACCATCTGTATAAATATTTTTTATTGATGATGAACAGCTTCAATCTGATTAGACTACCATCTTCATATGATGGAACAGTCTTGCTACTACTGTCAAACCACACCTCGTGGCACCAGATCAAAAACAGTCATCATTAACAAATGAAGTAGTGATCCAGACACTGCTCTTCATTCACTATGCCGGTGGAGATAACACTTCCGTGAGATACGTCTTTAATTACCACAATGTTCTGTAAGTGTACTACTAGCGAGACAATAGATAAAGGGAAAGAGGGTAGACACCACAGAAAAAATGGTGTTTGAAATTTATTCATAATTATGAATAAATTTTTTAATATTAACACAGCTGCAAATTGTCACCACCACCATCCCTTCAGACATGCATGCATGCCTGAAGGAACTGACATTGTAAAATAAAAATTGTGTTATCATAAAATTTTCAGTTTTTTAAAGAGTTTATTAATCAGGGGAAAGACAGAAAACAGTTTTGATTTGCTTTTTATCTGATCCTGTTAGATTGCAAAACTGAGCAAGGCATATTTTTAAGAAATGGTGCATAATTAAGTACAATATATAATCATTTATAATTCAAGAAATATTCTTCAGTTGTTCTTCAGTTTGTAGGTAATCAAGTACAAATAAGTGAGCCAGTCTACTTACTGGTCTAACTAGAAAGTATTTGCTTAGTTCTGAAGTGAATTTTTTTGAATGAGTTTTAATGCCTTTGAGGAAATTGTGCACCTGTGTTGTGTAGTAGTTGTGAATGCAACAGTTTGTTTGTTTGTTATTGGCTGTCAGCATCATCAGAAAGGGGTGGAGGCAACAACTCAATATTGGCATTCCAGAAGGCCACATCCTTACCAGTAAAGCTTAAGGGGGAAAGGAATACATAGAATAATATCAGAAGGTAGATAGAATTAGCCATGTGCCCTTTTTGAAGAGAAACTGGTAGTAACTACAAAATAACACACAGTGTTACCAAAAACAAATATGGAGTAAATAGGCACCCAGCCACAAGTTACTGCTAGACGGCCAGGATCTCACTCCTGCAGGTTGCACTTGTGCCATACTATGTGACAATACAGTTTCATTAACAGAGTGACTGAATTATTCATTCAATTGCTGATGATATCTTCTTGTAGCAGTGTAGCTACTGTTTACATTTTGAAGACACAAGAACAGACTTCATAAGCATGTTGTCAGCAAGAGAACTGAACAGCAAACTGTAAACAAAAGTGTCAGAGCCATAGGAAGATCAGGAAAAGTTGGCCTCATGTCACCTGGAAAGCATCGAAACTGCAAGAAACCTAAAACATAACTGAATGATTTTGTCAAGGGTGCTTTAAGATCCTCCATATTTGAAATGTAAACATATGGTGAATATATCCAACATCACAGAAACTTGTTACAATAATTCAAGAGGAAACTGGCTTTGAGGGTAGCACTTCATCAATGAAAAGAATTTTAAAAGACACTGGTTTTAAATATGTTAAAAGTAATGATACAAGGATGTTTTTAATGGAAAGAAATGACAACTAAACATTCAGCCGTATTCCTGAGAAAGATTACCTTGATGAAACATGGGTGAATCAGGATCATTCCAGGAAAGCCTGCTGAAAAATGAGTGGTGATGGTGGTGGCAGTTTTCACACAGGAAAAGGTTCTTGGATAGTCATTCTTATGGTTTTGTTCCCGAGAGCAAACTTTCATTTAGTTGTAAGAAAAACAGCAGTGACTATCATTCTGAAATGAATACTGCTCCTTTCAAGAAACAGTCCACATACAGTTTTTGGTGACAACCATTACCTCTGCAAGTAGTCAGCACAAGCGACAAAAGACAAACCACTGGGTGATTTAAACAAGAAAACACACAAACTTAACTGCATGTGAATATGGTCATACAGTTTTGTGTTCACCCCTACACAATGCCAGTATAATCAAATTGAATAAATTTGGGCACATGTTAAGGCTATTGGGGTGGGGGATGTCTCAAGATAACAGACAATGAATCATTTGTGCATGAGGCAACAGACATCATCCTCTGTTCACCAAGGGCAAACTGTCTGTGGCATGTTGAAAAGTTCCAAGAATACCACTTTGATAAGGTGGTGAAGATGAATGTAAGCCTTTGGACTTATCACAAAGTTACAACTGGATGCTTAGGACACAGACTAAGAGAGCAGTGATGATGGCATTATAATGTAGGCTCTGGAACAAAGTAAGGTAATGAATCGTCAGAATAGCACCAGATAAATTCATCAAAAACTCTGATATTTTGACAGGTAACCTCATCATTTTCAACACACAATTGGAAAATGCCTTAAAGTGACAGGGAGGGCTACCTGTCAAGGTAGTGGTGGTTTATGACAAACTTACAGGGGAGCACTCCCTCGTGTTACTTGAAAATGATACATCCAAACACACACATGCATCCATTACAAAATTACACCTTAAGAAAGGTCTGTAGAGTAGAAGGAGTTGTCAAGCAAATATAATCATTTCAGATTACATTTGAAATTAATTTTATTACCCATTCGATTCTTCACTTCAATGGGCAAGCGGCCAAAGATTTTTGTGGCTAAACATCTCACTCATTTTTGTGCCACTTGATGGAGGACTGATGATCTGTGCAAAGAATTTCTCTTTCATTTTTGTAATGATGAATGTTACTGTTGTTTTCAAATTGCTATTGATAACTGAAAACAAACTTCATACAGTCATAAATGTGATGTAAGGCTGTTGTCACTATGTTTAATGAGCTATCTTCAAGAGGTTCTAGAGTGGACATCACATATTACACAAATTACGTGCTTTTCTGCAACAAATACTTTTTTCCTCTGAGAAGAGTTACCAAAGACTATCATGCCACAACAGATCAGTGTATGAAAGTAGAAAAAGTAATTCAGCTACTTGATGTTTTCTCCTCCAGTGTTTGCTGTTATCCATAACAGGAAAGTTGCAGCGCTTAGACACTTTAGCTTGAAATTTAGCACGGACTTCAATGCGAGAGGCTTATAACAGTTTCCACAATGAAACTTTGTCTCAAAACCTGGCAGAAAATCCAAAGAGATTCTGGTCGTATGTGAAGGATGTTAGCAGCCAAAAAACAATCAATGCCTTCTCTGCATGATAGCAATGGAGACACCATCGAAGACAGTGCTGCCAAAGCGGAGTTACTAAACACAGCCTTCCGAAATGCCTTCACAAAATAAGATGAAGTAAATATTCCAGAATTCAAATCAAGAACAGTTGCCAACATGAGTAACTTAGAAGTAAATATCCTCGGAGTAGTGAAGCAACTTAAATCACTTAATAAATGCATGCCTTCTGGTCCAGACTGTATACCAATTAGGTTCCTTTTGGAGTATGCTGATGCATTAGCTCCATACTTAACAATCATATACAACCGTTCCCTCAATGAAAGATCCGTACCCAAAGACTGGAAAGTTGGACAGGTCACACCAATATTCAAGAAAGGTAGTAGGAGTAATCCACTAAATTACAGGCCCATATCATTAATGTCGATATGCAGCAGGATTCTAGAACATATATTGTGTTCTAACATAATGAATTACCTCAAAGAAAATGGTCTATTGGCACACAGTCAACATGGGTTTAGAAAATATTGTTCTTTTGAAACACAACTAGCTCTTTATTCACATGGAGTGCTGAGTGCTATTGACAATGGATATCAGATCGATTCCGTATTTCTGGATTTCCGGAAGGCTTTTGACACTGTGCCACACAAGTGGCTCGTAGTGAAATTGCGTGCTTATGGAATATCGTCTCAGCTATTTGACTGGATCTGTGATTTCCTGTCAGAGAGGTCACAGTTAGCTGTAATTGATGGAAAGTCATCGAGTAAAACAGAAGTGATTTCTGGCGTTCCCCAAGGTAGTATTATATGCCCTTTGCTGTTCCTGATTTGTTATGATTTGGGAGACAATCTGAGCAGCCATCTTCAGTTGTTTGCAGATGACGCTGTCGTTTATTGACTAATAAAGTCATCAGAAGATCAAAACAAACTGCAAAACGATTTAGAAGAAATATCGGAATGGTGCAAAAAGTGGCAGTTGATCTTAAATAACAAAAAGTGTGAGGTCATCCACATCAGTGCTAAAAGGAATGCGTTAAACTTCGGTTACACAACAAATCAGTCTAATCTAAAAGCTGTAAATTCAACTAAATACCTAGGCATTACAATTACGAACTATTTAAATTGGAAGGAACACATAGAAAATGTTGTGGGGAAGGGTAACCAAAGACTGCATTTTATTGGCAGGACACTTAGAAAATGTAACAGACCTACTAAAGAGACTGCCTACACTACACTTGTCCTTCCTCTTTTAGAATATTGTTGCGTGGTGTGGGATCCTTACCAGATAGGACTGGCTGAGTACATCAAAAAAGTTCAAAGAAAGGCAGCACGTTTTGTATTAGTGCAAAATATGGGAGAAAGTGTCTCAGAAATGATACAGGATTTGGGATGGACATCATTAAAAAAAGGCATTTCTCGTTACCACAGAATTTTCTTACGAAATTCCAATCACCAACTTTCTCCTCCAAATGCAAAAATATTTTGTTGACACCGACTTACAGAGAGAGGAATGATCATCAAGATAAAATAAGGGAAATTAGAACTTGTACAGAAAGATATAGGTGTTCATTCTTCCTGCGCGCTATACGAGATTGGAATAATAGAGAATTGTGAAGGTGGTTCGATGAACCCTCTGCTAGGCATTTAAATGTGATTTGCAGAGTATCCATGTAGATGTAGATGTAGATGTAGATCTGTAACAAGTGAATTCCAATTCAGGTTCTTATCAATAAGTGACTGTGTGATACAGTAAAATAAAAATTATTTTATCGAGTTTTGTTGCCCTTGTTGTCAGATAAGCAAGTTTTTGAGAAAAATTGTGCTTGATATCTTCATAAAGCTGCATCAGTTGTTTTTGCCTACCGATGTGACACAGACTGTAGCTGTGGAGCAGCTGATGCAATGTCATCAGGATTTGAAGTAATATTTCTCCTGTAGATGACTGCTTGTAATTGGTTACAACATTTGTTATTCTCCTCATAAATTTGAGCATGTAATACAATGTAACATAGCCAAATGAACCTGACTGTCGTCAGCAACAACACAGTCTGGCAACAGGGGCTTTGTTTCCCCTGTTTCTGCCATAACACTTATGCAAGCCTCAGCCTCTATGCTTCCACATCACTCCCTATTTCTGCATGGAGCCACCTTCCAACATGATGCTCATTGTAACCAACTATCACAGCCTACAAGGTATTTTCAACTTATCATAAATCTTAATTGAAGTAAATATCTTGCTAGAGAGTAACAACACAAATTTCAGAAAAAAATTGTTAGAGTAACATTTCAAAAAACACAAATAAATTTTGAAGGGGTTTCAGCAGATGTTAAAGTAATCCAGTAAATTTTCAGTGACAGCTGTGATCATGTACTGATATTTCTCTATTTTCTTTCATTCAGAATGCAACAGATTACTTCAAAAACAGAATGTAAAACTGTTGGAGAAGATGGCATTTCAAGTGTACTAAAAAAGCATTTAGATCCACGGGACTTTGACCACTTCTGGGAACAATGCTGTTGCAGACTGTGAGTTTTGTTAAATTCCTTGTGTGAGGCTAAATTAGAGTGAAGTGGAGGGTTTTGAAGGTTCCACAACAAGTTAAGTTGCAACTTCAACTTCTTAGACTTGTGTCATAAGGTCTTATTAGATCTACAGCCAACAAATAGAACTGACCTCTTTGAGAATGTCCACAATGAAAGTAGAATCAGTGACAATGAGGCAATTGTAACAACAATGATTTCCACAGTACAAGGAGAAACTAAAGCAAGCAAAATGTGAAAGAACAGCAATTCTATTTCTGCCATATGCTCCTTAAATTTGTTAGTTAAGTATTTCTCTTTGGTAATGGAGAGTCTCTGACTTGTTCTGCACATTTAAGTGTGTATGGTATTTGTTGTTTCAAAGTGAATCTAACTTATTGTACTGTTGTCAGTGAATAAATTAATTAAAAATGAAGTTTCTTGCTTCGACCAAGCTCTGCTACTAGATTCTTTACTCGTCAGGATATGGGTCCAGCAGCAAATAGTTGGAAGGCTAAAATGTAACTATTATGAAAGTTTTTTAGTATTTCTGGTTTGTCGGGTTGGAATGTCAAGACATCAGAAGAATATGAAAGCAAATATTCAGTTTCACTTTTTGATGGAAACAATTTCAGAAACCGGAAATTTAAAATGCGAGGTATGCTATACAAATTGGATTTATTCCAGCTCACTTCTGAAGAATACACAGAACAAGTGAAGTTTGTAGATAGTTATATGGAGAAAGGAACAAACTGAGAATGAAAAACAACTCAAAAATCTCACAGAACATAGTTAAAAATGTTGTTCAAAAATAACAGATTAATTGCGGACAATCATCTGGAATACGTGAAAGAAAGCAGCAGTATGTTTCAAATGTGGAAACACTTGTGTGACACATCTAAAAGAAAAAGCATCACTAGTCATTTACTTATGTGTACAATTACTACAACTGAAGCTCCATTCAGCAAAAAGTACAGTGAGTGAGCATTTCTAAGAATTTGAAAAAATGATACATGACTTCTGGTTAACAGGTGTGACAGTTATTTTTGTTAATAATGCCACAAAAATATGATAATATAGTAACAGCAATCAAGATTATATCTAAGCTAAGTTTTGTGAAAAATAAGCTCACGGATCACAGAAATAAACGTGCAGCCTCTAAGAAGAGATTTGCAGGTGACTCAGGACTGAACACAGTGTTTAATATGTACAGAAGCAGTTTGTCATTAGAAAACTCAATGGAAAACAAACTCATGAATGTCAGTGGAAGTGACAAGCATATTTCAGTAGCAAAAAATAGTTTAGTTTTAAATGTTATAACTGTGGTGCATTTGGACACAAAAGAATTGACTGCAATAACAGAAACAAAAAAAGAAAGTCTCTGAAAACTCAGTAAACTGTGACTCTCAAGAGGATTCTGTGAGTTCGGATGCATGTTGCTTTTTTTTTTTTTTTTTTCCTCGCATTTAATAAATCAGTTTCCTGGTAATTGTACTCAAGTGCAAGTGGATACTTTGCGAATGACTAAAAAAGTCATTGATAAAATTGAACAAATGGTTGAAAGACGGGTATACATTAATGCTGCAATCTGGAACTGTTTTGAAGGCAACACCATTCAGTGAAATGACTGTTATCAGCTATGTCAACAGAAAGGCAGTCTGTTGATTTTTTGTTGGACTATCTTACAATTTATTATAAGAGCACAAACTGGAAACAAGTGGTTTCAAAGTTACATTTGAAAATGGAAGAAAATCTACTGATCTATGGTATGATATTTCTTATTGAAACACTGCCAATATGGCACCATAGGTTAGGACACACAAATTCTCTCAATTTAAAAGTACTCCCAGAATGTGTGGAAAGAGTGAACACTGAAAACATGAAGACATCAGAATTGTGCACCATCTGCATGGAAGGCAAAAAATAAGACTTTCACACAAACAGAAGAGTGCAAGAGCAAAATGTCTTTTGGAGCTGTTACATAATGATATCATGGGTCCTATAGACAAAACAGAAAGGTTCTTTCAAGAGAAAAAAAAGCATGAGAGGGGGGGATTCCAGTATGAATTTATGTACAACAAAATTGAGTGAGTGATTGAGTGCCTGAAGAAACATCACCAACAAGGCTTGCAGCATGTTGTTGGATAGTAAACTTGAAAAATCTTTTTTGGTCAGAAGCAGTAATAGACGGCTATTTAAGGTACACAGAACACCAACATGCACACACAGAAGACTCAGTTGATATGAGACAAGCCGTTTTGCATGCTCCAAAGAAGGAAAGTTGCAGTATAGTATTGCTAGAGACTATGGCATATCACAACAACTAATAAATGTGTGGAGTCGACAGGAAGAAACAGTAGCCAATAAGCAAACATCAGGTCGTCTTCAAAAAATAACAAGAGAGGGAGGACAGAATGATTTGTAAGCAGTCAGCTGCTGATCCAGGAAAATTAGCCCGACAAATTTGGGATGATCTGGAGCAGCATTGTGGACTGAACCTAGATGTTTCTACTGTAAAATGTCACTTAATAGCTGTTGATTTAATGGTATATGACCATCATATAAACCAATCATAAATTTTAAAAAATAGGAAGGTGAGGATAGAGTTTGCAAAGAAACATCAAACTTGGAAAGCTACAAATTGGTGTAAGGTTTTATGGACTGATGAAAGTAAATTTAATGTAGTTTCTTCTGATTGTGTGCAGATATACATAGACCAAAAACCCAAGAGGACAACAAAAAGTACCAGATAATAAACATCAAACATGATGGGAGCAGCGTCATGGTGTGGGGATAGCTTTCTAGACATGGGGCTCATTTACTAGTCCAAACAGAAGCCAAAATGGATTATTTCCTGTACAGCGACATTCTATAAAAGAATACGGCTACACTTGTGAGAAAGAATATGCGTGGTAATTGGATATTTCAGCAGGACAATGATTCGAAACACACCTTTGGCCATTTAAAAAAAAAAATACTCTCAGAGAAACAAAATTAAGCTTTTTGAGCAGACAAACCAGATCCCATTACCCTATGGTATGGTGAAATGCCAAAGTTGTAGAAACATAAAGTCTTATGTTGCGCAGCATATTGAAGACTTCCTGGAAAAGAGATTGCTATAAAGTTTGACACTAGAATAAAGAACTGCTTCATTATTGGATACTGGGTTAATGGATTCTCTTAAGGTGACCAGAAGAGACACACATCATTCTTACAAGACTTCAAGTTTCATGAAAATCGTTTTGATTTTAATGTGAAGATGGTTCTGTTGTGAAGAAGAAAAAAAGAACAAGGTTGTCATTGATGAAGAAAATGTCAATGACTATGTAAATGACTCCAAATCAAGTGATAATGAAACTGAAGATATGAAATCTCCTGATCCGCAGAAGTGTAAGACTATTCTGTATTGGCACCAAATGTGAAGATATATGTTGAGGAAGTTCTGCGGACTTTCAGTGACATCTTCTACAAATTGAATAAAGAAGAACAGTTTCACACTGTAGCAGAAGACATGACTGTAACAATTGAAAACAAGACCTGGACAATATATAAATTACCTAAAAAAAAACAAGAAGGCTATTGCCACTAAGTGGGTTTTTAAAATGAAACATGAAGATGTAGGCAGTATTAGTAGTTACAAAGCTAGATTAGTTACTCATGATTATTCCCAAACAAAAGGTTTTGACTATAATATGCTCTTGCAGCAAGGTTGGCAACTCTCTTGCTGATTGACTAATGAAAAACTGATTGCAAATCAAATGGATTTGAAACGTGCTTTTCTTCATTGAAAATTTAGATGAATAAATTTATGTAAAGATGCCAACATGATTTAATGTTGGAATTTAATGTTTGACTAGTTTGTTAATGATCTAGGTTTTGTTTGAAGACATACTGATGGGTGCCTACATACTTACATGAATGTAAACACTAAGGCTTATGTCTTGTTATATGTAGATGATTTTATCATTTTAGGAAATTGTATGATGAAAACTGAAGACATCATGTTAACTATACAAGGTAAATTTAAAATGAAAGCCTCGGGGAATTGAGACTGTTCTTGGAACTAAGATATAGCAGTGGTCAAAAGCATCTTGTGGTTTCAGTGTTATGTTGTTAATACTGCTTGCATGCAGTCACTACACATCAGTGCTCATAGCTGTGTCACCTCATTAAGAGCTTCACACTGCTGTGATTAGGTACTTGATAAACAAGCAAAATCATTCTATAACAATGTAAGTATATATTCCTTTAGCTCAAAAGTATTTTGTAATGTGCTCTGGTGGAATGGTGTTCATTAGCTATTGTTACTTAGGCATTCAGATAGTGTTTGTTTATTTGTAGAGACAATTACAAGCATGTAAAAACACACAGAACATATGGTCGATATGAGACAAACTGTTTTACATGCCCTGAAGAAGGGAAAGTTGAAGTATAATGTTGCTAGAGACTATGGCATGTCACAACAACTTGAGGTGGATGCTCGAGTGAGATTCACCAAACAACACCTTATAATCAGGAGTTCATTTATTTACCTCTTCACACAAGTAAGGCTTACAGAGAACTGGATGGCAGAACTACACAGAGATAATGTTTTGCTAGGTTCAAAGACGATGCTCAGATCGATACTGGTGTCGATCTCATTGGCACCCCATAGCCCCATCCCCTCCCGCAGTATGGAGTACTCCTGAGAGGCCATGGGGGGGTGGGGGGTGACTATAGTGTCGGAATGGGTGGTCCGCAGGAGCCAAACCATGGTCAGCTCGACAGCATCATCGGGGAGCTGTGTTGGTCGATGACGTAAAGGAAGGTCCGGCCACCGAACCTGGAAGTCGTTGAAACGCGCCAGACATCATACTGGGTGTGCTGGTCATGCAGCGACAGGTAGGCCAGCGACTTGCGGGAGGAACGCAGCAACGATGACAATGTCTCAACTGGGCGTGGTGAACACACAAAGCATGTCCAGGTTGACGTCGGTCGAGAGGGGAACACATTTCACCAGTTGGCAGGAAATGGTGGAGGTTGTGTCATGAGCACTGGATGAAGGGAAACATACGACAGACAGTGTGTCATTGCGTAGTATTATAGAGATGTCGTGGATTATGTCTGGGAGGACAGGCACAAACACCTCGAGTGAGGGCACGTTCAAGATGGGGGGCGTGAGAAACCTCGACAGGGCGAGGCAGGCATTGGGGGAGAGGTCGAAGGGACTGGAGAAGGGCCCGGCGGCGGAGGCGTGATCGTAGGTAAGTTCGACATGGGGAGCATGTGATCACTTGACTGAGTGCGTGAGACTGGAGTAGAGGGCGAGGTCGGAGAAGAGCTCGATGATTGCAGCTGGAAGTCACTTGACTGAGTGAGTAAGTCCGATGTGGAGGGAGTGGTCGGAGCATCATGAGCCACGACAGTGAGTGGCACGGTCGCAGCCTGAAAGAGGGTAGAAGTGGGCTTGACACGAGCAGGCTTAAGTCTGTTGAGAGAGACCGTAACAGCTGAATCTTTTATCTGGACGTCATAGGTGTTGGCTGCGTGCCGGAGAACTCAGTACGGGCCGATATAAGAGGGTTGGGGGGGAGCACGTACAGTGTCATCTCGGAGCATGACGTACTCGCAATTGTTCAGAGATTTTGGGACGTGAACCTTAGGGTGGGAATGGCTGGCGGGCGGAGGGATGTGGAGGTTGATGAAGTGGCGTCTGACGCGGTCCATGAAGGAAGATAAGTCAGACTGAGGGAGAGAAGCGGAAGGGCTCACAAGTTCGCCAGGGAGAACAATGTTCTGGCTGTATACAAACTTGGCTATTGTGCTTTTGAGGTCTTCCTTATAGATCGCACGAATGCCGAGTAGTACAAGGGGAAGGGCCTCTGTCCAAAGAGAGTCGTGGCATCGAAGAGCCATCGTGAAAGTGTGGTGCCAGTGCTCAACTAGTCCGTTACTTTGTGGGTGATATGCTGTGGTATGGATGCGCCGGATGCCACAAATGTTACAAATCTCGAACAGGGCTGACTCAAATTGTCTGCCCTGGTCAGTCGTGATGATAGCTGGACATCCGAAACACGATACCTATGACTTGATGAAAGCTCGAGCAACAGTTTCAGCCATGATATTGGGGAGTGGGACAGCCTCGACCCAGTGAGTTGTTTGGTCGATAGACGAGAGAACATAACGAAAGCTGTTAGAGGGGGGGAGAGGGCCGACAATGTCAATGTGAATATGCTGGAAACGCCAAGGAGGGATCGAAAAGGCGCTGAGGGGGGGTGAAGTGTGCTTGCGTACTTTGCAGCATTGTATAGCTGGAGCCGAGTTTCGTGGAGCTGG
Organism: Schistocerca serialis cubense; assembly: GCF_023864345.2. Taxonomy (NCBI): domain Eukaryota; kingdom Metazoa; phylum Arthropoda; class Insecta; order Orthoptera; family Acrididae; genus Schistocerca; species Schistocerca serialis. The sequence goes on from NC_064642.1 coordinate 242,309,784, forward strand.
AGGGAGAGCTCGAAGTTTTCCTTCCGTAGGCGAGCGACGTTTTCAAGCTCGACAAGGTACTTGTGCGTTGTTTCTTGTAACATCGTCGACAGAGCCGAGCATGTACGGATGAGATGTCATGGGGGGGTTTGCTCGACGGAGCACAGGGGAAGTGAGTTTTGGACGGGTGATTTCACACTAGGTCTGGTGAAAGTTTGTGGTGTCGCAAGAAGTCAATGCCTAGTATAGGTTCCTCAATATTGCACACTAAAAAAGTCCACTCCAGTTTGCAGTCTGCAGAGAGTGAGATGACGTGGGAGGTTGAACCCCAGCATTGTAGTTTAGTAGAATTCACAGCTTGCAGTGAAGTATGATGAGGGCGGATGTTCGACGACACTAAGGACGTAAGCAGCAGTGAAACATCGGTGCCTGTGTCCACTAGGAAAAAGTATCCCGACAAAATGTCTTTAATATAAAATCGTCCATAATTATCCAGTTGTTCACAGACAGAATGGATTACTGGGAGGTGCCTGTCATGTTGTGCGCAGGAGGCGGCACCCGGGCCTACCTGCGATTTGCATTTGGGAAGCAGCAGTATGGTCTGCAGTTCCGTGCCGCCTCACCAAACTGGGTGTGGAAGTAACAGTATGGGTAGTGCAGCTACCTGCGGAAAGTTTGTTGCCAGAGGTGGTGGCCGAGGTTTGGAGGCCGTAGCCGGTTCAGTTGCAGGAGGGGGCGTGACTGAGGGCGGAGCCGGTGACGTCCCAGCTGTTTGTATACTGCGTCCCGGAGGGAGCGGAACGCTCGGTACAGTGCGGCCCCGGCTGCGTCCGGCTGCAGGATGAGGAGCCTGAACCTGAGACTTGCCAGGTAGGCAGTGGCTGGCGAAATAGAGCAGTGATGCCTCATGTAGGTTGTCAGCAATTGTCATTCATTGCTCGACAGGTTCGGGAGACCTCTGAGTCAGAGCAAAGCAGATGTGGGGAGGTAGTTTATCTGTCCAGATGGCAAGGAGAGCTGTGTCAGAAAGTAGATCGTCGCTGACCAGGGCCCATAGCCGTCTCCAAAGTTGTGAAGGGTTGTCATTGCCTAGTTGCTCGACATGGAGCGGCAAACCGTTGTCCTGGCGGTGGTAGGTTATCCAACGGAGCATTTGCAGAAATCAACATTGATCCCGCACTGCACAGAGATCCGTAAGAGGTAACTCCACTGTCGATGAGGGAGGGCACATGTGGCGGGAACAAAGGCGTCTGATAGCCGGAGTCATGCACACTCCTAACCTCACTTATTGTTGCAGGCACGAAAACGTCCAACGAAATTGGCATAATCGACGAGTGAGAGGCATCGTGTTGCAGTCCTGGCAGGTGTACATCGCCTGCAACACGATGCATATCGATCACAAAATCCGGCGTTAGGCATTGGGCTGAAGCCATTGTTCGAATATTGTGTTGATGTAATACACGCGAAAATAACCGATGCGGAGGCCGCGGACACAGTAAAATGGCGAAAACGGAATACTTTACAACTCGGGGTCACCAGTGGGGTGGATGCTCGGGTGAGATACACCGAACAACACCTTATAATCAGGAGTTCACTTATTTACCTCTTTACACAAGTTAGGCTTACAGAAAACTGGATGGCGGAACTATACAAAGATAATGTTTTGCTAGGTTCAAAGATGATGCTCAGATTGATACTGGTGTTGATATCATCGGCGCCACAAACTAATAAGTGTGTGGAGTTGACAGGAAGAAACTGTAGCTGATAAGCCAACATCAGGCCATCCTCAAAAAACAATAAAGAGGGAGGACAGAATGATTTGTAAGCAGTCAGCTGCTGATCCAAGAAAAATGAGCCTGACAAATCAGGAATGAACTGGAGCAGCTTCATGGACTGAACCTACATGTTTCTACTGTAAAATGCCACTTAATAGCTGTTGATTTAAATGGTATATGACTGTCATATATATAAAACCTGAAAGGTCAGGATAGAGTTTGCAAAGAAACATCAAACTTGAAATGCTACAAATTGATGTAAGGTTTTATGGAGTGAGGAATGATGAAAGTAAATTTAATGTATTTTCTTCTGATTGTGTGCACATATACATAGACCAAAAACCCAAAAGGACAACAAAAAGTACCAGATACCAAACATCAAACATGGTGGTAGCAGCGTAATGGTGTGGGGATTGTTTTATAGACATGAGGCTCATTTACTAGTCCAAATAGAAGCCAAAATGGATTATTTCCTGTACAGTGACATTTTATAATAGAATCTGGTTCCACTTTGGAGAAAGAACATGCCTTGTAATTGGATATTTCAGTAGGACAATATTTGAAATGCACCTTCGGCCATTTAAAAAAAATACTCTCAGGGAAAAAAAAAGTCAAGCTTTTTGAGCAGCCAAGCCAGCACTGAGGTCTAAATCCAGCTGAACACCTCTGTGATGCATTGGACTGACATGTTCATTAAAGAAGCTATTCAAAAAAGGATAAATTTGCTGCTGCCTTATTGGACAAATGGCGAAAACTCCCACTTGATCTATTACAAGAGCTTGTATATTCAGTGGCATATAGATGTGCAGCTGTGATGAAAGTCCATGGGTATGCAACAAATTAATAAGTTGTTCTTCACATTGCAAAATTTTTTTGTTTTGTTCTTACATACTTAGATGTACTAATAATTACTTTTGAGCCTGAAGCGTTGTTACTTCAGTTTTGATGTATAGTAATTTTTTTTAAAAAATTAAATATAATTTTGTGCTAAATTGGTTATAATTACTTACTTTTCAATTATCCATGGGCAGTTTTTTTCTATTCCACACTTATTTTTATGTAATTGTGACTAACGCCTACTGCAAAATACTTTTCAATGCTACTGTAGATAAGAGGGAAGATGGTATAATTTTTAATCAGAAAACTTATTTTGAATATCAGTTGAAGAGGTTTGATATGAATTAGTGCAAGCCAAGTTACACACCTAGGGGATTGAATTTCATAGAAGTTGAGGATGGCAAAAGATTGATGAGAATAGGCCTTACAGAGAATCAACATATTTTTTTGCTACATGTGACTAGAACAATATGACCTGACTTAAGCTATTCTGCTAATTATTTTAGTTGTTATCAATGAGATCCAAAGAAATCATCGGAAAGGTTGAAGGACAATGCTGTGTTACATAAAATGCACATACATTTTAGGATATGGCTTGAAGTATGAAAATATGCAACTGGGATAGAAGCAAAACACACTTGAACTGCTGCAAGATAGAGCCAATAAACCATCATAATGGAAGAAAGTAAGCAACTAATGCAGAACATCCCGCACAATAACAGCATCCATGGTAAGTGGTACAAACTTTGGGAACATGTGGTGGCTACAGATAACTACACAAATTATTCCTTTGATATTATTTTCCATTCCTGTTTGTGCTTCTGTGTTGTGTTTCTTTGACAATAAAGTCAATTATATATCTAAAGTGGTGTCTTCTCATATCCCCATTGAGTACAGAGTGTGATACTCAACAGTGGAGACTCCAAATACAATTTCGTTTGCGAATTATTCATTTTATTTTGGGTGTTACTCTTACTTGTAGCTGGCCAACAGACAATGGATCACCTAGCATGCAGTGCTTGAGATCCAGATTTTCATCCTTATATTTCAGTCTTTGACTGTGAAATACAAGCAACGACAACATTGCAAGTACCATATTCACCTAATTATGCATCTATGTGCCACACTGGCCTTCATGCTACAAACCTAAGCTTGTCTGCATCACAATGGCAGGATCCGTGTACTACTGCTGCAGTCCAAATGGCAGTGTATGGTGGCTACCATGTTCCATCTGCCACACACCAGATCATGGCCTATGCCAGTTGAAACAGGAATATACATCACAACTTTTCACCTCAATGCACATACCACCTTAATTGACATCCTACCCACTACAGATGGAGGACAATTATTCTAGATTCATGTTGCAAGATACCATTCGGCCTTCCACCCTTGATCGTCCCACCTGAACCCCTTATCCTTTCCTGCCACATCATGTAGCACATGCAGACAATGCCTCACTACCTCCACTTTGGTGAACTTGGGTGATGCATCACATTCCCTTCAGATGACACTGCCAAACAAGATTTTGCACCATCTACTAGGGAGGTACCAGTGCAGCCACCGACCGTATTTACTCGAATCTAAGCCGCACTCGAATCTAAGCTGCACCTGAAAAATGAGACTCGAAATAAAGGAAAAAAAATTTCCCGAATCTAAGCCGCACCTGAAATTTGAGACTCGAAATTAAAGGGGAGAGAAAAGTTTTAGGCCGCACGTCCAAATCGAATCAAAGTTGGTCCATTGTAATATGAGACACAATTTAGGTCGAATGAATGACGATACAGCTACAGTAGTTTGGTTCGAGTCGTAAGCTTAGCACGCGGGGAAGACACATGCTTAGCATGCGTCAGGCGCTCCGTCCGTATTTATACGGGTACCCTTCCTTTTTCACGTGCTTCGTCTGGTTTGAATCTATTGCTTATTTTGCTTCGATCTGATAAGTGCCGTTTTCTTTGTTATAGGTGTTTACGTCACTCTAAGCTGAAAATGCATTACTGTACTGTGTCATGCATTGTTTGTCGCATTCTGATAGTGCGTGTTTACGGACTGTCGCCGCTCACGGCATAGCTTGCTTTTGCGTGCGCTACTGCCGCTAACAATAAAAAAAAAAAGAGAGAGGAATCGTCTCATTAGCGAAACAATGGCAAGAGACTGCTATTTGTTGTTACTTACACTGCTGCTTTCTTTGACAATGATCAACAAGAACCAAATAATAGACTGCGTATGATAGAACATGTTCTGAACGAGAGTTAGGCGAAAATTTTTCTCCGTTTGAAAATCTTTGCGGCCGCTTCTTTAGTACATCAAATTCTGCACAGAAATTAGAGTCATCTTAGATTTGAAAATCTAGTCAGTTGCCGTGCTTCATTTCTGACTGTGTCACTTAATACGAATATAAACATGATACGTATATTCTTCCGCATTTGCTGTTGTCTCACTCTAGTTTCGTAGTTTATTAGGCAGGCAGGATTTAAATGAGATAGCAGCAAACACGAAAGAAAACATGGCAAAATGTTTATATTCATATTATTCTTATGGTGAAGAGAATACTGCATGTGATTCACAATTCATAAAAGTTCCTATTAGCAACCATCTCTTGTCACAGGTAGGAAAAATTTCAGAACATAGAGTTGGCCATATTGACAAACGTCCCAAACGGTCTTGCCAGTCGGATTTTCGTAGTACATTGAAATTCTGCTACATTCGAAGATGAACAATACGGAGTTTGTATTTACTTCGTTGGATAATGTATGAAAATGCAGTGGTCGAAACTCGGGGCGGAGAAAAAAAAGCTCGTCTTCCACCTTTTTTAAAAAAAAATCTATTTACTGACGCAGAGGTTTTGGCGCCAGTATTTATCTTTGTGCCTACAAACCATGCCTGTGTAGCGCTACATATATTCGACGGCAGAAGTTAGTTGTGGCGGCACCTACCGACATTTTTCAGAACTTCCGCTTGCTTTGCACTCGATTCTAAGCCGCAGACGGTTTTTTGGATTTCAAAAACCGGAAAAAAAGTGCGGCTTAGATTCGAGTAAATACGGTACATCAAAGACTCCTCCACAACACATGGCAATTCAACCATCGGCTATGCAACATTTTCTCACAAGCAGATTTCCCAATCTTATTCAACTACAAAAGGGAAATTCAAAGACTTGGTTTGGCCTGGTCGACAACCTGTTAGATTTACATGGAATCCTGGACAATAATGCCAAGTTTATTTGCTTAGTTAGTCACCTATGTGATCACATGATTATCAGCGACCTACTACTGAGGCTGCCAGCACAGCTCGAGTATGCTATGGCAAGGAAAAAGAGTCATCAAACATCTACTGCCTCCACTGGCAGATGCTATACACCATATAATCCATGAAAAACACCTCAGCCCAAGATTGCCTTCACATCTGTGGAGCCGCCTGCGAGCACACAAGGGGCCCTGAAGTCATGCCTGACTTTGCAATCTGGACATCATGGCTCATCAAGGTTCTGCATGAATTCCAACTGCAGCTCCTTTCCCATTCTGATGACCCTTTGGGGAGCAAGCTTAGGATGGAAGACCAGGCATACAGAATTATCAGGCACAGGCAACTATTCTCAAATACAAAATCTTGGTGGATGACTAAGTTGGCAGCAGTGGCTCCACTCTCCTTTCTCCATAGATGTTCTCAGATAGTAGAGGTTGTATGAGAGCTGACTTCCCACAGCAAAGTAGCCTGCAGCCACTAGCAGCCAGTGCTGGACACATCCAGCTTCAGATTTCCAAGCTCCAATGAGTCCTGCCAGCTCACTATCTGGTCAGGTAAGAGAAGCACAGCATAGCACAACAGATGGCGCAGGTGACAACCTCCTTACCCAAGCTCAGCTAGTTACACATTACCTGTTGCAGCGTGACAAGAAATTGCTGTCCTCCTTGTGCTTACCCAAACTCTACGCATGAGCCAATATAGGCACCATGGCTCGCAACGCTCCTGCAGGGCAATGTTTTGGACAACAGTCATTGAGTACAGCAACCACGGCTTGCTGGTGACTCTACATCTCAAACTGCTACAAAAACTTGAACTTTCTCATGGGCGTTGGAGTGGATGTCAGTGTCATCCCATCCTCTTGCAATCTCACTCCATCAATTCCTGTGAAACTTGCTCACTACGCATCTAACGGCTTCCACATCATCATTTGTGGCACAGTGGAACTCTGGCTCCATCTCTAACCACAGATGCAGTTCATTTGGACATTTCACGTCACAGACATTTACAGCCCAGTTCATGGTACTGACTTTCCAAAAAAAATCTGTGTCTCCAAACCTGCAGACAACATCCCTGATTCATCATGTGACAGGCTCTCACATCCCAGACTGTTTCAGTATTTCTGCTGTAATGTATTCCTCGATATCTGATCAGCGTCTCCTAAATTTATCCGAGTTTTCAATGCTGATGGCTTGCCTAACCAACACCCTGTTTGAGCTCACTATTCAACACACTGAGATAGACATCATAAGTGCACACAATCCAAGCTTCCAACATTTTAAATGCCACATCACAGAAATTGGCACACATTCAACACAGACTCAGCCACCTCTTCAGTTCACAGCCAACACACACCACCATCATGCCCCTGTCTGCACAAACTGAGATGAGTCACATTCCTCCTCAAAGTGCTTTGCCTCCTTGTACGAAGTCTTTGTGAGATGGTAATTGTGTTCTTTCCTTGCATACTCAGGCTTCACAACTAAGTGCTATCACTAAAGGTACTCATCACAGGATAACTATTACGGAAGGTCCTCACGCTGCCTCACCTCCAAAACATTACATCATGCTACAGCAGTTATTAATGAGCTTTTAAGTGTAATTTCTCCCATCCGCATCATGCCTATGAAGGATGGTTTGTTTCAGCTGTGTGGTAACTATCGGAAACTTAATGCCTGAACTATTGTGGACAATCTGCCCAGAGCCCACTTTCAGGAATTCATCCAGCTACTTAGCAGGGCATGAGTGTTTGGTGTTCTTGACGGCTGCAAAGCATACCACCAGAGTCTTATGTTCAAAGATGACATCCCCACAACTGCAATCATTACACTGTTTGGCTTATCTGAATACTGCTATATGTCTTATGGCCTGAAAAATGTGGCTCAGACTTAGCAAAGGTTCAGTGATGCTGTTTTATTTAACCTGCCTTATTGCTATGCCTACCTTGAAGATATCCTGATCTTCTCCCCCTCTACTGAGAAACATGAGCAACATCTGACACAATCTCTCACTGCACAGCGTGGAAATTAACCACAATAAATCACAATTGAGCCACAGGAGCGTCACCTTCCTCGGCCATACCATCACTGCCAAATCTATCCACCAGACATCTGACCACATTGCGTTTATCCATGACCTCCTGTTACCTACGACCTATTGCAATTTGTGACATTTTCTTGGCATGATAAATTTTTATGGTAGACAATTGCCCTATGCCGCCTCTCTCCAGACCCCATTGACAGATGGTCTGGCCAGTAAGAACACCTCTGGGACATGGAAGGTATGGTGCTCAGATGAATTTCATATACTCTCACAGTCATGCACCCATTACTGGACGCTCACATCTCTTTCACAGCTGATGGGAGTAACTCTTTGAATGGTGCAGTTCGACAACAGCATGTTGGTGATACATCACAACCCCTTCAATTTTTCTCAAAGAAACACTGCTTCTCTGTGTATGTGGTCAGCTTTCAACTGTGAATTAATATCGGTATACAAGGTCAACAATATTTCCACAATGACACTGAAGGGCATGAGCTTATGATTTTTACTCATCATAAACAACTGGCTGCCACTATTCACAACCCTGCAAATGACCTTCTTCCATGAAGATTCCATCACATGGACATAATTAGCCAGTAGATCTCCGACATTCAGTACATCAGAGGTTCAGGCAAAGTGGTTGAGATTATCGGTCATGAGTGAACTCCATCACTTCTCCACAGGACTTGGATGAACACCTAGTGGATGATACTGAACTTCAAAATCTTCAACAGAACCCTAAATCAGTACTGACCTTAATTTCCTGCTCCCTCCCCAGTTCCTCACACTTGACACTAAGTAACATGTCTACAGGCAACCTCTGCCAGTTTGTTCTGGCTCCTGTCCATTGGACAGTTTTCTCCACTTTCCACAACCTCACATATCCATGCATTGACTCTATGACCCAACTCATCATGAAACATTTTGTTTGGCCCAGTATGAAGAATGACTGCTGCTTATGGACTTGTGTGTGCATACTATGTTAACAACACAATGTTGGCTGGTATACTCAACCTCCACTGGGTAAAACCGATTTACTGAAGGGGCACCTTTGACATGTGCTCCTCAACATCGTGGCCTCCCTTCTCTCATCCAAGGGGTTCAGACACACCCTTTCAGCTACTGACCAGGTAACTAGGTGGGTCGAGGACAGACCTCTTTCGAACTGATTCTGTCATGCAAACTTTCATTTCTGTGTGGATTTCGCTTTCCGAACACCCCTTTTCCATCACTATTGACCAGGGATGCCAGTTTGAGTCTCTACTCTTTGCCAGATTATGTGACTTGTGTGGTGCCTACAAGTTACATACAACTGTGTACCATCTGCAGAGACCCTGCTGTGGATCTTACTTGGCGTCTGCTCAGCTAACAAAGATGACCTGCACGCCTCTCTCAATGATATCCTCTATGGTGAGCCTCTAGGGCTACCTGCAGAGTTTGTCAAGCACACAGAATTCCTGCCTTGGGACAAGTTTCCTACTTTAGCTGAGCAGCTTCGCTCACATATCGTTCATGTACATTCGCCAGCCCCATATCCTCACTTCCTGCCATGAATGTTCATACATAGCAATTTGACACATTGTGAGTTCATCATGCTATGTGATGATACAGTCTAGACGGCACTCCAACCTCGATACTCTGGGCCACATAGGCTACTCAGCCCTGAAAATAATACAATGGACATCCTTCTCAATAGTAAATGTGATACAGTTTCTATTATAAGTATTAAACTAGCTTGGACATGGGAAGAATACCCTCCTACAACCACAGATTCAACACAGGAGCAGATGCATGATGAGGTTCTTGCTGCAAGCAGTGATGACTGTTCAATGTTTCACCCCTACCAGTGCACAACATGACACAAGTGCCGCATGTGACACTTGTCCAGCAGAGATTATCAGGCTACATGATTCCAATGTATCTGCGTAGTCTTAATCTACAAGTGGAGCTAGCTTCACAGTTGACGCCTCCTATTTCACTGCTGCAGACCTCCCTATCCAGCTCTGTGATGGCATGATCTCCATGTTAGCCACTCCTCTTCAGCATCATGATGACTCGTCTACAGCTCACATCACCCTCATTTGCTCCTTTCAGATACCAGACAGCACTGAAGAAGACATTCAGGGTGTATACATGGACGAGGGAAAAAAATTCCCGGATTTTTCCCGGTTGAAAATACACTTTCTCCCGGGTGAAAATACACTTTTCCTTGACACTGTAAAATTTATCAGTACTTTGAATGTTTATGGTTTTATATGGTGACGTAGAATTTCCCGGCACTTTAGAAAACAAAACTAAGGGGAGAAAAAACACGTTTTGGAAAGATCTTTGATGTGCAGCAACATGTACGCTACATAGTTTCCTGTTATGAAGGTATAACTTCGAATTCCACCAAACAGCTCATGCTACTTTCCAAAGCATTGAAATCGAGATTGCAACGCGATTTTGTAAGCCAGTAATAGCTGATGTCACGTGATCTCGCCAGCCGAAGACAGCATACAACACGTGATGTAGTCAGCCAATAGCAAGATCACTCATAAGTAGTGCGAAAATACAAATAGGAAAAGTTAATGGTTTAAATTAATATACATAGTGTTGCTGCAAGTAAAACAAAGCTTTCACATATAACCGTGGTCTCGAAGATTAATAAACTGCAAGAGAAGCTAAGCTTCCACATATAATGTTGATCTTTTCTGCGCGTGTTACACTCTGAGATATATCACACAAATGTGCCAGTAAAATTTTTAATAATGACGTAAATTTCTGACCTTCTGGGCTCGAAATTCTTCTAGATGGTCATCATCAAAGAGTTGATTTTTAATTGAGAGTCAAACGCTCTGTGATTTAAGAAATTCATCGTACATAGTTCATCTTGTGTAAAAGGAAATTTACTTTCAAAAAGTAACGCTTTTCAAACCACCATTCGCAATATTTTCCCGTGACGTGTTAGAAACTGATTCGTTTCAGCAGTTGCCAGAGAGCGCCAGATAACAGGCGCCCCTGCTCTTGCGCAGCTACGATGACGCAGGAAGCTCGTATGTTCGTACGTGTAAAACATTAAAAGATTTCGTGCTATTTCACAAAAGAAACAAGACATCAGAGGATACTTCAAGAGTACAGGAATTTCGTCAACCATACTGAAATGCATAATTAGGCTTAAAGTGCACATTCGTATGTCCAGATTCGGATGTAAATTTTCTTGAGTACCAGTACTGTATTGTCTCATGTTTGGTTCTTTATTATGGCATAATGCCATGCGAGCAAGAAAATGGAAAACGTGCACTTGAAATGCAGCGAACAGTTGAAACTAACCAACAGTGTGAAATTAAACACTTCGTTTCAAATAAATTGACTGCCTCATCGCTCAAGATTAATAAAAGTCAAATCTCTTTAGCAAACCGACAAAAATAACTCCATTATTCTGCAAGGCGATTAATGCTTGACTGTCAGAAAGGTGGAGAAAATTTTGGCCTTCCGTAAACATGTGAACGTATTTTAATTCATTTGATAGATCCCGGTCACAGAAATCCGTTTTGTTTTGATTTAATGTGAGAGCAATAAATGAAGAGGAAACAGCAAAATCACTAAACATAAACACGGGTCACGTGGAGACTTCCCACCTCCCCACTACAGCTCAGACTGCTCTGTGCATAGCCCAGGATGCACATTTCCGAACCGGGACAATATTAGGTAGTGGCGCCCAGCCACACATCCGTAGCCAGAAGCGGGAGAAGGTACTACTTATATGCGACTCATCTGCGCATGCACAAGAGCCCGCCCGCAACTGCTCAATCGAATCTAATGTAAACAGCTCTGACGTCACACTCATCGGAGGCAATGTGTTGTTAGGAAGCAATGCATAGTCTTCCTAAAGCATATGACACACTTTGCTGTTGGCAGACGCTTGTATGGGCACTATGTTTTGGTGTTGTATATGGCGCATTTCCTTTGCGACTTAAGTTTTATTTTCGTTCATTTTTCCTCTCGTTCATGTTTTGTTGCTGCAGTATTATTCTGCAGAAGCGGGATACAGTAATATCCTTTGTTGGAGTATTGATTCTTACCAGTCAAAATCACAAGAATTTAACTGAAAACTAAAACAATAATAGATTCCCGGAATTCTAAAAAATTCCCGGGTTTTTCCCGGTTTTCTCCCGGATGAAAAAATTCCCGGGTTCTTCCCGGATCGTAGACACCCTGACATTGCAGTCACTATAAATCAGGACAGCACCTTTTTCATCAATATCTTGCCACTTCCTCCATAGCACAGCCAAGCATATGCACCAGAGGTCCCCTTTTCCTGCATGGGCCAAAACCTATGCCACCATGGTTAGCTACAGGACTGTGTGGTAGCTGAAATCCAAATCTCCAACTCCACCCCATCCCCAAGAAATGGTCTAGCCATACCTTCCTTAGGGACTGGCCACAACATTGTTGGTCATGCAACCTTGCACAGTGGTTCTTTTGATGTCATCCGAGCATCTGACGCCTCTATGTGACTTCCAAACAGCCCTGCACCTACTTCCTTCTCCCCATGCTCTACACTGCTAAGGTGAGGGGCTCTGTGGTGACTAACAATAACCTAAAAAAAAAAAAACTACTCCTATGATGAGCTATGATCTTTGACATTAGTCTCAGTTCCTGTTTGTTAACTTTCCCATGTGCTTCTGTTTACATGTTGTATTTCTTCAACTCTAAAGGAAATCAAGTCTGTGTCTAAAGTGGTGTCTTCTCATATCTCCATTGAGTATAGTGTGTTATAATCCACAAACATAAACAAAATATAGTCTCCTCTCTTCTAGTAGCAGTATACCAGCGACTGGCTCAGAACCAAAGCTTAAGTCATGTGTGTAAGTGTCAAAAAATGTAGTTTATCATAAAAGAGTAACATCTGATAAGCCAAACCCTAAACCTTCAGCAACTAGGAGTGAAAGAACCAGTAAAAATAATAATTCTGTTCCAAAAAAAATCATCAAAAACATGTACATATTTTTGTGGATAGTCTTGGGAAAGGTACAGCTGAAATAGTAAAAAGCAATTTTAGCGGTTCTTAGATGTGTAGAACAGTGAAATCTGGCGCTAAAATCCAGGAAATCTTCTCTGACTGTGATACTGAAAATGTAAAAAAATGACAGTGATACTTGGTGCAAACAGTGAAGCTGCTACACACATGAAAAGGGCTAATATTAATATTACTGAAATTTTTAGTTCTACACATGCAACTACATGGAATAGAAGGAGTTGTCCAAAACAAATGATTTTAAGCTAGATTTAAAACTTGATCTGCTACCTGCCAGACACTTTATGTTGCTGGACAAATGTTCAAAGATTTTTGTTGCCATAATGTACTCCTTTTTGAGCAACTGACAGCTTCAATAACAGATAGTAAAGGTCAGTTTTCCCTGTAGTGTTGTACATAAGAACATCACTGTTCTTCGCGAACAGAGATTGATTGTTTATAACGAATTTCATTAGTGAATATATGTACTCTGATGGTGCAGTTAAAATACCTAACTCCTTGAATAGATGCCTACATGATGTCCTTGGGTGAACACCAGTAATTATTCTCACTGTTCTCTTTTGTGCAATCAATACTTTATGTCTAAGTGGTGAGTTACCCCAGAAAACTATTCCATAAGACATTATTGAGTGGAAATATGCAAAGTACATTAAGAGACTGATCTGTTTATTACCAAGACTAGCGGTTATATGATAAGTGAAAGAAGCTGAACTTAATTGTTTGAGAAGTTCAGTAATATGCTTCTTCCAGTTCAAGTTGTCATCAATGTGAACTCCCAAAAATTTGGACAAATCTACCCTGTTAACTGAGCCCTGTTCATATGTTACATCAATTGTCGGTATGACTCTATTCGGTATACAGAACTGGATATAACGAGATTTTTCGAAATTAAGGGGAGTCCATTTTCTGAGAACCATTTAATAATTCTTTGAAAGACATCCTTAACAATACCTTCAGCTGCTTTTTCTGGAATGGTATTTATTATAACGCTCGTGTCATCTGCATAAAGTATTAGTTCTCCTTGCTGAACGTTAAATGAGAGGTCATTCACATGAATAAGGAACAACAGAGGACCCAAAATTGAATACTGTGGGACTCCCTTTGTGATAACTTCCCACCATTCACTAGAATTTACCACCCTCCCAACATTATTTGTGTTATTCAGCACAACTTTTTGATTTCTGTTCGTTAAGTATGATTCAAACCAGCTGTGTGTATAGCCTTCAATTTCATAAAACCTGAGTTTTTCTAAGAGTGTGACATGATCCACATAGTCAAATGCCTTGGAAAGGTCACAAGAAATACCAACTGGCAATAATTTGTTGTTTAGGGCTTCTGTAGATAGCATTCTCAGTTGAGTAACCCTTCCGGAATCCGAACTCTGACATGCTGAGTAAATTAGTTTCACTTAAATGTGAGACTACTCAAGAATACATAACTTTTTCAAATATTTTAGAAAATGAAGTCAGCAATGAGATTGGTCTATAATTATATAAGTCACCTTTGTCCCCTTTCTTATGAAGAGGTTTGACAATTGCGTATTTCAATCTGTCTGGAAAAATTCCGTGTCACCGAAGCATTACATATATCACTAAGAACTCCACTTTTTAAATTAGAACAACACTTCAAAATTCTGTTAGAGACTCCATCAACTCCACATGAGCTCTTGTTTTTTGGTGGGGGATGTTGGTGCTATTTCTAAAGGCCTAAAGTCCTGGGGACTAACATTTTTAACATATTTTTTTGCTTCTTCAACTGAACCCTTTAGCCATATTTTTGCTGCTACATTCAGAAAGTGACTGTTAAAAATACTTGCAACTTCTGAATTATCACTCACAACATCATCATTTTGCTTTATTGCTATGGTATGCTGTGCACTGTCAGGCTGCCCCGTCTCCTGTTTGACAATATCCCATATAGTTTTAATCTTATTACTTGCATTATTAATTCCTGTCAGAACACATAAGCTTCTCGACTTCTTAATGACTTTTCTTAAAATATTACAGTATATCTATCTCGTACGAAAATTAGCTGAGCTAGCGAGTAATAAATATCTTAAGACAGCATACTTCAGACTTTTTCAGTCCCTTGTATCTTACACACTGTTGCTATGGTATCATTTGCATCATGCCAATGATGATGTAGTGGCAGATGTCAACACACTCCAATAACAAACCGTCATGTGATTAGTGTAGTGAATCTGTCAAAATAGTGTGTGGGCTGGCTGTCAAAAGTGCTGTGATTAAATTTCTCTTTGCAACTGTGTGACACTCTATAACTGTTTGTTACAACAAAAAACTTCACTTAGTTACCAATCAAGCTTGTCTGAAACACATACCTTCATAATGATTGTACTTGTCTTGTTTCATTTACACATTTGGTATGTTCTGTTTGTGCTAGAGTCATCTGATTTATTCTAAAATAAATGTTGTTTTTGATACATCACAATCAATATTTTGTATCTGTGCTTGGCTGAGTACAAGCACTACTTATTCACTTCAGAAGGTTGTCAACTAGTCTTGCAACAGTGGTGGCTGCAACATGGTACAGCCATTAGAATACCACAATATAGCAGAATTGTGACCATTTTTTCAAGAATCGAGAACTTTTCAAGACAGCAGATGTATACATATCTGCTGTATCCCAGCATTATGTTTTTCTCAAGTCGATGTACTACTAATTCAGAAAAAGGTGTTATGAATTATTAATGTGTGAAGTTGGTACAACAGAACTCTAGTATCTTGCTCTCTAAGATCAAAATACTGGCAATGAAGAATCTATATATCTACGCATAATTGATTTATGCTAATAACAACATAACAGAGTGTAACATCAGAGAGAATATGCACTGTCATGACACTAGAAATAAAGTATTGACATTCCTACTGAAATTATTCAATAAACCGCCACTTTTGGCACTCAATATACCTGTCAACTATTTTAAAAGTAAGTTGTGTACCTGGTTATTCTACAGTTTGAGATAATTATTGAATACTTTTAGGATGGAAATTAAGTTCAAAAATTAATTCTGTACAACTAGTAAATAATTTTTACATGTAATATGAACATTAATTTACCTTTGCTTGGTGTCTGGAGTCTTTCTAGACCCTAAGGTGCTTTTAACTAAAAAAAAAAGAGCTTTAATGTGGATGAAGGATTCTCATCCTCCAGATATGCTTTATATAGCCTTTTACTACAACTGAGCAAAATATTTATGGTAATATCACAGTTTGTAGTACAATAATTTTAAATTTTTGCAATGGTATCAGAAAATACCCCAGATATACAATATGATGATTATTGTTTTTTTTTTCCAAAGTTAAATGTTATTTGCTTTGTGAACTTTGGCACCAATGCTCCTTCTTAACAGCCATTTATATGTCCAATGATGTAACCAGTTTGTACAAAATACATACAGGTACGTTGTAGGAACAAATTCAGTTAGGAATTGCGTTTTGTTGAAGTAAGACGTGATATTATATTTTATTCGTAATGGATGATATGCACTTTGCAAGGGTGTAAAGTCTCTAAGAGGCTTTAGCAGTATACATTAGAGTGTTAGTGATAATGTACCAATTTTTGGAAATGCGGATGAGAGTCAAGGTGATGTAGGTGTGATAAAGGAAGATACACAGGTCGGAGATGAGGTGGATGTGAATGAATGTGAAGAAGATGATAATGGTATTCAGGAAACAAAAGTATCTACTCTTGTATCTAGAAGCTGTCAGATAATGTATGACCTAGCACCACCAGATGGGTGCAAACAGGCATCCAGGGATATAATGTATGAAAATGCACATATTCCACGTCGCCTTAGATTACAATGACAGACAAAGGCATTGTCTCAGACTTTTTACCACCAATCACATGCAGAATGTAATACTAACGCATACCAATAATTGTGCAGAAGACAGTAAAAGTCTACACTTGCATCTTGAATGTTGCCATCAATTTGACTTTACAGAACTACAGGCATTCTTTGATCAACTAACAATAGCTTGTTTATATATGACATGTGCGAAACATTAAGTGAATTTTGGTCAGATGAGTATGGCTTATCTATTTTGAGCCACAGTGAGCTTTTCAGGATCTCGTGATATTCTTATGTGGCTCTGGTTTGATGATAAACATACAAGAGAGGAAAGAAAAGGTGTTTTGGATCAAAAACTGGACCTATACAGGCTGTGTTTGAAATGTTTGTTGATGCACGCATTTTGTCTTACACTGAGGTGACAAAAGTCATAGGATACTTTCTAATATAATTTTGGATCTCCTTCTGCTTGGGTAGTGCAGCAACTCGACACAGTATGGACTAAACAAGTTGTAGGAAGTCTGCTGCAGAAATATTGAGTCATGTTACCTCTATAGCCATCAATAATTGCAAAAGTGTTTGTGGACAAGATTTTTGGGCATGAACTGACTTCCCAATTATGTCCCATAAACGTTCGATGGGTGGCCAAATAATTTGCTTGAGTTCACCAGAATGTTCTTCAAACAAATCATGAATAATTGTGACCTGTGATATGCACATTGTCATCCATAAAAAATTCCATCATTGTTTGGGAACATGAAGTCCATGAATGGCTGCGAATCGTCTCCAAGTAGCCAAACATAACAATTTCCAGGCAAGTATCAGTTCAGTTGGATCAGGGAACCCAGTCCATTCCGTGTAAATACAGCCCACACCATTATGGAATCACTACCAGTTTACACAGTGCCTTGTTGACAACTTCGGTGCATGGCTTCATGGAATTCACACCCAAATGCTGTCATCAGCTCTTACCAACTGAAATCAGGATTCATCTGACCAGGCCACAGTTTTACAGTTGTCTAACATCCAAGAGATATGATCATGAGAACAGGAGATCTGCTGCAGCCGATGTCATGTTGTTAGCAAAGACACTCGTATTGGTGTCTGCTTCCATAGCCCATTGACACCAAATTTTGTCACATTGTCCTAGCAGATACATTCATCATATGCCCCACTTTCATTTCTGCAGTTATTTGACACAGTATTGCTTGTCTGTTAGCACTGTCAACTCTATGCAAACGCCATTGCTCTCAGTCGTTAAGTAATGGGTGTCGGCAACTTTGTTGCCTATGTGGAGAGGCAATACCAGAAATGTGGTATTCTTGGTACTCTCTTGACACTGTGGATCTCAGAATAGTAAATTCCTTACTGATTTCCAAAACTGAATGTCCCATGTGTCAAACTCCACCTATTGTTTCACATTCAAAGTCTTAATTCCTGTAGTGTGGCCATATTCATGGCAGAAATCTTTTCATGTGGATCACCTGAGTACATATAACAGCTCTGCCAATGCACTGCCTTTCATATCTAGTTACATCATACTACCACCATCTGCATATGTGCGTATTTCTATCCCATGACTTCTGTCATCTCAGAGTATATCCCTGGGGCTTATATTACAGGTGATGAGCATCAGTGTACTTCCAGAGAATGGTGACCATTCAAGGAGTACATTCCTGAAAAACCTGAAAGTACAGTGTAGAAGTGTGGGCTGCTGTGGACTGTGAGACCAATTATCCCTAAATGCACAACTGTATACAGGGAAATAAATTAAGGGAGACATCTGATACACAATTTATTTGATCACCTGAGGGGAAGTGGTAGGAACATTACCTCTGATAATTTTTTTACAAGTCATGGTTTGGGACAGGAACTTCTTGCTGACAAATTAATCTTGTGGGAACTGTTCAGAGTAACTGAAAAGACACACACAAAAAAGTTGCCATCAAAACAAAGGGCTCCCTCATTGACCACTTTTGGGTACACAGAGAATACTGCTTAGCTTCTTATGTGACTACACAAAACATATCATTTATTTTGTTGTCTGCTCAACACCAAATATTTGACATAAGTGTGCATGAACACAAAAATCCTGAAATAACTATCTTCTACAGCTCAAAAAATTCAGGCGTTGCTAAGGCTGATAAGATGGCTAGACTTTATTCAGTGGAATATGGAACAAGAAAGTGGTCATTATATTTTCTTGATTTACCATTTCTCAATGCTTATGTCCTGCACTGCAAATTTTTCATGATACGAGAGGCAAAAATGCAACAAAAAGAATTCCTCTCAGGACTGGGAAAAGAACTAGTCAATCCTCACATTGAAAGATGGTTTGACAGGTTTGTATGACTCTGAGAGAGCATCATGGAAATGCTGAAAAATCTAGAGTGACACACACTTGAAGTTAAATGACAACTGCCTCACTGAAGCCTACTTACTTCATGTTTTTACCATGTACCTTTTCTTTCTTCCAAATATGCTTTGCAACAGATGACTCAGTGTATTCCTTGTTTATGTGGCTGTGATTTTCAAGAACCAGAAACAAAACTATCAGTTTCCAGGTAAAATGAACACAGTAATTAACAGGATAGCTGGCCAAAAGACACAATGATTTGTGTATTTCCTTGAGTTCTTCTCCATGCTCTAGCAGGACTTTGTGTTACTTGTAGTATTTTGAAAAGAAATTAATATTTTTTGATGGCCTTTATGTTCAGTCACTACATTTGACTGAGTCACTAAAGAGTGCTGCTCTCTGTAGCTATTTCTACCTGAGAGACACTGGGCAGGAGGTAACCTAGTCCAACGGCACGTAATGGTACACTTGCCCTGCTACAGAACAGCAATGAACGCAGTGCCTGTCTGTCATCTGTCTTAAGCTAGTGGCATGTGGGCCACCAGACGGCTGAGGGTGTTCTACGTTACACAGGAAACATGTGTAATTTGTTTAGTGAACATTCATCTAACCGTGAATAGTACGTGTTTCACCAACACCTTTCATCATTCATTACAGTCGGAAGGGGTGCCAACCATTATGCAGTCCTTGTAAATTCTTGGTCCTCTGGACCACATGAAGTTTAACATTTCCATCTATGGATGCAAGCATTACATCACCAATTTTTTTTAAATGTAATTCTGCTCTTTGTCATTGACAGAGGATATATGGTCACTATGTAAATAGATCACAATAAAAGACACCATTGTTTCGGTAGGTAGGTTGAGCAATTATGTTTACAGAGATCCTAAGTACTCTATGTAATGTGCCCTGGCAGACATAGTACTGGCATCAAATCATACCAGTGGTAAACTATACTTGTTTGCCATGATCGATCTTATCAGGAGAGTTAGTTTTGACTGGAATGTCTGGTTATGTTGAATGCTGACTCACACATTCAAGAAGTGTGATTACAATAGACATGGCTCCCATCTGAATAGAAAAAGGGAAGAGAAAAGTGGCTGGACTAAAAGCAAAAACTTAAGATGGGAAGGAACTGTTATAAGTGATAATATACCAGTGGTTACATGGGTCTGAGCAACACCATTTTTATGTCATGGAAAGAAGAAGAATTATAGTTCTTTGGCTGCTTAGGATTGAAACAAAGATTCAGTTTTAAAAAGTAATTTAACAGCACAGACCTCTTACTGCTTTTATGGAAAACACAGTACGCTGAAAATTTTCCCCACCCAGTTATTATTCTGTCAACATAAAATGTCAATTTTCAAAACTGCATCAGAATACCAGAGATCTGAAGAGGCAAATAAAGAAATACTTATTTGAACTGATGAGTAATTCATCAAACTCAGCAGACATAATTTGCCTCTCTGAACATCATTTGACCACTGGTACAGATATTTGTTAAGAGGATTTATGTTAGTCTTGGTGGTGTGGACAAGATCCAGGGAAAAGGGAAGTTGCCACATTCATCAGGTTTGGCATACATTTATGAAAATGATGTTAATAAATTTTGCTTTGAGCAGTATTTGGAAGTAGGTGCAATCCAAGTAGAGTTCTTAAGCAATCATTTGTAATGGTAACAGTACAATCAAGCTCCTACAAAAAATTTTAATCCAGTCATAAATCTCCTTGAACACCTACTGGCCTACTTCAAAGAAATAAAAAGGGAAATAGTTTCATAACTTTTTGTAGTGTGGGTATGCTGCGTATCGGGTTGTTTAAAGGACGCAATTTTCGGTTTATAGCTGTAGAAGCTTCTAATCCACTTCCACAGCTGTTAAGTGGAAAAGAAATAGTTGTTGCTGGTGATTTTACTGTACATTTTTTAAAAAAAATCTTCTAAAAAAAAGCCATTATAGTCAGTAATATTAGCATTTAATTTAATCCCTACTTTATAGTTTCCAACTAGGGAAGCTACCTGCTTCAAAACAGCAACTGATAATATTTTTATATACAAGTCTAATGAACACATTCTGATTACGTAGCCTCCGGAGCAAAAGTATTTTGTAGGACAAAGAAAGAAACTATATTTGCCAGTCAAGAAAAGGTCTGATGTTGATACTGTAATACATTACATGCAATACTGAGCAATACTAATGAAAGTAATCCAGAAACTAAAGCAAATCCATTATGAGAAGAGGATAGTCCCATCAGATAATGACTTATATAAAATCTTTACACTATAATGGCTTCATACTATATGACTATGTGTTTGACTTTGCCAACAGTGCACAATTACATATATATTCAACTCTACTAATAAGGGGCACCCAACAGGTTTTGATCATGGGCTCACTACCGTTCTTGGTCTATATTACTGATCTACCATTTTATCTGAATCAAGGTAAAATTAGTGCCACTGGCAAATGAACAAGCATTGTTGTGAAGCCAAGCAAAGAAACATCAACAGAGAAATTAGCAAATGGTATTTTTGTGAAATGTACTTGAATAGGCTAACTTAAAAAAAAGGAAAAAGTCACAGCTTGTCCAGTTCCATACTGCAAAGAAAATCCCACCTCCTGTTAACTTGGTATAAAAATAATAAACAGCATACAAAAGTCCTAAAATCTCAGATGTGCATACTGATGAAAATAAACTGAAAAACTATACAGTAGATGGCTAAATATTCCAATTACAGTTATGTGTTTATCAGCAGCACAAAGTCCCCTCCTTCAGTATGATCCTGTGGATGGCATTTCCTCCTGCTTTGGTACTTATGCCTTTCTAAGACGATTCACAAAGTGTTTTAGCATAAACAGCACACACATATTGTGTGCCACAGTGGTTTGTTTAGAATGTGTTTCTGTTTGCACTGCAACACTTTATGCATTGTCCTAAAAAGGTATCAGCACCAAAGCAAGACGAAATACCGTTCACTGGAACACACCATAGGAGTGGACAACATACTGCACATGAATAAATTACTGTAAATGAAAATATTAGCCTTCTGAAGATAAGCATGGTAGCCCAAAATCAGTAATAGCATTCAAATAAAGCTTTTTAAAAATATTTGTGACTCGTTGCGTTCTTTAGCAACAATCCTTAATGGCTGCGGATTTCAAAAAGATCCAGGATGGATAAAATAAAATAAGAATAATTGTAAACTTTGGGAATATACACAAATCAAAAAAAGTTTTGCACCTTGGTTCTGGGAGTTCTGGAACCTGTACAGAAAATTGTAATAGAGATCAACATAAACAGCATTTCCGCCCTTTTTATTGCTCATGAAAACCACACATTGTATGTTGTACCACCATACAGCGAGATCTTCAGAGATACACACCAGTACCTCTAATATCCAGTAGCATGTCCTCTTGCATTGATGCATGCCTGTATTCGTCTTGGCATACTATCCACAAGTTCATCAAGGCTCTGTTGGTCCAGATTGTCCCACTGGTCAACAGTAATTCGTCATAAATCCCTCAGAGTGGTTGGTGGGTCACATCGCCCATAAACAGCCCTTATCAATCCATTCCAGGCATGTTCGATAGGCTTCATGACTGGAGAACATCCTGGCCACTCTAGTCAAGCGATGTCGTCATTCACATGATGTACATGACGGAGGAGTGAATTGTCATCCATGAAGATGAATGCCTCGCCAATATGCTGCTGATATGGTTGCACTATCGGTTGGAGGATGGCATTCACGTATCGTACAGCCATTACAGCACCTTCCATGGTCACCAGTAGTGTACATTGGCTCCACATAATGCCACCCCAAAACAGCAGGCAACTTCCACCTTGCTGCACTCGCTGGACAGTGTGTCTAAGGCATTTAGCCTGACTGGGTTGCCTCCAACACGTCTCCGATGATTGTCTGGTTGAAGGCATATGCGACACTCATTGGTGAAGAGAATGTAATGCCAATCCTGAGCAGTCCATTCGGCATGTTATTGGGCCCATCTATACCGCGCTGCACGGTGTTGTGGTTGCGAAGACAGACCTCACCATGGATGTCGGGAGTGAAGTTGCGCACCATGCAGCCTATTGCGCACAGTTTGAGTCGTAACACTATGTCCTCTGGTTGCACGAAAAGCATTATTCAACATGGTGGCACTGCTGTCAGGGTTCCTTTGCGCCATAATCTGTAGGTAGGAGGCATCCACTGCAGTATTAGCCCTCGAGCGGACTGGGTGAGGCATGACATTGACAGTTCCTGTCTCTCTGTATCTCTTCCACGTCCAAACAACATCGCTTTGGTTCACTCTGAGACACTTCCCTTGTTGAGAGCCCTTCCTGCACAAAGTAATAATGCAGACATGATCGAACCACAGTATTGACCATCTAGGCATGGTTGAACTATAGACAACACAAGCCATGTACCTCCTTCCTGGTGGAATGACTGGAACTGATCGACTGTCAGACCCATCGGCTATCAGACCCCCTCCATCTAATAGGCACTGCTCTTACTTGGTTGTTTACATCTTTGGGTGGGTTTAGTGACATCTCTGAACAGTCAAAGTGACTGTGTCTGTGATGCAAAACCTCTTTTGATGTGCGTAGAAGTCAGTAAGGTAAAATATTTTGCATATTTCCAATCATTGATGACTTAAGGGACAATACCCTGGGGTAACTTCTAACTTAGCAAGTAGTTCTCATTGCAGAAAAAAAGTAATTAGAACACATACATCTAGCTGGCATCTCTTTCGGCAGCTCGGAATACTAACCACAGCTTCACAGCACAGTTACTCATTTACGAAATTTATTATTAACAATGCATTTGAGTTAGTGAGTACCAGAGAAATTTGCATGTACAACATTAGAAAGGAAATTTATCTGAATTACCTTTTAATGAATCTAAATTGACAACAGAAAGGGGTGTAATATGCAACTACAAAACTCTTTAACAATCTACCCATGTAAATAAAACATCTGGCAGAAAGCACAAATGTTTTCAGATGTAGATTAAACATGTTTCTCCTTAAGAGCTCTTATGCAATACAGGAACTCTTGAATAGAAATAATTAGTCATTTATACAGAAAAACTGATAAATGGGCAGCATGAGATATATAAATATTTTTCAATTCTTTTTTTTTAATACATGTGCAATGCTTCTTCAGTTTGTAATACCACAACCCATTGCCTCATATATTTTTCAGATATTTAATTTCTCGATTCCACGACCTTTTTTTATTTTATTTTTTTTATTTATTTATTTTTTTTGTAAATATAATTATTAATGAATTCTGTCAGTAACTTGTGTTTATAAAAATGTAATTTATGTTGATAGGATAATTAAAAATTATTTATGTCAAATCATTGTAGTAAACATGATGTCCAAGTTGGGGTAGTTTTTATTCTATTAAGAACAGAGAATACCTTTCGTGTAACAATAATATTTGGGGTCAGTGCATACAGTTGTAGAGATGAAGGCAGAGAAGTAGCTGTGAAGTACCTCTGGTGTGCAACAGATGTATGTGTTGGCCCACAAATGCCAGAGCATTTTGCATCAGAAATGTTGTTGCAATATGTGGCGGGGCAAATAAGTGGGTGAGTGAGTGTGTGGGCCAATGGCCTTGCCACAGTGATAGCACCAGATCACCGAAGTTAAGCACTGTCACACTTGGCAAGCACTTGGATGGGTGACTATCCAGTCTGACAAGCACCGTTGGTAAGTGGGCGCACTCAGGCCTTGTGAGGGAAACTGAGGAGCTAATTGATTGACAATTAACAGCTCTGGTCATGAAAACTGACAATGGCTGGAAGAGCAGTGTGCTGATCTCCCGCCGGAGTTTAGTTTTTAGTAATAGTGAGTATGTAGGCATGGTCACAAGAAGATTTTGGAAGTAATGAAGACTGAATGGCCCAAATTTATTAAAGCTCTTCGCTAATCAAAAGGAGACTACTGCCAATAATGGATCTCATAATAAGCATTACTTCACACCATAAGCAGTGCTTTGCAAAGTATGATCCAGCTAGTATTTTGTAGCTGTGTAATAGGCATGCCAGCATCTCAGTAATTTTTTGTAACATTATAGTGTGTTAACTCAAAGAACAAATTTGTCGAGAGAAACTTCATTAGCCTCATTCATTAACCATTAGCAGGGTCCTATCCTTTCATCACAAATTCCAAGAAAGTCACAGGTGAAACAAACAGTCAAAACACACACACACACACACACACACACACACACACACACACACACAGAGGACTGCCAACTCCAGCCGGAATACATCATTATGTGGGTTGCAAGCAGCACTCTCAAGGGAGGAGGTGGGGAAGGGAAAGGGATAGTAGTGTACAGGTGAAGAGGGAGACGAACGCTGTCTGGTGGAGCGTGCAGGACTAAACTGCCAACAGGTGCAGCATCACGAGGTTGTGCAGCGGGGAGGTGGGGAAAATAGGAGCAAAAAAAGGAAACGAGTGGGGAAAGATGGGCGAATGCATTGGCAGAGGGCTGCAAATAAACAGGACGGGAGTTGAGAATGGGAGAAGATGATAGGGCAGAGGTGTGAAAATAGTTGGGTGGAGGGTGTGGGGACAGTATGTTACCACAGGTGAGGTCGGGATAATTACGTGAGTGGAGAATGTGTTGTACAGATACCTCCCAGTTCAGAAAAGCTGGTGGTGGAGGGAAGGATCCAGATGGTTCAGCTAGTGAAGCAGCCATTGAAATCAAGTGTGTTATGTTCAGCTGCATGATGTGCCACAGGCTGGTCTACTTTGCTCATGGCCACAGTTTGGCAGTGGCTGTTCATCCTGGTGGACAGTTGTTTGGTATTCCTACCAATATAAAAAGCTGTGCAATGATTGCAACAGAGCTGGTAAATGACATGGTTGCTTTCACAGGTGGCCTTGCCCCTGATGTCATCAGGTAAACCTGTGACAGGACTGGAATAGGAAGTGCTGGGTGGGTGGATGGGGCAGGTTTTGTACATGCGTCTTCCACAGGGTTATGGTCGTTGTGTCAAGGGGTTGTGATTGAGAGTGGCATAGGGACAGACTAGGATGTTGTGGAGGTTGGATGGGTTACGGAACACCACTTTAGGAGGGGTGGGAAGTATCTCGGGTAGGATGTAGTTCAGTTGTTCCAGTCAGGGGTGGTACTAGGTGATGAAGGGGACACTCTTTTGTGGCTGGTTCTTGGGGTGGTGGGAGGATTCAGGGTGTGAGGGGAAATGGCACAGGACATCTGTTTGCAGACTAGGCCTGGGGGACAGTGCCTGTCTGTCTTGGGACTCAAGGGAGTTGTTATCACTGCAGATACAGCATTCCCGGGTGGCTAGGCTATTTGGGAGGGATTTTTGGCATGAAAGAGATGACAGCTGTCAAAATGCAGGCACTGTTGGTGGTTGGTGGGTTTAATATGGGCAGAGGTGCAAATGGAGCCATAAGAGGAGGACGTCAACATCTAGGAAGGTGGTATGCTGGGTTGAGAAGGACCATGTGTAGCAGATGTGAGAGGATGTGTTGAGGTTGCAAAGAAATTATCATAGGGTGTCTTGGTCCTGAGTCCAGATCATGAAGTTATTAGCAATGAATCTGACCCAGACCATGGCTTTGATGTTTTGGGAGGCTAGGAAGGTCACCTCTAGATGGCCCACAAAAAGGTTGGCATAGAAGGGTGCCACGTGGGTGCCCAAGACTGTGTTTGTATACCTTTCCTTCAAATGAGAAGTAATTGTGGTTTCGGATAAAGTTAGTAAGGTGGATGAGGAATGAGGTAGTGGATTTGGAGTCTGAAGGATGTTGGGAGAGGTAGTGTTCCATAGTGGTAAGTTCATGGGCATGGCCTTCCTTCCCCAGGTCCCTCAATCAGAACACTGACCTTTCAGTAGAAGAAAGAACAGTCATACACAATCTCAAAACAAATCCTAGCCTTGTCAAGTTCAACCACTGTTGTTGTGAAATGCAGTGATTACATAGCACAAGGCCTCCACCAGTTATCTGACTCCTCCACCTGTAAACTCTGCCAGAGTGGTCCCATCCCAGAAGTCCAACACAAACCCCATTCTCTGCTTACAGCAGGGTCCTTCCCACAGCATCTCCCCTGAATCCATTTCCCTCCACACCCCTATGATGCCCTGCACACTTACTTTCTACATGCTCCCCAAAATCCACAAACCCAACAATCCTGGACACCCCACTGTGACTGGTTATTGTATCCCCACTGAAAGAATTTCAGCCCTCATTGACCATAACCTCCAAACAATTGCCCATAATCTAGCCTCCTACATCAAAGACACCAGCCACTTCCTTTGCCGACTCTCCACCATCCCCATCCCTTTATATCCTGGCTCCTTACTTGTCACTGCTGATGCCACCTCCCTATACACCAACATCCCTCATGTCCATGCTCTTACTGCTATTGAACACTACCTTTCCCAACACCTTACAGACTTCAAACCTACCACCTCGTTCCTCATACACCTTACTAACTTTATCCTAACCCACAACTACTTCTCATTTGAAGGGGAGGTATATAAACAAATCCACAGCACAGCCATGGGCTCCTGCATGGCATCCTCCCATGCCAATCTCTTTATGGGCCATCTAGAGGAGACCTTCCTAGCCTCCCAAAACACCAAACCCCTGGTCTTCATGATCTGGACTCTGGGCCAAGGTACCTTATCTTCATTCCTTCAAACCCTCAACAGATTCTCTCCCATCTGTTTCATGTGGTCCTCCTCCAACCCAGTGTGCCACCTTCCTAGATGTTGACCTCCTCCTCTTATGGCTCCATCTGCACCACTGTCCACATTAGATCCACCAACCACCAACAGTACCTGCAATTTGACAGCAGTAATCACTTTCACATCAAAAAACCCATCCCAAATAGCTTGGCTACCTACAGACAGTGTATCTGCAGTGATAAAAACTCCCTTGCTCAGTACACTGTGGGTCTCACCAAGCCTTCACAGACAGGCCCTATTCCCCCGATCCAGTCTACAAATGGATCTCCCATGCCATTTCCCCTTACATCCCCAATTCTCCCACCATCCCCAAGAACCAGCCACAAAGGATTCTCACTCTCACTACCCAGTAGCACCCCTGACTGGAACAACTGAACCACATCCTTCGCCAGGGCTTTGATTACTTATAATCGTGCCCTGAAAAGGGGGACATCCTACTCGAGATACTTTCCACCCCTCTTAAAGTGGTGTTCCATTGCTCACCCAACCTCCACAAAATCCTAGTCCATCCCTATGCCACTCTAAATCACAACCCTTGACACAATGATCATATCCCTGTGTAAGTCCCAAGCACAAAACCTGCCCCATCCACTCACCCAGCACTTCCCATTGCAGTCCTGTAATATGTTTACCCTACCCCATCAGGGGCCAGGCCACCTGTGATAGCAGCCATGTCATTTACCAGCTCTGTTGCAATCACTGCTCAGCTTTTTATATTGGTATGACTACCAAACAGCTGTCCATCAGGATGAAGGGCCACTGCCAAACTGTGGCTATGAGCAAAGTAGATCACCCTGTGGCACATCATGCAGCTGAATATAACACACTTGACTTCAATGGCTGCTTCACTACTCAAACCATCTGGACCCTTCCCCCACCACCTGCTTTTCTGAACTGTGCAGATGGGAATAATTTTTACAACACATTCTCTACTCCCATAAGTATCCCAACCTCAACTTGTGGCAACATACTGTCCCCACATCCTCCACCCAACAGTTTCTATCCCTCTGTCCTATCATCTCCCAATTCTCAACTCCTACCCTGTTTATTTGTAGCCCTCTGCCAATGTATTCACCTGTCTTTCCCCACTCCTCCCCTCCCTGCCGCACAACCTGTTGGAAATTTAGTCCTCGCACGCTCCAACAGACAGTATTCATCTCTCTTCTGACTCGTACACTACCATCCCTTAGCCTTCCTCACTCCCTCCCTCCCCCCAGACTGCTGCTTGCATCCCACATGATGCTGGATTCCAGCCCAAGATGCTGGAGTTGGCAGTCCTGTGTGTGTGTGTGTGTGTGTGTGTGATTGACGGAGGCTGTGGCTGAAACGTATATGCGAGTGTCTACAACTTGAAGTGTCTTAGATTAGATTAGATTCAGATTTCATACCGTAGACCCAAAACATGAGATGATTCTCGTGGGTGTGGAACATGTCAGAAAGTATAATATAAAAACATAAAACATTTGAATATAATACTTACTACCCTGATCATTTATCATTTGTTAGGAGATAGTCGAAATACATTAATACAATGCAGTAAACTGGAACAACTAATATTTACAGAATTAACACACCATCAGAATGAAACACTGTTATGCACTATTAATAAATTTATCATACACAAAATACCTAATCTTGACTGTTGAGACCAAGTGTTGTCAAAACTGAAATTTAACAGATATTTTTACTTAAGGTGGGTTAACAGTCTCTGTTAAGATATTCATCTATGGAGTAAAAGGAGCTTTCTATCATAAAAACTTTCAAACTCTGTTCAAACCTGCTTTTTTCTGAAACCAAGTTTTTAATGGTTGCTGGCATTTTATTAAAAATTGTGTTCCTAAATATTGGACCGCTTTTTGGGCCAAGGTAAGTGATTTTAGGTCTTTATGTTGATTGTTCTTATTCCTAGTATTGATACTATGTATTGAGCTATTGGTTGGAAATACAGATGTATTACTTGTAACAAATTTCATTAAGGAATAAATATACTGAGAAGCAGTGGTTAGAATACAAAGTTCCTTGAACAAGTTTCTACAAGATGTTCTTGAATTTACACCACAAATGATTCTTATCACATGCTTTTGCACCTCAAAAACTTTTTTTTTGGTTTGATGAGTTGTCGAAGAATATGACCCCATATGACAAAAAAAAATGAAAGTACGCAAAGTATGCAAGTTTTTTTATACTTATATCTCCTATTTCTGAAATCATTCTCATGGCAAATACAGACTTGTTTAGGCACTTAAGCAATTCTGTGGTATGCCCTTCCCAACTGAATTTATTATTGAGTTGTAATCCCAGAAATTTAACACTGTCAACATCTTTGATCTGCATGTCTTCATATGTTATACTCATGCTGGAAGGAAATCTCTTACAGGTTCTGAACAGCATATAGTGGGTCTTCTCAAAGTTTAATGACAGTGAATTAGCTTTAAACTACTTATAAATGTCAGTGAAAATTTGATTAGCAGCTATTTCTAAATCTGTACTTGACTTGTGATTCTTCAGTTTCTCCTGGCGTATTTGATGCTCAAACAGTCCACGGGTATACTGCCGGTTCATAGTGTCCAACAGGCACAATATTTCAGCGATCAGACATGTCGCCATCGTCAGTTGCGCTGACGAACTGAGCTCCTGAGGGCGGGCGGCCAATTTAAATCCCCTCCTCCTGTGGGCCACTCTCTTCGCCGTCCGCGCTCGCATGCCGGCGGTCGTGAAGACGTGGGTGTCGGAATCTGTCGTAGCATCGATGTGCTTGCTACATCCACCCTGGTTACCAGTTCGTACTTCTTGCTGAGAGTCTTCTTAATTAGATTCAATGCTGGGTCTCAAGCCGTGCTGAGATTGTAGCCGCAATCTTGGTTGATAAGATCTTCCCTGGTGCGAATTTCGATAGCCTCCCTTACAACGCTGTCCCAATATTTAGATGTCTGAGCCAGGATCTTGGTACACTCATAATCCATCTCATGTTTCTCGGACAAACAGTGCTCTGCTACCGCCGACTTATTTGGATATTTCAGTCGAGTGTGCCTTTGATGTTCTCGATAACGATTTTCGATGGAGCGTACTGTTTGTCCGATATAAGTCTTCCCACACTCACAGGGAATTTGGTATATGGCGGCCTTCCTCAAACCGAGGTCATCTTTTGCGGTTCCCAGTAATGCCCGTGTTTTATTGGTCAGGCAAAAGACGGTTTTAACTCGGTGTTTCTTTAATATATGGCAGATTTTCCCTGATAGTGCGCCATTGTATGGAATAAAGGCAATGGCTACCTCTTCTTCTGTGACTTCATCCGTCTCCACAGGTTGTGCCGTGGTGGTGGGACAGAGAGCGCATCTCATCTTCTATTCCGAGTACCCGTTTTTTCGGAACATGGTCTTGAGGTGTTCCAATTCCTGGGGCAGATTCTCTGCGTCTGAGATGCTGCGCGCCCTGTGTACTAGTGTTTTTAGTACTCCATTCCTCTGAGAAGGGTGGTGGCAGCTGTCTGCATGCAGGTACAGGTCAGTGTGCGTTTTCTTCCTGTACACACCGTGGATTCAGGGTACCATCAGTTCTTCTCTTGACCATGATGTCCAGGAATGGTAACCTTCCTTCTGCTTTGGTCTCCATAATGAATCTGATGTTTGCATGTATGGAGTTTAGATGTTTGAGGAAATCCAGGAGCTTGTCCCTACCATGGAGCCAGATGATGAACGTGTCATCGACATAACGGAAGAAACAAGTAGGCTTCCAATTGGATGACTCCTCGAAGTACTCCATGTACAAATTCGCGACCACCAGCGAGAGTGGGATGCCCACTGTGACTCCATCTGTTTGCTCATAGTATTCCCCATTAAACAGAAAATATGTTGAAGTCAAGACATGCCTAAACAGTTCGGTGGTCTTCTCGTCAAATTTCTGCCCAATAAGCTCGACTGACACTCGTAGAGGCACCCTGGTGAATAGTGAAACCACGTCGAAGCTCACTGAAGATATCAGTGTCTTTCAGTCTGAAGTTGTCGAGACGTTTCACGAAATCCACGGAATTATGGATATGGTGAGGGCATTTACCTACATAGGGGCTACGTAATTCAGCCAGATACACTCCTGGAAATGGAAAAAAGAACACATTGACACCGGTGTGTCAGACCCACCACACTTGCTCCGGACACTGCGAGAGGGCTGTACAAGCAATGATCACACGCACGGCACAGCGGACGCACCAGGAACCACGGTGTTGGCCGTCGAATGGCGCTAGCTGCGCAGCATTTGTGCACCGCCGCCGTCAGTGTCAGACAGTTTGCCGTGGCATACGGAGCTCCATCACAGTCTTTAACACTGGTAGCATGCCGCGACAGCGTGGACGTGAACCGTATGTGCAGTTGACGGACTTTGAGCGAGGGCGTATAGTGGGCATGCGGGAGGCCGGGTGGACGTACCGCCGAATTGCTCAACACGTGGGGCGTGAGGTCTCCACAGTACATCGATGTTGTCGCCACTGGTCGGCGGAAGGTGCACGTGCCCGTCGACCTGGGACCGGACCGCAGCGACGCATGGATGCACGCCAAGACCGTAGGATCCTACACAGTGCCGTAGGGGACCGCACCGCCACTTCCCAGCAAATTAGGGACACTGTTGCTCCTGGGGTATCGGCGAGGACCATTCGCAAACGTCTCCATGAAGCTGGGCTACGGTCCCGCACACCGTTAGGCCGTCTTCCGCTCACACCCCAACATCGTGCAGCCCGCCTCCAGTAGTGTCGCGACAGGCGTGAATGGAGGGACGAATGGAGACGTGTCGTCTTCAGCGATGAGAGTCGCTTCTGCCTTGGTGCCAATGATGGTCGTATGCGTGTTTGGCGCCGTGCAGGTGAGCGCCACAATCAGGACTGCATACGACCGAGGCACACAGGGCCAACACCCAGCATCATGGTGTGGGGAGTGATCTCCTACACTGGCCGTACACCACTGGTGATCGTCGAGGGGACACTGAATAGTGCACGGTACATACAAACCGTCATCGAACCCATCATTCTACCATTCCTAGACCGGCAAGGGAACTTGCTGTTCCAACAGGACAATGCACGTCCGCATGTATCCCGTGCCACCCAACGTGCTCTAGAAGGTGTAAGTCAACTACCCTGGCCAGCAAGATCTCCGGATCTGTCCCCCATTGAGCATGTTTGGGACTGGATGAAGCGTCGTCTCACGCGGTCTGCACGTCCAGCACGAACGCTGGTCCAACTGAGGCGCCAGGTGGAAATGGCATGGCAAGCCGTTCCACAGGACTACATCCAGCATCTCTACGATCGTCTCCATGGGAGAATAGCAGCCTGCATTGCTGCGAAAGGTGGATATACACTGTACTAGTGCCGACATTGTGCATGCTCTGTTGCCTGTGTCTATGTGCCTGTGGTTCTGTCAGTGTGATCATGTGATGTATCTGACCCCAGAAATGTGTCAATAAAGTTTCCCCTTCCTGGGACAATGAATTCACGGTGTTCTTATTTCAATTTCCAGGAGTGTATTTTGCCAGCAAGTTAAGTAGGTGCCCTAATGTTGCTGACAATCGGGCGCATAGGTACCCCCTCTTTGTGGACCTTAGGGTGTCCATAAAGTCTTGGTGGTACAGGTCCTTGAGGTGACAATATCGGACAAACAGTACGCACCATCGAAGATCGTTGCCGAGAACGTCAAAGGCACACTCGACTGAAATATCCAAAAAAGTTGGCGGTAGCAGAGTACTGTTTGTCCGAGAAACACGAGATGGATTACGAGTGTACCAAGATCCTGGCTCAGACCTCTAAATATTGGGACAGCATTATAAGGGAGGCTATCAAAATTCGCACCAGGGAAGATCTTATCAACCGAGATTGCAGCTACAATCTCAGCAAGGCTTGGGACCTGGCATTGAATGTAATTAAGAAGACTTTCAGCAAGAAGTACGAACTGGTGACCAGGGTGGACGTAGCAAGCACATCGATGCTACGACAGATTCCGACGCCCACGTCTTTGTAACTGCCGGCACGCGGACGGCGAAGAGAGCAGCCCGCGGGGGAACGGGATTTAAATCGGCCGCCCATCCTCAGGAGCACAATTCGTCAGCCCACCTGACGATGGCGACATGTCTGATCGCCGAAATATTGTGCCCGTTGGACACTCTGAACTGGCAGTATACCCATGGACTGTTTATGTACTTGACTTGCTACTTATTGCAATGTTTGTATCATCTGCAAATAAAACAAACTTAGCATCTGGAAATGTAACAGATGAGAGGTCAATAATGTATGCAAGAGAAAGCAATGGACCCAAAATGGAACCTTGAGGAACACCACATGTAATTAATTTCCAGTCAGGTGAAGCGCACCGGTATTTCGCGACACCCTTTGTTACCTGTTAGATAGGTAAGACTCAAACCATTTTGCAGCACTGCCAGTAACACCATAATATTCTAATTTACTTAAGACAATGCTATGTTTCATACAGTCAAAGACTTTTGACAGGTCACAGAAAATGCCAGTAGCCTCTAATTTATTATCTAATGAATTAAGTACATTCTCACTGTAAGTGTTAATAGCTTTCTCTATATCAGAACCCTTCAGAAATTCAAACTGTGACTTAGACATTATATTATTTGGAGTCACATGCTTACAGAGACACTTGAACACAACCTTTTCGACACAACCTTCTTGTAAAGCAGCTTAACTTCAGCACATTTTAGCCAGTCTGGAAATGTTTTGCTGATAATAGATTGATTACACAAATAACTTAAGATAGAACTCAACTTGCATGAGCACTCTTTGATTAACTTTGTTGATATAATACTTAGATTTTAAGGATTTTATGATGGATGCTTCTTCTTTGGGAGACATGTCATTTCCATTTTACTGAAATTATTTTTAAAGACTGGTCCCAGATATTACATTGCACAGTTCACCAAACCTGATAACCTCAAGCTGTCAGTAACAGAAATGAAGTACTTGTTTAAGAGGTTTGCAACACTACGTGTACTTGTTACCAAAGTCTCATTTATTTTTAGAGCTATTTGTTCCTCTTCCTTTTTAACCCACCTACCTCTGTCTTCACAATATCCCACACTCTTTTTATTTTGTTACCTGAGGTAATTATCTTTTTCCCCATAATAAAGCTGCTTCGATTTCTGGATTACTTGCTTCAATATTTTGCAGTATTCTTTGTAATACATTACAGTTCTAACAACAGAGCTGTTTCCTATATTGTTGATATTCCTACCCGGAGTTTCCATTTTTAAGTTCAAATTAAAAGTGGTTTAAAGTGAAATTTATGCAACAAAGCATGCTGTCTTTCATGCAGTCAAAGTGCTTTTAGATTTTTATGTTTAGTTTTGTACATGATATGATATGAACGTATTTCTATTTAACATCAGTACCAAAAAATATTTGTTGCAATGAATGTAAATTTTTACTGGATCTATCTGAAAAGCAATCAGTTGCAAAGTAATAAATAAAGAATGATAAACAGTTTATGTCTCATTTAGGCATGTTGGTGACATTATCAAGCATTACATGACACAGTACAGTTTCCATTAAGTGTTTCTAACCATTCCTTATTATTGGTTATCTTTAAGGTAACTAACATAATTGCATTACAAATTAACATTTTTTATGTTCATAGTACATGTCTTTTACATGTAAGCTAGTGTGCGTGTGCATTTTGTCAAGTTACTGCTTTATTTTTGCCACACAATATTCACGTGATTACCAAGTCATTAAAGTTATTTATTAAATTAACTTTTGCTCATTTCTGGAGCTGCCAACTGTCTTATTCTGCAGTCTAAATTCATTTAAACTAAGTTCTGACATTCAAAATTACAGCTATCTATGGTGAAATTTTCATTTACCATCATTTATTTACATTTTTGGTATCTTTGTACACAGTAACACTCGCAAGTGATGGCGATCAGGTCATAACTATCTATATTCCTTCAGTAAGCACTGGTCTTCGGATTCAATGCCTTGTTTCAACTAACAGTGGAACATTAGGTACATGTGTCATTATAAACCTTACATGCACTGTAGAGTATATGTATGTCATAAGCTGACATATTCCACATAATAATAATCATCATGAATATGGTATATGGTAAATATAACTAACTAATTAACTACCTATAAAAACAAAAAAAGCCTAGTGGTTATGATAAAAGTTGTATTGTCTCAACATCAGCTCCTATGAAATACTTTATTATTTTCGATTCTTACTAACTGTTACGCATAAGATGTTTTACAATTTACTATCTGCATGGAGATGTGATCTTACTGTATGCAACTCTTAAGTATTACTTATGTAAGGAATGAAAACAGACCCAAACTTAGTGGATATTGTTTGGGCAGGATAAATAATTTATTTTTTCCTCTGTGTAAATAAATGTATAAAATTATATGAAACTCTATGTAAGCAAAAGGTTTAATTATCTTGGATAAAACAACATTTTGTCTATGGAGTGCGTGATTGATTCTCTTGTAAATTATTTTTTTGTTTATTGTTTGACAATACATGAACCTGTGTTCAGTGTATGCCACCTTTAGCATCTGAAGATGGTCACTGTATGGCCGAAACCGGTTATGACTGTGTCATAAACATGTGATTGTGTTTAATTATCTGGTAATGGTTCATCTTTGAAAAGCAATGATCTCTTATTAGCTGTCATAGCAGATGTATTTTGAGTGTGTCACTCACGTTTTTGTATTTTAATTGAATAACTATGGTGGATTTATGTTAAGCAGCCATGTCATTATTTTGATTCCTCTTCTTAGTACATCCTTGTCATAATGGATTCTTAATATGTGTTTTTTAAAGTAATGTTTCAGGCCTCATTGGAGAGAAATTGCAGGAGCATTGTCAAGTGGCCGTGAACGAACTTTGATAGTGTTCATTCATTGCTCATTCCATCATTTCAAAGCCACACATCCCCGAGATCATTTTTCTGGTCTTTTCTATTCGCAATCTTGGCTATGTGTACTCGAAAAGGATGTATTGTTTCAGGTCAGTCATTAGCTGCCTAACAATGTCACCATGAAACAGTCTCGTTGATCTGATGCAGTGATACAGCTGGAGTGCAGGGATAGTCACAGTTATATAAGGGATTAAAGCAATTACAAAATTTATCTGTTTCATGTTTTGTTCTGCAGGAATAGAACCTCCAGTGAAGCATTACATTACATTATGGTGTTTCACATTCAACCAGTTCGAATTCATAATAATATTTTCAATATATTCAATAGTTTTGTTGTTATAATATTTTCAAAAGACATAAATTATATTAAAAGCATAGAAAAGAAACAATATAACTCCTTCAACATGAACTTTACATAAAGGCATTATGTACAGTGAGAAGCCTGGTAATTTATGTATACACAAAAATACTATAACTGAAAAACTTTTTGTGCATAACAATAATTAGTAAAAATGAAAACTGCTGACTTTGGCATGACACAACTTTTGACAAATGTCTGCAAGCTGTGGGGCATCAACTACTAAAAAATGTTATGACTAAACAAAATCAATGAAATAGTATTTTTACATATTCAGTAATATCTTTAGTTACCTACATATAAATTATTTTTATGAGCTTTCCTGACTAACTTAATGTGAAGTTCAGCCACTGTATAAGAGAGGGAATTCAGAAATACTGTCAACCTCCAGATAAGTTTCACTTTTATTAATATTCTTAAAATTTTTAGAGAAAGTTATACATAAAGGACTTGTTGATCACGACTATAAATCACTTTTTGTCAAAGTAATAGCTTGGACTTCTGAAGTGTTCCGATATAGAGGGCACTGTTTACACACACAGTGTGAATGCACTTCATTCATTAGATAATGAATTACGGTCTACCAATATATTTTGAAATCTATCACAGGCATTTAATTGCATAGATCTTGATACACTTAGCTAAATTAATAAATGTCACAAGCAATTCTGTGAAGTAGTTCAAGTCATATTTCCCCAGCAGGAAACAAAGCATCAATTTGAATGTCAACTAATTACACATCAATTCCCACAAGATTCCTCACTTATATTAATATTATTGTGGCGTAAATCCAAGTACCTTAAGATAGTCATGTAAAACATCAGCATGTTGCTACAGTTTTCACTGTGGTAAAGTAAAGTTGTAAAAGTGTGCTGATGAATTTCTTAGTACAAATCACTGTTTTTGTCGATAATATAAATGGATAGATTAAAAAAATCTACTCACCAAGCAGCAGCAGGGGAAAACATATACAAAAGGATTTAACGTTTACAAGCTTTCGGAGCCAGTGGCTCCTTCTTCTGGCAGAAGAGTTGAAGGGGAAGGAAGAGGCATGATGGAAAAAGACTAGAGGTGTTTAGGGAAAGGGGTACAGTTCAGAAAAGTCACCTACAACCCTGGGTCAGGGGAGACTAACTGGACGGGATGAGAAAGAAAGGCTGATTGTTGGGGACTACACTGGATGAGATTTGAAAACCTGAGAGCTTAAAGGTGGAAGCCAGGGTAATATGCCAGACAGAGATTATTACTAAAACATTGTTCACGAGTTAATAAGAGTGAAAATCTAAGTGCATTGTATGTAAGAGAAGTGGGAGGGGGTTGGCAAAAAATAGACAAGTCAGAAAATGAAAGATGTAGAAAACTAAACTGGAATCTAAAATGGAGTAAAGAAAAGAGTAGTTACTGTTTTTGTTGTTAGCTATATCAAGTAGCATACCTGACCTACAATCACCTTAGCATAATCTCATAAAACTACAAAGAGAGACAATAACTTTCCAGTATTTCAGAGGCAAAATTCCAGTACTGCAGACAGAGACATTACAAATGAGAAAACTGTTCCCAGCTTTTGGAACCTTTAGTTCCTTCCTTAAGGACAAAATAGGGATAGGTTGGGGAGGGGTATAAGAGAGAAAACAAATCACTTGGAGTCCATGATCAGATAAACCCTCTCAGTACGATGACCCCTCCTTTCTAATCTTCTCCAGGCTAGTCCTCCTACCATCTCAATGAAGGAATTTACAGTCTTGAAAGGTACAGACAGGTTTTTCACTTTTAAAAGTGTACCAGCAGTTCTGGGGTATCATCTCCTTAAGGTGAATATTGGACAGCCACTCTGTCTCTTGTAATTTTATTGTGTTCTCAAGAGAATCTTCCTTTTCATGTTATTATAATTATCTTATATTACTTATTATATTGTCTTATATTATTTACAATATAATTGTCTTATATTAGTGAAGCTTTAGGTGGTAGTAGTCCTTATTTAGTCCCTCTGCAAGCTTTGTTTATACGTACTCGTAGTCGCAAGAAGGTAGATGATGATGAGACTGTATATTTTTGGTGTAAAGGACATGGTGGTTGTGAAGATCTGTCACTTGCTGGTGACTTAACTCTGTATTATCATAAATAATGCGTTGACCTTGAATAAAAAGACTACTTGTTGATCCTGCCAAAAGCCGAAAAGTGGTTCTTCTTCGTGTTATAGCTCTCTAGGGCACTCTGGAATGCTCTCTGGGTCATCTACAATGCCCCTGTGTCTTTGTGAATGCACGTGTCTCTGTGAGCTGTAACTGGTCATCACAGTTAAAGACTTGTTTGGTTAAGTGGCACAACTGCTTAAAGAAGCTGTTAAGGTAGTGGGACTTAGTTTCTGGTGAGACAGGGCTTGGCACAGGCCCTTGTATTACTAGACCTGTGATAGAGTAAAATTCATTTCCGGTTGCACAACTGGCAGGAAATGCATTTAAATGATAGTGGTAAGCTTTTTAATTAATATGTAAATGGAAAAAAAATGTATATTATTTTTACTTATTTTCATATCCAAGAGGACACGCTCACTCAGGTCTATGAAAGGAACATTAGCATATTAGTTTTTTTTGTAAATATGTGCTGTGTATTTACCTTCCCTGGCATGTTTTACATCCTTGAATATCTCTTCACAAAGGAATGAATAGTGCATCCAATTTAAAACTATACCACCAATTTACAAATGTAAGAACAAACACTTATTGTGCAAGAAATGAAAAGTCAGCAGGTGGTCCACATATCCTCTCCCATCAGGTCTGCTTCCTTATGGTTACCACTTTCTGGCTTCATGAATAATTAGGAAGAGTGAACATTATTGCAGCAAACATATGGAGGTACTTCAAATTTACTGTATGACCCACGCTGCTCCATCACAAAAATATTTTTAATATCTCAGAAATATGCACTGAACATAACTTAAGTTCTGCTGAAGATTAATAGGCTATATACTTCCAGCGTGAGAAGCCTTGTACTTCTGTGATTTAACTTATCTTGCAAACAATAAAATGCTCACTACAATATTCAATAAAAGCTTCTAAGATATAATTTTTGAATGTATCTTTGGAATATTAATGAAAACATTTGAAGCAGAGTGACTTTAGATCTCTCTTTCAGCCTTTCTCAGTCAGTTCCCTTTTCCTGATAAACTGCATGGCAGGTATTAAATCTTGTTTCCCAATGCAAGTACTGCCCCTCATGAATGGCTGCAAAGGCTCTGGAATGATGACAGTCCCATCATGTTGTTGATGCGTTTCGATTATAGCTATAAGCATCCGAGGTACAGCACACGCAGTTCCATTCACAGTATGTGCATGGATGGTACAATCTGGCACACCTGTTGGCTTGTATCTGTAAAAACAATAATCACTGTACGTCAAAGTAGAGATGGTGCTCTCATTATACAGTGGGATCATTTTTCAACAAATCTCGACATTTTTAAATGAAGATTCAGAATATGAACCAGAACCTATTAGGTCACCTGAATACTCTTTAATTGCAAACCAACCACATGTCAAGTCATTGAGTTTAATGTTAAGCTCATGTTTGAAATGATTAATCATCATCACACTAATTTTTATATTTTCCCTAACCACAATTACACAAACTACCATAGGTAAACAATTTGAAGGTTCAGTAAATAACACAATACTTTACTGTATTTGCATGTTTGGACTTTATGGAACATATGATATTGCCATGAGGCATGCATGCTGCATTCTGTGTGGCGTAGCAGTTACAACTGATGGCTGGTGTACTGCAGGTTGCCAGTTCAAACCCGACCACTCACAATTATTTGTTATTTATGTTTAATAGTTGTGTAGGATCTCAAAATTTATATATTTGTAATGTTTGTGTATGCTGGAAATTTAGATGCTTGTATAAATAGCTATGCTCTCCATCCAGGAGTTCACTGCTGTTTTGGCTGTACGTTGGTGTTTGCAATAAACATACTTTCTGTGCTAAGTGTTGTACTTCATTGACGATCCTTGCTTTCGAATTTGGACTTCATTGTGGTTATGATGCACTATTGCTACATAACATCTAAATCACTGTGTCTCCAATTAGGTGATGTAAAAGACATTGCCTTCATGGGCAGGAATCTGAATACAAGGAGTACATTGTTCCCACTGTCTGTATGTTCAGGAGACCAATGGATTCCAAGACAGCAGTACATCAGGTAGATTGGTTGGAGAAGGGACCAAACTATGCAGTCATCAGTCCCTCTGACCTCAGATTAACTGAAACCAATAAAATCTCACTTTAGGAGAGGGAACTACAAAGTCCATGAAATGATAAACTAATGACAGGGAAGGAAGGAAAAGGGCGGAAGAAGAGGTGAGGGAAATAAAGTGATTAATGACAAGGGCAGGAAGGAAGAAGCACAGGAGACAAGAGAGACGCTCAAGACATAACAGACCCTATAAGGAAAGGAGTGGGAAGGCAAAGGTCCAGGGTGTACCACCAAGCCCAGGGTGTACCACCAATCCAGTCAGGGCGAAGGGGGGAGCAAGAGGGCCTGCCATCCCCTCCGCTCACCGATAAGGTGGAAGGTCCCTACCTTAAATAAAGTGATAAAAAGCCCATCACGAATAAAACTTAAAACGAGATCTGCTGCTGAGGCATTGTCAGCCAACACCAGGGGCAGCGAGTCTGGAAAGCTAAAAGCCCATCGTAGGGTGGCTAAGCTGGGGCAGTCCAATAAGATGTGAGCCACAGTCAACATCGATCCACAACGACAGAGAGGGGGGTCCTTAAGTTGGAGGAAATAAATGTGAGTCAAAAAAGTATAGCCGATGTGGAGCCAGCATAGGACGACAGAGGCCTTACGAGAAGCCCATAAGGAGGACAGCCATGGAGTTGTAGAACCCTTAATTGCCCTGAGCTTGATCAACGAAGAAAGAGTGATCCATTCTGCATCGCAAAGGTCCAAAACCTGACGACGTAATATCAAGCGAAGGTCTATTTCCGGAATACCAATAGCAAGAGATTGCCTGGTAGTAGCTAATTTAGCCAATTAATTGGCAAGTTCATTGGCAGGAATCCCAACATGGCCTTGGATCCAAATGAAAACCACTGAGCATCCAAGTTGAGCGAGGAGAGAAAGAGAGTCCTGGACAGCGATGACCAATGGGTGGCGAGGGAAGCACTGGCCGATAGCGTGCAAACCGCTCAATGAGTCACTACAGATAGTGAAGGATAGCCCTGAGCAGGGGCAGATATGGTCTAGTGCACGCAAGATGGCTACCAATTCTGCAGTAAAAACACTACAGCCATCTGGCAAGGAACAAAGTTCCGTGCATTGCGCATAGGTGTAAGCAAAACCAGTGCAGCCAGCAACCTTGGAGCCATCAGTATAGATCACTTCTGAACCCTGAAAAGAACTGAGACAGGAGAACTCGTGG
This sequence comes from Schistocerca serialis cubense, assembly GCF_023864345.2. NCBI lineage: Eukaryota > Metazoa > Arthropoda > Insecta > Orthoptera > Acrididae > Schistocerca > Schistocerca serialis. Next base: position 242,352,279 of record NC_064642.1, read on the forward strand.
AAAAGAGCCATCGGAGGGACAGAATCCTTTGAATCGATTGAGAGATCAAGACAGAGCTGCGGCCAAGAGATACACCATGGAGGGGTACGTGCGTGACCAGAGAAGAGAGGTGGTAAAGGCAATTGATGGAGCTCAGAAAAAAGCGACTGAATGCGGACAGCCATGGTAAGCCCACATTGTGGCTGCCGCTGCGGCAGGGTGATCTCCATGTCTGGATAAAGGAGACCATAATTAGGGTGCTTTGGAGTGCAGCAAATGTGGATATCAGCTGTTGCTGGTGCAAAACTCGCAGTGGTGGAATCCCTACCTCTGCGAGAAGGCTAAGAGCGGGGCTAGTCCGGAAGGCACCAGTCACAAGTCAGACCTCACAGTGGTGGATGGGGTCTAGTATCTGCAGTGTCAAAGGTGATGCAGAACCATAGACAGGACTTCCATAGCCTAAACGAGACTGGACCAACACTTGATACAGTCACAGGAGAACAGAGCAGTCTGCACCCCATGAGGCATTGCACAGACAAGTAAGAACATTGAGATGGAACCAGCATGTCCTCTTCAGGTGGCAAAGATGAGAGAGCCATGTCAACTGGGCATCGAAGACCAGACCCAAGAAGCGATGGATGTCCACCACCTTGAGGGACTGGCCATCAACGAACAGTTCTAGATGGGGATGGACTGGATGGCAACAGCAGAAATGCACGACACACATCTTGGCAGCCGAAAACTGAAAGCCATGGGAGAGAGCCCATGAGTGCGCCCGACAGATTTCCCCCTGTAGACGGCATTCTGCAGCACCCATTACGGAGGAGGTGAGGTAGATACAAAAATTGTCAGCATACAAAGAGGACGACGCTGTCGGCCCAACAGCTGTCACCAGACCATTAATGGCTATGAGAAAGAGAGGGGCACTCAGCATGGAACCCTGCGGAACTCCATTTTCTTGCCGATGGGGAGAGCTGTAGGAGGAGCCAACTTGGACCCGAAAAGAGCAACAAGAAAGGAAATTACGGATAAAACCGGACAGATTGCCACGAAGGCCCCATTCATGAAGAGTGGTGAGGATTTGGTGGTGCCAGGTGGTGTCATAGGCTTTATGCAGATCAAAGAAGACTACAAGGAGGTGTTGCCGATGGGCAAAAGCCGACCGGATAGCAGACTCCAGGTAGACCAGCGAAAACCACTTTGAGTCGATGACAAAAGGTCGCAGGATTCAAGGATCCAAAACAGCCACTGACTCACCATGTGTTCAAGGAGCTTGCAGAGGGTATTAGTAAGGCTAACTGGACGGTAGCTATCCAACCAAAGAGGCGATTTCCCTGACTTCAACACCGGAACAATGCTTTCCTGCCACTGGGTAGGAAAGACTCCCTCACTCCAAAGATGGTTGAAGAGGGTGTAATGGAAGTGACAAATAGACATCATTTTGTTATATTATACACTAAAGTCGTGTTAAAAAAGCTTTTGCTTAAGATAATACTAAGTTAGGTGTTGCGATCAATAATCAATATTTGAATTGTATGTTCTTTGTAGCTTATGACTGTGATCTTTGGTCTACAACGGGTTTTCGGCTACTTGAGTGTTGGCTGCTGTTGAGTGTAGTTGTGTATTTAGTTTTGGCAATAAATGTGTTTTTGATACAAAGAAACTGTGGAATACTGCATCATTTTTCGATAGTCCAGTGATAATTAAAAAACCCGCACCTTTTCTTGGACCCCGAGCAGCAAAGGAATCATCGCCTAGACAACGAGAAGCCACGTGGACAACGCAGACTTGGCAGCATCAACAAAGGAGACATCATGGCCAGGTCTACTAAAGTACTATACAGCCATTAGCCACACCGTAACGGTGTCTTTATGGAGATAACTTTTCCTGCACAGTAGAGCGGGTTCATGATAAGGGTCATTATACAATGGTGGCCAGCCACCGATAAGTGTTGGAGCATTTGGTTATGTATCTGATCCGGTCCAGGAGTCATGTCAGGACAAAGGGCGAGGACACTGGAAAATTCCCACTTGCTGAATGGGGAATTATATGGCTCCAAGCAGTGAGAAACAAAAGACGAAGGCAATCGTTCTGAACGCTCTTTCAGGAGAAGGAACGTGAGAGGACACTGAGCCAGTGCCGAAGCTTGAGCGAAATTTTCTGCTACAAAGTCCAGATTGCTAAGGACAACACCATGCACAGAAATTCCTGCAACCCTGGTGGGAGGACGGTGTCCAAAAATTCGCCTGAGTTTCACCCAGACTAGCGAAGAGGGGGTGTGAGGTCCAATGGCAGCTACATATCGCTCCCAGCAAATCCGTTTCTGAAATCTGATTAGGTAGCAGGCCCAAGTGTGGAGTCATTTGAAAACTAGGAGAAGAGCAGTAGAAGTGTGCTGCTTGAAGTGTTGAAGAACATGGCGGCGGTCTTTTATGGCTGCAGCAATTTCTGGAGTCCACCAAGGGACCATCTTCCAGCGGGGGGAACCTGAAGAAGAAGGGATTGCTGAAACAGCTGCTGAAAGGGTAGCAGCAGTCAAAGTCTGAGTAGATTCATCGACAATGTTGTGTGGCAGTACAGAGGGGATGGAAGCAGAGGAGAAGGCAACCCAATCAGCCTTAGATATGGCCCACCTAGGAGGGTGACAGAGGGAGAGACACTGAAGGAAGGTCAAAACAATCAGGTAATGGTCGCTGTCACGCAAGACATTGTGGATGCCCCACTGAATGGAGGGAAGAAGGCCGGGACTGCAGATGGAGAGGTCAATGGTTGAGAAAGTGCTGTGTGCCACACTAAAGTGTGTGGGAGCACCTGTGTTTGGTAAACAGAGGTCAAGCCCTGCCAGAACAGCTTCAACTGCCCTGCCCAGGGCAGTAGTCATATGACTACCCCAAAGAGGGTTGTGGGCTTTAAAGACCCCTAATAATGGGAGTTCTTGAAGAAGGGTGGTGAGGATATGGGATGTGGGTGGCCTGTCAGGTGGGAGGTAGAGATTACAAGTTGTGATAGGAGTGGCCAGATGGACCCTGACAGCAATGACTTCCAAAGTGGTATGGAGGAGAACCTATTTACTAACAATGTCCTTGCGGACCGAGGTGCACACACCACCAGAAGCCCCCAAGGGGCCAATTCGGTTCCGACAGAAAGCACGGAACCCACGAAGGGCAGGTGAGTAAGAATTGAGTGCAATACAAGTGACAGAGTAGAAGGAAAGAAGGGGCTGAAACTTTGGAAGGTGACACAAATATCCAAAGTGTAAGCGAATGGATTGGAGTCGGTCACGCCACCGAGTAGCTATCCGTCACCAATAAGGATGGGGTAATATCCATATAGGTTGGGTCAGACTCTGTGGGTTCATTGACTGTAGGAGGGGAAGGCTGCACCTCAGGGGGTACCAGAGTGGCCTTGCCCTTGTTCCTGCACTTCTGCAGCTTCTCTTGGGAAGGAAGAGAAGGGTAGAAATCAGCGAGGGCAATCTTGGCACCCACCAGTCGTGGATCACACTGCCGATGTGGAGCAATAGATCGCCTTTCAGGAGGGTGCCAGGAAGAGAGTCCCGGGAGGGAGCTCCAGTACCAGCGGCCGCCGAAGGAGGGGAGCACTTCTCCGGCAGGGGAGGGGGAGCAGCACCCGAAGGGGTGGGTATGGGTACTGAGGGGGAGTGGGAGAGAGGGGGAGGAGGAGGAGGAGGAGGAGGCAGAAGGCATGGGGTGAAGGGGGCAGGGCTGGGAAGAGGCAGGGGTAGGAGAGGGAATGGATGTAATTGAAGCAAAGTAGAAGTCATAGACACGGGATGGAGCCGGTCAAATTTTTGATGAGCCTCAGTGTAGGTGAGATGATCTAATGTTTTATACTCTTGAATCCTTCCTTCTTTCAGAAACACCGGGCCTGTAGGCAAGCGTGAAGAATGCTGTTCATTACAATTTACACATATTGGCGGGGAGGGGGGGGGGGCATAGACACTCCCCTCATGGACGGGGTACCCACAGTCACCACAGAGGGGATCAGTGGTGCAGTGGGAAGACATATGTCCAAACCGTAAGCATTTAAAAGCACCTCATCGGTGGTGGAATATAAGGTTTTACATCACACCAGTACACCATTACCTTGAACTTCTCTGGGAGGACATCCCCCTCAAAGGCCAGGATAAAGGCACCCATAGAAATGCGATTGTTTGGAGGGCCTCGCTGCACACGGAGGTTAACACGGAGCTCCTCGTCAATTTGTAGAAGAAGATCTCGGTGGAAAATAATGCCCTGTACTGAGTTCAAAGATTGGTGGGGCATGACGGAGACTGGGATGTCACGAGACAGTCACAAGCATGCAGGGCACCAGATTGGGTAGCACACGATGTCTTGATGAGCAAAGCACTGGACTGCATTTTACTCATCAATTCAACTTTGCCATACTTATCTTCAATCGTCTCCACAAAAAAACAAAGTCTTGGTCGTGGCAAAACTACCATCATCCGATCGGGTACAAACCAGGTATCAAGGGAAAGGTTTCAACCCAAGCCGGCGAGCTTGACCCTCCTCCCATGGGGTGGCCAGGGAGGGGAAAGCCGAAGGATCAGGAGAAGGAGTGTCACGTCTGCTACCACTCTTAGAGACGGCCACAGAATGGCCAGAACGGTGAAGCTTTTGTCGCTTCATGCGCAAGGCGTCTGCCCTGGTACCATCCACTCCAGTCAGGGGCTCGCACCATGGGTGCCATCCAGCCACAGCAAGGGCCGTCTGGCACGGCAGCCATTGCCAGGAGTTCTGGTGCCCCAAAACGATGAGCATCGAGTCCTGGGCATACACGAGGCACTAACAGTTCAGTTACTAGTAGTGTGATCCCTGTGGTTTCAGGGGGCTCAGCCTAGTGAGTACTTAACAGCCCCACCACACGGACTGGCTACCGTGCTGGCGACCTAGCAGGAGGGGGGCCAGGGTACAAAGGGAAAGGGGGGAGAGGAACCTGCGCCATGGAAGCAAGGTAGGGAGTTCATCTCCAAATGGCTCACAGTGAACGGAAAATTTTGGAAATGGAGGTCAAACCCCAAGGGGACCAAAAACGCTGAAAAGGAGATGGAAACAGCAAACTAAACAATAGCACACACCAAAACAAAGCCAGGATGACATAAAGAAGTCCACAAAGAGGGAAAGGAGGGGGCAGGGACAAAGGAGCAAGGATAGGGAGGGAGAGGAACAGGGATGGTAATGCAGCCTGGAAAGGAAAGGAAAGGAAAGGAAAGGAAAGGAGGCTGCAATAGCTCGGGGACCCGTGTGCACCACACACATACCCTCAAAAAGACTGTGGGCCCCCTGGGGAGAGCAGTACGTCAGTTGCACATCAGGCATCCATCAGTGTCTGCTGGAGAGGCTGGTTAGGACCCAATGAAATGGCTGAAAGGATTTGACGGTGCCACAAACTACAACAGTGGGATAACATGATGTAGCTGCTGGTAAGCATTTTGAGATGTGAGGTCAGGGTCCAAGAAACTCTTCTGTTCCTGACATTTCACCCAGTGCAGTCCTGGACAAAATGTCAGGACCAGAAGAGTTTCTTGGACCATGACCTCACATCCCAAAAGGTTTACCAGTAGCTATGTCATCCGGTCATGAAAGCCTTCATTCTATGATAACATGATGTGTTTGGCAAGTGTGTACCTTTGCCTGGATGGCACAGCCCAGCAGTGGTTTGAGAACTCAGAAGCTTGGATGACTTCCAGGCCAAACCGAAGAAAAATTTTGGCAACAGTCAGCAGAATGTCAGTTTCGTGACAGAAAAATTGTAGAAAAAGTCCCAACATCATGGGGAAATGACAAAGTCCTACATACAGAAGGTTTTAGCTCTGTGCCACACTAACAATCTACATATGACAGACACTGACAAAATCTCACATTTCATGTAATGAACTGCAGAAGACACGTTCCAGAACTGAAGCCAGAATGGGTCGATAGGCTTAATCTGTGAAAGGCAGAAGAAGAAGATGAAGAAGAAGAAGAAGAAATGTTCCAATCTCTTCTGGTAAAGGATGTCTATCACAATAAAAGAGGTATTCCTCGAGTGGTGCCAACTCTTTGTGGAAATTTGATGATACTGTGCCAACACCCTCTGTGCAATTTTTGAATGAAACCATTCCACTTTTGGCTGTTAAAACATTAGGTAATACGTCAGTATAGAACACGTTATGGAAGGAGGAGCTTTGACATAAGCTGAACTTGCTGAAAGCCAAAGAATCATCTTATGAACTGCAAGCCTACTTTGAGGAAATGCAACAGAAAAAAAAGTAGGATGATAGAGGTCTGTAGGGTATTTGTGGAAGACAACCGAGACCTTATATCTCTCATACAACTCGCTGTAAGAGAAGAAATATAGCATTTTATGGCAGCCAGAGCTGTCAGACTGAGTAAGCATGAGACAGCAGGCATGAATGCCGACTCTACACATCAGAAGGTAATTGAGAATTTTGAAGAAGTGGTGTATTGGTTTTCAGCACCAATCTCCACCACCAGCTGAACATGCCAAGAAGAATGTAGTTGGCCAATTGAGACTTATGCGACAGTTGTGAAACAACGACCCAGCATCTGGCTGCCGCAGATACAATTAACTTCTCTTCCAGGTACAACTACCCAGAGAAGAACAGGCTTCTGGAGGACAGAGGACTACATGCTGGTATGCTTCTAATGTGGATGCCCTAGGCACATGGTGCACTACTCCAGAAAAAGAAGATTACTTTTTGATGACTACTACAGCATCAGATATCAACCATCACAACAATTATATTCAAGGTAGTCGACTGCGGGCAATTATAGTTGACCTGCGGGATGAAGATTTATTTATTTATTTGCTATTTTCTTTTAGTATGTTACCTAGATACATGAACACACAAAATGTTGCACATGAATTAGTACATATGAAAATAACAAAATATTTTAATGCGATTTCATGTGAGTAAGTACAGGGTGACACACAGGAGATGGACAGTTTTCAACTGCGCAGTACAGAGTGGTGGGAGGTGATCATGGCGGGGATAGTTTTGATCTACACAAGACGCCATTTCATTTACTCAGTCACTATGGAGCAGTGGGACTTGCAACGTCGAGTGTTTGTCTATGACAGTTTCATGAAAAGTGGTGAGTCTATTATTCCTATGCAGCGATTGTTTCGTGCGTAGTTTAATGTCGGTCGACACAGAGCTGTTCCGAGCCGTAACACAATCCTCAGATAGGTGGAAAACTTCGGATCAACTGAAAACATACTGGATAAGAAGCATCCTGGCCCGAGATGCAGAGTAATGACACCAGAAAATGTTGAATGGGTAAGGCAAGCGGCAGTCAGAAGCCCAGGATGGTCAGCTAGACGTCATGCTAGTGAGTTACGAATCAATCGTGAATCAGTTAGGCGAATTTTGCATAAAGAATTAAAATTCCATCCCTACAAAATGCTCATTGTCCAACAACTTAAGGAACTGATTTTGCTGTACGAGAAGACTTCGCTTACAGAATGCAAGTGATTTTGGGATCGAATGAAAATGAAATTTTATTGATGAGCGATGAAGCTCATTTTCATTTAAACGGGACCGTGATTAAGCAAAACCCACATTACTGGGCTCCAGAGCATCCACACCTTATCTACCAGCATCCTCTACACTCAGAAAAAGTAACAGTCTGGTGTGCTCTTGGCTCTGTTGGAATTATTGAACCTTATTTTTTTGAAGAGAACGGGGCCACAGTTACTGTTAATTCAGTTCGTTACATTCGTATGCTTGAAACATTCTTGAAACCAGAACTAAGAAGATGACGAAGCCCTTTAAAATGCGTTTGGTTCCAGCAGGATGGGGCAACATCGCACACCACAAATACTCCAATGACAGTTCTTAGACGTATGATTCTTGGCCGGATTATCTCACATTTTGGCAATGTTCCTTGGCGTCCCAGGTCTCCAGACTTGTCAGTGTGAGAGTACCTTAAGAACTGTGTCTATAACCACAAACCACGAAATTTGGATGAGTTGAAGAATGCAATCATTCAAGAAATCACTGCCATCCCTGCAGAGTCCGTGTGATGGAGGATTTTGAGAAGAGACTTGAGTCCTGCATTCGAAATGATAGACATCACCTTGATGACATTATTTTTCACAAATAACTTTGTTAACTAAAATGGCAAATAATGAGCTTTGATTTTGTGTAAATAAACATGCATTAATTTTAAAGTTGGCTGAGCATTATTTCATTAAAAACCGTCCGTCTCCCTTGTGTCACCCTTTATAAATAAGCATTATGGTGTTAACATGAAATACATAATTTTCACAATCTGTGTACTACCCTTTGGCCATCTAGTGTACAGATAAACTAATTAATCTGGAATACAGAAGGTACATACTACGACATTGCTAGTCACAAATTTTGTAATTTATAATTCTAGACTAAATTGTACAGCACTACACCACATTACACTGCTGTACTTGGTAACAGAACAAACCTGGATCTCCTCATTTCTCTGTACAATTGGCTCCTGGGTTGCTGAGGCACAATTCAGAATTCCTTGTGGCTGTGTTGCCAGGCCATCCAGGGTAAAGAGATTGAAAGATTGCTATCAGGATCTTGGGATACTGTTCCTGGTTATCCCCAAGGCTCATTTCCCGCCTGGCTCTGAAAAGTTGTTGTGGATGGATGTTCTGCCCTTCTCGGTTGTCTCTCAGCCACATAGGGTTGCAGTTTGGCTGTCACCATGTTCAGATTATGCAAAAGTTCCTCATTCCTTACCATGTTATAGACTGATGAATTGCCAAAAATGTGCCTATTTTGATCTGTGAAGTCTTACCTAGTAGCACACTCCCAGATGATATGGTCCAGGTGCTGATTGCTACACATTCACAAGCAGCCTTGGGTGTTCTGACAGATAGTGCATAGCTTCCTTGGTAGAAAGGAAGTACGGCAGTCTTGATCTTTCTTTTATGTCAGGAAGTTCTCTTGCCTGTTTCAGCTCTGTCCTAGATTTCTCGCCATGTCCATCAATGTATGCCTTTATTTCCTTATTTGATGTGGCTCCTGTGGCTAGTGTCTGCTCTACCTTGGCATATTCACCCTTCTTGGGTCAGTATTGTTAATGTCTCTTCCTTACTGCTAGGAGTGGTAGTAATCCTAGTACTCTAGCAGTGCCTCAGTTGGTCATGACCTACACACACCGGTCATGTACAGGAGTACACATCAATTTGCTCACTGAAGAGCCTATGCTGTCTTTACCTTTCTGGCTCTAAGAGCTCATACACCCAAACCATAACCCACAACAGTGATTAAGACTGCATTGTCATATGTTCTTATTGTACTTATAGGCAACTCTGGCCAATTGTTGCAATTTTGTTCAGGATTTAAACACCTCTCTTACAAACAATTTCTAAATGTGCATGAAAGTTTTGATTTTTGTTGATATTTATACCAAGGTACATACATACTTTCTTTCTCTTAATAGACTGGTCCTTCATTCTGACTGTGGGGTTTCTTGATCTTGGTAATGTTCTTTTTAGTAACATGTAAATTGTTTTGTGTGCTGTTATTGTGGTGTCACCACCAGACACCACACTTGCTAGGTGGTAGCCTTTAAATCGGCCGCGGTCCGTTAGTAAACGTCGGACCCACGTGTCGCCACTATCAGTGATTGCAGACCGAGCACCGCCACACGGCATGTCTAGAGAGACTTCCTAGCACTCGCCCCAGTTGTACAGCCGACTTTGCTAGCGATGGTTCACTGACAAATTACGCTCTCATTTGCCGAGACGATAGTTAGTATAGCCTTCAGCTACGTCATTTGCTACGACCTAGCAAGGCGCCATTATCATTTGCTATTTATCTTGTGATGCATGTACTGTCAGACTGATGTTCACCAATTATGGATTAAAGTTAAGTATTCCACAGCTACGTCCTGTTTTTGCTAGTTCATTTCCGTGTCCTGTTCCAGACCTCACGCCAGCCTGCGTGAGCTTAAACGCGTGCCTTTCGGCTTCACCTCGTAGTGTCTTGGCTGTCTTGCCAAGTCACAACAGTTATCATTAATTTATTTTCTACACATCAATTGATAAGTGTTTCAAGAACTTCACTACTTATTTTCCCCCAATTTAGCCCTTGTGGTGGCAGATATTATTAGTAGCAAACCATCTGCATAGGCAATGCAGTGCCTAGTGTTTGTTGCATTCTTATGTAGCTGATTCAGTAATAGCTCTATGCCAAAATCTCATAACACTGGACTACAAACAGAGCCCTGGGGGCCACTTTGGTGATGGTTTTCATATTTTCTTTCAATGGTATTTAGTTTCACATACCTGTCTGTGCAACAGTCCCCCTGTTGCAGAGACAACTGGAGCAGTTCGTCTGCCTGATTCTTTTAAACAGAGGAGGCCACTACAAATTATAAAATGCCGCAACTATGTCAATCATTATGCCTATACCATATTGATCGTCTGAGGAGTTCACAATACATATTGTGTGATTTACCACACTGCTGGTGTATTTCCCTTTTTTGAAATCATACTGCAGGGAGACCATGCCAATTACCTGTCTGTGATCCCTCATGCTGTGGCACAGAAGCTTTCCCTGTACTTTGTAGAGCATTCACCAAACAAATTAGTCTGCAAGATTTCAATTTCTTTCTTTTTTGGGTCTTTATCATCGCTCTTTTTTAGTGTAATGATATTCAAGTTTTTCCAGATTCTGGGCACCTGCCCCTGCAAAAGACAATCATTAAGTAACACTGTTGGGTATGGAAAAATTTGCTCTTCTAGATGATGCAACACTTTCACCATAACTCTGTCTGGCACAGGTGATTTCTTCTCTTTTAACTTCAGCATTGCTACTTTACTTCTTCCTGGGCAAATGGAATCACAATTCTATTATTCACATGCTTCTCTAGTAATTCAGAACGGAGATACTAGTGGTGCTCTGTCTTTTGTATCACATCATCCAGCAACAGTGTTCTCAGTAGGTATTGCACCGACGTCTCCCAGTTTGGCACCATACCATCGGATTGAAATGCTGATAATTACAGTGGGTGATCAAATCTTGTTTGTGGCAAGTTTGTATGGTAAGTCCCATACATCTGTTGCCATTTGGTGCTTGACATAAACCCCCCTTTTTTTATTCTTGTATGAGAAAACAGATCTTTGTATTGTTGTGTGACTGCTCTTTAGAACTCGCCCCCTTCTGTCATTCTGTCTTCCTTAAGCATCTCTGGTATAATCTTCTGTCCAGCCTTGCTTTGTATCTTGAAGACAGTGTGATGCAACACCAGGAAATTTTAAGCCCTTTTGACTTCCTAACAAATGTTGGATCACCTCATTTGCATCATCTGCAATGCTAGCACCAATTTGCCTGACAACAAATCCACTTCTTTGCAGTAGCTATATCCTGAATTCTATGTTCCCAATTCAATTTCATAGATTGTATATTTTATTGGGCTAGGTGTTAAGAGTCTAAATCATTGTCTATGTCTGTAGTTTTGAAATAAATGAGATTAAGGTCACTTGTAACTCCATCACAGAACTTCCAGTTTGCAGTGTGGTCACTGACTTTCCAATTTGCAGGGGTGATAATATTTGTTGCTACCCTTGCATAATTTTAGAAACTAGGTTGGTTGTTAGGGACTAAGACCACTGCCATTCCCTAGATGATGATATTCCCAGTTCCCCATCGCCATACAGAGGTATGAGCAGCTCGCCTAGCCACCAAATAACGAGGCGACCGTCTGTGTGGATTAGGCTGCCACATATGAAAATCTTCCATGCACAACAGTCACCAAGGTATCAGCAAATGTCATTAATGTCATTATCGACTGCCAACCGTTCAGGCACCTGTCAACTCAGGTGCTTTTCTGCCAGTAATGTCGAATTCTTATCATTGCCAGCAAAAGAAGAATATGTTCTACGATATGAAAGTGACTATGCTGAAAGTCACAAATGGGAAACACATCCAGTCAACAGAAACATGTATCACAACAGTAACCACCAATGACAGAACACTGCCCTTCGAATTTGTTGTTTTATTGGAATGCAATCATAATGTTATTCTCAGATGGGACTCCTTGGAGGCATCAAATGCAGCCAGACTGTGGAAGATCAAAGCTCCAGAATGACAAAGCTATTTCAACAAGCACACATAACAAAGATTCCCCTGGGTGGTGGTTTGTTGTTGAAAATGAGGCTATCCCACCATCCTCAACCAAACGAGTCCCAGCCATCAATCTAGATGCTCAGCTACAGTACAAGGTAGTTGTCAATTTTTAAAAAAAAACTACTCAGGCTCACAAAAGAAATCTAGATGCCAATGGCAGTTGTAAACATTGTAGATGGTCAAAGAAAACTAGCTGTTGTGAGCAGCTACAACTCACTCTTAAAGGCACATGTGTTGGAGCAGCCAAAACAGTCCAGTGAGGATGGCTTAATGTCATTGACAGGGAATCGTGATACCCTACTACTACAGACAACATAAGAGAAGAGGCCAATAGGATTGGCCCAATGGACAATGGTAAAACAATATATCAACACTGGGGTCATTCACCAATTAGCCAGTGCCTGTACAGGGTGTTGCTGGCCGAATGACACACAATCCAGGAGGACCTGGAGAAGATATTGTGAGATGACGTCATTGAATCTTCAGAGAGTCCTTGGTCGACTCCAGCGATCCTTGTGAAGCAGGACAACACATGGTGCTTCTGCATCGACTGCCAATGGCTGAACAAAAAAAATGTGTAATCATTGCCTCACACTGACACCCTAGACTATTTGAGAGAAACCTACATAAATCCTGATGGCCTCTGAGTTTAAAGTTATGCCATTTGGAATGTCTAATGCTCCAGCCACCTAAATCATATGACGGACAACCTGCTTTGACACTTAAGACAAAACTTCACAAAGATGCAAGCTGTTATGGGATAGGTGCAGATTTAGTGCAAATCCAGGGAGGTGCTGAAAAAGTAATAGTTTATGTTTCCAGAGAACTCTCCAAATCTCCTCTACAAGTGAGAAAGGATGCCTTGCAGTTGTTTGGGTGATCAACAAGTCCCGACTTTGCAAACCATTCACTGTTGTGATGGACCACCATTCTCTATGCTGGCTGAGTAGCCCGAAGGATCCATCAACATTTGAAATGGGCACCAACACTTCACGAATATGATGTCACAGAGGTACACAAAAATGTACACTTAACACAAGGAAGTTGACCGACTGGAAGATCCTCAATTGCTGAAAACCCTGAAGTTTTTCCGTAATGATCCAACATCTGATCACCTGGGATTTGTGATGACTCTAGACAACAGAAGCAGACTCAGGTATCACTGGCCATATCTCTACCAATCCAATAAGACACTCCTGAGTCACTGTACGAAATGCCAGCAACAGAAGCACATGTTGCAATTACCCATCCAGAGCATCTGGTACCAGATACTCAGGATGACTACATCAAACGCTCATCACCATTATCGAAAAAGGAGATACGCTCGCATGTGGAGCCAGGATACCCAGGAGAAAGACCAAGAATGCTGTAACACCAAGCACCAACCAGTGAAATAGAGCCAAACTGGTATGTATTTTTACACCTATGAGGAAACTGGAATTATTGGAAAAGTTACTAAAGCACTACATTTGGCCATATCGTATCTGACGTTGCTTGTCAGATCACACATCTGTAGTGATGAGCCACCCCTCTCCAAATATTCTAAGGGTTTCACTGGGGCCTTTACAGCCAAAGTTACCCTCCAAACTTTGTCCAAAAACAGGTTTCCCAAGCCTTGTTTCAGTCACTTACCATCCTCCACATACCTCTGCCCATCCACAATGGAGCACTCATCTTATGACTCTGAACCACCAATGGCTGGAACAACTGAATCACATTCTCTGCCATGGACCTGATTACTTATTATCATGCCCAGAAATGAGAAATATCCTCCCCACCATTCTCTCAATGGTATTCCACCACTCACCCAACCTTTGCAATATCTTCGTCCATTTCTACTCCAACCCTGCATGGAACCCCTTGCCTTGCAATAGATCTAGATGAAAGATCTGTGCCATACATCGTCCAACTAGCATCTGCTTCACTCCTGTCACTAGCATCTCCTCACCCATCGAAGACAGGGCCACCTGTGAAAGCAGTAATGTGAGCTATCACATTAGCTGCAACCCCCGTGTTGCGTTCTATGTAGGCACAGGAACTAACAAGTTATGATGTATACAAGCAGACTGAAATGGAAATTTGTACCGAGGCTGGGATTTGACCCTAGTATTCTGCTCACTAGGCAGATGCATTATATATAGCTTGAGGTGATGAATGAAAATTTGCACCAAGGCTGGGTCTCAAACCCGGGTCTCCAGTTGTGCAAAGCCACAGTGCCAGAATGGTGTAGTGGTTACCACATCTGCATAGTGAGCAGGACAGCTGGGTTCGAATACTAGTCTTGGTACAAATTTTCAGCCATTGCTTCAGTCTGCATATATACATTACAGATGTTTGAGACTTGAAATGGTCTCTGGAACCATATAGTTTCATTTAGCTAAAAAGCTGTCTGTCGAGATGAATCGCCACCACCAAACTGCAGCCAAGAGGCAGCTGGACCACTCAGTTGCCCAACAGGATGTGCTTCACTTTAGTAACTGCTTCACAGCCTGTGCCATCTAGATTCCTCCCACCCATCAACACAGCAATTTTTTTTTTTTTTTTTTTTTTTTTTTTTTTGTTGGACAGGTGGGAACTCTCCCTACAACATATCCTTCATTCCCATAACCTCTCCCCCCCCCCCCCCCCCCCCCGACTCTCCCCACCCAATTCAATCTTCACCAGTCCTGTTCTCTACCTGTCTATCCCCTTCTCTACAACCACTCCACTACTACACACACCATGTATCCTAACAACAAACCTACGAAGTCCTTTCCTTCTCTCTATTTCTCCCCTCTTCCTTTCTCCCCACCCCTCCCTTTTCCCTCCAGCACAGCCTCACAATGCTGCACCTAGCACCCCTGCCCTGTCCTTATCACATCACTGCAAATTCCAACGGGCAGCAATAGCATTTTCCCCCACCCCTGACTGACAATGCTTTCCCCTATCCCCATCCCCATCCCACACCTCTTATCACCTCCCCACCTTCTACCCTTAGCAAGATTGCTGTTCATATCAGAAATGGCTGTAGTTGGGCCTTGGTGCCTGGAGACAGTGGTCGTGTGTGTTTTCTACTTCTGATGAAAGATTATGCCCGAAAGCTGGAATATTTCCAGCTCCCCCTGTCTGCAACTCAGTACCTCCTCTATGTGGTCAATATGGACATCCCTTTAATATTGTTAGAACTTTATCACGAGAAATTTTTTGCAATCTTTGCTTTTCTCAATATGCCACCTGAACTCTACAAATAAAGAGAGGTGTTTAAAACACTATCTCCAATATGTCAGTGAACTAGGTGTATAAGACTTCATATCCTGATTTTTATGAAAATGTAACCTGTTTCAATTCAGTTGGCAAATGCCTCTCAGAGTTCTAAATAGGGGACTAATTTGGACTCTTTCTCCAATTGAAAGATGCATGAACTTTTTTAATACACTGGTCACATTTCCTGTGGACACACAGTGCCTTTAAATGAGTGATTTCGATTGCCTTCCACATCATCATGCCACTGATCATTCTTAATTCATCCTTCACTAGCGGCAGTTTCCTACCCAAAGGCTGAAAGGCTGCCCTCAACCTCTATTTGTCTCTGTCTTCTTTGATGAGCACTTTAGCAAAGTGCCTGTGACTCATACCAGGAGCCTTCAGCCATCACAGCTGAACATTTTTATTAAGAATCTATACAATGGCTAGAAATGAATTTGGGACTTTCAATCTATGGATCTGTATTGTATTGTATTCATCGGTCCTGTTGTCTACAAAAACATCTTTCCATATGGCATTGGACAAGGCAAGTTATAAGTTCATTTTTGAAAGTGCTTTCTAGGCACACTTATTTAAGGTTACAATAATACATTTTATACATTAAGTATTTATGTAATACACTTCAGAAATTTAAATATTCTTCAATGGAGTAAACGCAGTCAAAGATGCCATGATACCATGGTTCAATAGTGTTATCTTCTTCGCATTTGGAGGGAGTGGTTCATTACGCATATTCCCAGATTCTAAACTAAATCTCTCTCTCTCTCTCTCTCTCTCTCTCTCTCTCTCTCTCTGTGTGTGTGTGTGTGTGTGTGTGTGTGTGTGTGTGTGTGTGTTTGTTTGTTTTGGGGCCGGGGTACAGTTCTCATTACACCAACTGATTTACTGTGCTATTTTAAACCTGAAAGTATGTTTTGTTTTGATGGAGTTTCTTTTAGGGGCTTTACTACAAATGATTACTTGAACTGTGGCAACATCATGTTAAACACCAGAGTAAAGCTATTATACATTTGTAACTTCCTGTAAATTCTCTGAAAGAAGCTTTTAGTTCATAAATTATATCTGCATATAACAGATAAGCAGTGATGAAATACTTTCAGATGCTTATGAGATGTAAATACTGTTTTTTACACAACAGCAATAGAATAATTGTTAAAAATTAATTTCTCGAAAAATCAATCTCAATTTTAATGAAATTCATGTTTCACTAACCTAATATTCAGGCGCCGTGTTTGGTAGTCCGTGCAGTTGCTGCAGCTTGAAATCTCACCCCAGGCATTGCGACCAGGCATCCAAGCTTCAATGTCATGCTTACGATATGCAGCAGCTCCCAGCTCATGTGGAGGCATGTCAAGTGTACGAGTATGCAGTCCCAGTGATGAGAAGAGGTGTTCTTGTAAGTGACAAAATTCTGACATAAGCTCAGCTGAGCTTGTTTGATTTGTCACAGCAAACATTTCCACTTTGGTAAACTGGTGCACTCTAAACAAAAAAATATTACAATATTGGCTTAAAAGCAATTACTTACTGCAGTTAGTAATCATTTACTTCACTTAGTACAAACACTTTACAAAACAAAACCTACTTAATGCATGTCAGCAGACACACACACAAAATCAACAGATGTTAAAAATGCTATTAAATTCACAGATTACTTCATCAGTAAAGAAAATAGTAACAAGATGGAAAATTATAGTGTCAATAATGAAGCAACTCTTGAGATCTGAAAGCCTTAAAAAAGTTACTAGAGGAAGGCAGAGAAGTTCGGCTGGAGATAAAGAAGACTACAGCACAACTAGAAGTATAAATGAAAAGACGATGCAGAAAAATAAAAAAAAAAAAAGAACAAAAATATCAGAACTGACAAGAAGGCAAATGAAAGAAAAGGCAACTTGAGAAATCATGAAAACAAGAGAAGCAAAACGCAATGAATAAAATAGCATACGTGATGGAGATCATAAAAATACAAACATACCAGAAGTAAATGAGGAACTAGTGTTACCTGGATTTTGGGAAGGAAGGAATGATAGTTATTTAATTCTACATGTATGATTGACGAGCCATCTTATGGTGTATGGCAAAAGGTAATTCTGGTTCCTTTATCATTTCTCCTTTTCCTGTTCCATTCATAAACATTACCAAGCCTGTGTTTAAATTATACCTCTGACTTTTCTATTGTACTCATTTTGCAAGTTTTACATAGGAGGAACTAACATGCTGCTCATCTCGTCTTGGAACATATGTTCTCAAAACTTTTAAGAGAAACTAAACTGTGATGCACAGTGCCCATCTTGTAGCACCTGCTACAGAAGTTTGGTAAATGTCTCAACACAGTTGCACTTACTGAACAAACCAGTGACAAAATGTGCCACTTTTCGTTGAACCTTCTCTATCTCCTCTGCTATTCTTATCTGGTATGGGTCACAGGATGATACATAATATTCAAGAATCAGTTGAACAATAGTTTTGTGGGTCATTTCTTTCATATCCTCAGAAATCTTTTAATGAATCTCAGCCTGGCATCTGCTTTTCCTACACTAGTTTCATGTGGTTATTCCATTTCAGGTTTCTATGGATGGATACTCCTAGATGGTTTATGTTGTTTCCACTGATAGTGCAATCAAACAGTAATGGATCTCTTCATATATTTATGTGCAATATCTATTTATGTTAGGAGTCAACTGAAAAATCCTGCATCTGTTGTCAGTTCTCTACAGACATTCCTGCATTGTGCTACAAACTTCTGGCATTGCTATCTTCCTAAAGACAACCTCATGGAGCTATACATATTATTCTCTACATCACTTATTTACTCTGCAAATTAAAAAACTCTCTTCAGCCACTCCCAAAATTACTTTTATATTTGTTGATTTTTATGAGATGGAGGATTTCAAGCAAGTACCTCTATGTAACACCTGGATCTGGATCTTGATCTTTCAGGGAGCCATTATGATCCCAATGGCTGCACTGAAAGTTTCATCTCCTCCACATGCAGTCTTGATTTATTAATGTTACTCTGGAGTAAGCGGACCATTTATTGGCATGTTATTACACTGTCTTACACTTTACCTGTCTGTTGATGTGAACAGACTGAAATACTTGATCTACTAATTAAAGGATTTGCAGTTGCCTCATGCAAACAGCTTTTATATCCTTTCTGGATGCAACACCTTCTAACTTGTCAGATAGGAGCAATGGTGCATAGTATGATGGCTTTTCTGATGTTTCTGTTTTTGTAAGTTGGATTACACTTCTACCTTTTATCCTTTCTGCCTATTTGGGACAGTTCATGACTATGATGTGTTTTAGACACATCAGACTATTGGCTCTACAAATAGTTCACCAATGCAAATTATGAAAATACTGAGTGTTTCACTATATTTATCATCATTGTATGAAGCATTTGGATCGAATATGAAATACAATTTTCTGGTAAGCATACTTGTTAAGGAAATGTGTGTTAACTGTCAGTAAAAGAAACTAACAATTATTAAAAACTTTTAAAATCTTAAACATGGCTGCAATTCAGCAACTATCTAAATTTGAAGAGGATGAAAAAACCCAGACAATTTGTTGCAAACCGAAGGTTTATGCAGTCCTTGATCTACGTTTCGATATTTATAAAAATATTTTCTTTGGAAGGTTACAAACTATTTTTACATATATAACAAAATATTAACAATAGAAAAATAATTGTGAGGTAAGCATACTCACCTGTTACATCACATGGTGGTAAATTGCATTAGCTGAAGCCGAGTGACTCTTGTCATATACAAAATGACATAAAAACCAGAAACATCACATGCTATGGCTTAAGCAGCAGCCAGACTATACTCAATGTATGTCAGAATAAATGAGCAAATGTATTCACCCACTAGTTAAGTCACTTGTTTAGATAAAATATAACAGGAGTCCAAAGAATAAAATGTTTGCATAATATAAGTATTCACCATGCCAGAGACAAAGGCCAACTGTTCGAAGGTACAAGTGCAAGCAATAAGGAAAAATCAGGATGTATAGGGCACTAAATACATGTGTGTAAGAACTATGCCTCGCTTGTGTTAAATAACAGCATTTTACATTAAAGTAAGAACGAAAATTTCTTCTACAAGACTACTAATAATGCAGTAAATTCACAGGTATACATTACATATAAAATCTCTAATATGTTTGCTGACAGAGTAATACTGAACATATAATTTAGTGTGTAGAAGCTAGAGTTCTATGTCCAAAGCACCACTGTTACAAATTCATGGGGAAAGAAGAGCAAATACAAGCTACCACAATGTCACTAAAACAGGAACTTCCACTTAACAGTACAGAAGCTTAAGTGATAAGGAAAAATTGGAATGCAGTGATTGCTATATACATGCACGTAAGCACTGCTTCTTGCTGGTGTTATGGAATGTAATTTTACACTAAAGCAAAATGACAATCTCTTATTGAGAGCCAGTAATAAATGCAATAAGTTTAGAGGTACACATTAAATATGTAATTATGTGCAAAACGTTTATGTGGCAGAGCAATACTGCAAGTAAATTAAGCATGATGAAGAATACAATTTTACTACAAAAATTAGTTATATTACAAAGAGATGGGGGGAAGAGTAAAATAGATAAAGTTACATCACAGCCTAAGAATAAAAGAAAAATGAGAACCTTCTGCTTAACTGTATGGAGACTTATGCAGAAAAAATGTAAGCCACATCACAAAATACAATTTTTTTCAATACCAACTGTTGGAACATTTGCTAGAAAGGGCTTGAAAAATGAAACCTCGTGATATGACATGTAAGTATCTCAACAGTAGAGAGGAAGAACTGGCACATTCGCCAATGTCAGCAGGGACTGGTAAACACTTATTATGAGACCATGAGCAGCGGCTTAAAGCCATCAAGGAAGCCTCCCATTTTAAGAAGCCAGTTTAAGCTTCACAAGAACTAGCATCCAATTTGCCTGATCATAAATAATTTAGGGAGAGGTCACCACAAGTTAGTTAGACAATAATTTAGGGAGAGGTCACCACAAGTTAGTTAGACACCTACAAAGTAAACTCAAGGAATCTTTTACTTTTGACAGTAATTCTTCTGTTAAAAATAGGAAAGATCCAATTAATAAAATGAAAAACTCAAATTCTCATACTAGGTTGTTGTCCTTTGATATTACATCTACATCTACATTTATACTCTGCAAGCCACCAAATGGAGTGTGTCAGAGGGCACTTTATGTGCCACTGTCATTACCTCCCTTTCCTGTTCCTTCGCGTATGGTTCGCGGGAAGAACGACTGCCGGAAAGCCTCCGTGCGCGCTCTAATCTCTCTAATTTTACATTCGTGATCTCCTCGGGAGGTATAAGTAGGGGGAAGCAATATATTCGATATCTCATCCAGAAACGCACCCTCTCGAAACCTGGACAGCAAGCTACACTGCGATGCAGAGCGCCTCTCTTGCAGAGTCTGACACTTGAGTTTGCTAAACATCTCCGTAATGCTATCACGCTTACCAAATAACCCTGTGACGAAATGCGCCGCTCTTTTTTGGATCTTCTCTATCTCCTCTGTCAACCCGACCTGCTACGGATCCCACACTGATGAGCAATACTCAAGTATAGGTCGAACGAGTGTTTTGTAAGCTACCTCCTTTGTTGATGGACTACATTTTCTAAGGACTCTCCCAAAGAATCTCAACCCGGCTCTCACCTTACCAACAATTAATTTTATATGATCATTCCACTTCAAATCGTTCCGCACGCATTCTCCCAGATTTTTACAGAAGTAACTGCTACCAGTGTTTGTTCCGCTATCATATAATCATACCATAAAGGATCCTTCTTTCTATGTATTCGCAATACATTACATTTGTCTATGTTAAGGGTCAGTTGCCACTCCCTGCACCAAGTGCCTATCCGCTGCAGATCTTCCTGCATTTCGCTGCAATTTTCTAATGCTGCAGCTTCTCTGTATAGTACAGCATCATCCACAAAAAGCCGCATGGAACTTCCGACACTATCTACTAGGTCATTTACATATATTGTGAAAAGCAATGGTCCCATAATACTCCCCTATGGCACGCCAGAGGTTCCTTTAACGTCTATCCATTGAGAACAACATGCTGTGTTCCGTTTGCTAAAAACTCTTCAATCCATCCACATAGCTGGTCTGATATTCCGTAGGTTCTTACATTGTTTATCAGGCGACAGTGTGGAACTGTATCGAATGCCTTCCGGAAGTCAAGGAAAATGGCATCTACCTGGGAGCCTGTATCTAATATTTTCTGGGTCTCATGAAGAAATAAAGCGAGTTGGGTCTCACACGTTTCCTGAATCCATGTTGATTCCTACAGAGTAGATTCTGGGTTTCCAGAAATGACATGATACGCAAGCAAAAAACGTGTTCTAAAATTCTACAAAAGATTGATTTCAGAGATATAGGTCTATAGTTTTGCGCATCTGCTCAACGACACTTCTTGAAGACTGGGACTACCTGTGCTCTTTTCCAATCATTTGGAACCTTCTGTTCCTCTAGAGACTGGTAAACACTTATTATGTGACCATGATCAGCGGCTTAAAGCCATCAAGGAAGCCTCCCATTTTAAGAAGCCAGTTTAAGCTTTACGAGAACTAGCATCCAGTTTGCCTGATCATGAATAATATAGGGAGTGTGCACCACAATGTTCCTTTTGACATGACACTTGAAATCATAGAAAAGAACCTCTTAATGCATAAGAAGTTAACCGAATTGCAAATTAACAGAACTGATGAGGTTGTTAAAGGTAGTGCTCAAATATAATTATTTTACTTTTAACAGTAAATTGTATGTTGAATCCTTTGATCATGTGATGGGTAATCCCTTAGCTGCCATCCTGGCTGATATTTTCATTAACTCCCTTGAAGATGGCTTCTTCAATGCTACATCAGAATTAGTGACTAAAACAGGTTTCTTATGTGTTATATAGATGACTTAATTTTTGCACTGATGGAAGGAAACTGACCAAGGATTAGATTTATTACTTAACAGCATTAACAGCTTCCGCAAGAAAATTAAATTTACAACAGAAATTAAAAAAAGAGAATGGTGAGCTATATTTCCTCGATTTGAAATTACGTGTACAGAATGGCAGTATCACTTTTGATACTCATTGTAAGACAACCTACTCTCATAATATTATTCCATCATATTATTTCCACCCACAGGCTCGTAAGTTGCTTTTTTCCATTCAGCAGCACATCATGCTTTAACAATGCCTCTTTCCCCATACAATTTTCAGAAAGAAGTTAATTTGATTAAGACTATTGCTAGTAATAATGGTTTTAGACGAGACTGTCAATCACATACTTAATAACAAAAGGGCAAATAAAAAAATTTCAACACTAGGTGACAATACACGGAAGAGTAAAGAAGATGGAAATGGCAAGTTCATTTTGATACCATTTTTAGGTAATATGTCCTACAGGACTGACCGTCTTCTGGCTAGAAAATACACTTTTACAATTACCTCTTTTGCTAACAATAGTTTAAAGAAAAATTTAATACATACATTTCAAAATGAACAAGATACTTTCACAAATTCAGATGTCTATAAAATCATTTGTAAAGATTTCCCTACCTATTGTATAGGGCAGGCTGGCTATTAAAGTCAGATATAAGGAGAACTTGTTGGGTTAAGAATGGTGGAAATGTTCATAATTCTTATTTTGCTAAAAATTTGCTTATTTCAGACCATTCTCCTGGGGGATTAGAAGACACCATAATTTCACATAAGGAAATATAAGGCTGGAAATTGGATTTATTAGAAGAATTAGAAATTTACAAACATCTTGTTAAGAGAGACAGTAATATTTTAATGATCATTTGCAACTCGCGAGTAAGCACTTCTTTGATGGCTTTAACTTCTGCTCATGGTCACATAACACATGTTTACCAATCTCCGCTAACATCAGCAAATGTGCCATTTTTCTCAAAATACTTCCTCTCTACATATCATATCCATGGGGTTTCATATTTTGAGGTCTTTCTAGCACATGTTCCTACAGTTGGTATTAAAAAAAATTGTATTTTGTAAAATGGTTTACATTTTTTCTGCATAAGCCTCCATATAGTTAAGCAGAAGGTTCTCATTTTTCTATTATTCTTAGGTTATGATGTGACTTTATCCATTTCACTCTTTCCTCAATCTTTTTGTAATACATGTAATTTTTTGTAAGAATTGTTATCTAATTTACTTGCAGTATCACTATTGTTTAATCTTCCGTACTGTCAAGCAGAAGTTTCTTTTCCAGTGACATTGTTTTAGCTCACATTTACTCTTTCTTCCCCAAATATTGTAACAGTGAAAACAGAACTCTAGCTTCTGCATACTGAATTATACATACTGAATTACTCAGCCAGCAAATGTATCAGAGATTTTATATGTAATGTACACCTGTAAATTTATTGCATTATTAGTAGCCTTGTAGAAGAAATTTTCATTCTTACTTTAATGTAAAATGCTGTTACTTAACACAAGGAGGGCATAGTTCTTGTGCGGACGTATTTAGTGCCCTGTACATCCTGACTTTTCCTTATTGCTTGCACTTGTACCTTTGAACAGTTGGCCTTGGTTTCTGGCATGGTGAATACTTGCATTATGCAAACATTTTATTCTTTGGACTCCTGTTATAATTTTATGTAGACAAAAGTCTTTACTAGTGGGTGAATACATTTGTGAATTTATTCTAACATACGTTCAGTGTAATCTGGGTGCCCTCTTAAGCCATGGCATGTGATGTTTCTGGTTTTTACATCAGTTTTATGTATATGACAAGAGCCACTTGTCTTCAGCTAGCATAATTTACCACTATGTAATGTAACATGTGAGTACGTTTACCTCACATATATTTTTCTGTTGTTAATATTTTGATATATAAGTAAAAATAGTTTGCAAACATTTATATACATTTTAGGGCCCATTCCTTCTGAAGAAAACTTTTATTGGATGATGTGAGAGATAGAGTAATTCTGGGTGACACAAGTAATAGAGAGACATCCCAAACCTGAGAGGTGAAACTGCTACTTGGTCTAGCACAATAACACATTCCTCTAAAGATCAGCACGGGAAACTGGTGGACAGGTTATACATTGAGCCACAGAATGTTCAGAGTATTTGTCCATGTCTATTGAAAGAACTGGATTTCACCATTATAGCTGTGTATGTGGTACCACTGTACAATGGTAACTGACTTCCATTGCAATTATTAAATATCATGGTTGCTTGAATTGGCTTGGTCTGATGTGAATGTATTTGTGTGTGTGTGTGTGTGAGAGAGAGAGAGAGAGAGAGAGAGAGAGAGAGAGAGAGAGAGAGAGAGATATTACTGAGTGGTAATGTATGAACACACTGTACTCACTTCTGTCCCAAACAAAGTAAATGTAAACCACTAAATTACATTATTGCACAAAACTAGATAGCAGTAGGGAAAAGTACTCTGCAGTAATGTCCAAATAGTGGGAGATATTTGTTTATGAGAGGAAAGTCATAGTACCAAATTGGGATTCCTTCCGTTTTGTTCTTTTACTAGTAAGTTTCCTACATGCAGTACACAATACATTTTGGGTATACAGTACATTTGTTTTTCAGTCTGGTGCATACATGAATAAATCGAAAGGTTTTCCAATGTGTTTGCAGGCTACATGGAACTGACTATGTGAGACACATGGATTTACCAAATTTTATCCATACACCCATAGCAATTGGATACACAACACTTTTTTTCAGGCTGAAAAAATATCATTTAAATGTTTTCAAATGTGTTTGCAGGCCACATACAACTGACCATATGAGACACACAGATTTGTCTTATTTAATCCATACACTCATAACAATTGTCACAATGCTTTGTTAATGATCATTGCAAGTGCGAAATGCACTGGAAACTGCAAATGTTTGAATTCAAATGGCATATCTGTCAGTATCATTGGGATGCATGCCAACTGCACTGCTACTCCGGAAAATTTTCCATTTAATATTGTAGTTTTGATGATGTTGTTCATAATCCTTTACACTGAAAACCTTGTACCATTGCAAAATCATAGTGGATTTATGTTCTGAAAAAGAATCAAACACAGGGCAAGATTCAGCATTATAATGCGTGCCACCGCACCTGGCAAATCAAGTGAATTCAACAATTCGATTGGATAAACGACAACTTTACTAAGTCATTATGGTATCGATGGACTGATATGTTGTTGCTTTTCCTGGCATTTCATTTGAATGCTGAAACTGAAGGCATTTACATCGTTGTTTGTGGCTGCTAATATCGCACTTGCACTGAGCCACTGATGATTTTTGTAATTGTATGTAATATTTGGGAAAACTTCCTTAATCAATTCATCCATGGTTCTGTGATTTTACGGAAGTTTGTTCACGATGTGATACACTGAGTGGATTCAGTGACTGCCATTTTCCCACTGTGAATAAAAAAATTGCTCTGCAAAACGTTCAGTGAATGTACCATGTTGAGCTGTACACACATCTTGGTTGTCAAAATCATTGTCTGTGTGTATTACCAGAAAGTTGATGATTTGCAACATGCTTTCAGTTCATCAGCAGCTGTTGAAGGTACTGTTTGTCGAAAATCACCAGACAATACAATGAGGGCTCCACCAAACAAATTCCAATTCCTCTCAAATCTCTGAGTGTACAATGAAGTGCTTTAAGTGCTTTTTAGTGTACCATTGTACATTCGCCCCATATAATGAGTTAACATGATTTGGCATTTTATCCACCCCAGAATGTTCGTTGATTTTGTGTATTAGTGTTTCGGTGATTTGCATATCCAATGGTAATTTTAGTGCTGATTGTGCCGTTTGGCCATCATTCTACACAATGATAAATTTGCCCTTGCACCTTGAACGTTGTCATGTAGTTCTCACTCACGATATTTGTTGCACCACTGTCATTTGGAAACATGAATTCAACTTTCCTAGAAATGTTTCAGTTGGCTTATTTCATCTGATACCAATGTTGACAATGGTTCAAGTGGTGAGTGTAATTCTGCCAATTTCACTTTTGCACCCACACAGTGTTTTCCTGCTGTTTCATTCTTAAATTTGAAGGCACTGCAATACAAACTTAATTTACCTGTTTTTCCAATAACCACACTTGGATGAAGACCGTAATCACAATTAGAACCATAATGGAATGCACTAAGATGTAAATCCGCATGCAGTTATCGTCTTGATTGAGCAATGCATACTCGAATGCTACCCAGCCTTGTTTCCTGTTGCTTGTCTGCTGCAGACAAATGGACTTGGACTTGAGTAGTGCATATTCTAATGGTTTCCAGTCTTGACACTCTGCTTCTGAAGCTCATGATACCTTTTTCTTTTGTGCTTGAAGTGTAGATTGACCTATCACTTGCCATTTGGGTGGCACAACCAATTTGACATTGAAAGTAACACTTTTTAATGACTATCATAAATGCACTTGGAGAGAGAAAAGAAAATGCATGTGATATCTATTTTCTGATGTCAATTTGCAATTGGAATTTCACAATCAAAACTACTTGTTACGTCACACATGGAGTGAAATGTCAGTCGCATATGATTCAATCCAATTATGTCATGTGTGCACAGACACACACTGAAAACACACAAACTGCCGGCAAACTATATGAGATACATACATTTGCTGAAACAAATCACTTTCCACCTACTGTAAAATGGATGTACTAATCTGGAAACTTTCACAGGCAACTGCATATCAACTCATGTTTCATTATTGAAATGACCCGCATGCTACCTATTGTAAAATATTTTACTGTTTCAGAAACCTTTGCAGGCAAGTCCACAACAGCTTACCAAAGTTTCACTGCAATCAGATGAATGGTATAGAAATGTAGGTGGCATAAAGAAAGACACATTCATTTTTATAGCTATTGATTGATGTGGATTTAGGTTCAGAAAGCATAGGCCAGATGCAGGGGCACGTCAAATAACCATGTCATCACTTATTTCAGAAACAATCACAGTCAAAATGCCACAACAGTACACACAACAGCGACAGCACAGCTTAGTGACATTGCAATCAACAGTGGTGAACAGCATGCTGTGAAGTTGTCAATGAACATCCCCAAACCATTACAGCGCGAAGTCTCCAGATGGCTGCTGAGTTCTATCAATAATAACTAGGAAGCCAATGGGCCAAGTTATAGTTCTCACTTAGTAACATGTCTGTGAAAAATGAGTGCAGCGAATGCTAGGTAAATATATCATGTGGAAAGAAGTTTTTTATTAAACTATAAATAAAGCTGTATATGTTTGATGTGTAATGTTTTTTTGTTATACCTAAAAAGGGAAATACTGAACGTCATTTCAGAATAGTTCATCAAGACTTTGAATCTGAAGCAGCTGTTGGTAGTGAATTAAGCCGAAAGAAACTTTCTTATCCTAAAAGTAAAATACAATCATAGCAGTCTTTTTTGTAAAGCCTCTACAAAAAAAGTCTTTCATCAAACACAGCATACTTTCGTGTATCAGAAGTACTGATGAAACAATCAGAATCACTTGATGATGACTAAGTTGTTACGGAGTGCTTTCCCACAGCTAGCGAGTCTTTGTTTCCACATTTAAAATAAGTCAGAGATAATATTAGTCATCAGAGACATGCCTCTATCAACACCTATAAAACAGAAAAGTGGCAAAAAATGTAAAAGGTCAACTGGTAATAGATTTAGAATCCTGCTTCTGATTCTCATTGCATTTAGGTGAGTCAATAGATATAGCCAATTCAGCTCATGTTATGATTTTTATGAGAGTGATATTTTTGAATCTCACTGTGGTGTCACCGCCAGACACCACACTTGCTAGGTGGTAGCCTTTAAATCGGCTGCGGTCTGTAGTATACGTCGGACCCACATGTCACCACTATCAGTGATTGCAGATCGAGCACCACCACACGGCAGGTCTAGAGAGACTTCCTAGCACTCGCCCCAGTGGTACAACCGACTTTGCCAGCGATGGTTCACTGACAAAATACGCTCTCATTTGCCGAGACGATAGTTAGCATAGCCTTCAGCTACGTCATTTGCTACGACCTAGCAAGGTGCCATTACCAGTTACTATTGATACTGTAAAACATGTACCATCAAGAGCGACGTTCACCATTAATGGAAGTTAAGTATTCCACCAGCTACATCCGTTTTTTCTACAGTCTAATTTCCTTGTCCTGTTTCAGACCTCACGCCAGCCTGCGTGAGCTAAAACGCGTGCCTTTCGGCTTCCTCTAGTAAACCGGTGTTGGCTCTCCAGCCAACCCACAACACTCACTGTAAAAGAAAACTTGCTTACAATTCTGACCTTGAAAGATACCACATCAGGAGAATTCAATTCGCTCACAATCACTACAGACAAGAAAGTTTAAAGTGCCACAAGAAGAATTGGATTGCCAATATGGAGACCCGCAACTGCACATCAAAGTTTGATGGCTGTGTAGAGGTATGCTTCCAAACAGATGTAGAGAACTTCTGCCAAAGATAAAATCTTTTGTGACTGAAAGAGAGGAAGATAACTCACAACTGTATGATTTAAGATAGTTGTTGGATCTCACATTTGTAACTGATATGGCAGTTAAACTACACGATTTAAAAAAAGAACTTCAAAGGAAGAACCAAACAATCATAACTCTTACCTCTCCTATAAAGTATTTCATGCAAAAACTTGACCTTAGTTACAGATATTAAATGTGAAATGTTTTCCTCAAATACAGTCAGAACTGTGATATACTGATGACATAGTGACTTGTACACTGTTGTGCTAATGGCTATTTGGAGCCATCAAGGGCACTCCAAAGTAGGAAATCAGAGACACAATGCAGAGAGCAGATAAAAGTGGAATCGTTTAGGCCCCTGGAGATAAATAGTGGCACTATAGCTGTGCAAGTTGCAGATGCTCTTGGCAGCTGTTCCTGGGGAGAAGTTTCACTTCAGAGAATTAACTGGTAACTCCATCCACTGCCTGGATGCTGCCGTAAGGCACCATTGTAGATGATGGCCATGAAAAGGCACACCTTAGCAGAGGCAGCAAACCTGGACTTGCTCCTGAGAACTGCAATGTCAGTGGGTTTACACAGGTTAGAGTGCTACTACACCAGTCCCCACTCACAGAAGGATGGAGGGCGGGGCCATAATAGGAGTGGTAGTGACGTTCAGCTGTCAGCTGAAAGCTGTTGATAACAAACTTGGAGTTTGTTAATGTAAAATCCAGAAGCATCCTTAACTACCGAGTAGGTGTAGGGGAGGAATCTAAATCTGGTTTGCCATAGGTGCTCTGGAGGTGCTGAACAGTTTGCCAGATTGACTGAAGCTCGTTAAGTGCTGGTGGACTGATTGGTCGACTATAGGAAGGGAGGAATTGTGCACCACCATGATTCTTTAAAAAACCCATGCTTGTGCATTCAGAGTTCTTAGTCAGATCACTAGGGTGCCAACTCCACGTTCCTTGTGACCAGCCTTGATAAGCTGGAGTCCTGCTCTCAAATTTGTACTTAATATGCTGCTAGCATTCGCTACTTGTGTTAGTACCTGCCCCTGTGGCTTCAGACACTGACTTCCATTCCCAACCCATTGACGTCTTTACTTTTTTTAATGTTTAGAATTAGCCTCCAGTATAGTAGTTAGTCTGATCACAAATAAATAGCGTTAATCAGACCCCTGAATTCCATGAGTCTCCTGCTCCAAACAACCTGTCAAGTCCCAAAATCCGCATCTCTCATAGATGCCCTGTAACAATGTTTGGCACTGATGCAAGTCATCAACTTGCTTCACTGGAAATGTGTCTTTCTGCATTTGCTTCTCACTGCTCAGAAACTGCAGACTGATCACAAACCCCTAACTTCCCTCTATCATGTGTCAGAACATGACACAGGTAAATATTTCTGGTGTCAGGTGTGGGGTATTGAGACAGATAGGGGCCTCTAATATACTCAGCCCGATTTCATGCTTTGAGACTGAAAAGCAGCAATTGCACTCCAGTGAGAAAAGAGGGAACATGATGAGCAGAAGTACACTTAGGTCTGGAGATCGACGCTTGATGAGAAAAGATGTGGCCAGGGCAGCCTCCTCTACACAACCTCATGACAACACGGGGCTCACGGGAACAGCTGAGCAACAATGAGATGGAGCTGTGGGGAGCAGTCCAGAGAGATCTGCGAGGGCAACAACACAAGGTGACAGCACAACCAAGAAGTGGAAGATGCTTGGCACCTTCACAAGTTTCAGCAGCAGCAGCGGCCAGTGAGCAGACAGCAGGTGGCAGCAGCGGCCAGCGAGCAGACAGCAGACGGCAGCACAGCTGAGGGTGACATGACGCTGCAGGCATCATGCAGTCATGCCCTGTTCGGCTCAGCTCAGCTCACCCCAGCAGAGCGCTCCACTTTCAGCAATGATACAGTCTTGTGTCACCTCTCCACAACACATCCACAGATAAAAGTAAGTCAAGGCTTTGTTTAACAATGCAGTTGCTGATGGTGGAGCAGAAGTACCTAACATTAGTATCAGTGATGCGCTTAAATGAATTCCCCAGTCTTTCAATAGTACAAAATTGGCATTAAATGAATTTATTAATAATGTGGATATAGCTTTTCAATTAGTATGTGAAACTGACCATCCAACATAGTTAAAATTTGTAAAACCCATATTCAGGGACCTGCATAACGTAAACTGCTCATGCATGAATTATCTTCCACATGGGAAGAAGTAAGAAATATTTTGTCAGAATTACACATGTAAGAATACTTTAGATTTTTATGCTTCTGCAGTGGTCAATCGAAGGGGGGATTGATTGCAGATTAGGCCAGTAAAGTAGGTACACTCTGACATCAGTTTCATGAAACAGTCCATTGTGCAATGCCAGCATCGGAACTGGCGAGACCTTTGCCGTAAGTAGGAAAATTAAGCAGAGCAGTATTCATTCAAGGCATCTATGATGACCGCAACAGACAATTGTGCCTGCAAGGTGCGGAAACATCACCCTCACTGAAGTTGTTATGGTAGTTTTGACTGAAGAGTCAGCAGTTATGTTCACCAAGGAAAAAGGATTTGGTGACAAAATTCATCAGTGCGAGATGGGGAGAGTAACCCTTACATGTTTCTCACATGGATATGTAGGGCACATGTCTAAGGATTGCAGAAGTAATATTAAGTGTAAAACCTGTGGAAAATCAGGGCATTTAATGCGAGACAGCTGACTTGAGAAAAGAATTCACAAAGTAGAACAGCTCAAGCATGACAAGAGTCAGAGCATCCAAGGAGTCACATTTGAAAGTTGCAATTTACTGGGACAGGGAGGTCCCTGTAAGAAAGCACACCAGTTATGTGTTTCACATGTCACGGTCCAGAGTACATGACTAGAGAGTGTGCTGAGAATGCAGAGACTTCTGTGAAAAATATGAAGCAGGGAAACAAAAGCCTTATGCTGAATTGGGAAAGGTATTCAAAGGTGAATGTGAAAATAAAAGTGAGTTTGTAGGACCGAATTGCCCAAAGAATAAAGAAAGTCCACTAAAATTGCTTCTAGATAATGGATTACAAATTAGCTTGTTGAATATGAAGTATCTGCAAAGCCAGATCAGGTATAGAACTGAAGGAAGTATAAAGATTAAAGGTATCGTAAGTCCAAGAATATATATATACATACATACATACCAGACGGCAATTTCAAATCTTGGAATAGATCGGGAATTAAGACTGAAACATAAGTTTCATCTGATAGGAGGGGAATTGGATATTCCCTAGGCTGCTTTAATTGGTACAGACTTCTTTACAAAGCATGGTGTAGTAATTTATTATGACAAAGGAACCCTGTGGATTGCGGGTAGGCCCGTCAAACTGTGTACAGAGATGGAAGCGCAAAGTGCAAATACACAGTGGCAGGACATTAGAAAGCCACAAACAGAGTCTGAATCTGCAAGGTGCAAACACAGTGGAGTTCAAGGTTCTCTGAGCTGTTCACAGGGGACAGTAAACAACAGTACACAGCTGAAGAAATGGAGAAGTAAACAGGGTACCAATAGACAGATGTGTTACCTATGTGAAATGGTAACTCAGTTGCTATCAAGTCTTCGAATGAAGCACTAGTGTAATGATTGAATTCACAACATCAGAGATTTATGGCTTTATATGACATTTTTGTTTATTTGAAGACATGAGTATGGGGCCTGAAGATGGTATAATGAAATGCTGAAAGTAATAGCCTTCAAAATAAAATAACATCTTAAGTTACACGGCTGTTGGTGAATTTCATTGACTTTGACAATTACTTAAGCGGCTGATATCCCCTGTCCATTATGGACCAATAGAGATAAACCATTGCAGTGGGTCGGAAATATTATCAATCCATCTTCACACTTAATGAAGTTCAGATTGAAATTGGAGGAATGTGATTATGAAATTGTATACAAAAAAGGTATTGTGAAGGATAAGGAAAGTAGAATCAGCTGGTACAGAAACAGGGGCAAATGAAAGCAAGGAAGTGCTGGTAGTCAAGGAAGACCAACAACAGGAGAGAACCACTGAAGAAAACCCAGAAATTATGCAGGAATTCGATTACTCACCCAAAGGTGGCCATCAAGGGATCATAACAAATTAGGAAATACCGAATGTGGGCCAGTACGGAAAAGGAATTTGAGGACTACATCAGAAAATGAACTAACTGTAAACAAAAAATTATGCACAATAACACACAAATTCAATTGGTTATAACACCAACACCAGAAGGAGAGTTTGATAGCTGTGATATTGATGAAATAAATCTCAGGTGAACAGCCTGGTACGAGTGTGCATAGGACACAATATTTCGGCAATCAACCACATTGCCATCATCAGGTGCGCTGATGTAATGAGCAGCAGTGGCCTGGGCGCCATGAATTTATAGGAAAATCTCACTTGCGCTCCTCCCTCAGGCACTTCCGATGAGTCGATACGCTCCGTGCCCCGCGTACGGTCCACTTCCTCACACATCTCAACTCCAGACAAGAGAATATTAAGTTCACCATGGAGATCGAAATAGTTGGGATGCTCCCTTTCCTACATGTTTTGATTAGAAGATGAACTGACGGCACTTTGGGCCACAGCGTGTATAGGAAGAAGACGCACACCGATTTGTACCTACATGCGGATAGCTGCCACCACCCGGCACAAAAGAATGGCATGCTCAAAACTCTTGTACACAGAGCTCACACCATCTCCAACAGGAACAGTCTCCAATAAGAATTGGACCACCTGAAGACCATGTTTTGGAGGAACGGTTACAAGGACGGGCAAATTCGGAAGGCTCTACATGCCACACCTGCAGAAACTGAGGATGAACCTCAGGAGGAGGCGGCCTTAGCTATTATTCCCTTTTGTGGGGCCTTATCCAGAAAAAATGGACGAATTTTATGTAAACACCAAGTGAAAACCACCTTCTGTCCTCCAAGCAAAACCAAGAGCCTTCTTGGTAATGTCAAGGACAACCTTGGTCTATGTAAATCAGGGATTTATCAGATACCTGGAAATGTGGTAGTGTATACGTAGGGCAGACCATTCGTACCACTGAGGACCGATGCCGAGAACATAAACAGCACACTAGAATGCAACAGCTCAGTAAGTCGGCAATCGCTGAGCACTGCCTGTCGGATCTCCACAGCATGGATTATGACCAAACTAGAGTCCTGAGACAGACTTCCTAATACTGGAACTGTGTCATCAAAGAAGCCATAGAGATCAGAGTAAGGGAGCCACAACTAAATCGTGACAGCGGTTACATCCTTAGCAAGGCGCGGGAACCCGTGATCAACTGGATTAAGAAGAAAAAGGATATTTCCAGAGTGTACCGACTTCGGGGGAGGAGGGAAGAATGACGAGAACAGTGCTGGCAGACCCTCCTGAACGAGAAGAGCTAGGATGCAGTGCCCAGGCGGCGGGAGAACTGACGCTGTACCTGGACCGCGCGCGGGGCACGGAGCATATCGACTCATCGGAAGTGCCTGAGGGAGGAGCGCAAGTGGGATTTTCCTATAAATTCATGGCGCCCAGGCCACTGCTGCTCAGTACATCAGCGCACCTGATGATGGCAATGTGGTTGATTGCCGAAATATTGTGTCCTATGCACACTCGTACCAGGCTGTTCACCCGAGATTTATTTTGTCATAAAATACGCCTGGAGAAATTGAAGAATCACAGCTGTGATATTGATATCAACAGTCCATTGACAATAAAAGACCGAAATAATAGATATGTATACTAACATTCCAGGATGCTCTAACAAAGTTAACTGTAGACGAACTGATAGAAAAGCAGAATACAGGTACAATAGCTCATGTCCTTGTGCAAAGAATAATGGAAGTTTGGAATATCCTTAGTAATACTCTGTGACAACAGTAGCAATTTTTTGAGTGACACTTAAAGAGAGTGTGCAGATTGTTAAGGATTAATAGGTAGTGTAAAGACATACTGTTACCATTCCCAATTAAATGGAGCATTCATTGGAAAGATCACACCAAAATATAAGAGAATTCTTTAGAACTTACCAACAGGACTCAATGAAATTGGGACGAATGGCTTCAATTCCCAGTATCATGTACAATACCATGCCCCGTAGAGCCAGCCACGAATTATACACCACATGAATTATTTTTCGGCAGAGCATGCAACATATTGGGTATATTGCAGAGAGATCCTGCATGTGTTTCTCATAATTATGATGATTATGCACTTGAATTAAAAGAGAAAATGAGGCAGCACCAGTGTGACACGGAATATACACTAAAGATCCAAAGAAACTGGTACAACTGCCTAATATTGTGTAAGGACTCTGAGAGCACACAGAAGTGCCGCAACACGATATGGCATGGATTCGAATAATGTTTGAAGTAGTGCTGGAGGGAACTGGGTATGAGGGGGTGGAGATCTCTTCTGAACAGCATGCTGCAAGGCATCCCAGATATGCTCAATAATGGTCATATCTGGGGACTTTGGTGGCCAGCAGAAGTGTTTAAACTCAGAAGTGTGTTCCTGGGGCCACTCTTTAGTAATTCTAGACGTGTGGGGTGTCGCATTGTCCAGCTGAAATTGCCCAAGTCTGCCGGAATGCACAACAGATATGAATGGATTCAGGTGATCAGACAGAATGCTTACATATGAGTCACCTGACAGAGTCATATCTAGAAGTATCAGGGGTCCCACATCACTCCAACTGCACATGCCCCACGCCATTACAGAGTCTCCACCAGTTTGAACAGTCCCTGCTGACATGCAGGATCCATGGATTCATGAGATTGCCTCCATATCTGTACATGTCCATCCGATGAATACAATTTGAAATGAGACTCGTCCGACCCGGCAACATATTTCCAGTCATCAATAGTCCAATGTCGGTGTTGACGGGCCCAGGCGATGTGTAGAGCTTTGTGTCATGCAGTTATCAAGAAAACACAAGTGGGCCTACACCTCCAAAAGCCCATATCGATGATGTCTCGCTGAATGGTTCGCACGCTGACACTTGTTGATGGCCCAGTATTGAAATCTGCAGCAATTTGCAGAAGAGTTGGACTTCTGTCAAGTTGAATGATTCTCTTCAGTCATCATTGGTTCCGTTCTTGGAGGATCTTTTTCTGGCCATAGGGATGTTGGAGGTTTGATGTTTTACCAGATTCCTGAAATTCACAGTACACTCGTGAAATGGTTGTACGGGAAAATCCCCACTTCATCGCTACCTCAGAGATGCTGCATCACATCGCCCACGTGCTGACTATAACACCACGTTCAAACCCATTAAAATCTTGATAAACTGCCACTGTAGCAGCAGTAACTGACCTAACGACTGTGCCAGACATTTGTTGTCTTATATAGGCATCATCGACCGCAGCAGTGTACTCTGTCTGTTTACATATCTTTGCATTTGAATACGCAGGCCTACAATAGTTTTTTTTGTCGCTTCAGTGCAATACACAGTGTAAGGAGAAAAACAAAGAGTATTATGACAGACACCAGAAACCAAAAGATTTTAAAACATATGATCAAGTCTTATTGCACAATGAAAGTGTTAGAAGGGCCAGAAGCTGTAAGTTAGAGATACAGTAGCATGACCCATACACTGTAGAAAGGACAAAGGGCCCAAATGTGGTGATTCGTTTAAATAGAATCAAAATTTCAACCATGCATGCTGATAGGTTATAGCAGTTCTACTGAAATAGAACTTTTTCCTGAATTTCGGATGAGGAAATGATGTGTCTTAATTCTAAAACTTTATGGGTGAAATTAGTAAAATGTTGTTTGGAACATTAGATGAACAGGATGCCTCCTATTTCAAATCAGCTACCCTTGCACGTAATGAGGAAATGATTGTTAAAAACATGGAAAAGCTCCATAGGTACATGAATGAATATACTAATAGCACTGATCAAAAGATACAGCGCCTAGCTCTGATCTCAACTGTTAATGAACAGTTGATACAGTTCGTATCAATTTACAATGAGTTAGAACGGGAATATGAGATGCTAATTACTGCCATAGTAAATGCTCAGAAAGGAATACTGGAACTTCATATAATTAATCCAATGCAAATACCTGGATTTAATTCAGGACGATATTAAAGACAAGAAGTTCACAATTGCTCTCACAGAACAGACCGGGTACCAGTTATTATGCA
This sequence comes from Schistocerca serialis cubense, assembly GCF_023864345.2. NCBI lineage: Eukaryota > Metazoa > Arthropoda > Insecta > Orthoptera > Acrididae > Schistocerca > Schistocerca serialis. The sequence continues at coordinate 242,389,311 of NC_064642.1, forward strand.
TAATTGATGTTGATGCATTTATGTCTGGCCATATATGGGGTTACGTAGTGAATGTACCATTAGTAGGAAAAAAAAAAAAAATCTGTACAAAATATTACCCCTAACTTTTGAAGTTGATGATAGTCAAGGTTTATTTATGTACATAGAGCCAGGAAAAGATTATTTGTCATTTGATGAATCCAAGCTGCACTACATAAAAATGAGCAACGAAGATCTGTTGTGTAAAGAGATAGATCGCGTTCACAAAATTTGTAAATGGAAGTTTTTTTCAGTGTCCACATATGATCACAAAACATGTGGAGCAAGGATGCTGCAATCCATAAGGCAAATTCGCAAAGACTGTATCAAGAAGTTTGTGAACTTAAACGATAGTATTTGGACTCCACTGAGTCAGAACCAATGGTCATTTGTTGCTCCAAAGGAAGAAGGCTTGACAATTCTGTGTAAGGACAACAAGCCAACAGATGTAATGGTCAAATGTACAGGGAGACTAACATTTTATGAAAAATGTACATGGTATGGAACTCCAGTGCTCATACAGTCCAAACAGACAATAAGAATTAATGTGGCCAGTGAAGACATAGTGCCAGTTTTAAATATGGAGACCGATTGCTGTATTACAAATAAGGAAAAGAGGAACATTTCTGAGTTACTGAAATAGAGGAAGAGAGATCTTTCCAAGAGCAGCATAGTTTCTCAGAAATACTTTAGTACCATTACTTGTTCTGGTCTTCCCTAGGAGTTGTAATATTTACCATGATGTTTATATGTTGTTTGTGTAGATGCTGCAAATTCTTTAGAGATTCCCTTAAGTACTTGTGGAAAGGCAGGGGTGATGACTGTTGTGGCAGAGTGTGAAGGGTCAGAAATGACATGCATTCATAGTAGACAGGTCAAGCAGAGGAAATAGTGAAGAGCACGATGAAGGCTCTGTTACATTTAAATGCAATGAGGAAAGAGCTGTGTTGCCTATGGCATCACAACGCAGAGATCAAAGATGATGCAGGTCACTGCGAAACTCCCCTTAGTACATAAGAAGTTACTGTTGTGAATCATATAAATGAAATGTAAACAAGAATTTTGTAAGACTGTGTGTTTTCTTTCAGATTTATTATTGTAATGATGATACGTAATTTGCTGTATTGATATGTTTATGTATAAGTGATGTGAAGAAAAATAAACAAATAAATAAATATAGATGTGTATATATAATGTACAAACAAAAGTGAGAGAAAAATATTTTATATTGTTGTGTATTTGTATCTGTAATGTAAAAAAGGGCGAAAAGTTAATTACCCAATGATTTAAATTTATATCCTATCTAATGTATGTCTTCATGAAAAATGAACCAATGTTTTATGATGATGCTTCTACATTTATGTATCTATTTGTGTATAAGTGTAGTTAAAAATGAAATTGTGTTTTATGCTGATATTCACATGTGTGAAAAAGTGAAGTGAAATACGAGCTATACAAAATGCAAATCGTGAAGAGAACTTTAGTCATTAACCAAGAATGGCTATAATGTTGTTCCTAGAGCTAATAAGTTTTATCTACAATAGAAGCCAGATTACAAATTTGTCGCCACATAATTGTCAACAAATTTTTCCTGTGGGGTGAGATGACATATTGACTTTTACGTTGTTACGTTTATAGCTACTTGGAGCCGACACGGGTACTCCAAGGTAGGAAATCAGAGACACAATGCAGAGAGCAGGCAAAAGTGGTAGCATTTAGGTTACCACAGATATATAGTAACACTAGAGCTGTGCAAATTGCAGACGCTCTGGACAGCTGTTCCAGAGGAGAAGTTTCACTTCAGAAAATAACTGGTAACTCCATCCACCACCTAGACACTGCTGTAAGGCTTCGCTGTAGAAGACGGACACGAAAAGGCACATCTTAGCAGAGGCAGCAATCTTAACACTTGCTCTTGAGAACTTCAGTGTCAGTGGGTTTACACAGGTTAGAGTGACACTACACCACACCACACCCACAGAAGGACGGAGGGCAGGGCCAAGTGATGTGTAACACTGTTGTTGCTGACCATAATAGGAGTGTTAGTGATGTTTAGCTTTCAGCTGAACAATGTTGATACCAAACTTGGAGTTTGTTAATGTAAAATCCAGAATCATCCATAACTACCGAGTAGGAACAGGGGACAAATCTAAATGTGGTTGGCGAGAGGCGCCCTGGAGGTGCTGAATGATTAGCCAGATTGGCCAAATCTTGTTAAATGCTGGAGGTTTGTCGCGTCATCTACAGAAGGGAGAAATGGTGCACTGCCATGATTATTTAAAAAACCCATGTTTTTGTATTCACAGGGAGTCCTCAGTCAGAACACTGAGGCAGCATCTCCAGGTAGCTTGTGGTCAACTTCGATAAGTTCTGACATGTCTGTTTTCCTCACTGGAAGTGCTACTCTCAAGTTTGTACTTACTGTGCTGCTAGTGTTTGCTACTTCTGTTAGCATCTGCCCCTGTGGCTACAGACACTGACTTCTGTTGGTAAACAGTTGCCACCTTTATTTTTTCTAATGTTTAGAATTAGTCTTCAGTGTAGGAAGTATTTAGTCTGATCACAAATAAATATTGTTAATCAGATCCCTGAATTCCATGAATCTTCTGCTGCAAGCATCCTGTCAAGTCCCAAAATCCGCATCTCTCATAGATGCCCTGTGACAGGCGCTGATCCAAGTCATCAACCTGCCTTCACGGGAAATTTGTCTTTCTGCATTTGCTCCTCACTCCTTGGAAACTGCAGACTGACCACAAACCCCTAATTTCCCTCTGTCCTGTGTCAGGACATGACAACATGTCATTAGACCAAGAAGCTACAAAAAAGTATATGCCCCACCTGATAGCACCGAAGATTGAGTCTAAAACCCAATTTTCAGATTTCAAGGCAACATAACCTGTTCTAGCTTTCATAACTCGGCCTTTCCAAAAACTGGATGTGGAAGATATTTCAAGTGAAATGAGTACTCTTTTCTCTTGTAGTGGGACTGAATTTGAAGAGGAAATAATTCAACTTCAAAATGGCATTTCCCTTGACATCAGAATATAATGATCATAACTTTTGGAAATTAGTGAGTGTAAAGAAAACTATCTTAATATTAATTTTTGAGAACATTTTAAAACTGAATTAAAAACTGCCTTGACCATAATAAAATATTTATTGGCAACAGTAACTGGTTATGGTCAAAATGTTACCATTTTCAGACCATATTATCCTAACACTGTAAAAGTGGCATCATATGTTTTATCGTTTTCTGGATCAGTTTTATCCATGTGAAGCAGCATTTTCAATGCCAAACAGAGTGAAATCTAAGTGTACATAATAAACTGATTGATCCTCATCTTCCGGTCCAAGTAAGGCTGGCTCAGACAAATCATTTGCCAGATTATAATAAACTTGCTAATTATATGCAAAGCCAAGTACCTCATTAAACTTTATTTGACATTTATCATGGTGTGTATTTTAATTTTCTTTTCACATGTGTAATATCTCGAAAACTGAGTAGTAGATTTACAACTTTTTATGGAGAGAAAATTACTGTTTACATATTTTGTGTAATTAAAACAGTATATTTTGGCTACTGTGTTGTTTTGTGATCTCTAAATGAACTAAATTGCATGTAGTACATCTCAGACCAAAAAGAGATGGAGCATCCCTGCCCTAAAATTCTAGTTTTTTTTCCTTCCGTTGGCTAATCGCAAACAAAGACCCACCAGAGGGAACAGTTGCAGGTTGTAATACCTGGGATCCTAACCTATGTTACTATATAGAGGGTTTCAAAAAGTCACTCCCACTCCTGGTGGCCTCTGCTTGTTAACTGCCAAGTACTGTGGTCCAGTGTCATTGGTGAGGATTCATACCAAGACAAGACAAATCAATCCCACTATGTAGTTTATTACAGAATGTCACTGACCAATAAATATGAAATGGCTATTCATTCAGATTCATGACAGTGCTGAATACTTGAAGGAGGGAAAGGGGGGGGGGGGGGGAGGGAGGAGAAGAGAGAGAGAGAGACTATTGACCAACTTCAAAGTTCTTGTCCACATCAATCTGTCAGCAGCAAAGATGACTAAATTACACGTAACCCACTATAAGCTATTCCTCCCATTCGTTCAACACTCAACATTTCCCATGTAAGTAAATGCACTTAGGTTATTTGTATAACATTCTGTAATCATCTGATTGCAAATTCATCATATACTAAATAAAACTGATTTTTTAAAGTTTTTTTTATCATTATAACCCTTGGAGTATACAAACAAATGCAATTAACAGACAAATACTCTCCGACACCTTATTTAGTCACAGCATTATTAAATATTATATTAAACAATGTAAACTCCAGGTAGGTATATAAAAAATGTAGGAAAAGATAGATTGCTACTTACTGTAAAGAGGACACATTAAGTCGCAGACAGGCATAATTAAAAGACACTTGCAGAAAGCTTTCAGCCACAAGTGTCATCAGCAAAAGAGAAATTCACACTATTCATACACGTAAGCAAGCACACACACATACATACATACATACATACATATATACAAACACACGACTCACATGTATGTATGATGTGTGCTCGGTTGTGCGTATGAATAGTGTGTGTTTCTCTTTTGCTGATGAAGGCTGTGGCCAAAAGCTTTGTGCAAGTGTCTTTTAATTACACCCGTCTGCAATTTGCTGTGTCCTCTTTTGGTAAGTAGCTATATATTTTTTCCTACATTGTATATATTACTGATTTTGTGGCATGGTATAAATGATTTGTGAATATAGGCTTTCCCAGCATGTACACTGCTGCTGAAATCATCTTGGTCATCCTTGTGGCTGCGCTGAAAATCCTTGCAACATTTCAATGAGTGTCACTCAACATCATCTGGCGAAGTGAAACTCACTGTAACATCATGGAATTTCAACATAGCCATTTGGATGGAGGCCCAGGAACATTTCATCAGCTGAAATAAATGAAATTAAGTTTTTCAGACATGTTTCACCTCAATTTGTTTAAATGACATCTGTGGTAGTATGTTGTTCTAGATGTGTACTTGCTGTTCTGCTGGTGAAGCTAATCTTCTGCTGACACTGTGGTGGAATGGAGTGTCTCCAGTTTTTTACAGTGGTAACAAGAATGCACAGCATTGTAGACATGAATAGCTACAGACTAGAATATTTTCTAGCATAAAACATGACTTCTGGTTTATCTCGCAATGCAACTTAAAAGAGTTCTGTCACTAAAATAATATCATTACATATCAGAACATTCCACACAACTGGAGTAGTCAATGCAATTTATTTTTAAATGCGGATGATGTAATAAGGAGTAACTAAATGTTTAGGCAATAGTTTGACAATTAAAATGTCATAATACCATACATTAGCTGTCTACTCCAATATTAAACATGGAAGTGGACTCATCACATTATCATAATGATGGGTGAATTATTTTAAATAGTCAGAAGTCATGTTGTATGGAGTAACAACTAGAGTCAAATCATAGTGTTCTTCCACTACAGATAAACATGACAATTTCAAACAGAATGAGTACATATTCCACATGTGGAGAATGTAAATAAATTACCTATAAATTCCCCTTTCTTCTGCAATGCTTGATGTTTCAGCTCTATAGCACCTGCTCACCGCTGCAAGCTTCTCAGGTAATGCAGTCTCTTCAAATACTGCATTTGCCAGGTAGCCAGCAAGGGCCATCTCTGATGTTCCAGATAAACACAGATCTTCACCATGTAGCTGTGCATCCAATGAGAATACCTGCCCACAAAGTTCCAACTATTTTTTAAAAAATATCAGCAACCAAATTCTCTACTACATATGGACTGATACATACTGGAGTATTAATCAGTCTGGTTACATGACTGTTATCACACTTAAGTTCTATTTACACTGATTGACACTGATTGACATGTAGTTATTCTACAATGTGGCTCAGAAATACTGTGAAGGAGTTGCCTATGTGCAACATTATGTTACTTTTAACAAATAAGATAAGATTTAAATATATAAACACAAAAACCACCTCATATTTTAAACACAATTGGAGAATTTTATTATTTCTAGCAGTGAACATATAAGTAACATGATTATAAAAGTTCAGAATTGAAATAACACTGGTAGAGGATAAGATGTTACTGCCAAAATTCACAGGTTTGGTTCTATGGTGGAAAGTAAGGAATAATTGGAGGAAATAGGCTGTGCACGAAATTTTTGTGAATAACAAGGAAACTATATGGTAAAGGCAATGAAGAAAGACCATTTTAAGTATCAATAAGATAAGGTAAGATAAATTCAGCTACATAAGATATCAAACTACACTAGTTGTCTGAGGCAAATAAAACAAGCTTAAGTTTCTGAAAATGGATGTTCTATGTAGAGAACTGCGTGAACATAAAATGACAATAGCAGGAAACAATGAAGCAACCAGAACAAGTTCGAAATGAAGAGGTAGTGGACAGACAAGTTGAGCTAAGAAATATCTAGAAAACTCTTACCAAGGCTGAAGGCACAGAGGTTTAATATACAGGGCTACTATAAATGATTCATTCATTTTCAGAGCACTATATTTTCCAAAGCATTACATGTACAAATACTCGTCAAGTTTGCGTCTTGCACTCTACAAATGTCCTATGAATGACACTCTTGTCTCATAACATACATCCAAGTGGTAGTCAGGTCCGTACCATACCTTATGTAGCAACAACCTGTCAACAGTCAACAGCAGTGTTGAAGTGCTTTCTGAGCTGTTCCAGCATTCTTGGCAGTGGGGATACATAAACATTCATTAATGTACCACCAAAGGAAAAACGTCGTGCTGCATTAGGTCAGGCAACCGAGTGGGGGTGGGGGGGGGGGGGGGGGGGGGGGGAAGGTCAACAGAGTCACGTCGTCTTCACCATTACACCCAAACCAGTGATGTAGAAGTTCATCATTTAGGTACTGATGGACATCAATGCTACAACAATGGTGGTGTCCCATCTTGTTGGAAGATGAAATTATCAGAATCAGAAGTCAGTTGTATGAACAACCACAAATACAGCATACCAGGGTAAGAGATATCTGTCACAGTCTTCTCACAGAAGAAAAATGGTACACACAGCTTCATCTGTAACGTAGCACAGAAAATATTAACCTTTGGCAAATCTCATTCATGTGCCACAATGTATTGAGAATATTCAATGCTCCACACTCTCACATTATGGTGATTCACATTTCCATACTAATTAAAGATTGCTTCATTACTGAAACTCAGACTGGAAGCGAAATGTTCATCCTCAAGTGCTTCCTGCATTGTGATGCTAAACTGAAGACATCGGCCATAATCTCCTGGTTTTCTTTGCTGCTGAAGCAGCAGTATGGTTTCAAATGTAAGCACTGTCACATTACCTACCACACAGTTTTTTGCAGCATTCCAATTTTGTGGCTTGTGTCGACCATTTACTTTTATTTTTATTTTTGGACTGCATATGAAACATTCCTTCATCTTCTCCACATCTGTATCTGGAACACTCGGTACTTTTCTGTTTACAGAGACAACCTGTGAACCTAAATTGTTGATATCAATATGCAATCCTTGGTTTACAAAATATCATGCATATTCCAACACACAAGAAATCTTTTCTTGCTTTGTTGCCACTCCATCAAGGTACTGCACTCTTAACACCAACTGGAGGACACAATGCAAACACTGTGAGTTTATGGTTCTTTTCATGTATCAATCGTCTTTGTACGTGTAATACTTTGAAAAATACATAACTCTGAAAAAGAATTAATCATTTACAGTAGCCGTATATTACATCCACTAACACTAATATGTTGACTGAGGTGACAGAAGCAGCAGAGCATGGAAGCTGTAGTGGAATGGAGGCAGGGTGAGGGAGGAGAAGGCACATTAATGGAATATGCAGTGGGCATTAGCGAGAACAATGGGAATGTGAGGAATGGTGAGATCACTGGCATTTTGTGTGGGGAAAAAAGGTAAGGAATGGCATCAAATGCAAGACATCACTGGATAAGAGAAAGTGAGGAAATGCCTGGGCCACCAACAGAGTCTAAAATGATTAATTATGCAGTCTGGGGAAGAATGGGAAAGAACAGTAGAAACCTAACAGAAGAGATGTACAAGAGAAAGCAATAAGAATTGAAGAAAAAAAAGAGGAAAGGAAATTAAAAGGAGATATTAATTGTGGATAAGACTTTCTGGTTTATTGTTGGACAGGAAAATGGCAGATGGAACCTACCAAGAGGTGCTATGCCAATAATAAGGAAAAGTTTTAATGACCCTGCAGCTGCATGTTGGGCTATGTACAGATTGTAGGGCAATTGGTTCCACAGATGTTGTAACGGAAATGGAGATAGAGATGACAGAAGTTCAGAATTATGTGTAAGTACAGGGGGTGGATGAAAACATGGAAACACCAAAAACACAACACATTACCATGTCTAACATGGAGTAGGTAGGAAACCCCAGGAAATCCGACAGTATTCAAAACAGCTTCCAGTTGTCTTGGAATGAATAAACATGTAGTCTGCATGGTTTTCAAGGGAATCTTATACCATTCCTCCTGCAAAATAGTGGCAACTTCAGGTAATGGTGACGGACATGGATAGTGATCAAGCAACCTTCCCTCCAAAGTAGATCACAAAGGCTCAATAATATTGAGACCTAGTGACTGTGATGGCCAGGAGCGATGCAAAAATTCATACTCATTCACACAAAACCAATCCTGGATGATGTGAGCTGTGTGAACAAGGACCCTGTCATCTTGAAACACAGGATCACCAATGAGAAGAAAACCTTGTACCACAGGATGGACCTGATCAGCCAAAATGGCTGCACAATCCTTGGCAGTAATGTAACTTTGCAGATTAACCACGGAGCCTATGGAACACCACAATATGGCGGGCTAAATCATCACTGAACCAGCCCCACACTTCCCTCTTGAGACATAATTGTGGCCAACATGTGCCAACAGTGTGAAACAAGACTTATCTGACCAAATGACATTCTACCATTGCTCCACAGTCCAGGTTTCATGGCTACGGCAGTATGTTTTCCTGTTATGGGGACCTGCATCACTGATAGGTGATTTTAGGCTTCCAGCTCACCTGGCAATTCCCCATTTATGAAGCTCCCTTCATGTTGTTTTGGTGCTGACACGCTTCATAAGTGTGACATTCAGTTTTGCAGTGACTTTTGCAGTTGTCATCCTCTTATTTTTCATCACAATCCTCTTCAGTGACATTCTTCACAACCACTCAACATATGCTTTCATCTGCAATGTGACTTAGTGGTTTGTGTTTTTTCACTTTCACAGTATGTGGTGTAAATCTTTGATATGGTGCTTCTTGAAACATCAAATGACGTTGGCTATCTTTGTTATGGAAGCACCTACCATATGTGCACCAACAATTTCCTCAGTTTCAAATTCACTTAGCTCTGACATAACACACTCACAACTACACAGAATATTTGCCAAGTATAGAGAATATTGCATCGGTGCCATTCGTTGTCAAATACAACAGCGCAACGTAGATGCTGGGCATATAACATTTTTTGTTACATTTATCTGATATGTGTTGAGAAAAAGTGAAGAGGCCAGTGACAACCAATGTATTAAAGCGATATCATATATTTATTTGCACCCACCCAAACTAAGCACAGAGATGAATAGCATGATCAATCAACCAAATGTTACATGCATACTTTACACAATCATCCATGGCAAGGTTGAATAATCTGATATTTTCTTTTTTTCAATTTGTGCATAGTTACAGCATGACAGTCAACATCTGGAAGGACTAATGATTCACTATGCCCTCCACAGAAAAATCTATCTTGCATGGTGAGGCTTCCCACTGGTTTTTGATACAGTAACAGGATACCACTGAAGAGTATGAGAGGAAGTGATGTGATAGAAGGACCAACTGTAACTTCTTACGTTCAAAGTGGAACCCATATGAAGTGCCAATCTCAATACTGTACAAATGTCTGTTGCATGAGCAGCCTGAAATGACATTTCAGTCACTGGCATTTGGATGCAACTGGAATTCGTTAGCACGGAAGTGACAGTTATTGTTAGTCACTGGTTAATGCTGTTTTCGTGCCACAGTGTTTTTACAATGACCTAATTGATATCCTGATGGATGCTACACTCTATCAATGCACAAGAAACATTGTGTTCCAAAGTTTTTGATACCTTAGGTAATTTAGTGATTAGCCTGTAATTACTTTTGGGTTTTAATTTCAGCAATACCTTTAATTACTTATAAATTACATACTAAATAAAACGAATTCTCATTATGACTAGTACTGTTCTTACTGAAATAGATTCCAAAGAAAACAGCTCTGTCATTGAAGTGTATAATGATGATGTTTAGGATAAAATTTAGTAGTTCTCAATTTTGTAGTAATTAAACCGTCAATCCTCCTTTGGTATCCAAAGATATAGGTACAAAGCCTTTGCTTTTGCCCCTCTCTTTGTTTAATAGTAATAAAACTATCATATGTTTTTGTACTACATACATGAATGGGCAACTAGCTTACTACAGGTTCAATCGACAAAATATGGAAACTAAGATCATTACATAAAAGTTGAAATGGCTACTTAATTAATATATAGTTAATGGTGTTGTGACTCGCCGATCATTCAAAGTGCCACGGCGCAATTACGCGCATCCTCTACGTGCGGCGCTGTCTGCCAGCCATGCAGCAGCTGCGCCACCTAAGCGGCCAGCCAAGCAGCGGCCGCCAGACTGGGACTCAGTGCTAATTCGAATGCTAACGTGTATGCATGTCTTGCTTGTCAACTTACTCTGTGACTTATATGTGTTGTGTCGTTCTGAAATATATGTGTTAAACTTGACGTTATAACAATTGGCGATGAGGTAGTGGATTTTTCCTTTTCACCGTTGACCCACAGGGTTCCATGGCTACTGTCGAGCAACTATTACAAAATCTCCTCGAACACAAACACTTCTAACAGTGGCGATTCACGATTTCGTCGTAACGTCAAATGTGGGGCGTTTCTCGTTGTTGGCTATACCTCCTTTTCCTCCTTACGACGAGATGGCGGAAGACTGGTCTGATTATGAAAAACGTCTTCGACAGCACTTCTTGGCATTTCATGTCACGGACGAACAACCATGTAAGTCTCTGTTCCTTTTCTGGATTTCACCTCAAATGTATCAGTTGTTGTCTCAATTGGCTCCTTTGAAGGATCCTGCATCTTTGTCCTTTGCTGAAATGTGCTCACTTCCATCTGTCTATTTTCAAAAGCAAAGGCATGTGGTAGCCTCTCGTGTTGCCTTTTATCGTTGTCAAAAACAGCCACATCAATCCTATCACGCTTGAGCTGCTGAACTTCACGGCCTCAGTCGAAAGTGTCAATTTGTAACCGACGTTCACAAAGAATCTTATGCCGATTCCATGGTACGGGAAGCTATTATCCGGTCAGTGCCCGACAAAGAAGTTCGGCAACGTGCCCTTCAGTTGGCGAATCCGACTCTAGATGAAGTTCTCTCCATTGCGCAGTCTTTTGAAATTTCTCGCGCCGCTGGGGCGCAAATAGAGGTGTGGGAAGATGTTGGGGAAATACAACCTCCGTGCACTGTTGACGACGCGTGCGGCGCGTCCCCGCCGGCCGACGTGGCCGCAGTGCGCTCCCACGCGCAGCCTCGGCCTAGCCGTAAACAACCCGCTAAGAAACTGCAGCAAAACCCCCGGCAACTTTCTTCATGTCCGCGGTGTTTTACGAAACATTCACGCGAGGATTTTCCCCAACGTTGGGCTGTGTGTCACAATTGCAAAAAGAAAGATCATGTGTCTTCCGTTTGCAAATCCGACAGCATACATGATGTTCATCAACATGACGCTGTTGCTGATTCTGTATTGTCTGTCAATTGCACTTCTTCCCTTTCAGGGAAGTTATTCCTCACTGTCCAAATCCTTGGTCGAGATGTTCGCATGCAAGTGGATACCAGTTCTGCTGCCACTATAATTAATTCTCAGACGTATCTTCAGTTGGGTTCTCCACTCCTGTCACCTGTCACTCAGCAATTACGGACGTACAATAAACAGAAGATTTCTCTCTTGGGACAGTTTAATGCTAAGGTATCTTACAAATCCATCGTTCGCACTGTTCCCATATTTGTGGTCAACCAGAGCAACGCAGAAAATCTTTTTGGTTTCGATGCCTTTCGCGTTTTTGGGTTCTCCATAGATGACTCTGTCAATATTGTCTCTGATGCTATTCCTTATGCTCAAATGCTCAACTGGATTCCTTGTCGACGACATTTTCGTCCCTTTTTTCTCCTGGGTTAGGCCGTGCAAACGACTTTGAAGCTCATATCACACTCAAACCCACTGCTCGGCCTAAGTTTTTTCGGGCTCGGCCCATTCCTGTGGCCCTTCGTGATCGGGTAAAACGGGAGTTGGATCGTCTCACTACTTCAGGGGTCTTGCTTCCTGTCACTTCCAGTGAGTGGTCCTCTCCTGTCGTCGTTGTTGCTAAGCCAAATGGTGATATTCGTCTCTGTGGCGATTTCAAAGCCACTGTAAATGCTCAATGCCTCATCAACACTTACCCTATGCCCCGTCCTGAAGAACTGTTCACTAAACTTGCTGGAGGCCAGTATTTTTCTAAAATTGACCTGTCAGAAGTTTATCATCAACTTCCTCTCGACGCTGCTTCTCGGCAGTTTCTGGTCCTTAACACGCCTTTCGGCCTCTATCGATACCAATGCTTGCCATTTGGGGTTGCCAGCGCCCCAGCTCTCTTTAAGCGATTCTTGGAACAATTACTGCTCCCTGTCCCTGGGTGTATCAATTATATGGACGACATTGTTGTCACTGGCTCCACCACTGAAGACCATCTTCAAAATCTCTGCACACTTTTTCATGTCTTACAGACTGCCGGTCTTAAGTGTAATCTTCAGAAATGACCATTTTTTCACGCATCTATCACGTACTTGGGGTTTCAACTCTCTCGGGATGGTATTCGTCCGCTTCAGCAAACTGTCGCTGCGATCGATGCCCTTCCTCGCCCTACATCTGTTAAGGAACTGCAGGCCTTCTTGGGGAAAATAGCATACTATCACAAGTTTTTACCGTCTGCGGCTTCGGTGGCTCAGCCGTTGCATTGCCTGTTGCATAAAAACGTGCCTTTTCACTGGTCCGCATCATGCGAAGCGGCTTTCCAGAAATTGAAGACTATGCTGAAACAGGCCCCGTGCCTGGCTACTTATCAACCTGGCCACCATCTTGTTCTTGCCACAGAAGCCTCTCAATACGGGGTTGGTGCAGTCCTTGCGCACCGTTTTTCTAACGGTTCAGAACAACCCATTGCTTATGCCTCCAAAACGCTCACGGATGCCCAACAAAAGTATTCTCAAATTGAAAAAGAAGCTTTGGCCATTATTTATGCTCTTCATATGTTTGGTGTTTTTCTCTATGGCTCAAAATTTCATCTTGTTGCGGATCACAAACCACTTGTTTCCTTGTTTCATCCATCAATGTCACTTCCCGACAAGGCTGCACACCGCCTCCAGCGTTGGGCTCTTTACTTGTCTCGTTTCAATTATGAGATTCATTTCCGGCCAACGGCTCAACATGCAAATGCTGATGCTCTCGACTTCCCATGGGTCCTGATCAGGCATTCGATAGGGACGAACTTTTGTGTTTCCACCTGGATGTTGCCGAGCAGTGGGTTGTGGACGGGTTCCCCATCACTGGGGACAGGCTGGCGGCTGCTACGGGTTCTGACCCTACCCTTTCCCAGGTTTTACGCTGTATTCAGAAGGGTTGGCCAGATCGCCCATCCGCTAAGACTTCTGATCCGTTGCGGAACTACTATGCTTTGCACTACCGCCTCACGGCTAGGGATGGTGTTATCCTCCTCTCCACTGACAATGCTTCGCCGCGTGTTGTGGTACCTGCGTCTTTGCGTGCTTCGGTCTTGCGCCTCCTTCACCAAGGGCACTGGGGTGTGTCTCGCACAAAATCTCTGGCGCGCCGTCATGTGTACTGGCCTGGCATCGACTCTGAAATAGCACACATGGTCGCTGCCTGTGGCCCTTGTGCGTCACAGGCCGCTGCCCCGAAGTCATCTTTGTCACCGTGGCCTTCGCCTGAAAAGCCCTGGGAGCGCATTCATGCTGACTTTGTGGGACCCTTTTTAGGTACTTATTGGCTCCTCGTAATTGACGCCTACTCTAACTTTCCTTTCATTGTCCGTTGCACGTCGCCTACCACCACGGCAACCACCAGTGCTCTCGCCTGCATTTTTTCTTTGGAAGGCCTCCCCTCTACTCTTGTTACTGATAATGGTCCACAATTTGCCTCTTCCGAATTTGCGGATTTTTGTGCTCGTCACGGCCCCGCCGTTCCATCCACAATCCAACGGTGAGGCTGAACGACTGGTCCGCACATTTAAGGCTCAGATGCGGAAACTTCTGACTTCTTCTGCTGCTGATGATGTGCTTCTCCAGTTTCTGGCGTCTTACCGTTTCACCCCCATGGGCGACCACAGCCCGGCTGAGCTCTTACATGGCCGACAGCCCTGCACGCTACTTTATCTTCTGCGGCCTTCCACCTCATGGCCGCGGGTGCCTTCACTTGGCCGGTTCACTGCCAACGACCCCGTCTGGGTACGGGGATATGGCAGGCGGCCAAAATGGAGCCCGGGCCACATCTTAAGACACCGTGGGAGATGCCTGTATGAAATCCAGACAGACACGGGTGTTGCAGTGCCTCATTCGGACCAGCTTCGGCCTTGTGTGCCAGCAATGCCTGTTCCGAATGCCGCTACACCACCTTTGGCTCTACCTGACGCTCGGGATCTTGGCATCTCTCAATACTCACAACGCAGCCCTCTCACAGTCATCGCGATGCCAGCAAAAGAACGCCACCAGGAGACGTGCCCATGCAGGAACCGGATGACCATCCTCTGTCAGAGCAAATCTACTCGCCTCCTCCTCCAACGGATACCGACACATCGCCCATGTCTCCTGTCATATCAACTGGACTTGCCGCAATGTGCAGATTGGTGCATGGGGCCCCAGCAGATTCGACCCCTACGTCTCCTATCATCTCGACTCGTTATCATCGGGGACACTTCCGTCCGTACGGGAAGCCTCCTCCTCGAGACTTTACAGCGAGTCAAACAACGCCTATGGACATTAGCCATCTCCAGGACACCTCCATCAAGACCAGTGCAACAATTTCAAAGGGGGGAAAAGCGTTGTGTCTCGCCAATCATTCAAAGCACCGCCGTGCAATTACACGTGTCCTCTACGTGCGGCGCTGTCTGCCAGCCATGCAGCAGCTGCGCCACCTAAGCGGCCAGCCAAGCAGCGGCCGCCAGACTGGGACTCAGTGCTCATTCGAATGCTAATGTGTATGCATGTCTTGCTTGCCAACTTACTCTGTGACTTATATGTGTTGTGTCGTTCTGAAATATATGTGTTAAACTTGACGTTATAACAAATGGCTACTTAATTAATATATAGTTAGAATCTTAGGTTAAGAGACACAAACAAGAGATATTTTGTTGTTCATGACAGGTTCATGTGTGACAAACAGATTTAGTGACATGTAACAGTTAAATCAGCAATGGGAGACTCTTCCTCCCACCTCTGCCCCATAAGCCAATATACAATGGTGGTGTGTTTAAACCTTGCAGTATCCATTCCTTCATAGGAAGTGTATCACACAGCATATAGTTGTTACATCATCTGCTAGAATTTCTGACAGTTGGCATCCTAAGTCCATTTGACATCGCAGATCTTGGATAGCTGTACAGTCTTTGAGGAGGTGGAGAACCAAAATTAATGCATCTCCACAGATGCACCATGAGGGTTCTTTGAATCATACTAGAAATTCACGAGTGTTGTAGTATGTCCAATTCTGAGACAGCACAAGGTCACACCTTCCTTTCTGTAGAGAAGTCTTCCATACTTTAGTGGTGTGTTTTGTGGTCCATATCTTAATGGACTCTCTATGGCGAGTCTTGCTACTTGTCATCCCATTTCTTCCAGATGTGGCACAGAATGGGAGTCCTTAAGTAAGCATTTTGGAGTATCCAGTTCAAATGTTTCCGTCTCCCTTACTTCTTTGGCTAGCTTGTTAGTCAGCTCATTAAGTGGAATGCCAATGTGACTTTGTGTCCAAAGAAAAATGGTGGATATCCCAGTACTGAGGTGGGCACATGGTTGTTAATGTATGGCAAAGGTCAATGGATGTTACATATAGCTCTTGTCTGCTGCTGAGGGGACACAGCATATAATTAAAATCTATCGAGAGAAAGTCATTATGTTGTGTTGTGCCCTATGGATAGCTGTAGTGTAAATACAGCATTATTTGGGTCCATAACATTGTTAAGGAGTCCAGTTATGTACGTATGTACAGCAGACTCATTTATTATTTTTGGACCGGTCTATGTAAAGGAGTTTAAAATGTGGATACTCTTGGATGATTGAACAAAATGCACAGTGATAAAAATTGGGAGTCATAATGTGTTTGTTATCACACTATAGAGCAATCCTTACTGTTGGGAGGCAGCGGATTGAAAACAAATAAGTCGTGAAGTCCAGACAGACTCCCCCTTTCCCAATTTGGTTTTACTGAGAATACTCTATGGCAGTGGCTCCTTGTTTAGTGTGCATTTATCGCGAATCTCTCGCGCAGCACGAAGTCCCAAGTGATTAGAACAAAGTATAGGTGACTGCTGATGTGTAAGAAAGAGTAAAAGAACCAGCCCACATAATTACATACCAATACCCTTAACATCGGTCACTGCAAAATTCTTGGGCACATTCTGAATTCAAATGTAATAAAGTTCATTGGGATAGAAAAGCATGGATTTAGGAAGCATCTCCTGCACAAAATTCAGCTTGCCATTTTGTCACATGATATCCTACAGACCATGGATGGAGGGCGACAGACAGATTCCATAAAACTAGATTTTCAAATGTGCTTGACATGGGATCCCACTGCACAATGTTAGCAAAGGTAAAAGTGTAAGTAACATGTTCCCAGAAAGGTGAGTGAGATGAAGACCTCTTAAGCACCCAGTATGTGATCCTCGATGGCGAGTCTCCATAAGAGATGAGGGTATTGTCAGGAGTACCCCACGGCAGTGTGATAGGACTACTATTACAATGATCAGAAAGAACATTATGACCACCAACCTACTACAGATACAAACACATCCAGGCAATAGCAGTATCACCTGGCAAGGAATAACTGCTTGTCAGACACACACACAGTGCATGTAGTATCAGTGAGAATGTGGAAGGCATGCAATCTGAGTCTGACCATGGACAGATTGTGATGGGGCAGAGGCTTGGCAAGAGCATTCCAGAAACTGTACAACTTGCTGGGTGTTCAAGGAGTGCTGTGGTGAGTGTGGTGTCACCACCAGACACCACACTTGCTAGGTGGTAGCCTTTAAATCGGCCGCGGTCCGTTAGTATACGTCAGACCCGCGTGTCGCCACTATTAGTGATTGTAGACCGAGTGCCGCCACACGGCAGGTCTAGAGAGACTTCCTAGCACTCACCCCAGTTGTACAACCGACTTTGCTAGCGATGGTTCACTGACAAAATACGCTCTCATTTGCCGAGACAATAGTTAGCATAGCCTTCAGCTACGTCATTTGCTACGACCTAGCAAGGCGCCATTACAAATTACGATTGATATTGTAATCATGTACCATCAAGAGCGACGCTCATCATTTATGGATTAAAGTTAAGTATTCCACCAGCTATGTCCATTTTTTTGCTACAGTCTAATTTCCTTGACCTGTTCCAGACCTCACACCAGCCTGCGTGAGCTAAAACGCGTGCCTTTCGGCTTCCTCTCAAAACCGGTGTTGGCTCTCCTGCCAACCCACAACAGTGAGTGTCTTCAACTTGTGGCGAAACCAAGATTAAACCACCTCCAAATGTAATGGGGTTGGGTGGCCACCCCTCATTGCAAATGCTGGACATCGTAGGCTGGGCAGACTGCTAAAAACAAACAAGTGGCAAATTGTGGTGGAACATCAGACATTAATGTTGCACAGAGCAGAAGTGTGTGTAAACACACATTGCACCAAATACTCATAATGATGGATCTCCACAGCCAGTGATACACACATGTGCCAATGTTAAAATCACAAAATCGGCAACTACGACTGAAATGCACATGTGACCACCAGCAGTGGATGTTGGCAGAGTGAAAGAGCATTGCATGGTCCAATGAATCCTAAGAGCTCAGATGGAAAACTAGTTGTAAGCAAAGAGGGAAGGCAGAAAGGTGGAAGGAGTATACAGAGGGTCTATACAAGGGCGATGTACTAAATGGCAACATTATGAAAATGGAAGAGGGCATAGATGAAGATGATATGGGAGATATGATACAGGGTGAAGGTTTGACAGAGCACTGAAAGACCTAAGCTGAAACAACACCCTGGGAGTAGACAACATTCCATTAGAACTATTGATAGCCTTGGGAAAGCCAGCCCTGACAAAACTATACCATATGGTGAGCAATATGTATGAGACAGGCGAAATACCCTCAGACTTCAAGAAGAATTCCAAAGAAAGCAAGTGTTGACAGGTGTGAAAATTAGTGAACTATCAGTTTAATAAGTCATGGTTGCAAAATACTAACACGAATTCTTTACAAACGAATGGAAAAACTGGCAGAAGCCGGCCTCAGGGAAGATTAGTCTGGATTCTGTAGAAACATTGGAGCATGTGAGGCAATACTGACCCTCTGACTTATCTGAGAAGATAGAGTAAGGAAAGGCAAACCTATGTTTCTAGCATTTGTAGACTTAGAGAAAGCTTTTGACAATGTTGACTGGAATACTCTTTCAAATTCTGAAGGGGCCAGGGGTAAAAATACAGGAAGCAAAAGCCTATTTAAAATTTGTACAGAAACCATATGGCACTTATAAGAGTCGAGAGGCACAAATGAGAAGCACTGGTTGAGAAGGGACTGAGACAGGGTTGCAGCCTATCTCCAATGTTATTCAATCTGTATATTGAGCATGCAGTAAAGGAAACAAAAGAAACATTTGGAGCAGGAATTAAAATTCATGGAGAATAAATACAAACTTTGAGGTTTGCCGATCACACTGTAAATCAGTAAGACAGCAAAGGACCTGGAAGAGCAGCCAAACAGAATGGACAGTGTTTTGAAAGGAGGGTATAAGATGAACATCAACAAAGGCAAAATGAGGATAATGGAATGTAGTCAAATTAAATCAGGTGATTCTGAGGGAATTAGATTAGGAAATGAGACACTTAGGTCGAAATTGAGAGGATATAAAATGTAGACTGGCTATGGCAAGGAGGCAAGGAAAGCTTTTCTGAAGAAGAGAAATTGGTTAACATCGAGTATAGATTTAAGTGTCAGCAAGTCTTTCCTGAAAGTATTTGTATGTGGTGTAGCCTTGTATGGAAGTGAAACAGATGACAAATAGTTTAGACAAGAAGAGAATAGAAGCTTTCGAAGTGTGGCGCTATAGAAGAATGCTGAAGATTAGGTGGGTAGATCACGCAACTAATGAGGAGGTACTGAACTGAATTGGGGAGGAGAGGAATTTGTGGCATGACTTGACTAGAAGAAAGGATTGGTTGGTAGGACACATTCTGAGGCATCAAGAGTTCATCAATTTAGTATTGGAGGGAAGCACGGAGGGTAAAAATCGTGGGCGGAGACCAAGGCATGAATACACTAAACAGATTCAGAAGGATGTAGGTTGCAGTAGTTACTCGGAGATGAAGAAGCTCACACAGGATAGAGTAGCATGGAGAGCTGCATCAAACCAGTCTCTGTGCTGAAGACCAGAACAACAACTACTACTATTACAACAATAAAAACAACAACAACAGTGTGCAAACGTTTCCAGATGTTCATTATTTTTGTCTTACACATTGGAGTTGAATGATGGTCTTCCAAAAACCTTGATTCTTGTACTGCTATACATATTGTGGAACAGCTGGTGATTGACTGTGGAATTTTTACCAGGTGACAACGGCAGCCACTATAATTTTATCATAAAATCATTGAAAAGGTGTCTGTGGGGTCAGCAAGAGTGAAGATGAGTTTCCGATGAAGATAATATTACTGAATCACAGTTGGAATGTGTGAACTCATGCAAATACTTGGGTGTAACACTCGGTAGGAACATGATATGATGTGCAATCAGAATGTAATGAGACTTTTTGAATGTTGTGGGCTTTATACATCCAATTTTAATTTTTTTTATCTTGTTGGTGAACATGTTCTGGATGTAAGTTTGCATTTTCAGCTGTTTTGAAATTTAAGTTTCCTGTTAACATTAGAAAAGGTTACAAGTGTTTCTGATTGCAAGGCAAATTTTTACTTCTGAAAAAGATGGCTCAAAGATTGAGCATTAGATTTTGCTTGAAAAAATGGAATAAAGTACAATACTGCATTCGAAATGTTAACAGTGGCTTTTCATGAATCTACTACAAGCAAGACAAGAGTTTACGAGTGATGTAAAGTTTCAAAGAGGTTTGAGAAGATGAAGATGATGACCACCCTAGACACCTTAGCATATCAATAACTGACAACAATCTGGAATAAGCTCTGGAAAATCGCCAAATCACTATCAGAGTGCTGCCACAAGTGTATTATATCTGAAGGTGATTACTTTGAAGGCGAGAAAGTTGATTTTGATGAATAAATAAAGATTCTTTAAGGAAAATAAAAATTTTGATTACATCTTGCATGCTCAGTCGGAGGTAAAGAACGTATCAGATTTTATTGGTAGAATACTAGGGAAATGCAATAGGCTACAAAAGGGATTGCTTACAAATCACTTGGGCAATCCATCCTAGAAAACTGGTCAACAGGATTGGTAGGGAATATTGAACATATGCAGAGAAAGGTAGCACAAATTGTCACAGGATTCTTTGACCTGTGGAAGAGTGTTCCAAGATGGTGAAATAATTGAATTGGCAGACTCTTGGAGATAGACAGAAACCATTGCAAGAAAGTTTACTAACAAATTTTCAAGAACTGGCTTTAAATGAGGAATCTAGGAATATACTACAATCCCCCAACATATTGCTCCCATAGGGATCATCAGGGTAAAATCAGATTAATTACAGAACACACACACAGGCACTTTAAGCAATCATTTTTCCTGTGTTCCATATGCAAATGGAATGGAAAAATGCCCTAACAGCTGGAATAGTGCGACATACCCTTTGCCATGCACTCCACTTTGGTTCCCAGCGTATAGATGTATATGTAGATATTGATCTGCAGAGTATTCCCATGCCTCCCATGCAGTTGGCATAGTGTCCGGAGAGTATTCTGTTGTCAAAAAGAGCTCTTGTTCCGTCAGAACCAATGATGAATTAGTTCTTTGCTTTGTTCATTTCCTATCTTTTTCCTTCTTTTTCTCATTTTGCTGTTTTCCTTCACAAAATTTTTCCAGTTGGAGGTCAAAGTAAGAAGATAATTGGATATTTCTTTGGTTCACTGTCTTGGTCTCTTTGAACCACTGACTAGTATCTGACTGTACACCAGTCATATTTTGGGAGGAAGAAGCTGTGGAGTGGGTCTTCTCTCTTGTGGTATCAGAGGGATATGAACTACCACATTTCTGTATCTGCTGGAAAGCTCCTCAATTAGATGTAAGAGGGATGGAGCTCTTCCTTGGACATAATGTTTCACTTTGCTTGAGTGTTATTGGTTTGTAGTAAGTTGAAGATTTAGTTATGAAGAAGCTGAGGAAGGTGAGGTGACAGCAGTGACTTTGGCATAATTGGTCATCATGTCAACTGTGTGGTATCAGCCGCTATCTGGTCGGCCACACATCAAAACATGCACCGCCATTTATGCAGCCATCACCATGGCATGAGAGCGCTACCCCAAATGATTACGCCACTGTCAATTAGATGCAAGCATCCCTTCTCGGGAGTTCCAGTAGCTGGTGTACTCAAGTTCGAACTTTCACAGATTGACACCTTTTCGTGCGTTTGCCAGTTGAAACATTTACAGACTTTCATAGTGGCAAGAGCTCAACATCTTCTGAATAGACATTGTATTGGAGAGTGACATATTTACAAATCTTTTGTATCTGTATACATTTCTACATTCAAAATAACTATCAGCAACTGGCACTGCAAATTCAGCAACAAAGTTAGGTATTACGTATTTTATTATTTGATATTAGAAATAGAATATATTAATATCTGAATTCTCTGTTCATGAACAGCATCTGCTCCTCGGTCCTGTATCCACTAAAGAACCACACAGCGTGCAAAGGAAGAGGCAACAGATTGGCAATGAGAAAAAGGAAGTGGAACTAGGAGCTTTGGACACCACAGCAGGAACATTTTTTCCTTTCTATTGCTTCTTTGTATGTGTGTGTTAAGTTGAAATACATAAGTAGAAATAATTAAACTGAGATATTTAAGGAATCATGGATCATGGCAAACCAGGAAGAGCAACATCTAAGCACTGAGCAGCATCCAACATCTCTTGTTCAATTTCAGAGCCAACAAATATCAGAACTGCTGTCAGCTGCTACCTCCGCCCTACCGAACAATTCGATGAGGCGGAGGAAACAGGGAAAGAATACATATCACAGTTGCACCAACATTTCAACACCCATAAAATAACAAGTGAATCACATTGTGCATTTTTCTTTTCTTGTGTAGGAGTGTACACCTACTGCCTCCTAGTGAAATTGCTTTCTCTTAGCAAGCCTCAAACCCAGCCTTAACAGATCATAATTACAAGATTAAATGAATTTTTTGAGAGTCGAATACACGTTGCTGCTGCATGGTATAAATTTTTCCACATGCTACGTCACGGTGATCAATCCTACAAATAATGGATCACAGTATTGCAGGGCGTTACTCAAGGCTGCAAATTCAATTGTGGCAACTCATTAGGAAAAAATGCTTTGTGATGCTATTATTCAGAATCTATCAGATCAGAGATTGTAAATTGTAAAGCATCACAACCCTATACTCAGTGAAGTGCTTAAAGTTACTGATGCATGCGAAGATCAAGATTTAGCGAGCAAGATTTGTCTACCAGTTATTGCTTCACATGGGACAAACAACCCATGCCCCTGCAACAGCCCCAGTCCCAGCATTTGTAAGTCAGCACTGCACAAACATGGCCGGACACACTACATACAGCATTTGACGCAACAGTGCAATGCTAATTACACAGTCTCAGCTTCATGCAAAGCAAAGACATGTGTGAAAGGCTATGTCACCAATAATTGGAAGAACTGCTTCTTCAGACAAGATGAATGCAATTTCTGTCATTACAAAACCAGTCTGCCCACAAAATACTAGAAAGTCCTTCTCTGTTTCATCTGGGAATAATGCAAAGCAGGAATGGATAGAAATCAATGTCATTTCATGTTCAGATTATGCACCTCCTCCTGCTCAAAAATCAGACAAGTGAAAATGCAGAAAACCCACACACATGTGTTTAATGTGAATACCAGAGCACTGGTGGAAACAGAGAACACTTTTTCACAACACAAAATGGACAATTGTACTCAGAGAACATACCACAGACCGTGGATTACAATGCAAATTTGTAACCAGTCAGTGCCTTTTTAACTAGATACCAGAGCTTCTGTCTCATTACTAAACCTAGATACATATGAAAAAATTGGTCAACCACTGTTGCAGAAATCAAGTCCACATCTTACAGCCCTTAACAGTGACAGTATTTCAGTGCTTGGAATGTGCTGCTTACCTGCAAAATACAAAAACGTAATGAAGGAAGTCCCTTTCACTGTGGTCTGCTCATGCAAGAGCCCGAATATTTTCAGCATGGCCGTGTTTGATTCCTTTGGATTAGATATACAGGACAATGTGAATTCCATTGACACAATAGTTTTACATTCCGCAATTCAATGATTCTGTGACAAGGATCAACATTTGTTCAGCAGTACTCAGGAACTGCAAGAGATTTTCACACTCATGTTACACTAGCTACTGTACAACCCAAATTTTGCCACACACACCCTGTGCCACATGGTCAGCTCACAGATTGTCATTGATTACTACCAGCTCCCAAATATTTGACCGCCTAGTGGGAGGACAGTTTTCCTCAAAAATTAATCTTGCAGAAGCCTACCTTCAATAACCATTGGACAAAGAAAATTTTTGTTGTAAATATCCATGTCAGCTCATTTGAATATCAATGCCTAAGTTTCAGAAGTGCTTCCATGTCTGCGTTGTTTCAAAAATTTCTCATACAAGTAACTTCCAAGATGCATTCTTGTTTTAATTATCTTGACGATATAATCACCTCTGGACAAATACCAGAACACCACCTTAAAAATTTGGACTGTTGTTTTCATGTTTTCACTTTTTTTTTCTTCCAACACAATTATCGGATGCTTACGATATTCCATCAATGACAATGGTGTTCATCCTTTGATGAGACATTTGCATATGTGAAATACAAGCTGTTCTTGGAAAACTGACTTACTACATTAAGTTCATTCCTAATGTGGCACAAATTGCCATTCCTCTGAACTGCCTCAGACGTAAAGGTGTTCCATTCCATTGGACAAAAGACTGTTACCTAGGTTTTTATCCAACAAAATTGCCACGACAGAATGCCCCACATTTGCTTCCCAAACTCTGAAAAGTTCTTCAATGTCATTTGTTGTTATTGTCAAATTACCAGCATGAACTTCTGTATTGCCTGATGGTGCAACATGGAAATGCTGACACAATGTCTCATTTACCTGTCGGCATAAATGCAGGATCTGATGCATTGGAAGCATCTTGTTTACATAATGATTCTTCTGGCTCTCAGGAATGTATTCCCGATTCCTTAGTGTGGATATATTTCATGCACCACAACAGTTCCTTTCTCCTAAATAATGTGATTCTACTTCACATGCCTAATGAACACACAAGAGTGTTAATTCCCACCTCATTGCAACAGCAAGTGTTACGTCTTCTACACAGAGGTCATTGAGGAACAGTTTGCACTAAGCAGCTGGCACATCAACATTGCATGTGGCTTGATTTATATCAGCAAATAGAACATGTGATGGCACAATGTTGCACTTGCATGAACAGTCAGGCTACTCTGTGCCAAGAATTTTTTTTCTGGCCACGTTCTGATAAACCATGGCAATGCCTCCATACAGATTTTTGCTGACCCCTTTTGGCAAATACTTCGGTTGATTATCATTGATGCCTACAGCAAATACCCTTTTGTTATTCCAATATCTTTGACGAATGCTGCCAGCACTATCAAAGCACTCACTTCTGTATTTTCTCTCAAAGGGAGAATGTTTGCACAGGAGACGCCATCGAACATTGCTTCATCTTTACTAATCTGCTCCAGCTTCACACTTCACCAAGAAGTTTCACCCAAATGAGTGTACAACAAGCTACTTTTATGGGAATCCAGCATTGTTCTCAGATCAGCTTGGCAGAGTGCAGTACACTATTTGTGGCAGCGCTGGCAAGCATCAGTACCACCAAAATCAGCTACAGGTCTGAAAATTCAGTGATCCTGCCATAAATCAAACCCAGATTTCTTCACTGCATGATGTCCAGCCGCCATGATGCAGCCTCCTACACAACTTACCGGGCAGGTGCCTCCACTTGCGGTCGTCTCACTGATGGAAGTCTCCATGTGCCCAACTGTGATGCTGTGCCACCAATGCCACAGTTCATCTCTCCCACGGAAATTAATGCTGTCATCAACAGCTAGTCACCAACACCCTCTGCAGCATCATCCATGTTCCTACCTGTGCCGTCAGATGCGTCCTGCTGCACCTGGTTTTCCAGGGCAGGTCCCCCCAGCACTCGCAAGACACAAAGTCGGGATGCAGGTTGGTCTGCTTGCCCCCAGCCAAACAATCAACCTCATCACTATTCATAGCACAGGCCTCCCCCCTCCCACATACCTTCCAAGTTGAGGAGGGGTTGCAGTATCGACCATTATCCAGTTGGCCACACTTTAAATATGCGCTTGCCAGTTATACCACTGTATTTCCTATAGCCACCCTTTTCTTGAGTTCCAGCAGATGGTGTACTTAAGTTCAAAGTTTCATTAACTGACACCTTTTTGTGTGCTTGCCAGTTGAATGACATTTGCAGACTTTCATAGTGGTGAGGGCTCAACATCTTCTGAATAGAGACTGTACTGAAGAGTGACAGATTTATAAATCTTTTGCATCTGTATATAATTCTATGGTCAAATCGACTGTCAGCAACTGACACTGCAAATTCAGCAACAGAGTTATGTATTATTTTTAATATTTGATATTAGATGCAGAATAAATTAATATCTGAATTCTCTGTTCATGAATAGCATCTGTTCTTCACTCTTGTATCCACTAAAGAATCACACAGCGTGCAAAAGAAATCCCAACAGACTGGATGCTTGCATTCATGTTTTTATCATTTTATACTCTTGTATTTTCTTTTTTAAATACTGGGCAAACTGCTCATGGTTGGGAATACTGTTCAGCACAATTTACACACAAAGGTGGTGGTTCACAGGGACAATCTTCGTGAAGTGACCTTCCAGTGTTACAGCACTTTGGGTCTGCTGTGCAGTGGGATGACATGTCCAAAATGTAAGCACCAAAAACTTCTCAACAGGTTGTGGGATGTGAGGTGTCATCTCACACTTGTACACCCTAACTCAAATTTTCTCTGGGAGAACATTTCCTTAAAAAGCTACAATGAAATTGCCTGTGTCTATTCAATTATCTCTTTGGACCTGTAGGACAAAATGTATACCTTGCCACGTGAGATTAGCCTGTAGCTACTTCTCTGTTTACAGTGTAAGGTCTCTCTGAAAGATAAATCTTTGCACCATACTCAAGTTTTATGTGGAGTAATAGTTACTGGTACATCACC
This sequence comes from Schistocerca serialis cubense, assembly GCF_023864345.2. NCBI lineage: Eukaryota > Metazoa > Arthropoda > Insecta > Orthoptera > Acrididae > Schistocerca > Schistocerca serialis. The sequence continues at coordinate 242,416,228 of NC_064642.1, forward strand.
CAGTATTCCACATGTTTGAAGTTCTTGTGAGATTGTGTGCAGCAGGAGGCTTTAATCAATAGTGTCATATTTCACATTTTTTTCCCCATTTGCCCTATGAAAAATAACAGCTGCAGCAATGTAAAAAAATCTCCAAAAGCTCTAGTACACACTGGGTATTGAATATTGAATGAGTTGTTTTGTTCCCACTCTTCTGGCTTGTCTCTGTTCCCATGGTGTAGCCATGTAGAAAAAGAAGTTGGATTGTAACAGGCCGTACTGAAATACCTGTTGAGATACCTACCTGTTGAGACAGCAATACCCACATGGCCATTGTGTTGATTTAGTTTTGCCTATATCATCTGTGAAACATTTGTCATGATGACATCTACTACTAGCAAGAGCTCTCTGCAGAGGTATCACTCTGCCACAGCAAAGGTCATCTGACATGATGGGCGTTGCCAGGAGTCCTGATGCCCCAAGAAAACAGGCATGCATGGGGAGCTAGCAGCTCAGTATTAGATATGCAACTCCTGTGTTGTCAGGGGAGTCTACTAAAAGATTGCATAACAATCCCACTACACAAGATTGTCAATTGCATTGGGTTTTATGTGCATATATTACATTAGACAGTTATTGTGTGCACAGGATCTTCAACACTGCAGGCAGTAGGCCATATTTAAGGTGTTCTTCCCCTGCCAATCCACACTACAGAAAAAAAATATATATCAAAATGTAGGTCAAACTCAAAGGGGGGCCAAAAATTATTTTACCCAAAAAGAGATGTAAAAGTAAATGGTTAAAGATATAACTGGAAGAGGGTAGAAACCAAGCACACAGATGGGCCAATATCAAAGGCTGTCACCATGTGCTAGAGAGCAACAAAAGTAAGGATAGTTGGAGATGGGAGACTGCAGCAGAAGAAAGAAAGTGGATGCTGCAGTAGCTTGGGAACCATGCTAGTATGTGTGTACTCACAAAAGAGTCGTTGGGCACACAAATGCTAACTTGTGGTTGTGACTACTAAATTTATTCAACCTGAAGACCCAATTACGACATCAGAAGCTTGAACACAGCATCAGGCTTTGCATACCTTGCCCTCTTCAATAACAGTAAGATCTGCTTGAAACTGCTCAGGAAACTGAGAAACATATTAATTTCACTATACAAAGATTAAATAACCAAATAATGGTTTGAAATGAATATGAAAGGGTGAATATACTTCTATATCTACATGATTACTCTGCTATTCACAATTAAGGGCCTGGCAGAGGGTTCATCGAACCACCTTCAAGCTACTTCTCTACAGTTGCACTGTCGAACAGCACATGAAAAAAATTAATGCTTAAATCTTTCCATGTGAGTTCATATTTCTCTTATTTTATAACAAAGATTGTTTCTCCCTCTGTAGGTGGGCAGAAACATTTTCACACTCTAAGGAGAAAGTTGGTGATTGAAATTTCATGAGAAGGACCTACCATAGTGAAAAATACCTTTGTTTTTATGACTACCACCCCAATTCTTGTGTCATATCTGTGGTACTCTTGCCCTTACTTCACAATAATACAAAATGTGCTGCCCTTCTTTGAACTTTTTTGATGTTCTCTATCAATCTTATCTGATACAAATCCCACACCACACAGCAGTATCCCAGAAGGGGGCGTACAAGAGTAGTGTAGGCAATCGCTTTAGTAGATCTGTTGCATTTTCTTACCGTACTGCCAATAAACCACAGTCTTTAGTTTGCTTCCTCCACAACATTACCTTTGTGATTGTTCCAATTTAAGATATTCATAATTGTAATTCTTAAGTATCTAGTTGAGTTTACAGCCTTTATATTTGAGTGACTTATGGGGTAACTGAAATTTAGCAGATTCCTTGTGAATGACTTCACACTTTTCATAATTTAGAGTCAATTTGCATCTTTTGCACCATACGGATGTCTTATCTAAATCATTTTGAGTTTGTTTTGATCACCTGATGGTTTTACAAGGCAGTAAATGACAGCATCATCCACAAACAATCTAAGAGGGCTGCTCAGATTGTTTGCCAAATTGTTTATTTAGGTCAGAAACAACACATGGTCTATAACACTTCCCTGGTGAATGCCAGATATTACTTCTGTTTTTCTCAATGACTTTCTATCACTTATTACGAACTGTGACCTTCCTGACAGGAAATCATGAATCAAGTCACCTAACTGAGACAATACTCCTTAGGCACACAATTTGATTAGAAGTCACTTGTGTGGAACAATGTCAACAGCCTTCTGGAAATTAAAAATATGGACTCAATCTGAAGCCCCTTTTGATAGCACTTATAGCTTCAAACCAGAATTTTATAGTAATAAACACCAGTCAGAAATTCAGAAGTATAAAGAAGTGTTAACATATAAGGAAGTGGGATATTATTGTATACATTGATTAACATTACCCACACACCTGTAAGTGGACGTTTATGTGGGGTGTGGCCACCATTCGCCTTTATGATGACTTGAACTCTGCTGGGGACACCAGGTGTGTGAATGTCTGTGGAGGAATGGTGCCCATTCTTCCTCAAGAGCCGAAACCACAGGAAGCACTGATGTTAGACATTGGGACTGAAGTGAAGTTGACATTCCAACTAATCACATAGTGTTCGGATCAGGACTCTTGAACAGGCTAGTCCATTTCAGGAATTATACTGTCCACAAGCCATAGCCAAACCACACAAGGCTGTTCCTTTACTGTGCACAGAACACAATGCAGTGGAAAGTTTTCATGTCTTTCCGCATTCAGCATTTTATAAAGCTGGATACGGGGATAACAACCTAGCCACAAAAAACACCACCACACTGTGCCACCATCTCCTCCATATTTCATTGTTGGCATTATGCATGATGGCAGATTACAAGCACAAACCTCTCAAACAAGAGTATATACTCTTACCACTGCGCTACCCAACTCCACATTGAGGGAAAAGTGTCCAAACTGTGACCAAAGAAAAGAAGGTTGGTATGGACTATATCATCCGGTACTGTAGTTTATGACACATCAAGATTGTGTTACAATTATATATAGAAGAACACACAAAGAAACAAAAGTTCATAACAAGAATAAAAGTACAATGGTAACAGAGCCCAATAACAAGGTCAACAGATGATTGCATTGTCCTCCTGACAAAGTAAGGGTGATCTGAAACACTGAAGTGAATGGGACATGCTGCTACACCAAGAACTGCTTGAGGCTTAACCACACAAGGATTAAATTAATGAAGATCAGCAAAACGATAGAAACTCTGAACTAGTTTACTATTGGGGAGCATTTTTTATAACATTTGATAAATGCAAAAAATTTCAAAACAAAGTTCAGCAACCTCTGAACCAAGTTACAGCAGAAGTCAAACACTGACACATGTATAAGACTCTAAATCTCTAGGTTTTGCTAGATCCTGATTTATGCTTTCTTAGAGTTAAAGCAAAAGCCACCAAAGGCAATGAAATTACTCTGAAGTCCCTTAGCTCTCTTTCCATAGCAAGTAGTTGGCAATAACAAAGTTGATTGGCAAGCCAGATTGCTGTATGCCACGTCACTCATTATTGTAACAATATTCACTGGCGAGAGTCTCGTTGCCAACAGACTTTATCATCTGCCAAACATCTACAACTTACTTTTAGGAAAGTATGTGCTTCATGATCTTGTGTTACTCTACAAAGAAGTATTGCAAGCTAAAGCAGAAAGGATGATGACTCTCGTGATTCTGGAAACAGCCTATTGGTCAAATAATGTTTCAGTGGGAGAAAAATTTCATTCAGGAAGAGCTTTCATTGATCTAAAACACAAAGAAAAAAGTGAAAAAACTAAGCTATAGTTAAATACATTCAAGGACTTGAGTTTTGGCCTTCAAAAGCTAGAAGAATTAAGGAACACAAAGCCGCTGAACTCTGCTATGAAAATATCAGCCAGTTTCACCATCATGCGACATCATCAAATAAAGTACATCAAGATAAGTTTCTGTAAAAATTTCTGAATATTTATTCACCTCAGAGTAGACTAGTGAACATCCAGAAAGCAAAAAGGAAGAGAACAGTGAGAGTGAAGTATATCTTTAGAAAAACAAAAGGTGAAGTAGCACCTGTTTGTGCTGCCACTTTCCAAGGACTTTTAAAAAGAGTAAACCAGCATTTGACTGTGTATTATCATATTTACCTTTTGTACTAAGCAGATTTCAGATTTTATGCCATTATCAAGTACTACGCCTGAAGTTATTAGGCCATTAACAATGGCATAAAATTCGAAGTCTAGATGGTACAAAAGATAAATATAATAGTACACAGTCAAATAGCAGTTTACCCTTTTTAAAAGTATTGCACGAGTGTGGGTCAACACCATCGAAAACTTTCCAAAGAGCTTCTGGCATGTCGAAGGATAGGTTATCCTACTTAGCAAGCACATTCCATGAAGGAGCAAGGTTGCCAAAGGAAAGAAGAGCAGGTGACAGAACAGGAAAGGATCAAAGGACCTGACTACTGCCTTTAAGAATGATATAATGAAGAAATATACATGCAGTGAGAGCCATCATGGCAGGGGCGAAATCTATGAAAGGTTATCTGCCTTCAGATCTCACAATCAATTAAATGTATAAGAGAGTCTATGAAGAAACAAAAAGGTTATGACTGAAACAATGCTCCTTATCAAAATACCAGTATATATTTTACAAACATTTCAATCAATCATTCAAAATGCCTCACACCACACCAACACCAGCTCCACTTGCAACATTCATTTAATGGAAGTGCAAGCAGAAGCTTGTCTGGGAAAGAGGACTGAACTACAAACTAAACACAGATCACATAAAATTCATGCAAAGTGGTTTTATGATATAATGAAGAAACATAGTCCACCTCTCATTTAGGTTTGCACTGGCATGCAACAAAACCAGTCCATTCCAAAACTATCAGTCAGTGAGGTTTTTCCTTACTAAACAAATATGGTTATACACTCTGTGCATCATGATGCATACTAAGTAGCAAAGAAAGGAATGCATCTTTGCTACAATCGGTGGGAGACAGAATCTTCAAGAGGGTGGAATTTATTTGAAATAACCAAATATTGGCATCAATACTATACATCTATCTCACATTGCTGCAGCAGCTAAAATAAAAATAGTTGTATGCTGGTGATGCTTACAGTGTTCATGGAAAACAGCACAAAATTCATAATAATCTCTGTTCATGGTCATAGTTACATGCCTCCAGACAAGATGTCTGATAGAATTTGGAAATATTACAGAAGAAAAGAAAGCATTTTGTCTCATCAAGAATATTATGAGATTTTAGAAGAGCATGGTACTCTTAAAGTTCTAAACACAGGCTAAATCTAAAAATTAGTGCACAGAAAGTACTAAAATCCAAGTTATTATCCAAAATGAACCAACAGAGTGTTGTCTCATACAATAAAGTAAAGAAATTTATTCATGTGTCAGTAAGTAATACATACTTTGCAGATCCAGTACAAGTTAACATCCTGAGAACAAAGAAACCATGCCATCCAACAGTACTAACATCTTTCCTTTTACCAAAACAAAATATTATTAACAAAGAAAAGATGAAAGTTGTGTCTGTCTTGGCAATGTATTTTGTAAGTCCAGATGATGCGAATGAGTTTTACAAGGATTTCTGAGACAAGTAATGAAGAAACATAATGGAAAACTTGACAATAACATGCAAGAGTTTTTGTAATAACAAAATTCATTTATTATTTTATGTAGTACTGATAATAATGATACAAGTTAAACAACTATGTCAAAAATAGTTATCATTTTTATTGTACTATGCCACTGTAGTCTATTATTATGGTTCATTTATTCTCAATAAAGTGCAAAACTACAAATTAAGGAAATGCAATATACAGTAATGTCTGTAAAAATAGGCACTGTATTACGATGGAGATATATAATGAACACTAAAGCACATTAAAAAAACATTAGTTGTGAAAAAAAATGTAGTAGTTACACAGAACTAAAAATGGCGAAGTTATTTATATCCATTTTTGAATAAACTGGAAAAAATCACACCCTAAGGTACTGTTATAAAAATGAAAATTTGATACATTTCATTACAACAGTTTATTTGTGTCAGTGAGACCTAATAATCATGGGAAAATTAAATCTTCAAATGTATCTATCTAGGTGAAAATAGAAAAACTAATTTTATGAAAAACTATCTACTGCATTCATAGACTTTTGAAAAGTGCTCCTCAATTATGAAATGCATTTACTCTTGTGCATAATGACCATTTTGGACTCCAAACAAGGAAAAACTTACAATGGTACCCCAGTACAAATCTAAGATTTGTTACTTAACTGAAACTGCACTTTTTAAAAAGTTTTGTTTCCTTGCATGTGATTCTAGGTTCAAGGTGGCCTTTTTCCCAGGGCCACAGCCTTGTATCTAGAACCACTATGCAATTTTTACTTTCATTATTATTACATATACAGGTAAAGGTATTTTATAAACTGTAACAGTGTTACTTTCCAAATAAACTTTATTTCTAGCCAAAAAGTTGGAAGAAAACTTGTTCGTACAGATTTTGCAAGTTTGCTTAAAACTATTGCAGCACAGAGCAGGAAAAGATTGGAGATACCTCATTATTTCTATGTTGTGCCTTTTATGTAGAAATTTTTAATGTGCAACCAAGTGCTGTAGCAAAATTGATTCAATAAAATATCAATACAATCTATTTCAAATTAAAATTAAACTTACACCAAATGTTAAGCACAAACCCTGATGAACAGAGCCTCCAATTATAATAGGCTGGGGGAATTCTGAGATCAGTTCATCTTATAATAGGCTGGGGGAATTCTGAGATCAGTTCATCTTCTGACTGTTCATGTATATCCTCTTTAGCAAACAAGAGCTTATTAGCTTACGTAGGTGTCTCCTTCAAGTACTTTAATGAATGTGTGTGCCTGTCATCATCAGTTATTTCTGTCATCATCAGTTATTTCTCCAGTCAGTTTTGTTAGGAAAAGGTCCCCTGTTTCAATGCGTTATCCATTTCTCCTGTTCATTCGATGACAGGAAACAGGTCCCTTCCATCTATGTAGCCTGAATCAGTTTCTGTGCTGTCATCAGAAGCTGAAGAACTACATTTTAATTTCAAATTGTTCTTTGGGGGATTGTGGGGGCATAAGGGGGGTGGGCTTCAATTATATTTTTGTTTGTGATATTCCTTTTCGTTGCCCTCTAAGCTGGCCTGGCTTCTTTTGCTGGAAGTACCTGTAACTTTTCAGGAGTATCAGTCAAGATTCTGTACTTGCCTGTACAAAGGTGCAACCTTTGAAAAGGGACAAACTTGTTCAGGGGTAAGATGTCTACTGATGGGTTTTCTTCCGGAAGCTGATGCACTCTCTATAGATGAACAAGATGCCAAATTTTTGTGTTCATTAGAAGTTGTCACACAGCCCCTTCTGCTGAAGTTAGGTTCTTTACTACAATCACTTACTAGTTCATTAGCAGTATCTGGGCTGTCGGTGACACTCTTCAGTGAATATGTTTATATCAACTGACCCAACTCCTGTAGTTCTAAAACCAGCCATTATGCACTGAAGAGCCAAAGAAACTGGTAAAACTGGCTAATATCGTGTAGGGGCCCCGCGAGCAAGCAGAAGTGCTGTTAACACAATGTTACATGGACTCAACTAATGTCTGAAGTAGGGCTGGAGGGAACTGACACCATGAAACCTGCAGGGCTGTCCATAATCCATAAAAGTATGGGGGCCTGGAGATCTCTTCTGAACAGCATGTCACAAGGCATCCAAGATATGCTCAATAATGTTCATGTTTGGGGAGTTTGGTAGCCAGCAGAAGTGTTTAAACCCAGAAGAGTGTTCCTGGAGCCACTCTGTAGCAATTCTGGACATGTGGGGGTGTTACATTGTCCTGCTGCAATTGCCCAAGTCTGTTGGCACGCACAACGGACATGAATGGATGCAAGTGATCAGATAGAATGCTTATGTATGCGTCACCTGTCAGAGTCATATCTAGGCATATCAGAGGTCCCATATCACTCCAACTGCACACACCCCACACCATTACAGAGCCTCCACCAGCTTCAATAGTCCATTGATTCATGAGGTTGTCACCATACCCATACACATCCATCCGCTCGATACAATTTTAAATGAGACTCGTCTAGCCAGGCAACATGTTTCCCGTCATCTGCAGTCCAATGTTGGTGTTGACAGGCCCAGGCAAGGCGTAAAGCTTTGTCATGCAATCATCAAGGGTACACAAATGGGCCTTCGGCACCAAAAGCCCATATCAATGAGGTTTTGTTGAATGGTTTGCATGCTGAAACTTGTTGATGATCCAGCACTGAAATCTACAGCGATATGTGGACGGGTTGCACTTCTTTCATGTTAAACTATTCTCTTCAGTCATCATTGGTCCTGTTCTTGCAGGAGCTTTTTCCAGCTGCAGCAATGTCAGTGATTTGATGCTCTACTGCATTCCTGATATTCACAGTACACTCGTGAAATTGTCATACAGGAAAATCCCCACTTCATCACAACCTCGGAGATGCTGTGTCCCATTGCTCGCGTGCCAACTATAACACCATGTTCAAACTCGCTTAAATCTTGATAACCTGCCATTGTAGTAGCAGTAACAAATCTAATAACTGCACCAGACACTTTTTGTATTCTATAGGCATTGTAACCACAGCACCTCATTCCGCCTGTTTACATATCTCTGTATTTGAATATGCATGCCTAGACTGGTTTCTTTGGTGCTTCAGTGCATTAACTAGTGTAAAAGCCTTAGGATATGCTTTGCTGAAGTTCTCTCCAGTATCATAAAAAGAGAATGGCACCCCAGCATGCAACTGAGGCCACTCATTGCAGGCACTGCTGTAATATTTTTTCAAGAGACCATACACTATGTAACTTAATGGTTGAAGCTTGTAGCTAGCAAGTGTTGGGAATGTGTATAATATGAAACCATTTCTTTTAGCCAAATCCATTGCCTCTATTGTAGTATGTCTCTCATAACTGTCCAATGTCACAAAGAGCTTCCCCTTGAGGCTGAGCTTGATGTGCCAAATAAAATGGTTACTTAAATCAAACTTTTCAGCTGTGGACCACATAGAGGCATTTGCCAGGCTTAAAACGAATACTTGGAAAAATCATCATGGGGTGGGAGGACAGAATTCCCAACTGCATTAACACCATGAATGAAGGCTGTATCATATTTTCATATTTAGCCCCCTCCCCCCCCCCCCCCCCCCCTCCAGAAGTTATGTATCTTGCTTGTTTGGCTCCTTTTCCAGTAACTATTTCCACTGGAATATGAGCTGTTGTTATGCCCAATTCATTAATGCTGTAGATGCATTCAGGAGGGAACTAATATTTCTCCCTAACTTAACAATATTTGTCAAAAATAGTTAACATTAAATCTGTTAAAAGCAGTAGCTCTTGCAAAGCTTGTTGATCATAGTTTTCTTAAACTATGACCACATTCGTGCTGATTACTAAAGTCTGTTTACCAGGGTTCACAAGCTTGAGCATTTATTTCCCAGGATAGCGCAAGTTTTTCATTTAATTTGACATATTCAAAAGCAAGTTTCCTACTTCTTTACATAGTAGCCCATTATGTGTTTTGCTAGGCTGTAAGGGATATCATTTATACTGAAATTTCTCTTTCTTTGTGAAAATAGTCCATCTCTCAAAGTAATTCCCAGATGCTTGCTTTCCATCAGCTCTCCGATATGACAAGTACCTCTGCAAAGTAGTTCCAGAAACTAGATACATTTTGGCACCTTCTCCGACAAATAAGCACTCTTATTGCCACTTCAATCAGTGTAGCTGTATAAGGTTTGGGCCTCTTCTTATCTTCCTTGATTCATGGCATCTGATGATGAAAAAATGTTATAAGTCATCAGTTGGTGTATGCCTGTATTTACAGGCGAGAGAAACTAAAAACTGTTTTTGTGATCTATGCCTGCATAGATCTATTAGTCTTACACTGTAAACTTAAATAATTCTGACAGCAATGAAACAACGATAAAAGTAAACACCATTAATTTGTTCAGTCAGTGCATTGCCTAAGTTTTATGGCAGCCTTATACCTAGGTCCACTGTGTTAGCTAAAATGTTTAGAAGGTGCCCTGGGTACACATGTTTACAGTAATATGCACATTTGATCATAATATCCTCACATTCTGGGCAAATGTAAAAACACAACATATGAATAAATACGACATTACATTCTAAGTTATTTGACACACATTGTAAAAATTGATAGCACTTGCCTCAGGAAGGTATATATTTTAAAAAGCAAGCTACATACTACTACCCTGTGGAAGATTTCATGAAGGATAAGTGAGTGATACTTTGAGCTGGATCCCTAAAATGGAATAAAAATGTATGATAGTTATAGTAGATGTAAATACTGTAACTCTGACGAATTTTAAGTAAGTAAATTCTCCACAAAGTATTATTGTAAGTGTGACAAAATTTTAAATAAGCAAATTATAACCTTGACGTGTCTCCTGTACATCAGACACATGTTCTGAAATTATGTACATTATGAGATGAATAAAACACATTTCACATTTCATTACATGTCTAAAAGTTCAGGTTAGCTATATGGCTTAATTTAACATAACAATACCAAACTTGCCATGGTGGTTTCTTTCTTTTTCAGGATTTGTGTAATAAGTGGTTAACAAACAAAAAAACTCAAATTCCCAAAGAAATGCTCTGGTTTTCAAATTATTTCCAAGTATATATTTTTAAGACATAATTTTTTGATGTGTGTGTGTTTTTTTTTTTTTGTGTGCTTATTACAGTTGCACGATAGATGTCATGGTAGTTATACTGGATTTAAACAATCACTTAATGACTGATATTTTGAAGTCATATGGGTCAAATCCGATGCTCAATATCAGAGGCTTCAGTATTTCCTTCCAAGACTGACAGCTGGGAATAATGTAAAGCATGTAACCTGATGGAAAGATACTACATTATTTGACTGCATCATCAGCGACAAGTCAGTCTGTTAGGGATTACTATACCGCATAATTGAAGTTTGGATGACCATATAAATATATGTTGTCAGGAAATAAGCTGACATGCTGAAGCTCAGTAGAAGAAGACAGTTTTACCTTGTTTACAAGGATGGCCCCATAAAAATTTGAATTCTGAATCATAATTACTGTTCCTTATCCTTCGAAGGCCAATGGCCTTGCCGCAGTGGTAGTGCCGGTTCCTGTCAGATCACTGAAGTTAAGAGCTGTTGGGCTGGGCTAGAATTTGGATGGGTGACCATCCAGTCTGCCAAGCACTGTTGGCAAACGGGGTGCACTCAGCCCCTGTGAGGCACAACTGAGGAGCTACTTGATCAGAATAGTGGCTCCGATCCCATAAACTGACACACAGTTGGGAGAGCATTGTGCTGACCACATGCCCCTCCGTATTTACATACAGTGAAGCCAGCAGGCCGAGGATGACACGGTGGCTGGTCGGTACCGTTGGGTCTTCATGGCCTGTTCGGGCGGAGTTTATTTTTTTTTCCTTAGCAAGAAACTAGCTTTAAAAATATCTATCTGCATCAGTGAGAAAGCTCAGTTAAGAAAGCTGCTAAAAACAAGGAGACAGAACAGTTTACCAGTGGGCATACTTACTTCCAGGACATAAAATTCCTGGTACTGAGGAAAACAGTAACACTTAAAATTAGAAAACTATTTTTCCTGACTTTTGGAACATTTATGTTACTTCCTCATGCAGATGAGAGGGATTGGTTATGGAAGGTTTTAAAGGAGTGACAGGTCACTCATGCCTGTCTAGTTTAATCTTACCACATATTATTTTTAGTTGCACATCACTTGTCCAGGCAGTGGTGGAGGATTTGTCAAACGGCAGAAATTATGGAAAATTAATTTTGTATGTATGAATTTAATAGCTTTTAAACCCAACATACATATACAAATGTTGAAAAATTTAAGTAAGAAGATACTTTCATGGCTGATGCATATCACACAGAAGATCATTTGTAATGCCACAAATTTTCACAGTTGAATCTATTAAATTTTAAGAGTTGAAGTTATCTACAGAGTTTTATATTTGGAAAACAATCATGGAAACACACTTTCTCCATGAAAAATGACTAACAGCTATATAGATTAGATTAATTTTTCATTCCATAGACCCATAAAAGAGGGAATCCTCCTGGATGTGGAACATGTCAGATAAACACATTACAAAAATGTAATTAGAAACACTTGAATTTCATTAATTTTAATGATCCTCAGTCAATAAACAGTAAAATTATGTACATGAATTAAATTTAAACTTCTAATATTTACAGGTTTAATACTTACATCTGCTTTCATTAAATCCACCATTCAGGCATTTGCTAGTTTCTCGGCTGTTACAACCAAGTATTGTCAAAAATTAAAGTATAATAAATTTTTATTAAAATGGTCTACTGCACTTGAGAAACTCATGGATGGAATAGGAGTTGGCCACCAAAAATTCTTCTAAATTATGTTTAAATTGTGCCTTATCTGAAACTAAACTCTTATTGGTTGCTGGTAACTTATTGAAAATATGCGTTGCTGAATACTGGACTCCTTTCTGAGCAAGTATAAGTGATTTTAAATCTTTATGTATATTGTTCTTATTCCTAGTATTGATACTGTGTACTAAGCAGTTAGAGACGTATTATTTACAACAAACTTCATTAAGGAATAAATATACTGAGAAACTGTGGTTAATATGCCCCATTCTTTGAATAGGTTTTGACATAATGTTCTTGGATTTACACTACTCATTGCTCTTATTATACGCTTCTGTACTCTAAAAATTTTTTCTCTGTTTGTGAAACATGGACGGTAAATAGTTTGGACAAGAAGAGAATAGAAGCTTTCGAAATGTGATGCTACAGAAGAATGCTGAAGATTAGATGGGTAGATCACATAACAAATGAGGAAGTATTGAATAGGATTGGGGAGAAGAGAAGCTTGTGGCAAAACTTGACCAGCAGAAGGGATCGGTTGGTAGGACATGTTCTGAGGCATCAAGGGATCACCAATTTAGTATTGGAGGGCAGCGTGGAGGGTAAAAATCATAGGGGGAGACCAAGAGATGAATACACTAAACAGATACAGAAGGATGTAGGTTGCAGTAGGTACTGGGAGATGAAGAAGCTTGCACAGGATAGAGTAGCATGAAGAGCTGCATCAAACCAGTCTCAGGACTGAAGACCACAACAACAACGTGGAATTACCATATGACATAATGGAGCGAAAATAAGAAAAATATGCCAGTTTTTTTATATTTATATCTCCTATGTCTGACATCATTCGCATTGCAAAAACAGACTTGTTTAGGCACTATAGCAGTTTGTTAGTTTGTTGCTCCCAACTGAATTTATTATCAAGTTGTAACCCCAAGAATTTTACACGATCAACTTCTCCTATTCCCATGTCATCATATTTTATATACACACCAGAAGGAAATCTCTTGGAAGTTCTGAACTGCATATAGTGCGTCTTTTCAAAGTTAATGACAGTCAATTAGCTATGAACCACTTATTAATGTCAGTAAAAATTTGATTAGCTGCCCTTTCTAAATTTATATTTGATTTACTATTTACTGCAATGTTTGTATATTCTGCAAATAAGACAAACTTGGCATCTGGTAATGTAACGGATGACAGGTCATTAATATACACAAGAAACAGTGGTGAGCCTAGTATGGAACCTTGGGGAAAACCACATGTAATTTCTTCCCAGTCAGATGATGTCCGATTGCTACTGCTGAAGTGTTACGTAATGACACCCTTTGTTTTCTGACTGAAACCACTTTGCAGCACTACCAGTGACGTCATAATATTTTAATTTACTTAAAAGAATGCTGTGATTCACACAGTCAAATGCCTTTGACAGGTCACAGAACATGCCAGTTGCCTCTAATTTGTTGTCCAATGAATTAAAGACATTTTCGCTGTAAGTGTAAACAGCTTTCTCAATATCAGAACCCTTAAGAAACCCAAACTGTGACTTTGACAGTATGTTATTTTCACTAAGGTGCTTAAGTATACATTTGAACATAACCTTTTCAAAGATTTTTGAAAAAGCTGGCAAAAGTGAGATTGGTCAGTAATTTGATGACATTTCTTTGTCCCCTTTCTTGCAGAGAGGTATAACTTCACCATATTTAAGCCAGTCCGGGAATATTACTGTGACAAGTGATTGATTACACAAATAACTTAACATATGACTAAGCTCACAAGAACACTCCTTTATTAACTTTGTTGATATGTTATCATAACCACTAGAATGCTTTGATTTCAAGGACTTTATGATGGATTCTATTTCTTTGGGTGAAATATATGTCAATTCCATTTTACTGAAATTGCTTCTGTGCACCGGTCTCAGATATTCCATTGCATTATTTACTGAACCTGACAACCCCATGCTATCAGTAACAGAGACAAAATACGTGTTTAAATGGTTTGCAACACAACATGTGATTGTTACCAGGGTTTCATTTAGCCTATTTTTAGAGCTATTTGTTCTGCCTCATTCCTGGTTTAACCTATTTCTGACTTAACTATATCCCATATTGTTTTTATTTTATTACTGGCTGTATTTATCTTCTTCTCATAATGCAGGTATTTAGATTTCTGGATAACCTTCTTCAATATTTCGCAGTAATTTTTGTAATAAGCTATAATGCTAGTACCAAATGTGTCCCTACATATCAGATAGTGTTTCCTTTTTGTCTCACTTGATATCTTTATCCCTTGTGTGATCCATGGTTTCTTATTAGGCTTCTGCTTAATTTGAGTTACCTTCAGGGGAAAACAATTTTCAATTAAGGTGCTAACTTTATTAATGAATGTTTTGTATTTTCCATTTGTGTCTTGGATGCTGTAAACATCCATCCAATTAGACACATACCAGTGGCATTACAACTTACTGGAATAAAATAACACTTAGTTGTACTCAGTTATGCCATAACACACACTATGCAAATGTCAGTAAGTTGGAAATTCATATCTGTTTAAGCACAAACTTGGTTGAAAGGAAACAGTCTCATTCTTTTCTTTGCTCATTAGTAACAAAAACATTTGGTGTCTCACAGTATGTTAATAAAATTCCCTTTCTGATGGCAGTTAAAATGTGACATATCAGGCATAATGTTAATGAAAAATATATTTCTTATTCTTAGTTGCTCAGGAAAAAAGTCAACTAATGAAGATTTAGCAGAGGTTTGTGGGAGGGGGCAAAGTATCTGTAAGACACAAACATGTGTATGAGAAATACAAGCTGTTATTTGCGAAACTGGCTCTTCTTCAAACATGTGTAGAAAAATTACATAGTTTGCTTGCAGTACCAGCAGGAACACTGCATTCGCAGCCAGGTAAGGCATCTAATACGCAATCAAGTTAAAAATTGTGTTCTGTACTTATTGGTTTCTAAATATTTACCTGCGTACGTTCTCCCCTCGTGTTCATTCCACAGCCTTCAATTACTTCTCTTGGCAAGATGTCTGGGACTGAAATTAGCTTAAAATTTCTCGATAACAGTTCCCTCACGGTGTATCGAACAAGAGCTTGTTCAAGTTCTGCAAGCTGTCCACTAAAGCAGTAGCCTCTGTGTCCAGTAAATACGGCCAAATTTTCCGTTCGCAAAGTCCGATTCTGTATGGTGATTTCACTGAATTCTTTCGCCTTGAACGGGAAACTAGGTTTCACTCCCTGAAGATTAAGAACTTTCGGCTCTTCGCCGTACTGCGACAAGGAAGGGAAGGACTTGTTAGGTATGAGCAAGGCTTCTTCTTCAAATTCTTTTCTCAGTTCTTGCAGTTCATCTTCTCTGTCACGCGACAGTGAACTAATTCGTTTATGCAACTCAAGAACGCGGTTAATATTACCAACACCTTTCCGGTTCCTTATATTATTTTCAATTTCTGTTTTGTTATCTGCATTACACAGATAGTCTACATCCAACTCAGGCTTAATCAATGTCTCCAATCTCGCACTAGATGGTGTCGAATACTGTTTGAGAAATTTACCAACATGTATTGGTTTACAATAGCATAACCTCTTTACATTGGCCAGCTGCTTGCATCGTAAGACAGCACCAGGCATTTTGATTAGGATACGCTGGCATTTAAATAATCACACTCCTTCCCGCTACAGTGTTTACAAACGTCCACTGCAGTACTTGTATCGACCGTTCTTTATCGACGGACGACAAATATCGAAAATCGATACTTACCAGCATAAAATATTTGTGATCAAATACATAGTCACATATAGACCGCGCGTGACGTTATTACACTGAAACCAACATCTAAGTCACGTGACTTGGGGAAGACGCTGATTTTCTGTTATTACGCACTGCTTATAATTGAAAGTTACAGATTTTTCTCATTAAGAGCTGAAATCAAGCACTGATTTTAACAAGAAAATAATTTTCCTTGCTGCTATTACACATATAGTGGTGCAGTTAACTTGGTTTCTCAGAAATTCCTAACATTAATGCGATGATTACAGTTTTTACATGTGGCCAGATGAAACGTACTGACAGTTCAACCGTTCTTCAGTGAATAGTTGTTGCACTGTGAGTCTTTTAGGCCACCATTTCCACAGGAGAGGAATACAAAATATCAGTTTGGTAGGCAACTTTACCTTTCTGACGATTAATCAACAAAAAGTGTGAAATGTTTTGTTATGCTTTTATAAGAAATGAATTCCATTTATAAATCATAAGGTCCTGGTTTTTACGCAAAACAATCTTTATATTATATGACTTCTGCCACTTGGTGATGCTGGTATGTGAACCAGTAAAAGATTGACAGTTCACGTTAAAAGAAACTCCTTAGTGAACTTAAGTGGTTCACTCAACAAGAACGGATATTATAGGTATAATTAACGGTCTACACTCATCTTCAGTTTTGTATGACGCCTTCAGAAGCAGATCTGAACCATGAAGGACTTCTTTGCTGGCATGTAAACGCACTCGGGATCTGCTGGAAGTGTTTTCTAATGCTGTGGTAAGTCCTGTAGGAGCAGAATATGAATCCAGCAGTCTGAAGCTGCTTCCAAAACGTTATTGATATTGGTACATCTACTAGTGATAATTGCTCGCCGGCCGCGGTGGTCCAGCGGTTCTAGGCGCTCAGTCCGGAACCGCGCGACTGCTACGGTCGCAGGTTCGAATCCTGCCTCGGGCATGGATGTGTGTGTGATGTCCTTAGGTTAGTTAGGTTTAAGTAGTTCTAAGTTCTAGGGGACTGATGACCACAGATGTTCAGTCCCATAGTGCTCAGAGCCATTTTTTGATAATTGCTCTACCTTTGTAATAAACAACGAATATGATTATATAGCTCACCCAGTTTCTTACACTTCATATTTGGCTAGGAAAGGGAACAAAACAGTAGAGTGCCACATTTGGCAAATTTCACCATGTTCTAAAATTACTAGTATTGGTATCTTGAACATAAAAAAACAGAGACAGCTTATTTACACTCCTGGAAATTGAAATAAGAACACCGTGAATTCATTGTCCCAGGAAGGGGAAACTTTATTGACACATTCCTGGGGTCAGATACATCACATGATCACACTGACAGAACCACAGGCACATAGACACAGGCAACAGAGCATGCACAATGACGGCACTAGTACAGTGTATATCCACCTTTCGCAGCAATGCAGGCTGCTATTCTCCCATGGAGACGATCGTAGAGATGCTGGATGTAGTCCTGTGGAACGGCTTGCCATGCCATTTCCACCTGGCGCCTCAGTTGGACCAGCGTTCGTGCTGGACGTGCAGACCGCGTGAGACGACGCTTCATCCAGTCCCAAACATGCTCAATGGGGGACAGATCCGGAGATCTTGCTGGCCAGGGTAGTTGACTTACACCTTCTAGAGCACGTTGGGTGGCACGGGATACATGCGGACGTGCATTGTCCTGTTGGAACAGCAAGTTCCCTTGCCGGTCTAGGAATGGTAGGACGATGGGTTCGATGACGGTTTGGATGTACCGTGCACTATTCAGTGTCCCCTCGACGATCACCAGTGGTGTACGGCCAGTGTAGGAGATCGCTCCCCACACCATGATGCCGGGTGTTGGCCCTGTATGCCTCGGTCGTATGCAGTCCTGATTGTGGCGCTCACCTGCACGGCGCCAAACACGCATACGACCATCATTGGCACCAAGGCAGAAGCGACTCTCATCGCTGAAGACGACACGTCTCCATTCGTCCCTCCATTCACGCCTGTCGCGACACCACTGGAGGCGGGCTGCACGATGTTGGGGCGTGAGTGGAAGACGGCCTAACGGTGTGCGGGACCGTAGCCCAGCTTCATGGAGACGGTTGCGAATGGTCCTCGCCGATACCCCAGGAGCAACAGTGTCCCTAATTTGCTGGGAAGTGGCGGTGCGGTCCCCTACGGCACTGCGTAGGATCCTACGGTCTTGGCGTGCATCCGTGCGTCGCTGCGGTCCGGTCCCAGGTCGACGGGCACGTGCACCTTCCGCCGACCACTGGCGACAACATCGATGTACTGTGGAGACCTCACGCCCCACGTGTTGAGCAATTCGGCGGTACGTCCACCCGGCCTCCCGCATGCCCACTATACGCCCTCGCTCAAAGTCCGTCAACTGCACATACGGTTCACGTCCACACTGTCGCGGCATGCTACCAGTGTTAAAGACTGCGATGGAGCTCCGTATGCCACGGCAAACTGGCTGACACTGACGGCGGCGGTGCACAAATGTTGCGCAGCTAGCGCCATTCGACGGCCAACACCGCGGTTCCTGGTGTGTCCGCTGTGCCGTGCGTGTGATCATTGCTTGTACATCCCTCTCGCAGTGTCCGGAGCAAGTATGGTGGGTCTGACACACCGGTGTCAATGTGTTCTTTTTTCCATTTCCAGGAGTGTATTATATCCAATGATCATGTTTATCTGTGAAAAATGAACCAGAAACTATTAGACAAATATCAATCTTCAATATGAAAAACCCTTTTAAGAAATTAGTTACCTCAGCTTTCCAGGACATAAGGAATGAAGTCTTCCTTCAGCTGAATAAACATGCTTGAAACAGTCCTTCCCTTGATAATCACATTTATTAACTGAAAAAAGCTTTACTCACTTAGTGTTGTAAAATAAGGCTACATGATGAAGTGAGACTCCACGGCAAGAAGCTACACCATCCTCTGATTAGACGTGTCCATACAAAAATAGTTTTGTTTAATAATAAGTGATTTTTGTGATCGTTTTGAAAATAGAATTACATACACATGGGGTGGCACCTAGAGCAGCAGAAGTTAAGTCACCTACAGCTGAATTCTAGTTTTTTATGTTTCTTTAAGTGAAATAAATTAATGAATCTGAATCCCATTCTGTAAACCTTCTCTGTATTTTTTTAAATTCCATTGCTAAGTGAGAAATTAATGTTTATATTTGTTTCAATGTGTAATTCAGAATATCAGGCTCCAAATTTTTACATCTTAAAAACATGTGTTATCTTAATTTTTAAGATGACTGGACTATTTTTTTCTTCTTCTCCCTTATACAGAGTACCGAAGGCAACAAAAATTGGATTAAATGAAGCTGATTCTAAAAGATCTGTGTCAAGTGATACTGTAATAAATTTCCTCAGTATAAGTATGTAAGTTTTTCGTAAGTGCTGTTTTCCTGTGATAAATTAAGTCCTTGTATTATTACCATCAGTACTTATATTTTTTGTGTTAATTGTTGATTTCAGAATTTTGTTCAACTTTTTGACACTAGGACAGGAAGTGAAACTGTTGTCATCATAATTGTACTCCCCCTGAAACTTTACCAAAAAACGCTGGAACCTGAACACGCAGATCCTAACAATTTTATGAAACTGATAAGGATCCTTTAAATAAAGGCTGTTTACCCTACTCTTCTGAGAGAGCTGTTCATCTATAAGAAATGTACAATAATATTAAAATAAACATGGTGGTATCAAGAATGAAATTCTCACTCTACAGCGGAGTGTGTGCTGATATGAAACTTCCTGGCAGATTAAAACTGTATGCCAGACTGGGACTCAAACTCAGGACCTTTGCCTCACAGCTTTGGAAGGTAGAAGACGAGGTACTGGCGGAATTAAAGCTGTGAGGACAGGGCCTGAGTTGTGCTTGAGTTGCACAGTTGGTAGAGCACTTGCCCACGAAAGGCAAATGTCTCAAGTTCGAGTCCCGGTCTGGCACACAGTTTTAATCTGACAGGAAGTTTCATGGTGGTATCAAGCTTGATTAATGTCTGTATGAAGTGTTTAGAGTGTACATTGCTGTCCATTTAAATTATTTTTATTTTTTGTGGGGGTGATGGGGGGGGGGGATGTTGGGCATTGGTATTGGCATACTTTCACTCTGCTATAAATGAATCCTTTGGCGCAGGGTTCTTCAAGTATAGAAAGTGTTTGGACATGAGTAGTAAATAGTGTCTATTCACCAAAAGAGAGCAGTAAGATTATTGTGTAAACCAGATAACCACACAGTGTGCTCTTTTTAAGGCTCTTGCAATTATTACTCCCCAAGACCTGTACTTCTTAATCGTTTTTTTACTGACAACAAAAACAAGTTTCAGCTGAATTGTGATGTACTTAACACAATACAGCGCAACCAAAATCATTTTCATGTGCACTTTGCATTCCTGCCCTATGTTGCGAGAGGAGTACAGGAGTTTGCTGCTTAGGTGTGGTATTCAGCAAGCTCCCATCTAACATAAAGCTAGAAATTGGGATTTTTTGCTAATTCAAAAGAAAGCTATACATAAATTAGAGAGTCTTTTTGGTACTTGAATATCTAGATTTAACAATAAGAAACTTCTACTGGTTAATTGGTAGGTATGAATATATGTTGTAAGGCTATACCTTAAATAGTAGCGCACTTCAAGCAAGATTCAGATTTTGCAGATACGAGTAACTATTTTGTTTGAAAAATTAAAGTGAAATCAGGTTAGTATTAAGCTACCACTGGGAGTCAAAAAGTAAATATTTAGTGTAACTGTGAATGCAGCAGCTTTCTTCAGCGTAGCAACTTTCTTTTCACTTCAGTTAACTAGCTGTTGTAGGAATGAATATTGCTATGCAGTATAGAGATATGTACATTACTGTTAATAAAGATTGTCCACAATTTCTTTGTTGTTACTGTAGATATTGTCTCATTCCACATCGCTGAGGGTTCTGCATCTACAGTGTAATTTCGTTACAGGTCAAATTTTATGCTTTGTATTAGCAGCATAATTAGTGACTTTTGTATATGCCCAGAGAAGTGTTCTTTTGACCCCACACACTTCACTAAGGATGAAAATTTTTCTTGTCAAAAGGAACTATTTCAAAATCCTTGCAGAGATATTTCCACAAGTTGAAAATTGGTAAATGACTAAGATTTTGAGGCGATGTATCGTTAACATCTAGCTCACTACACAATTATGTAATCAACGTTTTGTAATATAATATATTACGATTCATATCTCGATATCGTTTAGGTATATTTACTGGATTGCACAAAAGTCAGAAAATATATACGCTTATTTTGTGAAAATGCCTGACATTATGCACATAAACGAATTTCCTTTCTTACAGAAACATACTAAAACATTTCATACATGTTCTTGTGGAAGCGTTAGGAAACAAATGCCGCATTCGAAATTCTTATTTTGTCTTCCACTCCTTTGGCAGACCAATTGTAACCTCCCAAGTGATAAATTAATTATATAACATTCACATATAGTGTAACCGCCCAAAAGATAAATTCCGTAACCTACCAATAATAAAATGTGACTAATCTCTCAATAAAATTGTGGCTCACTTATAACCTTTCAATAATTAACTGACTGTGTATCTAAACTGGTAAATTTGGACATCAGCAGCTCTGTGTCATGGCCCTGAAAGATCATTCTGAATAAATTGAAACTTCTTACCTCAATGAAGTCGCTGGATAATGCATGTATATCTGCTCCTATAAGAAATTTTTCTGGCACAGCCCAGTGCAATGCTGGCCGATAGATTTGTCATGTATAAAAAGAAACAACTGATTTTTCTTTACAATAATCGGGATGACCATGGATTGCAGAAATTAGTTAATTCTTTAAATTGAGATGAATGATTATCCAAAGTTAATTTTTATAAGAAAGATTATTATTAAGAGATTTTTTTAAAACATTTACATGGGACTTGATATAACAATAGTACATATACGCGAGGGTGCTTTTACATTATACATCGCTCAAGCACCGCCATCGCTCCCCACGACCGGCCCAGCCAACTCGATACACACGACTGCTAGCTACAACTTTCTCCTACTGCCACACAGTTCCTTCTGCAGCCAACACTGCTCTTTGGTGTGAGATTCTCTTATAGCTTACATATCGCGGGCAGCGGGTGAGCAATCCATAGAAATTACAACTGCTCGAGTACGCTAGCAATAAATTCCTTAGTCATGGACCTCTTACAATGGCGCAGCGTAAGAGGCAATCAATGATGGCTTAACTGTGTCAGTACAAACGGCTTTGGAGGTCCTTGTGAACATAAGGAGTGCAGTGTTGAAACTGGAAGTCGACAGATACCAGCAGTTACTTAACTCTGGACTAAGTATTTGTAGGCTAGCCGTTATTTGATGAACCTGACATCCCCTCCCTCCACCCCCCCCCCCACCCCCACCCCCCCCGCCCCCGACTCCCCGTGCTTTTCTTAAAAATAATTATTCAAATCTGAGAGAGATGTGGCGGTTGGAACGAACAGCGGTCATCAAGTGTCTTGCTTGATTAATAAGAAGGCCAAGCTTACGATGAAGTGTGAGTAGCTTAGCTGAAGCTCGTTCCTCAAGCGATTACCCAGTACGAACCTTGGTCAGCGCGCGAGCGCTGGCAGCCACTGGGTTGACCCCGCTTGACCTCTGGTGACCTCAGCTGCGCTCGCCAGCGGCCGCGGCGGCCTGCTGGTCCCATCCCAAGGTGAGAACAGGTGGTGTGTGAGGACAGGCCAGCTGCGACAGTGTCCCAGTGTAGAACTACGTAGCGAAGTGGAAGGAGGAAAAATGGGCAGTCACTGCCAGGGGCTGTCGTGATGCCTCACAAATCGGAATTGTACAATGTGGTGACATATACAGACGGCGGTGGTATCGCGTACACAAGGTGTAAAACGGCAATGCATTGGCGGAGCTGTCATTTCGACTCAGTGCGGTGAAATTTCAGATGGACCCTAGATTCCCGGAAAACCGTGGTCTGGTCAGATGAGCCCCTATTTCAGCTGGTAAGAGCTGATGGTAGCGTTCGAGCGTTGCGCAGACTCCACGCTGGTTTGGACCCAAGTTGTGAACAAGGCACGGAGCAAGTTTCCAGTGGCTCCATAATGGTGCGAGCTGTGTTCTCCGGTCCAACTGAACTGATTATTGACTGGAAATGGTTATACTCGGCTACTTGAAGATCATTTGCAGCCATTCACGGACTTCGTGTTCCCAGATAACGATGGAATTCTCGTGGGTGACAATGCGCCATGTCACCGGCTCACAGTTGGTTTGAAGAACATTTTGAACAGTTCGAGCGAATGATTCGGCCACCAGGATCGCCCGACAGGAATCCTATCGGACATTTATGGGGCGTAATCGAGAGGTTAGTTCGTGCACACAATCCTGGACTGGCAACACTTTCGCAATTATGGGCGGCTGCAGAGGTAGCATGGATCAATACTTCTGCAGGGGACTTGCAAGTTCATGAGGCGTCGAGTTGCTGCAATACGCTCGGCGAAAGGAGTTCCGAGACGATATTACGAGGTATCCCATCACTCTTGTCACCTCAGTGTGATATCTAAATGGTTCAAATGGCTCTGAGCACTATGGGACTTAACTTCTGAGCTCATCAGTCCCCTAGAACTTAGAACTACTTAAACCTAACTAACCTAAGGACATCACACACATCCATGCCCGAGGTAGGATTCGAACCTGCGACCGTAGCGGTCACGCGGTTCCAGACTGAAGCGCCTAGAACCGCACGGCCACACCAGCCGGCAGTGTGATATCTGCACGATGTCCGTAATGAATATGATTAAAATTACACAGCCGTTAGAGGATTGCAAAGTGAGTGCTTTAATTAAACCAGTGGGCAATAATGAATGTTTCTGTCTATTCAAGGTCTTGAATGGTTTCATAACGAAATACACTATCTGAGCGTTTCGACATCTGTTTGTGGACGTTAGTATGGAGTGTGTGCATCCTTCGCCTTTACGATGGCTCAAACTTTTCTGGGCAGACTTTCAAAGCAGTACTTTAATGTCTGTGGAGGAATGGCAGACCATCCTGACTCCAGAGCCGAAACCGGAGAAGCTAATGATGTTGGTCGCTTGGGTCTGGAGCAGAGTCCACGCTCTAGTTCATTCTAAAGGTGTTCCATTCGGTTCAAATCGGGATTCTGGACAAGCTAGTCCATTTGACGAATGTCATTGTTCACAAAGCGTCTAAATCTGCATCTATACTCAGCAAGCTGCCGTTTGGCGGAGGTTACTCTGCTTTCCCTTTTCCTGTTCCAGTCGCGAAAGGTTCGCGAGAAAAACTATTTCTGGTAAGCCTCTGTGTGGACTGAATCTTTCTAGTTTTATTTTCACGTCTTTTTGCGGGACACACGTAGGGGGGAGAAATATACTGGCTGACTTCTAGGAACGCACGCTCTTGGGAATTTAACAGTAAACCATACGGCTATGCAGAACACCTTTCTTGCAGCTTCAGCCACTGAAGTTAAAAGTGCTACTCTTCTTTGGATCTTTTCTATTTCCCCTTTCTATCAAACATGGTACGGATCCCTGAGGTGACGAGCAATATTCAAATATTGGTCGAACGAGTGCTTGCTTTATTGATGGACTTCATTTCCTGAGAAGTCTTCCAGTGAACCTCAGTCTGGTATCTGCCTTACCCGAAATAATTTTATGTGGTCGTTCCACTTTAAATCTCGCCCTACACATACTCCTAGATATTTTACGGAGGTGGCTTCTTTCAGTGGTGTTATGCAATTCTGTACTCATACAGTAATGGATCTCTCTACTCATTAATGCACAATACGCTACACTTATTTATGTTGTGGGTAGACTGTCACTCCATGCATAAAGCGTCGATCCTTTACAGGTCTTCTTGCGTTTAGTTACAATTTTCTAGCGTTGCGATTTCTCTGTAGACAAAAACATCACCCGCGAAAAGCCTGACGTAACTTCCGATGTTACCTGCAACATGATTTGTACATACAGTGAAAAGTAATGGGTCTGCAACACTCCCTTGGATCACGCCCATTGTTACTGTTACGTGTGAAGACTTCTCTCCGTTGAGAATGAAGTGCTTTGTTCTGTTTGCTACAAACTTTTCAATCCAGTGACGCAGGTGGTCTGGTATTATGTACACTTGTACGAGGGCGTGCTGGAAATTAATGCTTCCGAACTTTTTATTCCGTTCTCAATATCGGTGGAGATAATACATGTTATGTATATTATTCGGTCGACTTTTTCTCTTCGATCTTGCAAGCTACAACGCTCTGCTACCAGAGGGCTCCGATATGTAACGCGTAGCATGAAGGTATGTAACCTAACTTTGTCGGTGCAGAAGTAACAACGTGGTGTAATCGAGTTTCTAACCGCGGAAAACGTGCATCCAATTAAAATCCATTGAAGAATGAAAGCTGTGTACGTTGATGACTGAATCTACATCAGTAGTGTGCGACATATGGAAACATCCGACGCCTTGGGTTCACTGTCATCGATCATCGTCCATACAGTCCCGAATTGCCCCAAACAATTTTCGTCTGTTTCCAAAACTTGAAGAACACATCCGAGGTCTTCTCTTTCATCTTCATGAAGCGATGAAAGCATAGGTGAAGTGCAGTATCTGCCAATAATGTCAAACATTTTACAGTGACGGTATCAACAAAGTGGTCCATCGTTGGGAGAAAGATGTTCGTCACAAGGATGACTATATTGAGAGAGAAAAAAATGTAGCTATGAAAAATAAAGATAAGCAACATTATTGAAGTGTGTTTCATTTAAAAAACCTTAAGAATTTTCACATAAAAAAATTCTGAGGCATTACTTTTCAGTACGCCCTCGTCTTTTGTTCACTAGGCGACAGCGTCCCAACGTCTTCCGGGAGTGAGGAAGCACGTTATCTACGTATACCGCTTCCTGGCTCTCGTGGACGAAGATAGTGAGCTGGGTTTCACGCGATCGTGGTTTCTTGAACCCGTGTTGGTTCCTGCAGAGCAGATGTTCGATTTACAGAAGTCTCATAATACGCGAGCATTAAACACGTTCAAGATTTCTACAACAAACCGACGTCAGAGATGTAGACCTATAGTTTTGTGCGTCACTTCGACGCCCCTTTTTAAAAGTGAGAATGACCTGCATCAGAAAGGCTACGCTCCTTGGGAAACCTGCTGCATACTGCTACTAGAATCTAACTGGTATCCCGTCAGGTCCAATGGCCTTTCCTCTGATGACCGATTTCAGTTGCTTTTTTTATCCCCTCGTCACTTATTGAGATATCTGTCAATGTGTTGTTCGGGCGAGCCGGCCGGTGTGGCCGTGCGGTTCTAAGCGCGTCAGATTGGAACCGCGTGACCGCTACGGTCGCAGGTTCGAATCCTGCCTCGGGCTTGGATGTGTGTGATGTCCTTAGGTTAGTTAGGTTTAAGTAGTTCTAAGTTCTAGGGGACTGATGACCTCAGTAGTTAAGTCCCATAGTGCTCAGAGCCATTTGAACCATTTGTTGTTCGGGCGACTATTTAAAGGAGGAACTACAGTCCGATTTTCTTTAGTGAAACAGTTTTGGGAAACACATTTACTATTTCCGCCTTTTATTTTTTGTCCTCCATTTCAAAGCCATTATGGTCACAGAGCGTCTGGACAGATGGTTTAGATTCGTTTACTGATTTAACATAAGACCAAAACTTCTCGAGATTTTCTGTCAAGTAGATACATACAATTTTACTTTCGAATTCGTTGAAGCTTCACGCATGGCACTCCTTAGGCTAATTTTGGCATCATTTAATTTTTGTTTGTCTGTGAGGCTTTGGCTACGTTTAAATTTGCAATGGAGCTCTCTTTGCTTTCTTAGGAGCTTTCTAACACAGTTGTAGAACCACCGCGGGTCTTTTCCATCCCTTATAATTCTGCTCGGCACGTACCTGTCTGAAACATACTGTACAATGCCCTTGAACTCTGTCGATAGATGCTCATCAGAGTCAGTGCCTCACATTGCCATTGCCTCACAGATGCCGCTTTATGGCAGAGTGCATTGTGATGCTGGTACAGTCATCGTCTCCGAACTCCTAAGTCTTCCTCTACTTGCAGTAGATCCTGATGCAGTTTGGAATTCCTGTGTAATAGGTTGGATAGATGTCCGCCTACTACACATTACGACCCTCTTCAACTGTCGACTGTCTCTGTCAACAGACGAGGTCGGCCTGTACGCTTTTGTGCTGTACGTCTTCCTTCACGTTTCCAATTCACTATTAAATCGGAAACAGTGGACCTAGGGATATTTAGGAGTGTGTAAATCTCACGTACAGACGTATGACATAAGTGACACCCAATTACCTGACCACGTTCGCAGTCCTCGAGTTCCGCGGAGCGCCCCATTCTGCTCTCTCACGATGTCTAACGACTACTGAGGTCGCTGATTTGAGTACCTGGCAGTAGGTGGCAGCACACTGCACCTAATATGAAAAACGTATGTTTTTGGTGGTGTCTGGATACTTTTGATTACATAGTGTATATTGTCTGCCAAATTCACATTGGTGGCTGTATGTTTAAACCCTTCACTTTGCTGCTTTGCAGATGTGGAAAACAAAGCTTCAACTCTCTATTCATAGTTGTCCTTGAAACTTAACACTGGAAACTGCGTTGTCGCTTTATGGAGGTAACTAGAAAGAATCTGCCACGAGAATGTACTACTGAGGTCATGGTGTACCAATGTGTGTTGCTCTGTGTAGCATTGTCAGTCTGGCACACATTCTTCTCTTTTAATGGTGATTGTTGGTAATTGCAAGCAAGAACACCTGAACTTAGAAGATATATAGTGCTTCTTTAACTTTTGGAGAGTATACTGTTTAGTTCATCTTGTATTTCTGCTAATAGATACGTAAGTACTACGTGAATTAATTTTGTCTGCATATGTGCAACAGTGAGTATTAGCCCCTACTCACACTCGAACGATAACAAATTAGTGTTTGCTTGATCGTGCTCTCTTCTAGTTTCCTGTGCTTTTTCGGTGGTAGTAATGAGTCATTCTCGTATTTTGAAAATGGACGATGTAAAGGGATGACAAACAGAATTCATGGCCCCAGAATATCCGTCTTACACTGAAGGCGGGTTAGACTTTGAAGATCCTATTATAACTGCAAATCATCAGGAACTTGCAGATAGTAATAGCGAACCTGAGACTACTATAGGGACAATAATAGTGAACTTGTTGCTGATATACCCGTACAGCAAGCTTCTGAAAAATATCCTACAAAAATATCGAATCATTTGAAAAAGGAAACCAAGTGTTTCATTTGTAAATGATCTTTTTAGATTCAAAAGAAACACCGCACTGCCCCAGTCGATGCTAGAGATGGCTATGTTATCAGTTTGCTCAATATTTTTATGGCGAATTAATGGCAAAAATTGTAGGTGAAACTAAACTTTACAGCGCACAGAAAAAAACCAACAAAACATTTAACTGCAATGTTAGAGATATATATGGAATTATAAGCATATGCCTTATTAGCTATTTGGCTCCTCCCACTGCTGTTCGTGATCTCTGGGATGATTTTATTGGTGCTTGGCTAGTGAAACAGACAATGTCTCAGAGATACTCCGAGAGTTCGCTGAGAGCTTTGCATTTCAGAGACAGTACGAAGCAACCACACCCCTCGGCGTTGAGATCATGGCAAATTGGACAAAATTAACCGTATAATTGATCATGTGAATAAAAAGGTCCTTCAGTTTGCAATGAGAGAGTTTGTCACTTGATGAACAAATCTGTGCATGCAAAGCAAGGCAGCGCATGAAGATGTATATAAAACACAAACCACGTAAATGTGAGTAAAAGCTTTTCATTTTTTGAGGAGAAATGGGATGTGCACACAAGTCTTAAACCTACAGTGAGCAGGAAAATAATCCAATATTCAGGTAAGATACTGAACTAGATATTGGAGCATCTGGAAAGTTTGTGATTTGCCTCGAAAGGGAAATTCCAAGGGATCGGAACTACAAGATCTTTCTGGCATATTTCAAACCTTTGTAGTACTTTTCGATAGTAGAATTAATTCTGTAATAACTGTTGTTCTTTTGGTATTTCAAACTGTCTTTTTATACTTGATAAATATTTATTAATTATGTAAATTTCACACGGTTTTACATAAGTGCAAAGTGTCGCATGTGAGTGAATACGATAAATTTCACACAGTTTTGCATAAATGTAATGTCTAAAAACATATACACTGCCGGAAAAAAATAGTACGCCTGGAAAGACAACGTTGAATTTGATCCGATGACGGCTTATTCTATCTGGGAGATAATAAATGTAGTGATAATTGTTACAAGTCATCCGCCGACAGATAACGTACTGACATAACTGCCAGAGCGCCATCTGTCTCTACCCTTTAATAAGGAATGTTCACAGCCAAAAGACTCATTGTGGTGCATACCTGTGAAGCAAATACGCAATCAAGCCACGGAGATGTACTCGTGCTTCCTACAGCCAACTGAGCGAGTTTTAAAGAGGTCAAATTGTGACCTTGCGAAGGCGAGATGGTCCTTTCGGAGAACTGCCACACAAGTGGAACGTGCTACGTCATTTGTGCAACGATGTTGGTATCAGTGGTCCCACAGCTGTAGACGAGGTTTTGAACGTCCACGCAGGACAGACACCTGCCAGAATCGTCGTACTGTAAGTGCAGCAGTGGCAGATCGAACAGCTACCACAGCACAGATAAGAGCGTTTGTGAGCCTGTACCCGTCAACACGAACTGTTGCGCACCGGTTATTAGAAATGGAACTATGGGCATACACATCTCTAGCCCTTCTTCCACTCACGCCACAGCATCGACGTGGACTGCTCGACTGGTGCTGTCAGAGGATAACTTGGCAGACGGAATGGACCATCGTGGTCTTTTGCCTGCACGCAAATGGTGGTCGTTTGCGCGTACGACATAGACTTGGTGACCCGCCGTCTCTCAGAGTGCATTCGTTCGAGAACACTGGCCGCACCGCAGGCCTTATAGTCCTGGGTGCGATAAGCTACACCTCTCGTTCATCTTTGATGTTTCTGGAGGGGACGCTAACCAGCCAGAACCGTTCTTTTGATAATAATAATGAGCGTATGGCATTGGTGGCCGGGAGACCACTTGTCTTTAATGCCACTACGGCGACTTGCGAGTGAATGAGGATGAAATGATGAAAGACACACAACACCCAGTCATCTCGAGGCAGAGAAAATCCCTGACCCTGCCGGGAATCGAACCCGGGACCCTGTGTGTGGGAAGCGAGAACGCTACCGCAAGACCACGAGCCGCGGACCGTTCTTTTGATGTTCTTGCATCAGGAAGGTAATCTGTCCATGGCTGGTTTCGGAGATAGAGCATTAATCATTACAGTAGTTTGCAGATATGCGTTTAATAGATGGAGCTGAAGTGGAAGAACTCGGAAAGGAGAGCGATTGTGCAGAAAAAATTATTGCAGTAGCAGCTATGTGACGCGAAACAGGGTGATTCAAGATGCAGGTGGGCTGGGGAAGCTTAGTGACAAAGAATTCGTCACGCAGTGGACTCTAAGGAGGTTGACTTCGATCGTTTGGCAGAAGATTGGTCAAGGAGGTCTCAGCTTGCACATGAACTACACACTTCGAAGAATTCTGTTAGGGAGTAGTGGTAGAGCGGTAATTACATTTAATTCATATACGTTATTTGCAAACAATGGCATCAAATGATTTCGAACCTAGAGCTCTACCAATGGATTATCCAGTACACTAACACAGCGACGAACTTATTAAAGTTGCTGGGGAAAAGCATACTGTGGTTTTCCCGGCTATGAAACAGCAGACAAGCTAGCCTAGGCGATCATCTGTGACGGAGAGAGAGGACACGTGGAATTATGTGCCAGAGACCTTTTAAGTCAGTTATAAGAGAGAAGTGGAACACAGAATGACAAGATCACTCCAAATACAATGATAAAGATTAAGTCAGACAAACGTCGATACTACAGAAGGTGCAGAAACGCTGTGAGGTACCTCACATTCAACCGCGGCTGTTAGAACTGGTCTCTTTTTTTTTTCCCCCTACCCAGACCGATACAACGCTACATGCACCTACTATAATGTCTGGTCACCAGCGACTGCTGTTTGCCGGCATGTATCACCATATTGCTCTGCTTCAAACACTTGAGTACCTATCGCTTATTATACATCTTTTGTTAGAAGAGAAGGTCAATTTTTAATATGATTCTACAATCAATTTATGTTTTTGTAGATGTACATTGTATTAAATCCTATGTATATGTTGCTCTTCAATGTGTTAAACCTTATATGCATGGTATGATTGTAAGAGTATTGCTGAGATAGCAAAATAAAAAAACAGACTTCAGTTCCTGTTGTTCACGGGTGAGGCCTCCATCAGCCGTGATGGCGTTTTAAGTGCGGCAGTGCCCTTGTCTAAAGTGATGGAAGTACATAACCATGCTCTCTCAGTTCCTTGAAACTTCCTTGAGCGTTAAAGCTTTGAATAAGACTGGGGCTCGAACCCACGATCTTCCTTTTAGTGGAGAAATGTTTTTATCGACTGAGGTGAAATCAGATGATCGTATGACATTTTTGGCCAGGAGAGCCCATCTGGAAACCAGGAGAACATCTGTGAAGTTGAGAATGTAGGAAGCGAGGTACTGTCAGAAGTAAAGCTGTGAGTCGTGCTTGGGTGGTTCAGCCGGTGGAGACCTTGCCCACGAAAGGCAAATGTCCATAGTTCGAGATTCAGTCTCTCACACAGTTTCGATCTGTCGGGAATTTTCCCATCTGGGGTTGTTTGACAGCCGAGTGCAAGTCTTTTTATTTGACACCACTTCGGTGGCTTGCATGTTTATGATGATGAGACTAACACAACACTCAGTTCCTGGGAAAATTAAATATCTGACCAGGCTGGGATTCGAACCCGGGCCACCAGCATTGCAGTCAGCCACAATGATCACTTTTTTCCTGTCTTCTTCCTTTTTTTAATTTTTTTGTGCAATAATCTTTATTGAACAATATATATACAGGGCTATTACAAATGATTGAAGCGATTTCATAAATTCACTGTAGCTCCATTCATTGACATATGGCCACGAAACACTACAGATACGTAGAAAAACTCATAAAGTTTTGTTCGGCTGAAGCCGCACTTCAGGTTTCTGCCGCCAGAGCGCTCGAGAAAACAGTGAGACAAAATGGCGAAGGAGCCGAGAAAAAGTATGTCGTGCTTGAAATGCACTCACATCAGTCAGTCATAACAGTGCAACGACACTTCAGGACGAAGTTCAACAAAGATCCACCAACTGCTAACTCCATTCGGCGATGGTATGCGCAGTTTAAAGCTTCTGGATGCCTCTGTAAGGGGAAATCAACGGGTCGGCCTGCAGTGAGCGAAGAAACGGTTGAACGCGTGCGGGCAAGTTTCACGCGTAGCCCGCGGAAGTCGACGAATAAAGCAAGCAGGGAGATAAACGTACCACAGCCGACGGTTTGGAAAATCTTACGGAAAAGGCTAAAGCAGAAGCATTACCGTTTACAATTGCTACAAGCCCTGACACCCGATGACAAAGTCAAACGCTTTGAATTTTCGGCGCGGTTGCAACAGCTCATGGAAGAGGATACGTTCACTGCGAAACTTGTTTTCAGTGATGAAGCAAAATTTTTTCTTAATGGTGAAGTGAACAGACACAATGTGCGAATCTGGGCGGTAGAGAATCCTCACGCATTCGCGCAGCAAATTCGCAATTCACCAAAAGTTAACGTGTTTTGTGCAATCTCACGGTTTAAAGTTTACGGCCCCTTTTTCTTCTGCGAAAAAAACGTTACAGGACACGTGTATCTGGACATGCTGGAAAATTGGCTCATGCCACAACTGGAGACCGACAGCGCCGACTTCATCTTTCAACAGGATGGTGCTACACTGCACTTCCATCATGATGTTCGGCATTTCTTAAACAGGAGATTGGAAAACCGATGGATCGGTCGTGGTGGAGATCATGATCAGCAATTCATGTCATGGCCTCCACGCTCTCCCGACTTAACCCCATGCAATTTCTTTCTGTAGGGTTATGTGAAAGATTCAGTGTTTAAACCTCCTCTACCAAGAAACGTGCCAGAACTGCGAGCTCGCATCAACGATGCTTTCGAACTCATTGATGGGGACATGCTGCCCTGAGTGTAGGAGGAACTTGATTATCGGCTTGATGTCTGCCGAATTACTAAAGGGGCACATATCGAACATTTGTGAATGCCTAAAAAAACTATTTGAGTTTTTGTATATGTGTGCAAAGCATTGTGAAAATATCCCAAATAATAAAGTTATTGTAGAGCTGTGAAATCGCTTCAGTCATTTGTAATAACCCTGTATATTGCAACAGTTCTTCAAGGTACCATTTAAACATATACAAATGATTGTTAGTTAAACAGAAATATAGCATATTCTGTCTGCTTCATTTTTTTGGTCAATGCATGAGAACGTGGATAAGGGTGTTGCATCATGTGGGGGGGGGAGATAGGTATGGCACACCCCAACTTTGAGGCAGGGCAAGGAAGACGCTGCGGAGATAACCGGCAAAAGTTTGACGGTAAGATAGTTGTCAGGTGAGGGTGCTATGTGCGGTCACAACGTTGTACCAGAAGTCAAGGACTGTATGCGGACCACTCTGAAAGAGGTATTCTAAAGCCTGTCCTCGAAACCAGATGAGTGTATGGTGCTTAGCAAGAGAGTAGTGAAATGTTTGGGGCAGCAACAAGAAATCTGGGGTTACCGTCGTTGGCACTGAGGTAAAAGCCCACGATT
Organism: Schistocerca serialis cubense; assembly: GCF_023864345.2. Classification (NCBI taxonomy): domain Eukaryota; kingdom Metazoa; phylum Arthropoda; class Insecta; order Orthoptera; family Acrididae; genus Schistocerca; species Schistocerca serialis. The sequence continues at coordinate 242,450,280 of NC_064642.1, forward strand.
CGTTCGATGAGCCATACGTTTCGTTTGAGGGGGGACGTAAGACGTTGCTCGTCGGTGTCTTCGAGCTGAGAGTCAGGGCAGAGTGGGGAGGTGGCCAGCCCTATGCCATAAAGTCGACTATTAGTGGGGAATTCGCCATAGACTAAAACATACCAGTGTGCAGACACAGATGACGATATAAAGGGTGCATGCACACACCCCCAAACCGTTCGCCAGTTAATGTCAGGGTGCTGTAGCACCATGGGGTCGCAAGGGTTGGACAGCATAAATAAACGATAATAGTCTTTTGTACGGGGAGGACGGGTGACTGGAAGACCGGCCCGAACGTAGCTGAGTTCTATAAAACAATTGGCGACATGGTACAATAATGGAGAAATAGGTGCCACATTGATTGGTGGATCGAGAGAAGCTGGTCCAAGGATATCTAAGAGACTGTGTGTTAAGGACGGGACCGGCCCCCGCCAGTGCCGCAACATAGCATGGACAAAGAGTGTAGAAAATCGTGCCTGCATGTTGACGAGTCCGAGGCCACCTTTTGCAGGAGGCAGTGTTAGAGTGTTGTAGCGGACTTTGAAAAGTGCCCCTGCTGACACGAAGTATCCAAAAACTGAATGGATGCAGCGGCCAAGGAGTAACGGCACTCGGAGGTTCTGGCCGACGTGTACCAGTTTAGGGGCGACATACATGTTGACATAGGACACGCGTTGGAGTTGGTTTAAGTTACGGTGCACTTGAGCGCGGACATGGTGCCGAATCGACTGCAAAAGCCGCCGGTAAGAGAGGGCCACTGTGCGGTGTGTGGAGCCCGTAAATTCGATACCCAAGTAACGAAGGGTGGTACTGACTGGGAGTGGGGTCTGCACCATAGCCGGGAGGCCGCGCCCAATGTGCATCACAGTCGATTTACGGACATTAAGAATGCTACCAGAAAGATGTCCATGCTGTTGTATCCATTGGATGGCGTCATTGAGTTCTGTGGAGGAGCAGGTGAGAAAGAGGAGGTCGTCCGCATAAGCCCTGCAGTGAAAGATGCAGTCACGTAAAGTGAGACCCTGCAGTAAGTAAGTAAGTAAGACCAGTGATAAGGGGCTCAAGTGCGATGGCATATAGTAAAGTAGACATAGGGCATCCTTGACGCACAGAGCGGCGTATAGGAATCGGTCCTACAAGCCTCCCATTGACTTGTACCATCGAGACCGCGGGAATTAGTAACCGGCAAATGGCATCGACAAAGAGTAATATGAACCCCATACGTGTCGCCACCATGAGGAGGAATGGGTGCCGAACGCGATCGTCACTCGTGAAATCGATGGATACCAGTGCGGCACGAAGGCGACAAACTGCCGCCAGCGTGATGAGGTCACGGCATTCTCCTAGGGCTGTTTGTAAGGTGGCCCCACAACCACGTGCAGTCTGCTTCGGTGAAAGGACCGTAGGTAAGACGGTGCATATGCACGCTGTTAAGAGGGGTGCATAGATTTTACAGTCTACATTCATTAATGTAAGGGGGCGATATGCAGAGACATGAGACCCACCCTGCGGCTTAGGCACAGGTAGAAGAATGCCAGTGACGAATTCAGGTGGAATTGGGAAGGATGGAGTAAAGAGTTCCTGAATCATTTCCGTCCAGCGAGGAAGCATTAACGTGGTGAACGCCCGGTAAAACTCCACGGGGATACCATCTGGTCCTGGTGATCTGTTCTTGGCCCCCTTGTTGATCGCATCTACCACCTCTTCTGCGGTGATTGCAGATATCATGGACGTTGACTCCGCTACGGTGAGGGTCCGATCAGGGGAAGGACGGAGATCATCAGCAATTGGCGTTGCCATCGGTTCATCGTCATAAAATTGGCGATAATGTTCAGCAAAGGCAGACACCACTGCCGCCTGTGTTGTGTGGTGAACACCGTCGGAGGTCTTAATGTTGGGGACGAAAAGTCGACGTCGATGCAGATGATCAGATACGGCATGGATTGTGGATGGTGTTTCGTCGTGGAGGAGGTCCTGTCGTCGGTAATGCACCACGACACCATACAGTCGTGCACGTTGGAGAGAGAGGAGACGAGCTTTAGTACGCTGTCGTTCCCTATGGGTTTCAGGTGATGGAGGAAGCGCATCGAGTTCACGGATGGGTTTCAGGTGATGGAGGGAGCGCATAGAGGTCACGGTGGACGGCGTAGTAAAAATTTGTGATATCTCGATGCCATGCTGCTGCTTCCTTGCCACATTGCATGAAGACCTTTCTGATCGCAGGTCTGGCACATCTGAGCCACCACTGGAACGTGGAAGTGTACTGCGTGAGACGTCTTTCGCAAGACACCCATGTAGTGGCAATACATTGTCGGCAGTGTGGATCATTAAGGAGGGAGGTATTAAGCTTCCAGTAACCTCTGCTGCGCCCTACTGACTGAAGTGGCAAAGCCAGGGAGCAAATGAGGGCGCAATGGTCCGAAAATGCAAGGGGCCATCGTTCAGCTTGGGCGACTTCGTTCCCAAGGTGGGCAGAGACATAAAACCGGTCCAGTCTGCTCGCAGAATGTGCTGTATAATGGGTAAAATCGGGGGTATTGCCATGAATTGTCTCCCAAAAATCCACTAGATGAAAATCCTCGATTATGGTGAGCAGCGCTGGGCATGGCGAATAACCAGGCATTTGGTCCTGCGGATGGAGGACGCAGTTGAAGTCGCTTCCCATGATAAGGCGATCATATCGTCCAACAAACAGGGGCGCCACGTCTTGTCCGAAAAAAGTGCACCGCTGCCGACGATTCGTGGAGCCAGACGGAGCGTAGATATTGATGACGCGCGTGTCGAAGATGGTAACAGCCATGCCTCTTCCAGAGGGAAGGATTGTCGTGTCTTTGAGTGGTATTCCTTCGCGTATGTAGAAAGCCACTCCACGCCCTGATTGATCACATGTGGGCGAGTGAGACGTAGCCATAGACCGGTGGTGGTGTGGCAACGCGTACTTCCTGAAGAAGGGCGACGTCGACGTCAGAGGCCCGAAGCATGTCACATAGGAGCTGAAGCTTGGGTGCGGTGCCAATCATGTTGATGTTCAGTTTGGCGAACCGGTACGTTGTTTCAGTGATGGTGGACGCGCATCTACCATCACCAAGGGGAGTATGAGGAGGGCACCGACAGGAAGTCCCGTCCCATGTGCTGCAGTGCCTCGCTTTTGTCGTTAACAGGCATCCTCGTCCGGCGGAGGCAACTCATCCGGAGGAGGGAGCGTACCTTCATCAACGTCGTCGGCCCATGCTACTGTGCCGTGGGTCTGTCCAATGTCCATGGGAAATGCTTCGTGGTGAGAGAGATCTGGAGCTGTCGGCGGGAAGACAGGCGTCTCAACATGCGCACCGATCGTTTCATTGTGCGTGGCGACCTCCATGGTGGTCCCGTACTACGGAAAATCTTGTTCATCGTGGAAGCCGTCCGCCGAACTCTGCGTGGAAATGTCGGCTGGTTGGGTGTCGTCTTCGTCGTCTTGGGTGACGACGCTTTGAGAGCTCGTGGATGAACGGCGGCGGCGTTTGCCCCAACGTGGCGAGCGTTGTTTGCGCACGTGTTCCTGTGTCGGACGACGGCAAGGAGGCGCGTCGACCTGGTTCGAAGGCGTCGGCGGGTACAATGAAATTGTCAAACAGGTGTTGTGAAGAAGTACTGGTCTCTTCAGTGTCCGGTGCGGGAGCCTGTTCGGCGGCGAGGTTGTCAGGTGGGACGTCTGCACCGTCCGTAGGTGACTGGGACGGTGGGACGTGCCGATCGGAAGGACCGGGCGACGGACTGGACGAAACTGTAGACGTGGCACGAGCCGCTGCGTAAGTGACCGGTAGGGCGGTCATCATGGGTGTGACGGACGCTTCGACAACGGGAGCTGCGCGACACGTCGTTCAATGCATTCAGACCGTAGATGACCTTCTTTCCCGCAACCGGAACAGGTCCGAGGTTGGCCGTCGTACATTATAATGGCACGGCAGCCTCCGATACGTAGATAGGAAGGCACGTGTTTCTGCAACTCGATGCGGACCTGTCTAACACCGTTTAGAACGGGATAGGTTTAAAATTGTACCCATCGTTCGGCAACATGTTCCAGAACGTTGCCATAGGGACGGAGCGCCTCGATGACGACGTCTGCAGGTAGTTCGAACGGCAGTTCGAAGATCCTTATCGTTCTTGTGCCGAGACTAGCGTGATCGACTGGCCAGTTTTATTTTGCCCAGGCTATAGAAGTGGGATGGTACACACGTTAACGGATCCGACGTTGCTGTCGGAATGACAGAAGCGCAGTCCACGTTTTGCCTCTTGAAGCACCTTGTCGCACGCCGCATCGTTGATCATTTTGACGTAGACGGTTCTGCTAACTATGGACAAGTGGAGACCAATTAGATCCGTTGGTGGTATTTTAACTTCATCCTCACATCTTTATTACCACTAATACCTCTTCTTCTACCTTCCACATGTCACTGAAATTGTCCTGCGTTCCTTGCAGCACTTGGACTCCTGGAGGAAATGATATTGCCGAGAAATGGCTTAGTCATAATCTACAGGATTATTACCGAGTCCGATACACAATTTAAATCTTCCATCCAGTTACACATCAGCGCACACTCCGATGTAGAGTGAAAAAATTAACTGTGGAAACAGGACCTTATTCGCTGTCACCCAGTTTGCATGGTGCATCTTAACCAACGTGCATTCTAACATGCCACTACAGTTGTACACTGGGGTTTGAACACGACGGTGTACCATCCCACTTCTATAGCCTGGGTAAAATAAAACTGGCCCAGAGAATATTTATAAGACTGACGCAGAAGTGACTCTTATTAATGAACATGAGAACTGCCCGTCATAAAACAAGCTGGATGCCGTGGTTTCGATGTACCAATCAGATCTTGTAAGTGTCTGCAAACACACTTTTCCCACCTGCTCTGTCCCGAGTACTTTGTTGCGTCACCACGTTCGAGTGAGTGGAAGGAGTGGATGTGTTTTTACATGTAAACCTACATACATACTCCGCAAACAACCGTACTGTACACGGGAGAGGGTACCTTATACTACAATTACTCACTACCTCTCCTGTTGCACTCGCAAATGGAGCGCCTCCGTGCGAACCTTAATTTCTTTTATCTTGTCTTCACGGTTCTTACGCGATCTGTACGTAGAATCGTTCTGCAGTCATCCTCAAATCCCAGTTCTCTAAACTTTCACAAAAGTGTTTTGGAAAAGAACATCATTTTCCCTCCAGGGATTCCCGTTTGAGTTTACGAAGCATCTCAGTAATATTCGCGTGTAGGTCCATCCTACTAGCAACAGATCTAACAGCTCGCCTCAGAAACGCTTCGATGTCTTTCTTTAATCCGACCCGGTGGTCATTCAAACACTCTAACTGGACTCAAGAATGGGTCACACTGGTGTGATATGGTCCCTTTTACATATGAGTTGCATTTTCCTAGAATTCTCCCAATAAATCGAAATCGACCATTCACCTTTCCTGTTTCTGACCTTACTGCTCGTTACTTTTCACATTGCTTCTCAACGTTACGTCTGGATATTTGATCGACGTGACTGTATACGAACGCTACAGGATTATTTTTTCCTACTCGTCCACATTAACTTGCAATTTCCTACATTTAGAGCAAGTTGCCATTTATCGCACCAAACAGTAAGTAATCCTGCGTTCTTCTACAGTCACTCGACGACGATACTTTCCCGCATACTACAGTGTTATCAACACACAGTCGCAGACTGCTGCCCACCATATCCGACAAATATTTTATACAGGGCGTTACAAAATGATACTAACAAACTTCGGAGGGTTATAGACAGTGTCTTGAGAAACAAACTGAGGATAGGAACCCATGTCTGGAAACGTCATCCAACGACTACAGAGCATCGAATTTACAGGCGCCATCTTAGCAGCAGCAAACGTGACGTATGCTGAGGCACCGCATGCCAAACGTCTCACAATAGACCTAAGAGAATTTTGGACGTTAGATGGCGCCGAAAGCGTCCACGCATGTCACAGCGTTACAGAGACCGCTAAATGCAGCGGCGGCAGGGGGGGGAAGGCAAACATACGCGCTGGCAACACAGCACAGATTCATAGTTTGTCTGGAGCTGTTGTCTCGCATCATGGAGAACCTCACTTGATCCGAGTATCGCGATATGCACTTCGTATACAGTGAGGGGAAAGCAAATAGGCACACAGCTTTACGTGTCTATGGGCAAAGATATTCAAATCGGCGTCAGCCACACCAATCTACGTTTGCGGCTGTTTACCAGCGTCTGAGTGAAACCGGTAGTTTCGGAGGACGTCAAAACGACTGAGGTCGCTTGCAAAGCATACGCATACTATGATTTGAAGAGGACGTATTAGAGATATTCGACACAGACCCATCCACAAGCACTTGCGCTGTGGCACGAGCACTGCAAAATAACCAACACTTTGGAGGGTGATGCATGGAGAGGGAAGGCAACCATCCCATTTTCAGAAGGCACAGGTGCTGAAGGCCAATAATTTTGCCCTACGTGTGGAGTTCGGGCAGTGGTTTTTGCAGCGTTCGCCACGCAGCCCTATTCGCATGTTCTGTTCAACCATGAGGATGTGTTCAACGCTCACAGTTGTCACATTTGGGTGGAAGAGAACCTCGCGCCACCCATGAATTACGTCATCAAGAAAAGTTTATCATAGATTCATGGACAGCCATGGAACACGGTTACTTGATAGGCCCATGCATACTTCCTTCTCGACTCACAGATGATAGCTATGCAACGTTCGTACGAGAAATGTTGGAAGAATTACTGGAGGAGGTGCCACTTGCGTCCGTCGACATATGTGCTTCCAGCACGATGAGGCACCCACACACTTCCGTCTAGCTATCAGAACCCAGATAGGACAGATGTTCGGAGATCCCAGGACTCGTCAAGGTGGAACTGTAACTTGACCTCAACCCACTGGACCTTTCTTGTGGGATGATCTGAATAATGTGGTGTATGAAACCCCAGGGGAGTCAGCGGAGGACTTAGTTGCAAGGATACGTGCACTGTGTCAAGAGGTTCGCTACATGCCCGGTAACTCCGAGCAACTGAATCAGTCAATGGTACGCAGAAGTCTGGCACGCTGCAATGTTGGAGGCAGACATTTTGAACACTTTCTCTAATTTTATTTAATTTCTTCTAACGATAGAATAAACAGTAAAGTTCAATTCTTGAAACTTGTGCCCTGATGCCTGTCATATGAACACGCTTACGCTTCCTGCTCTTTTCTTTGCATTCGTATGTCCTTTCCTTCAAATTAAATAAAGGTCCAGAATTCTCTAAAACTTCACCGTTACTCTTTGAACAAAATTGATAGCCGCAAACTCCAGATGAGCAGGCGGCGATAGCTGCTGGATAGGCGAACGTTAGCCCCTGAAATTCCGAAATTGTCGTTATCTTTCTGTTATATTCAGTATACCGGAAAACATTGGAGATTTTAGAGAGTTCCAGGAGAAAAATAAACTACGGTTGGAAAGCAGTGCCCGAAAGCGTCATCCACCTACGCAAAAGAGCATAGGATTCATAGGATATAAAGGCTGTTTATGCAGCAGCTAGCTCCACCTTCTCCACTGGGAATAGTGGCGTCATTTGCGATCACTGAATGAGAAACAAGACAGGTCTAGCGTGACACGTTCCACCTGCGATCCATGAGCGTATTACGTCACGTTTGCCGACCAACGGTTGGCCTAACAGTAGGCTCCGGCGCTTGTAACTTCGATGCTCTCTAGCGTCGTTGGATGACGTTTCCAGACACGGGTCCCTATCATCAAGACACCCTCTAAAACTCCTCGTTGTTCGTCGATTTTGTTTTGTAACGCCAGGTATGTACAGAGAACAAGAATGATCGTGCCACTCTTCCCCGGAGCGCTCCTGACCATATCCTTGTCTCTGATGAACACTCGCCGTTCATGACAAAGTACTTGGTTCTATTATTTAAGTGCCTGCGATCCACTCACATACCTGAGAACCTATTCTGTATGCTCGGATCCTCGTTAACAGCCTGTAGTGGGGCAGTATGTCAAACACTTTCTGGAAATCTAGGAATATGGAATCTGCCCATTGACCTTCATCTATTGTTCGTAGGATGTCTTGCGAGAAAATGGCAAATTGTGTTTTGCACAAACTATGCTTATATGTGGACAGAAACTTCATCTCAAAGAAATTCATTATATTGGAAGTTAGAATATGCTCGAAAATTCTGGAGCAAACCGATGTTAAGTAATTGGTCTGTAATTTCGCTGCTCCCTTCATTTATCCTTCTTATGCACAGAAATCACCTGCGAATTTTTCCAGTCGCTTTAGACTTTATGATGGGCGATTTATTCGCACCAAAAGCAAACTACATCAAGGCCAATCCCATAGACTAGTCTCTCCGTCCGAACAGGCCTTGGAAGGCCCAACGGTACCGAAGGGCCGCCGTGTCATCCTCAGCCCATGTGGTCAGCACACCGCTTTCCTGAACGTTATGTCTGTTTACGAGACCGGAGCCGCTACTTCTCAATCGAGTAGCTCCTCAGTTTGCCTCACAAGGGCTGAGTGCACTCCGCTTGCCAATAGCGCTCGGCAGACCGGATGGTCTCCCATCCAAGTGCTAGCCCAGCCCGACAGCGCTTAACTTCGGTGATCTGACGGGAACCGGTGTTACCATTGCGGCAAGGCCATTGGCAGACTACTCTTTGTAAAACTAAATTGGGATTCTATTCGGTCCTGAAGAGTTATTTGTTTCGAGTCTTTCAGTTGCACCAGGAACGCCTATTCTGCACTGACTCATCTACATCTACATCTATACTCCGCGAGCCACCTTACGGTGTGTGGCGGAGGGTACTTATTGTACCTCTATCTGATCCCCCCTTCCCTGTTCCACTCACGAATTGTGCGTGGGAAGAACGACTGCTTGTAAGTCTCCGTATTTGCTCTAATTTCTCGGATCTTTTCGTTGTGATCATTACGCGAGATATATGTGGGCGGTAGTAATATGTTGCCCATCTCTTCCCGGAATGTGCTCTCTCGTAATTTCGATAATAAACCTCTCCGTATTGCGTAACGCCTTTCTTGAAGTGTCCGCCACTGGAGCTTGTTCAGCATCTCCGTAACGCTCTCGCGCTGACTAAATGTCCCCATGACGAATCGCGCTGCTTTTCGCTGGATCATGTCTATCTCTTCTATTAATCCAACCTGGTAAGGGTCCCATACTGATGAGCAATACTCAAGAATCGGACGAACAAGCGTTTTGTAAGCTACTTCTTTCGTCGATGAGTCACATTTTCTTAGAATTCTTCCTATGAATCTCAACCTGGCGCCTGCTTTTCCCACTATTTGTTTTATGTGATCACTCCACTTCAGATCGCTCCGGATAGTAACTCCTAAGTATTTTACGGTCGTTACCGCTTCCAATGATTTACCACCTATGGCATAATCGTACTGGAATGGATTTCTGCCCCTATGTATGCGCATTATATTACATTTATCTACGTTTAGGGAAAGCTGCCAGCTGTCGCACCATGCATTAATCCTCTGCAGGTCCTCCTGGAGTACGTACGAGTCTTCTGATGTTGCTACTTTCTTGTAGACAACCGTGTCATCTGCAAATAGCCTCACGGAGCTACCGATGTTGTCAACTAAGTCATTTATGTATATTGTAAACAATAAAGGTCCTATCACGCTTCCCTGCGGTACTCCCGAAATTACCTCTACATCTGCAGATTTTGAACCGTTAAGAATGACATGTTGTGTTCTTTCTTCTAGGAAATCCTGAATCCAATCCCAAACCTGGTCCGATATTCCGTAAGCTCGTATTTTTTTCACTAAACGTAAGTGCGGAACCGTATCAAATGCCTTCCTGAAGTCCAGGAATACGGCATCAATCTGCTCGCCAGTGTCTACGGCACTGTGAATTTCTTGGGCAAATAGGGCGAGCTGAGTTTCACATGATCTCTGTTTGCGGAATCCATGTTGGTTATGATGAAGGAGATTTGTATTATCTAAGAACGTCATAATACGAGAACACAAAACATGTTCCATTATTCTACAACAGATTGACGTAAGCGAAATAGGCCTATAATTATTCGCATCTGATTTATGACCCTTCTTGAAAATGGGAACGACCTGCGCTTTCTTCCAGTCGCTAGGTACTTTACGTTCTTCCAGCGATCTACGATAAATTGCTGATAGAAATGGCTCTGAGCATTATGGGACTTAACATCTATGGTCATCAGTCCCCTAGAACTTAGAACTACTTAAACCTACTAACCTAAGGACATCACACAACACCCAGTCATCACGAGGCAGAGAAAATCCCTGACCCCGCCGGGAATCGAACCCGGGAACCCGGGCGCGGGAAGCGAGAACGCTACCGCACGACCACGAGCTGCGGACTTGCTGATAGAAAGGGGGCAAGTTCTTTAGCATAATCACTGTAGAATCTTAAGGGTATCTCGTCTGGTCCGGATGCTTTTCCGCTACTAAGTGATAGCAGTTGTTTTTCAATTCCGATATCGTTTATTTCAATATTTTCCATTTTGGCGTCCGTGCGACGGCTGAAGTCAGGGACCGTGTTACGATTTTCCGCAGTGAAACAGTTTCGGAACACTGAATTCAGTATTTCTGCCTTTCTTCGGTCGTCCTCTGTTTCGGTGCCATCGTGGTCAACGAGTGACTGAATAGGGGATTTAGATCCGCTTACCGATTTTACATATGACCAAAACTTTTTAGGGTTCTTGTTTAGATTGTTTGGCAATGTTTTATGTTCGAATTCGTTGAATGCTTCTCTCATTGCTCTCTTTACGCTCTTTTTCGCTTCGTTCAGCTTTTCCTTATCAGCTATGATTCGACTACTCTTAAACCTATGATGAAGCTTTCTTTGTTTCCGTAGTACCTTTCGTACATGATTGTTATACCACGGTGGATCTTTCCCCTCGCTTTGGACCTTAGTCGGTACGAACTTATCTAAGGCGTACTGGACGATGTTCCTGAATTTTTTCCGTTTTTGTTCCACATCCTCTTCCTCAGAAATGAACGTTTGATGGTGGTCACTCAGATATTCTGCGATTTGTGCCCTATCACTCTTGTTAAGCAAATATATTTTCCTTCCTTTCTTGGCATTTCTTATTACACTTGTAGTCATTGATGCAACCACTGAGTTATGATCACTGATACCCTCTTCTACATTCACGGAGTCGAAAAGTTCCGGTCTATTTGTTGCTATGAGGTCTAAAACGTTAGCTTCACGAGTTGGTTCTCTAACTATCTGCTCGAAGTAATTCTCGGACAAGGCAGTCAGGATAATGTCACAAGAGTCTCTGTCCCTGGCTCCAGTTCTGATTGTGTGACTATCCCATTCTATACCTGGTAGATTGAAGTCTCCCCCTATTACAATAGTATGATCACGAAACTTCTTCACGACATTCTGCAGGTTCTCTCTGAGGCGCTCGACTACTACGGTTGCTGATGCAGGTGGTCTATAGAAGCATCCGACTATCATATCTGACCCACCTTTGATACTTAACTTAACCCAGATTATTTCACATTCGCATTCGCTAATAACTTCACTGGATATTATTGAATTCTTTACTGCTATAAATACTCCTCCACCATTGGCGTTTATCCTATCCTTGCGGTATATATTCCATTCTGTGTCTAGGATTTCGTTACTGTTCACTTCCGGTTTTAACCAACTTTCCGTTCCTAATACTATATGCGCACTATTTCCTTCAATAAGAGATACTAATTCAGGAACCTTGCCCTGGATACTCCTGCAGTTTACCAATATTACTTTAACTTTTCCTGTTTTTGGTCTCTGACGACGGACGTTCTTTATCAACGATGATAATGTCCTCTCTGGTAAGCCGTCAGGTATTTTATCGTTTCGCCCAAGGGGGGGTCCCTCTAACCTAAAAAACCCCCGTGTGCACGCCACACGTACTCTGCTACCCTAGTAGCTGCTTCCGGTGTGTAGTGCACGCCTGACATGTCTAGGGGGGCCCTACAGGTCTCCACCCAATAACGGAGGTCGATGAATTTGCAACCATTATAGTCGCAGAGTCGTCTGAGCCTCTGGTTTAGACCCTCCACACGGCTCCAAACCAGAGGACCGCGATCGACTCTGGGCACTATGCTGCAGATATTAAGCTCAGCTTGCACTCCGCGTGCGATGCTGGTTGTCTTCACCAAATCAGCCAGCCGCCGGAAGGAACCAAGGATGGCCTCAGAACCCAAGCGGCAGGCGTCATTCGTTCCGACATGTGCTACTATCTGCAGCCGGTCACACCCAGTGCGTTCAATAGCTGCCGGAAGGGCTTCCTCCACATTACGGACGAGACCCCCCGGCAAGCACACCGAGTGCACACTGGCATTCTGAGACAAAACATTGCGGCCACCTGCTTAATAGCTTGTTTGTTCGTCTTGGGAGCGAAATATATTCCTTATTCCGAGTATCAGGGATCCGACAGTTTGTTGGCAGGTTTGTGGAGGTATGTGGCATCAGATGTCTACGACAGATCACGTAATTCGCTTAAATAACGGGCTGCTGGTTTGCGTACGCTGTGATGGCGCCCCATAGCGACCCAGGTGGGTTCCAGAAAATTTACATCAGGCCGTTTTGGTCACCAAGACATCAACATGAGTTCGCCAGAATGCTCCTCAAACCACACCGCTTTCCTGGACGTTATGTCTGTTTACGAGACCGGAGCCGCTACTTCTCAATCGAGTAGCTCCTCAGTTTGCCTCACAAGGGCTGAGTGCACTCCGCACACTGCTGAAAGATGACATAGCCGTCGGAGAAGACATCAAGCTTATAGGAATGCACGTGGTTCGCAGCTGCCAGCTTGTCTTCGATTACTACCACAGGCCCCATGCAAGCGGAGGAGAATGTCTCCCAAAGCATAATACTGCTCCCACCATGTGATTCACCCGAAGAGCCGACACGTTTCCATTGATCGACGGTCGAATCCCGATGGTCTCGTGGGCACTGCAGTCGTAATTGACAACGTCGTTGGGTCAACATGTGAAGACGTAGAGGTGGTCTGCTGCGGAGCTCCATGTTCAACAATGTACGATGAACGGTGTGCTCCGAAAAATTTCTGCGAGCACGCGTATTGTGCTCTTTCGGCGTAGATGCCACAGATCACCATCTATCCTACTTTACAGAGCAGACAAGCCACTGAGCCCCACGTTATGTGAAGAGTTGTGGACATCTAACTATTCAACAACTAGTGGTAGTGTCATTGCCCTTCTACCTTTTTACGTAGATGCTCATGACAATAGCAGGCGAACATTCGATCAGCTTCGCCGTTTTCGAGGTACTCGTTTACAGACTCTGCCTAATAATAATCTGCCCTTTGTCAAAGTCGTTTATCTCAGTCGATTTCCCCATTTTCAGCCCTTATCTTCGCTAGCGTGATCCCCCGTTCGTCTTTGCTCCGCTTACATATTTTTGTTACCACGTCACGTACCTGCAACGCCACCAGGCGGCATGCATCGTTCCGATGGACGGTGGTCATAATGTTTTGGCTGATCAGGGTATGTCCTCTACACGGGAGTCGGTGCAACGGTCAAACGATGGTGTATCTGTACGATCCTTCTGCGTGAATGATTTTTTTTAAACGCGATGTTTAAAATTTCAGATTTCTTTTTGATGTCTTCTATTGTCACATCCATCTGGTCGACGAGTGACTGAATAGAAGCCTTCGATTCGCTTAGTGATTTTACGTATGACTAGAATTTTCTCGATCTTGGCAAATATTTCGGTAAGATATGTCAATGGAGGTTGTTGTATCCTTCGCGCATCGATATTTTTATAGAAGCACGAATTTCTAATAACCTTTACTTGCCGTCATTTCTACGTTCGCCGGGCGAAGTGGCCGAGCGGTTCTAGGCGCTACAATCTGGACCCGCGCGACCGCTACGGTCGCAGGTTCGAATCTTGCTTCGGGCATGGATGTGTGTGATGTCCTTAGGTTAATTAGGTTTAAGTAGTTCTAAGTTCTAGGGGACTGATGACCACAGAAGTTAAGTCCCATAGTGCTCAGAGCCATTTGAACCATTTCTGCGTTCTTTTTTGAAACGAGAGTGCTGCAATCTCTGCTTTCTCAGCGTTTCCGAATTTTGTTATTATACCATGGCCCACATACTCGACATGTTGTTCTCCAGAGCGCGATTTACATTCATGTTAAACTTTACCCATAACTACTCTACACCCACCACATTGGAACTAAACGAATTCCATTCAGTGTCTAAGTAGGATGCTAGCAACTTTTTGTCTGCTCTTTCGACCATAAGAATTTTCATAGCTTCCTTGATACATTTATTAACTGTGATGGCATCATGACCATTAATTCTTTTTTCTATACCGATACCGTCGATAAGGTTACCCTGTTTACAGCAATAAGGTCTAAGATATGTCCATGTCGTGTGATTTGTCGAACTAGCTGCTCAAGACAGTTTTTGCAAAATGTTTTCAGAGCTACTTCACAAGACTGTTTGTCGGTACCAACTGCGATGAATGCATAGACGTCCCAGTCTGTATCCGCTAGGTTAAAGTTGCGTACAGTTAATTTTGCATGATTGGGGTACTCCCGCGCTATTGTGCGTAGACTTTCTTTGAGTGACAGCTGTTACGGCAAAACAAGATGGCTAGTGAAAACATCAGATGATTAACTTGAGTTTAGTTAAGCTGGTCACTCGCGTCCAGATAACTTCGTAGTCAGACTCAATTTCGACCTCGAAAAACACAATACTTTCGTCGACTGTAATGAACTCTCCTCCTCCTATGACGTCTAACCTGTCTGATATATGAGTACGTCCCATGCCTCGTATTATGTTTCGGAGCTTTCTACTTAGGGTTTCGTCTAGCCCTAGTTACAAGTATAAAAAGATTTGATATACGAGTACGTTCCATGCCTCGTTATATGTTTCGGAGATTTGTACTTCGAGTTTCATTCAGCTCTAATTCCGCGTATAATTTGAGGACGACAGCTTGTAACCTCCCCACACGAAATAACTAAATATTTTTTGGTTAATGATTCTAATTTTGGTGTAACCTCACAAAAAACTTAATTAATAATAATAATAATAATAATAATATGATTCTATTTTTTGTGTAACCTCTGAACAAAATTGGTTCCCATTTAATGTACCCACAAAATTCTTTTCTCATTTAATATAAGCTCGAAACAGAAAAATTCCTAAACCTCGTAATAAAAAATAAATTCAGTAACCTGGTAAAATTTGGACGACAGCAGTGCTGCGTCGTGGCCCTGTAAGATCATTCTGAATAAAAAGCAAAAATTCTCATCTCGATAAAGTCGGCAACTATCTGCTCTTACAATAGCTCTTTTCCGGCACAGCTCTGTGCAATGCTGGCCTATACATTTGTTATTCATGAAAGGAAGCAAATGATTTTTCTTTTGCAACAATCGGAATGATCATGCATTAAAAAAATATATTAAATTCTTTAAATTGAAATGAATGCTTGTTAGAAATTAGACAAAGATTATTATTAGGACATTTTTTAAAAATTTACATGTGAGTTTACATAATATTACTAGATATGCGCGAGGCTGCTTTTTTACCTTATACAATAATCCTCAGGCTCCGGCATCGCTGCACGGCGACCGGCCCAGCCAACATGATACACCAGACAGGACTGACAAGCGCAGACAGCCGTCTGCTCGCTAGCAACAACTTACTGCTACTGCTACACAGTTCGTACTGCAGTAAACACTGCTCTTTGGTCTCAGATTCTCTTATAGCTTACATATCGCAGGCAGCACATACCTCTTACAAGCTTTCCTGGAGGGCGGTAAATTCGGAACGTTGTGAGGAATGCTCCGGCAATTTACTGTTAAAATCTTGTGACCATTTCAATGCAACACAAAAAGGTGCTCAAGATAAAATATCGCGTGTTCATTGTCGAAGGTTATGCAAAGCACAGTTTATGGAAAAAGACGGCAGAATTCTTTACGCAAGAATTTAAGACAGGCCAGCCCAGTTGCTAGTCGCATTGTGGTTGACATGGCTGGCTGCGAAAGATTTCCTGGTGGGCCGAACATAAGGCCTCCCCGGTTAGTCTGATGGTTCAAATGGCTCTGAGCACTATGGGACTCAACTGCTGAGGTCATTAGTCCCCTAGAACTTAGAACTAGTTAAACCTAACTAACCTAAGGACATCACAAACATCCATGCCCAAGGCAGGATTCGAACCTGCGACCGCAGCGGTATTGCGGTTCCAGATAGCAGCGCCTTTAACCGCACGGCCACTTCGGCCGGCCCCGGTTAGTCTGACAAACAGGTTCCAGGTGCTATTTGTGTCTGACAATGTCACTCAGCCAGATGCAGTCGCTTATCCTGTTTCAGAGGAAATCTGTCAGCCTGTAAGCTCCGGACACAGAGGGTGGGATTATAGGTAGTTGAGAGCTCCAATGTGGGCCGCGTTATGGCCCCCTCGAGTCATGACTGCCAAGGGGAAGTAAACCAGTGTGCACTCTGCGTGCATACATGTAGGAGTCATTCCAGATGTGGAACGTTCTAACATTCTGCGTGGAGTCTGTTTTTCTATGTCGTGTCTCCCTACCACTTTCGCGCAACGACGCTCTGAGCGCGTTTTTTTAGGGAATTGACTAGTCTGAACCTGGGACCTGTTGCTGGTAAGGAGACGCCAGACCACACCTGACATGTAGAGTTCAGAAGAGTTCAGTGAGACTAGCGATGATATAACCAAATACTTAATGATTTCAGCGTTAGCTCCACTGCACTCCCAGTAAAAGAATCTTAATACTAACTAAATTTAGTGGAAGGGGTTCAAGGCTTTCCTATTTTTAGTTAGCTGGTAAAATAACATCGAAAAAGCAGTTAAGTTTACCACCGGAAATTTTATTCTACTCACAAAACATTGTTTATAAATTGCACTATTGATAAATGGAAATGTTTCAATACAGGATGATAAAAACCAACTGCGTTCAACAAAAATGTGAACGAATATTCCCTGAATGGGTTTCCAAGTTCTACAATGGATCGAAGGATGACCTATGCCATATCACATATATAATCTAGGTTTAAATTAAGTTTCACAAAAGAGAAAACTATCAAAATGGTCTACAGTGACTCTCAATTATCTTTAATTACTTATCTAACTTGTCGTAAATTACAGTGGCTGATGTGGCTTCTCAATAATTATATAACAGAAAAATCATCGCATTTCAGATTTTAACTTACGTAGCAAATGTGAATACCAAGGGCTTCAATTGACGATCGACACTAGTATTACGGAAAAAGGGGTTGTAACAGATGAGACTTCTGCAGTTCTGAGTGAAGCCTTATGCGCTCAAAAATTCGGCATCGCGTGCGTTCATTACCTTGTCGTTGGTTATGCAGCGTCAGAGGGCGGTGGGTGACGCAGCCCCATACAGCTCGCGGTCTCGGAAGCAACTCTCTCCTAACTTCTCCTTAGTACAATTTACCGAAGTTGGTTTAAAAAAAAATTATTTGGCTGTGTTTTTATCTGACCAATCAGGGTCTCAATGTTAACCTTAAGCTCCGCCTACAAAAATTCTGTCTATCCAATGAGAAACGTTAAACTTTTCGTGGTGGGGCAATGTTTTTAAGGTTTGCAACGTAACAGAGACGCGAAAAAGTCTCACGCTAAAACTTGCGGCTGGTGTGGCCCTTTTAGTGTTATTGTAAGATCTATACTGTTCTTCTGGAGGGCTCTAGCTTTTAACATGGGCTGGGGGGTGGTCCTGGTGGTTAGCTGGCGACGTTGGTGTCCGTCCCTTATCGTAGGGCCTTCTAGCTTAACACGGTTCTGCTCTCGGCTTCTGTTCTCGTTTCTCCCCTCGGAACTGCGTCTGTCTCACGGTGGGAAGGTATGACATGCATTTAGGCATTCTTGTGTTAGTCTGTTGTATTCTATTTGCTCACTCGTTACTCGTATTTCTTTGGTTAATTTAATGTCACGATTTATTCGGAGCTATGCGACATACTACTGCATTTGCTTATCATGTCAGGGTTTTCATGGAAGGTGTTGGATTTGCCTGACACCTTACGTATCACCACCCTTCGAACTTAATTTTTGCACTGAAGTTAGGCAATGATTGAATCGTTGTCTAAGTCAGTCAAAAATAATACCTTTATCTAAATTTTGTTGCCTACTGTTCAGCCACGTTATTCTGGTTCCATGCTAGTTTGTATTACCAATTTATATTTTTATATTCTTCCATATTATTCTCAAAAATATGTTTATATTGACAAGAGAAGAATATTTTTATGCTATTATTATTATTATTATTAATTTTTAAATATTTTCTTTCTTTATTTAAGTGCAAAGTTTGTTTTTTAAGAAGTTTGTTATCGAAAGTGAGGAGTCTTTCACATCGATTTTCTTAGAAATATTGTTTTTATAAATGTAGTAATTAAGTAAAATCTATTCCTAACACATTTTCTAAATATCATGTACAAGTAAAATGTTTTTGTTTCTAGACACTCATTTCAACATTGTTACACTAACAAATAAGAATTATTTCCAAGAATTGCTTTGACAAACAAATATACATAAACAAGTATTGAGATATTATCCTAACAAATGGTACAAATGTTAAAAAAGGGAAAACATCCAACAAGATAATTTTTTATTCTTTTTTGTTATAAGGAGAAAATAAGTAAAATATAGTTATTCCTTTATTTTTATGAGGAGAAAATAAGTGGCATATAGTTTTAGTGTTTATTATGCCTTACTTTTGTTCTTTATATACTGTCCATTTCAGAACTAATGACTTATTTTTATCGATAGCCTATTTTTTACATAAGTCTATAGTCAATGACCGTTATTTTGTAGTTTATTAGCTGTCTGGTGTGCTTAACTTATTTAGTTTTTCACACATTTCTTTTGCACAATTCCTACATCACATAATTTGATTTCACACATTCACACAATCCTATGAATGTTTAAGCATGAGGTTGGCGAATGTATTTGCACGAAGTTGATGGACGTGAGCGAGATGGATGTGGGCAAGTATTTGATGTACAGCTTCGTTCGTCGTTCCTTGTTGGCTTTGCAAGTGTGTGTTGCAGTTGTGGAGGTCCCATAATGGAATGGAGCTGTGAGTGCAGAATCTCGTGGTTTACTGGCTTTGTATGCGTGAAAGTCATCGTTATGTGTCGCTGAAAGCGGTCGTTTTTCGTTGTAATACTTCGCAGACGACTAGTTTACAATGGGATAGGGATTTGGGAAGGTATGTCGTCTATTCTTCACCCATCTTCTTTCTTGGTCTCAATCTTGCGAATCTTCAACTTCTGTTCTTCCTGCTTTTTCTCTGCTTCTTACTTGCTTCTTGGTTCTTCTCTGGGCAGGATATGGAAATATTAATTGATAACTAGTCGCTTTGAAGTTCTCCTCTTAGTAACAGTTTGATAAATTGTTTGGGCTGTCATTTTTACTTTGTGGAAGTTTTCTTCAGTTTCGTGCATCAGCGTGCTGTTTAATAGCAGCAGTGTGACTTTTACACATATTTTTTTTTTGCCAGTGGTGGCTTGTCCAAGCGGTCTTCTCGTTGGGCCGTTTTTTCTCGCTCCGCTGAGTCGGGGCGTTCCAAGACCCTCTTGGCCTTCTGTGTTCTGCCACTCTGTGGTTCTGTGTTCTGTCCCAGCAGGGTTCCGCCACCCTGTGGTTCAGGAGATTTACTGCCCACTTCGGCTACAAGAGCCCTCTGTTGGTCTCGCTGTCCTTTCACTTCTCTCGACACTTCTGCCTTGTAGAAATCGTGTCTTGCTAATTACAACCTTTTCTTCCTTGATACTTCTCGCGTCGCAACTTGTGGGTCATTGCATCTGGTCTTTGCTGGAGTTTTTACAATGGTTCTTACAAAAAGTTTTGCTTATATTCATCTAACATACGTCTAGTACCTACATTGTTTTACGCTTTCTTAAAAAGCTTTACAAATTTCGGTGCCCTTTCCATGTTACAATTCTAAGATATTTTGAGTCTTCCCAACTTCTACAAGAATCCTCAAATTCGTTTTTCATTTTTGTGTAGTGTCGTGGTGTATAGCATTTTAGTATTTCATGCTGTTAGACTATCTATGTTCTATCCCTTCACCTTAATCTATGGTACTATTGGTGTTATTTTTGTTTTTGTTTTTATTGAAACTACTTTCTTTTTCCCACCTTCCTCTCTCTTCATTCTTCTTTCTTCTGACGATCTTATCTGCAACATAATCTTGAAATATTGTGCTGATTATTTACCAGTAATAAAATTAATCTTCAAACTTTTTGATATGGCTCACATGGTGAAGTCCAAAGGTTTTGCCTGTTTTTGGGTTCATTAGTTCCACAGCATTATCATGAGCAAATTGGCTAATTATGACAGGTCCTTTGTATGCAGCGTAAAACTTATGTATTTTGTGGTTCTGTTTGCTGGAGACATGGTGTGTTTTTACAAATACTTTCTGGCCTACTGAGAATGTTCTTTTAATTGCTGTTCTATCTCCTCTTTCTTTTCTTTTAATGGCTGCCTTTCTGATGTTGGAGAGTGCTGTTGCTATGACTTTTTTGTGCTGCCTACATGGTACAGTAGGAAATCTATCATTTTCTCTGGTTATGTTTGGGGGTTCAATATTTTTAAGTACAGTAACTGGAGGTAGTAGTGTAGTGCTATGTGGCATTTCATTTATTACTTCTTGAAAATCTTTAAGGTATATATCCCAAGTGTTGTGTCTTTTGCCTGCATATAATCGGCATAAAGTGCCTATGTCCTTCATAGACCGTTCTGCTGGATTTACGCTATGTTTGTACTTAGATATGTAGATGAGTTTTATTTTGTGTTGTCTTAACGTGTTCTGCCATTGCACTGATTTGTATTGTGGGTCATTATCCGAAATTATTCGTTCCATTCGACCTACTTGTCTGAGAAAATGTTGTCTAAATGCTTTACTTGTAGTAAGACCTGTTGCCCATTTTAATGGTGTCAAGGTAACATATTTAGAAGTAAGTTCCAAAACGACAAATATGAAAATATATTCATTTTTGTGTGTGGGAGGGGCCCCATCAAATCTGTTGCAGCTATTTGTTTTAATTTTTTAGGGATTATTGGAAACATAAGTGGTTTGGTTTGGAAAGTGACGTGTTTAGCCCTCGTACATTTTTTGCATTTGACTAATACTGTTCTCATTCATCTTTCCATATTAGGAAAATGGCTTGTTTGTTTTATTTTTAAAAAGCATTTCTTTGGTCCAAAGTGGCCATTACTTAAATGTGTATACCATATGTACTTATTAATTAGTTCATCTGGGATATAAATTAACCATTCATTCGTTGCAACATTTCGTCTAAAAAATAAAACATTGTTTTTTACGAGATAGTGCTGTCAAATGTCTGGAAAATCCTTACTTCTCCACTTGTGTTTGATTCCTAGTATTTCGGGATCCTTGTCCTGTTCTTTGCCTATGTTTTTCAATGCTGTCGTGATGTAGTTTTCGAAAGGTACTTGTTTCATATAGTACATTGTAAACTGGTCTTCTGCTGCCTCCAAACCTATGTTATTGGATGCACCCTGTGGACATCGTGATAAAGCATCTGCTAATACATTCGCTGGTCCTGGTATGTGTGTAATAGTGAAGTCAAATTCTTGTAGTATTAACATCCATCTGGCTAACCTCCCACGAGTTAGTTTGGCGGATAACAGAAATTCTAATGCTTTGTGGTCAGTGTATAGTTTTGTTTTTCTTCCGAATAGGAAGTATCGAAAACGTTGGAAGCCCCATACAATGGGCAATGCTTCCAGCTCCGTGACTGAATAGTTTTTCTCGCTTTTTGGGAGTACCCGACTGGCAAATGCAATTGTTCTATATGATCTTAGCCCTGCCTGTTCGTATTCTTGGAATAAAACAGCTCCTAAACCTGTTTTCGCGCTATCAGTGGCCATACAAAAATTTTGTGTTAGATCAGGATGTGCTAAAATCGGTGCTGTTGTTAGTGCGTTTTTCACTTTTAAAAAATCTTCATTGGCTTGTTGATCCCATACCCATGGCGTGTTTTTTCCAGTCAGTGCATATAGGCGTGGTGTTGTGAGAGAGTCGATCCAAATAAATTTTTTATAGAATCCGGTGAGACCTAGAAATCCTCTGAGAGTTTTCTTATTATATGGAGTACAGAATTCTTTGATTGCTGTTAGTTTTTCTGGGTTGGGCATTACCTCTTTCTCTGAAATTATGTGTCCTAGAAATATGACCTCTCGCCTTCCAAATTTGGATTTTGTTATATTTACTGTGACCCCATGCTCTTTCATGATCTGCAAAAACTGATTTAATGTGTCGTTGTGATTTCCCAAGAGGGTTCTGCTATAATCACATCATCAACATAACAAGTAATTTTCTGTAAAATTTCAGGACTGAGTATAGTATTAAATCCCCTAATAAACGCTGCTGATGATATGTTTAAACCAAATGGCAATCGTTTAAACTGGTAACATCTACCGAATACGATAAATGCTGTAAATTTTCTACATTCTGGGACCAATTCTGTTTGCCAGAAACTACTCTGTAAATCAATTGATGAAAATATCTTGGCACCGTGTGTATCAATTCCTCTAATTTTTCTGGGCGATCTGTCTCAGTGATTATGATTGTGTTGATCTGTCTGGAATCAAGCACTAACCTGATGCTCCCATCTCGTTTCTGTACAATATGGATGGGGCTGTTATATGTGGAGGTAGCTGGTTCAATAATATCATCTAACAATTTAGATATCTCCTGGAACACTTTATTCCTGTAGCTTAATGGGATTGTATAGGGTGGCACTCTAAATGGTTTGTGCTGTTTTACTTCAAACTTGTAATGTAAATGTTTAATACTACCAGTCTTAGGCAAAAATACCTCTGCTTTATCTCGTAAAATACCCTCTAATTCTCTTTTATTGTGTTCCGAAATACCTTGAACTTCTTGCAATTTTTCGTCGATTTCTTTATGGACTTCTAACATGAGCTGAGGCGATTCCCCCTTTTGTGCATATCATTCTAATTCTTCATCCTCTTTATCTCGCATCATTCTTAATTGTTTGTTCATAACTGATATTTCTTCTAATTTTAGCTTTTGCTCAAAGAGAAGTGTGACATTCCCGAATGTTACTCTACTTTTCCCCATATCTATTATCGCTCGTCTCTCATTTAAAAAATCTGCACCTATAATCAAATCTGCAGTTAGTTTAGGTATAATCACGAAGTTGGCTTCGATCTTTTGACCTTGACACGAAAGAGTTAACCTTGTTTGTTTCTTAACTTCCACAGCATTGTTTCTAATAGGACCTCTTACTTTAATCTTAAGTGTTTTCAGAACTGGCAATTCCTCATTGGCATTACACTGCATGAATAAATTTTCTGAGATCGCAGTCAGTTCACTTCCGCTATCAATTACAATATTGACTGGGATATGATTTACCATGGCCTTCACAACTGGTTGAATTTGAAAGGGTTGGTCCTGTTCTTCTTCTTCTTGCATCAACGAATCCTCCACTGAATCACACATGAGTCTTTTCAGGAATTGGCCGGCCGGTGTGGCCGTGCGGTTCTAGGCGCTTCAGTCTGGAACCGCGTGACCGCTACGGTCGCAGGTTCGAATCCCGCCTCGGGCATGGATGTGTGTGATGTCCTTAGGTTAGTTAGGTTTAAGTAGTTCTAAGTTCTAGGGGACTGATGACCACAGATGTTAAGTCCCATAGTTCTCAGAGCCATTTGAACCATTTTTTTTTCAGGAATTTCCCTTGTGAATTCGAACTTTCTGTAGGATAAGCTTCGATTGCTACTTCTCTCTCTTTTATTTCCTCTTCTCTATTTCTTCCATCATTTACGCTTTCTTCAACATCCTCTACTTTTTCCTCATCCTCGCCTATCTTCTCCTTCTTCGTCGCTACTTCCACATCATCGCATCTAAATGCTCTAATTATCGCTTCATAACTTCCTTTATTATATACGTTGGGTTGTGTGCCCACTAGTAACTTATTTTCAACTTCTGTCGACTGCGCATTATCCTCATTGAATTCGCTTTCCCTGGTTTCCATCTCAAATAGCTCTGCAATACTCATTACTTCGTCCTTTCCTCCTACATTCGTTGTGCATGCCTCTGGTAATTCATCTTCCTCGTCAGTATTCTCCCAATTAATTTCGTCCCAACACGATATTGTTATTTTACTGTCTTCGTTTTCATCTGGTCCCTGCGGGTTTGTTTCTTCCTTCTTCTTTTCTTCTCGTGATAAGATTTTTACTTCTCTGTTCAAGGTGCTGCAATTGTCCTGCGTCGGTGCGTCATTCCCTTTGCATGGGCGCTTAGCTGTCAATTCGAACGTTTTTCGGGGTTTGGTGGTCTTACCTCCACCTCTTCTATCTGTTTTCTCTTTTCTTGTTCAGCTTGTTGATAGTGGTTTCTTTGTTGATAATTTGTCGGTCTATTGGTTCTCCAGTACCCGTTCCGGTTGTCGTTCTTCCCTCTGTAATAGTTGTTGCCGTTCCTGGGTGAATTATAGTTATTACCATATTCTCTTCTAAGTCCATAACCGGTTCTTTGTTGAAATCTGTTGTCGTTTCTTGGTGCGAAGTTATCACGTGGTTCGTAATTATTGTTTCTTCGTACTGTGTCTTGTAGACTCCACTGCTTTTTGCTTTCGTGTTCACGTGCGCTTCGTCTTTTTCTTGCGTCATCTTCCGAAAATATGAACTCTAGTTCCCTTAGAATACCTTTAAATGCTTCGACGTCATTGCCTCCGCGACCTACTAATGATTACTGGTATTTCAATGGTAACTTCATCGCGCATAATTCAATCAACTCTCCGTCACTGTATGGTACATCTAGGCATTGATTTTTCTTTGCCATTAATTCGAAAAATTTCACGGGACTCTTCTCTCCTGAATTTTCAAAATATGGGTTCTGTAATAATTCGTACTTCACTCTGTTCTGTGCTTCGCTGGACCAATATCGTGAGAGAAACTTCTCTCTGAAATCTACGTACGATCGGCATGTCGCTGCAACATTCTGCACGGTTTCTGCGACTGTTCCTGAGATGTGTGCACATATAAAGCCTAATTTGTGTGCTAGCGTCCAGTGTTCTGGTAATCCTACTCGGAATTGATCAATAAAAGTTCGTGGATGTAATAAGTTTCCTTCTCGAAAGTGTTGAAATTTTCTGACTGTAAGGAAATGATCGTTGTCGTACTTCGTCATAGTTCCATATGAAATTCGTGATTCTTCGCCACTTTTGTATCTGATCATTTCTCCCGTCGTTCTTTCCGGTTGTGGTAGATCCATTGGATATTGTCCACTGCAACTTTTGCGTACCCTTGCGTAGTATCGTTGGAGTGGTACGCAATAATTTTCTTCCATCGGTTGTGAACGTGTAGCTGAATGCATCGCACTGTACTCTTCGCGACCTGGCTTTCCATTGTCAGGTATTGGTTCGGTATCTTGTCTGGCTAGCCTTGCTGCTTCATTGCACGATCCAAACTGTCTTGAAACATACATTTGTGGTTCCGCATATGTTTGTGGTGCCGTTTGTTCATCAAGAATTTCGAAACGTGTTTGTTGCTGCGCAGGCTGTCTGATTTCACGTATGTTACCTTCCGCCTGAGATTGGAATCGAAAATGCATGATATCTTCGTTAGTTGCTTGTTTTTCCGGTGCTGTTACAGATACGGATGTGGTTGCAGACTCAGTGCTTGTTCGATTTTGTTCACTACGCTCTTCAATGGTTTGCAACAATTCTGTTTGCAATTTCTGAAATTGTTGCTTCGTTTCCGCTTCTATTTTGACTATGCGGTTATCATTCTTTTCAGCACTGCTTTTGTAATACGTTTGTGTAACACACAGTTTTCAACAATTTCACGCGCTGTACTTGCTGCTTGTCTAGTAATTACGTTTACCTGTTTCTCTAGTTTCTTGACTTCTCCCTAGGTGTTGTTACGTAATGTTTTGATCTCGTCCTGAGTGTCATTACGCAATGTTTGTACGTCCACATGTACCTTGTCAGTGTCTGTTCTCAATTGATTGTGACCTGTTACTAAGTTTCCTATCACTTCTCGAGATTTTTTTGCCTCGTCTTCAATATGACTTACGTGTAACTGAATTTTTTGTTTTGTTCTTTAATCTCACGCATTTGTCTCGTGGTTTCTGCAATTTGGTTCGCCGTTTCTGCATTCTGAATTTTAATTTGGCTCGCATCCGTCATTAATTGTAATAATTCTGCCAGATTGGTGGGTCCTATTGCGTTTTATTCCGACGTCCTACGCTCTGTGTTTTCGCCCAAGTGTTGGTTTGCAACCGATTGCTTTGAACTGTGCGGTGACACGTTTCTGCTCGCATTCCTTGTACTCTGTGGTGAGGGAGCTCTGCTTACTTGTACTATGGGTTCTACGTATTCAAGACGCAAGTTAGAATCCTTATCGGCTGTCTCTCTACTTTTCTGCTCCTCTGCTGTATGCTGACCTAGGTTTTCTGTGCCTTGGCGTACATTATCCTCGTTATGGTGCGTTATCTGCCCTATTTCTCGCGATACTGCATCGTCTGTTGTACCGTCCTCTACTCTCTGTCCATCTTAATGTTGGGTCTCTACCTCAATTCGGTCAAGGTCTCGATCTGCCATTGCTAATCTTTCCGAATCCCTTATTTTCTGTTTTAAAAGCAATTCACGCGCCCTACTTCGCGTCAACATGCGCTCATACGACCTCACGCGTTTCATAAACTTTTTGCACACACGACTTGACAATCCATTCACTTACTTGTTGGGTCAGAACCAACTTGTCAACGATGTATCCGCCACCTGTGCGCTAGCATTGGAGAGAAAACTTAATTCTAACAATATTAAAATTCATAACTTAATTATGGTATTGTCTCTGCTAGAATGTCTCACGTTCTATTGAATACTTTCTTACTATCTATCGCTGCAGCTACTGCTTTCGACTATTTTATAACTTCAGGAAAAAATTTTTTACTACGAAAATTTTTCAACAGGATATTTTTCTGACCTAGTTAGGCATGTGGTCGCCCTTCAATCATGGTATTTTACCATCCTGGCAGGGTCGCCATTCTCTAACATTCTGCATGGTGTCTGTTGTTCTATGTCGTGTCTCCCTACCACTTTCGCGCAACGACGCTCTGAGCGTGTTTTTTTAGGGAATTGACTAGTTTGAACCTGGGACCTGTTGCTGGTAAGGAGACGCCAGACCACACCTGACATGTAGAGTTCAGAAGAGTTCAGTGAGACTAGCGATGATATAACCAAATACTTAATGATTTCAGCGTCAGCTCCACTGCACTCCCTGTAAAAGAATCTTAATACTAACTAAATTTAGTGGAAGGGGTTCAAGGCTTTCCTATTTTTAGTTAGCTGGTAAAATAACGTCGAAAAAGCAGTTAAGTTTACCACCGGAAATTTTATTCTACTCACAAAACATTGTTTATAAATTGCACTATTGATAAAAGGAAATGTTTTAATACAGTATGATAAAAACCAAATGCGTTCAACAAAAATGTGAACGAATATTCCCTGAATGGGTTTCCAAGTTCTACAATGGATCGAAGGATGACCTATGCCATATCACATCTACAATCTAGGTTTAAATTAAGTTTCACAAAAGAGAAAACTATCAAAATGGCCTACAGTGACCCCCAATTATCTTTAATTATCTATCTAACTTGTCGTAAATTACAGTGGCTGATGTGGCTTCTCAATAATTATATAACAGAAAAATCATCCGCGTTTCAGATTTTAACTTACGTAGCAAATGTGAATACCATGAGCTTCAATTGACGATCGACACTAGTATTACGCAAAAAGGGGTTGTAACAGATGAGACTTCTGCAGTTCTGAGTGAAGCCTTATGCGCTCAAAATTTCAGCATCGCGTGCGTTCATTACCTTGTCGTTGGTTATGCAGCGTCAGAGGGCGGTGGGTGACGCAGCCCCATACAGCTCGCGGTCTCGGAAGCAACTCTCTCCTAACTTCTCCTTAGTACAATTTACCGAAGTTGGTTCAAAAAAAATTATTTGACATCTACATCTACATCTACATTGATACTCCGCAAGCCACCCAACGGTGTGTGGCGGAGGGCACTTTACGTGCCACTGTCATTACCTCCCTTTCCTGTTCCAGTCGCGTATGGTTCGCGGGAAGAACGACTGTCTGAAAGCCTCCGTGCGCGCTCTAATCTCTCTAATTTTACATTCGTGATCACCTCGGGAGGTATAAGTAGGGGGAAGCAATATATTCGATACCTCATCCAGAAACGCACCCTCTCGAAACCTGGACAGCAAGCTACACCGCGATGCAGAGCGCCTCTCTTGCAGAGTCTGCCACTTGAGTTTATTAAACATCTCCGTAACGCTATCACTCTTACCAAATAACCCGGTGACGAAACGCGCCGCTCTTCTTTGGATCTTTTCAATCTCCTCCGTCAACCCGACCTGGTACGGATCCCACACTGATGAGCAATACTCAAGTATAGGTCGAACGAGTGTTTTGTAAGCCACCTCCTTTGTTGATGGACTACATTTTCTAAGCACTCTCCCAATGAATCTCAACCTGGTACCCGCCTTACCAACAATTAATTTTATATGATCATTCCACTTCAAATCGTTCCGTACGCATACTCCCAGATATTTTACAGAAGCAACTGCTACCAGTGTTTGTTCCGCTATCATATAATCATACAATAAAGGATCCTTCTTTCTATGTATTCGCAATACATTACATTTGTCTATGTTAAGGGTCAGTTGCCACTCCCTGCACCAAGTGCCTATCCGCTGCAGATCTTCCTGTATTTCGCTACAATTTTCTAATGCAGCAACTTCTCTGTATACTACAGCATCATCCGCGAAAAGCCGCATGGAACTTCCGACACTATCTACTAAGTCATTTATATATATTGTGAAAAGCAATGGTCCCATAACACTCCCCTGTGGCACGCCAGAGGTTACTTTAACGTCTGTAGACGTCTCTCCATTGATAACAACATGCTGTGTTCTGTTTGCTAAAAACTCTTCAATCCAGCCACACAGCTGGTCTGATATTCCGTAGGCTCTTACTTTGTTTATCAGGCGACAGTGCGGAACTGTATCGAACGCCTTCCGGAAGTCAAGAAAAATAGCATCTACCTGGGAGCCTGTATCTAATATTTTCTGGGTCTCATGAACAAATAAGGCGAGTTGGGTCTCACACGATCGCTGTTTCCGGAATCCATGTTGATTCCTACATAGTAGATTCTGGGTTTCCAGAAATGACATGATACGCGAGCAAAAAACATGTTCTAAAATTCTACAAGAGATCGACGTAAGAGATATAGGTCTATAGTTTTGCGCATCTGTTCGACGACCCTTCTTGAAGACTGGGACTACCTGTGCTCTTTTCAAATCATTTGGAACCCTCCGTTCCTCTAGAGACTTGCGGTACACGGCTGTTAGAAGGGGGGCAAGTTCTTTCGCGTACTCTGTGTAGAATCGAATTGGTATCCCGTCAGGTCCAGTGGACTTTCCTCTATTGAGTGATTCCAGTTGCTTTTGTATTCCTTGGACACTTATTTCGATGTCAGCCATTTTTTCGTTTGTGCGAGGATTTAGAGAAGGAACTGCAGTGCGGTCTTCCTCTGTGAAACAGCTTTGGAAAAAGGTGTTTAGTATTTCAGCTTTACGCGTGTCATCCTCTGTTTCAATGCCATCATCATCCCGTAGTGTCTGGATATGCTGTTTCGAGCCACTTACTGATTTAACGTAAGACCAGAACTTCCTAGGATTTTCTGTCAAGTCAGTACATAGAATTTTACTTTCGAATTCAATGAACGCTTCACGCATAGCCCTCCTTACGCTAACTTTGACATCGTTTAGCTTCAGTTTGTCTGAGAGGTTTTGGCTGCGTTTAAACTTGGAGTGGAGCTCTCTTTGCTTTCGCAGTAGTTTCCTAACTTTGTTGTTGTACCACGGTGGGTTTTTCCCGTCCCTCACAGTTTTACTCGGCACGTACCTGTCTAAAACGCATTTTACGATTGCCTTGAACTTTTTCCATAAACACTCAACATTGTCAGTGTCGGAACAGAAATTTTCGTTTTGATCTGTTAGGTAGTCTGAAATCTGCCTTCTATTACTCTTGCTAAACAGATAAACCTTCCTCCCTTTTTTTTTATATTCCTATTAACTTCCATATTCCGGGATGCTGCAACGGCCTTATGATCACTGATTCCCTGTTCTGTACATACAGAGTCGAAAAGTTCGGGTCTGTTTGTTATCAGTAGGTCCAAGATGTTATCTCCACGAGTCGGTTCTCTGCTTAATTGCTCGAGGTAATTTTCGGATAGTGCACTCAGTATAATGTCACTCGATGCTCTGTCCCTACCACCCGTCCTAAACATCTGAGTGTCCCAGTCTATATCTGGTAAATTGAAACCTCCACCTAAGACTATAACATGCTGAGAAAATTTATGTGAAATGTATTCCAAATTTTCTCTCAGTTGTCCTGCCACTAATGCTGCTGAGTCGGGAGGTCGGTAAAAGGAGCCAATTATTAACCTAGTTCGGTTGTTTAGTGTAACCTCCACCCATAATAATTCACAGGAACTATCCACTTCTACTTAACTACAGGATAAACTATTACTAACAGCGACGAACACTCCACCACCGGTTGCATGCAATCTATCCTTTCTAAACACCATCTGTACCTTTGTAAAAATTTCGGCAGAATTTATCTCTGGCTTAAGCCAGCTTTCTGTACCTATAACGATTTCAGCTTCGGTGCTTTCTATCAGCGCTTGAAGTTCCGGTACTTCACCAACGCAGCTTCGACAGTTGACAATTACAATACCGATTGCTGCTTGGTCCCCGCATGTCCTGACTTTGCCCCACACCCGTTGAGGCTGTTGCCCTTTCTGTACTTGCCCAAGGCCATCTAACCTAAAAAACCGCCCAGCCCACGCCACACAACCCCTGCTACCCGTGTAGCCGCTTGTTGCGTGTAGTGGACTCCTGACCTATCCAGCGGAACCCGAAACCCCACCACCCTATGGCGCAAGTCGAGGAATCTGCAGCCCACACGGTCGCAGAACCGTCTCAGCCTCTGATTCAGACCCTCCACTCGGCTCTGTACCAAAGGTCCGCAGTCAGTCCTGTCGACGATTCTGCAGATGGTGAGCTCTGCTTTCATCCCGCTAGCGAGACTGGCAGTCTTCACCAAATCAGATAGCCGCCGGAAGCCAGAGAGGATTTCCTCCGATCCATAGCGACACACATCATTGGTGCCGACATGAGCGACCACCTGCAGATGGGTGCACCCTGTACCCTCCATGGCATCCGGAAGGACCCTTTCCACATCTGGAATGACTCCCCCCGATATGCACACGGAGTGCACATTGGTTTTCTTCCCCTCTCTTGCTGCCATTTCCCTAAGGGGCCCCATTACGCGCCTGACGTTGGAGCTCCCAACTACCAGTAAGCCCACCCTCTGCGACTGCCCGTATCTTGCAGACTGAGGGGCAACCTCTGGAACAGGACAAGCAGCCATGTCAGGCCGAAGATCAGTATCAGCCTGAGACAGAGCCTGAAACCGGTTCGTCAGACAAACTGGAGAGGCTTTCCGTTCAGCCCTCCGGAATGTCTTTCGCCCCCTGCCACACCTTGAAACGACCTCCCACTCTACCACAGGTGAGGGATCAGCCTCAATGCGGGCAGTATCCCGGGCAACCACAGTCTTAGTCCGATCAGGTGCTGCGTGGGACGAGCTGGCCGTCCCCGACAAACCCCCATCCGGACCCCCACAGTGATGCCCATTGGCAACAGCCTCAAGCTGTGTGACCGAAGCCAACACTGCCTGAAGCTGGGAGCGAAGGGATGCCAACTCAGCCTGCATCCGAACACAGCAGTTGCAGTCCCTATCCATGCTAAAAACTGTTTTGCAAAGAACGTCTGAACTAATCTACAGAGAGCGCAAACAAATCGACAAAATTTAAACGGTTATTAAAATACAAGATTGCCTAGTAAATGCAGTAATGCTGCTACTTGCGCACTGCTGACACTGCTCGGCGGCGGAAGGAGACTAAGCGAAATTACACTATTCAGGTACTAAAACACGATGCTACACTCTCAAATACTATAATACGCCCGAAATTTATGAATTAAACAATGCAAGTACCAAAAACACGCAAAGAAATTAAGAATTAAACTATGTAACAAATGAGTGAGCTAGGAGTATACGACTTGCTGCTGCAGCTGCTTATCCAACGGTGGCAGGGAGCACACTGACTGCGACCAACGGACACTGGCCGTTCAAAACAAAAACAGTAGACAAACGACTACGCGAATTTACACTATTCAGGTACTAAAACGCGATGCTACAACTCTCAAATACTATAATACGCCCGAAATTTATGAATTAAACAATGCAAGTACCAAAAACACGCAAAGAAATTAAGAATTAAAATATGTAACAAATGAGTGAGCTAGGAGTATACGACTTGCTGCTCAGCTGCTTATCCAACGGCGGCAGGGAGCACACTGACTGCGACCAACCGACACTGGCCGTTCAAAACAAAAACAGTAGACAAACGACTACGCGAATTTACACTATTCAGGTACTAAAACGCGATGCTACAACTCTCAAATACTATAATAGGCCCGAAATTTATGAATTAAACAATGCAAGTACCAAAAACACGCAAAGAAATTAAGAATTAAACTATGTAACAAATGAGTGAGCTAGGAGTATACGACTTGCTGCTCAGCTGCTTATCCAACGGCGGCAGGGAGCACTGTGTTTTTATCTGACCAATCAGGGTCTCAATGTTAACCTTAAGCTCCGCCTACAAAAATTCTGTCTATCCAATGAGAAACGTTATACTTTTCGTGGTGGGGCAATGTTTTTAAGGTTTGCAACGTAACAGAGACGCGAAAAAGTCTCACGCTAAAACTTGCGGCTGGTGTGGCCCTTTTAGTGTTATCGTAAGATCTATACTGTTCTTCTGGAGGGCTCTAGCTTTTAACATGGGCTGGGGGGTGGTCCTGGTGGTTAGCTGGCGACGTTGGTGTCCGTCCCTTATCGTAGGGCCTTCTAGCTTAACACGGTTCCGCTCTCGGCTTCTGTTCTCGTTTCTCCCCTCGGAACTGCGTCTGTCTCACGGTGGGAAGGTATGACATGCATTTAGGCATTCTTGTGTTAGTTCGTGGTATTCTATTTGCTCACTCGTTACTCGTATTACTTTGGTTAATTTAATGTCACGATTTATTCGGAGCTATGTTACATACTACTGGATTTGCTTATCATGTCAGGGTTTTCATGGAAGATGTTGGATTTGCCTGGCACCTTACAACGTGTCCTTACGGTGCCATGAAGAGATCGGGGTGCAGCCAGCTGCAGGTGGTGGCTCACGCCGGTACCAATGATCTGTGTCGCTTTGAGTTGGAAGAGATTATCTCTGGTTTCGAGCAGCTACCTGAAGTGATCACGGTCGTGAGATGAAAGCAGCGTACACCATTTGCAGCACAGTCGACAGCATCGATTGCGGACCTCTGATACAGAGCTGAGTGGAGGATATCAATCAGAGACTCAGACGGTTCGGCGACCGTGTAGGCTGCAGATTCCTCGACTTGTGCCGTAGAATGGCGAGGCTTCGGTTTCCGCTTAATAGGACAGGATTTATTACATGCAGGAGGCGGTTACACTGATAGGGGTGCTGTGGGATGTGGACTGGACAGTTTTTTTTTAGGTTAGAGGGTTTCAGGGAAACACAAAAGAGGGCTGTAATCTGACAGAGTGCAGGTCAAACACAGGAAGAACATAAATCTAAGAACCATTGGTATAACAGTTGCAAATTGTCGTAGCTGTGTTGGGAAAGTTCCAGAGCTCCAAGCGCCCATAGAAAGCACTGATGCCCAAATCGTTATAGGAACTAAAAGCTGGCTAAAGTCGAAAATAAGTTCAGTCGAAATTTTTGCGATGGACCTAACGATGCAACAGTAACAAACACGCCACCGCCAACTGGTTTTGGTGTTCGGAAAGGTTACAGCAAATACAGTTGGCGGTGGCGTTTTTGTCACTGTTACAAGTAATTTATCGTGTAGAGAAATTGAATAGATAGTTCCTGTAAGTTTGTATGGTTTGAGGTCATTCTTGGCAACCGGAATAAAATAAGAATTGGATCCTTTTACCGAGCTCCCAACTCAGATGATACAATGGCTGAAAGGTTCAAAGAAAACTTGAGTTTGATTTAAAACGCGTACCCGACTCATACAGTTATAGTTGGTGGTGACTTTAGTTTACCCCCGACATGTTGGCGGCGAAAATACAGGTTTAAATTCGGAGAAACACATAAAACATCTTCCGAAATAGTGCTAAACGCGTTCTCTGAAAATTATTTCGAGCAATTAGTTCATGAGCCCACTCAAACAGTAAACGGCTGTGAAAACACACTTGACCTCTTACCAACAAATAATCCTGAGCTGCTAACGAGCTTGAAAACGGCTGGTTGGTTGATTTGGGGGAGAGGATCAAACAGCAAGGTCATCTGTCCCATCGGATTAGGGAAGGATGGGGAAGGAAGTCGGCAGTGCCCTTTCAAAGGA
Source organism: Schistocerca serialis cubense (assembly GCF_023864345.2). NCBI lineage: Eukaryota > Metazoa > Arthropoda > Insecta > Orthoptera > Acrididae > Schistocerca > Schistocerca serialis. The sequence goes on from NC_064642.1 coordinate 242,484,887, forward strand.
ACCATCCCGGCATTTGCCTGAAGCGATTTAGGGAAATCACTTTGCCCAGGAATACAGGGATTAATGAATACAGGGTTGTCGTTATGTGGCTGAATACAGTAACTGCCATATACACCTAAACTAAAATAAAAATATGCTTACTTAAAGATGTAGATGACAATGCGCTTGACGCCTTCCTGAGAGACAATCTCCATTCCTACCAAATGAACAACGTAAGCTTAGACCACATGTGATTTGAATTCAAAGATACAGTATCGACAGCAATTTAAGGATTCATACCACAAAAATTAACAAGCGCCGCAGTTGATCCCCCATGACACGCAAAACAGGTTCAATGGTTCAAATGGCTCTGAGCACTATGGGATTTAACATCTGAGGTCATCAGTCCCCTAGAACTTAGAACTACTTAAACCTAACTAACCTAAGGACATCACACACATCCATGCCCGAGGCAGGATTCGAACCTGCGACTGTAACAGTCGCGCGATTCCAGACTGAAGCGCCTAGAACAGCTCGGCCACAGCGGCCGGCACAAAATAGGTCAGAACACTGTTGCAGATACAACGAAAGAAGCATGCCAAATTTAAACGAACGTAAAATCCTCAAAATTGGCGATGTCTTACAGAAGCTCAAAATTTAGCGCGGAATTCAGTGCCACATGCTTGTAATAGTTTACACGACGAAATTTTGTCTAGAAACCTGGCAGAAAATGCTAAGAGATGTAATCGTATATAAAATATGCGAGCGGCAAGACACAATCAATGCTATCTACATCTACATCTTCATCGATACTCCACAATCCACCTTACGGTGCTTGGTGGAGGGTACCCTGTACCACGACTAGCCATTTTCTACGCAATAGCGGTGGAAATACTATTGATGACAGTGCAGATACAAACAGCGATCAGAAATTCCTTCACCAAAGAAGATGAAGTAAATATTATAGAATTCGAATGAAGAACAGTTGCCAATATGAGCAATTTAGAAGTAGATATCCTCGGAGTAGTGAAGCAATTTAAATCACTTAAACAAGTCTTTCTGTCCAGATTCTATACTAACTAGGTTCCTTTTAGAGTAAGCTAATGCAGTAGCTCCATACTTAATAAACACAAACAACTGCTCTCTCGACGATAGATCAGTAACCAGAAACTAGAAAGTTGCTCAGGCCGCACCAACATTCAAGAAAGGCGATAGGGGCAATTCTCTAAATTACTGTCCTATGTCATTAACGTCGATGTGCAGCAGGGTTCTGGAATATGTATTGTGTTTGAACAGTACGAACTACATGGAAATGAAATGAAATGACCGTATGGCATTTATTGGCCGGGATATCCCCTTCGGCGTTCGGCCGCCGTTATGCAAGTCTTTTTAGTTGACGCCACTTCGGCGACTTGCGTGTCAATGATGATGAAGGGCACACAACACCCAGTCCCCTGCTGGGAATCGAACCCGGCCCCCCTTGCGTGGGAGGCGGTAACGCTACCGCTGCGCTACGGAGGCGGACAACTACATGGAAGAAAACGGTCTATTGACACATAGTCAACACGGATTTAGAAAACATCATTCTTGTGAAACACAACTAGCTCTTTACTCACACGAAGTGTTGAGTGCTATCGCCAAGGGATTTCAAACTGATTCCGTATTTCTAGATTTCCAGAAGGCTTTTGACACCGTACCTCGCAAGCAGCTTGTAATCAAAGTAAGTGCTTATAGAATATCGTCTCAGTTATGCGACTGGATTCGTGATTTCCTACCAGAGATGTCACAGTTCGTAATAACTGACGGAAACTCATCGAGTAAAAACAGTAAAGTCACCAGAAGATCAAAACCAATTGCAAAACGGTTTAGATAAGACATCTGCATGGTGCAAAAATTGGCAATGGACCCTAAATAATGAAAAGTGGGAGGTCATCCATATGAGTGCTAAAAGAAATCCGTTGAACTTCCATTACACGATAAATCAACGAGCACGTTAAATTGGAAAGAACCCAAAGAAAATGGGGGGAAGGGGAGCCAAAGACTGCGCTTTATTGGCAGAACACTTAGAAGATGCAACATATCTACTAAAGGGACTGACTACACTTGCTTGTCTGTCCTCTTTAGGAGTACTACAGCACGATGTGGTATCCTTACCTGATAGGATTAACGGAGTACATCGAGAAAGTTCAAATAAGGGCAGCACGTTTTTATATTATCGAGAAATAGGGTAGTGTCACCGACAAGATACGGGATTTTCGGTGGGATCTTCTCACAAAATTTGAATCACTAACTTTCTCCTCCGAATGCGAAAATATTTTGTTGATGTCGACCTACAGAGGGAGAAACTATCATCGTAATAAAATAAGGGAAATCAGAGCTCTCGCGGAAAGATATAGATGTTTATTTTTTCCATGCGCTGTTAGAGATTGGAAAAATAGAGAATTAGTGTGAAGGTCGTTCGATGAACGCTCTGCTGGGCACTTAAGTGTGATTTTCACGGTAGCCATGTAAATGTAGGATGAATTTTTGTAAAGAAGTCTGCACTGCAAAACTTAGTGGCAAAATGGTGCGAACTTGATTTGTAGCCAACAAAAACCGTAACTCTCCGAAAAGAGTACGAGTACCAGAAAACATTGTTCGAGTGAAGGAAAGCCTGGAACAAACTCTGAGAAAATCTTGACGCTGTTTATGTGTACAAGTGTGAATTAAGAGATCGTCGTGTTGAAACTCTATCAAAAGAGACATGCTTTTGCATCCTTACAGTTTTACTGTTGTGCAAGAGTTAAAGCGTCCAAACGAACTTTCTCGTGTTGAGTTCTGCAGATAGTTTCTGAGTGAAACTTTGGGGTCCTACGTCTCTCATTTCATCAGATGAAGCCTGGATCAGCCTGTCAGGTTATGTGAACTCACAGAACATGCGCCATTATGGATCAATAAATCGCCATCAGTACTCTGAAGAACCGTTGCATACTCTCAAATATAGTGTTTGGTGCCCAATTCTACTGTTCGCCGCTTAACAAGATTCTTTCTACAAACTGTTAAAGCTAAACGGTATGACACTCCCGGAGAGAGCTCATTACCACCTAGCACGATGAATATTAATCTCATATGTATCTCGAACAATTCTAAAGACAACGTGATTAGAATTGGTTTTGTCTAGCCCTTACCCGAATTTGGGATGCACAATCTTTGTTTCAACAAATATTTGTGAATTATATAGTAGTTAGTACATTTCTTTACAAAGTTATCCCTTCCCCTATGAAAGAAAACACGACACTAGTGTAATATTTTGCAATATTTGAAACCGGTTTTCGGCTGTTACGCCATCACCAGGTACAAAGATAAATGTGTGTGATTGTGAAATTTTTGTAGGATCAAAGAATTTAGATCAGTGCCCCTATAGAATACCTCAGTTGGTTTCCAAAGATGAGTGCTGTTAATGTTGGATTAGGACTATAACGAGAGGAATTATTTAAGCGAAAATGCGATGTAAAACTATTGAACTTAGACAAAATATATGACACATAAAGTAACGAACTATATAAAAATTACAACAATTTTTCTGAGAAGAAAATACATTGAAGAATAAACTTTGGTCACATGTTCCAAGGGAATAGTGTTATTCTACCTCCATCCTTTGAGTGCGGACATTTGAAGCCTAACTAAGAATATGAAACATCGACGATGGAACATCGCACTACGTTGTCGATAAGAAAACAAAGAAAACATTGAAAGGAAGGTGTTAATTCCTATTTTCTGTTCTTGTTCCATAAGGAGTTCTCCAAAATACGTTTTTCTTTTGTTCAAACAAATGGCAGCCGCAGGCGCAGACGTGGTCTTTGGAAAGCATTGAGTTTGGTGACACAAAACAGAGTTATTGTTAAATTTCAATGCACTGAAATGATTTGCGTAGTTATATTAATAATCATCGGACTTCTTTATGAACATAAATTGCAGATATGACTTGCACAATATTGAAACGTAAAAACAATAGCGCGACTATGGCGCCATCAAACCGACCACTTGCAACGAATTTAAAAAGCTGAAAAATATGCAAAAGTCTTCATCATTAGTGAAGAACAGGAGTAAACACAGTACTACTAAATAAAGACATAAATAAATTAAATAAAACTTATTATTTCACAATATAATTTACAGGACAAAAAATGTACAAGCTTTTAGTGGCAAGGCTCGAGCAAAAAGAAGGAAAAAGACGACTATACGTATTTCGTATTTTCTGACGGGACGACATGAAGATAACACACATAATAGTTATGCTGTTGAAATAAAGTAAGTATTCTTAGATATAGCCTTATCGCAGATATCATTGAAATACAAAGATTTGCTTCAATGGCTGAACAAAAAAATTCGGTCTTCATCATGTCCAGTATTACAGACAGGTGAGATACACAGGTGAGATTAAGCATGTAACTGAAAGAGCTATGTTTATACAACGTAAAAAAAGTTAACGGGGCAAGTGGAACTAAAATAATGGATATGAAGCAACAAATGTGGAATGCTTTTAGGAGGGTAATTTATAGCATGGTCTGGATGGGATTATGAATAGTGTCTGCATTTAGAAGTGGCGAGTAAGAGAACTGTGTCTGACAATTCACTACTAGACTTGAGCAAATGGACATGTGTTCATTAATTTCATTTATTTCAAGGTAGTTCATATTCCTTTCTTTACGGATATGGTATAACATTTCGTGTTGCACCCTAAAAGTATGGCCTTCTTTAAGGGAGTGGTCTGCAAAACTAGAATTTCCTTTTCTAAATTTCTAATTTCTATGGTCTTCCTTGTAGAGAGTGCATATTGTCGTGACAGTCTGACCTACAGATAATCTGCCACGTCAACAAGTGATTTTGTATATTCCACAATTTTCCAAAGCTGTAGTAGTGTCTTTAGCATACAGTACTTATCGTCGTGTCTGATGACGGTGTAACGACCAAAAGCCGGTTTTAAATACCGTAGAATATTAAATCATTGTGATGTGTGTTTTCTTTCGTAATGTATAAGATATTCTACCAAGAACCGAAGGAACAACAAATCAACGCATATTATCCCTTCCACGTTACCAAGCGGAAAGATAAAAGTGATAAACAAACTGGGCAAGAAATTAGTCACCCCAGGAGGCATCACGCCAACGTCATCTCTAGTCTGCATGACGACCTCAGTTCGGCGAGGACTGGAGTCCACAAGTTTCTTCAGGTATGATATAACCACACTGAAGACACTTAGTGATGACTAGATCCTATCGGATCATCAAATTGTGATGAAGCTGACTGCCAAGTTTCATCCACTATTCCAGATATTTTATATGGGACCAAGATCGGCTGATTTATCGGGACAACAGAAAAGTACGTGTGCGGCCCTTTGAACACGGCTGTCGTCATCTTGGAGCACGAGCGTGTCCACAGAAACCTCATCACAAAGAATTATAAGTAAGGTTGAGGCTGTGTCACCAAGAATATTGAGATAAACACCCAGGTTCACGTCTACGGTAACCTAAACGAGCAGGCTCAAATCATGGTACGATAAACACCCTCAAAACATCGAAGAAGCGCCTCCAGCGTCAATTTACAACCTCCACACACTCCGGGTTAAACGCCTCGTTACGCAGTGGTGAAAAGAGGTAAAATCTCTCCCTGTCTGACCACCACACCACACTCCTCCGCCAGCTAGTGTCTAGTTCCTGTGCTGTTTGGCTCACTGAAGACGTGCAGCCTTGAGTGCCGCTACGAGCAATGGCCTTTCTCGAGGATCCAGACTCCTTATGTCCATTGCATGCAGTTCTCTCACAATGTTCGTTTGAAAACTCTTTGAGCTGTTCCTGAAATCACCGACGGCAGCAACTGCACTGACTGTCATTCACAAATGTGAGCTGTATCTGTGGTCACTGTCAGTTATATTCTTCTTTTGAGCACTGCTTCTATGCCACGTCATACGCCTACGAGTGGCACAGAATTCCTTGTTTGCACGTTGGACTGTCTCTTTTGATTCACCAAGAAATCGGGCAAAATTTTTCACAGTACGGTAGTGGGCATGTCCGAAAACAATAGCTTCTTTCTGAAATTCTGTCATGTTTCTATGTCAACCTATCAGACTGCACTGATAGCGTAGCCCCGACAGGTATATATACAATACTTCACTGCAGTGTCTTATGTTAGTGACCATATGACCATCTGATACCAATTCTACACCAGCTACACTGCTCCAAAGATACCAATGGGCTCTTTTAAGGGGATGACTAACATTTCTTCTGCTGAGCTTCATAAGGCGTGTTGTTGTTGTTGTTGTTGTTGTTGTTGTGGTCTTCAGTCCAGAGACTGGTTTGATGCAGCTCTCCATGCTACTCTATCCTGTGCAAGCTTCTTCATTTCCGAGTAACTACTGCAACCTACATCCTTCTGAATCTGGTTTCCTCTACCATATTTGCACTCCACGCTTCCCTCCAATACTAAATGGGCGATCCGTTGATTCCTCAGTACGTGTACTACCAACAGATCCCTTCTTTTAGGGTTGTGCCACAAATTCCACTTCACCCCAGTTCTATTCAGTACCTCAGTTATCTAACCATCTAATCTTCAGCATTCGTCTGTAGCACAACATTTCGAAACCTTCTATTCTCTTCTTGTCTAAACTAATTTTGTCAATGTTTCGCTTCCATACATGGCTACACTCCATAGAAACACTTTCAGAAAAGACTTCCTGACACGTAAGTCAATACTTGATGTTAACAAATTTCTCTCCTTCGGAAATGCTTTCCTTGCCAGAGCCAGTCTACATTTATGTCCTCTCTATTTCGACCATTATTATTTTGCTCTCCAGATAGCACAATTCACCTACTACTTTAAGTGTCTCATTTCCTAATCTGAATCCTTCAGCATCATCTGATTTGATTCGACGATATTCCATTATCCTCATTTTGCTTTTATTGATGTTCATCTTACGAGGGTTGGAACTTAAATAGTGGCAACTATTTATTCACAACCGGTACAAAAGAGTTACTTGTTTGCACCTGCTATTGTCCTTCAGAGTACTCACCAGCATTGTGTAGAACCCGTTGCCAGCGATGTGGAAGGCGTAGTATACCGTTAGCAGAGCCTGTTCTGTTGATGGTGCGAATGGAGCGGTCTAAAGTTATGGTGATTCTCATACGACTGTGATGGTGTTATCCTAACGCATTACGTTACTCCACGGCAGACCGTCAATGAAAAGTTTTACTGTTCGTTTTTGGAGCATCACCTGCGACCAGCTTTGCGAAAGAAGCGGCGACACTTTCTGCGCTCCCACCCATCATTTTGCACGATAGTGCGCGGGCGTATACAGCACAAGCTGTGGCTGCTCTGTACGGTCGATGGGACTGGGAAGTACTGTACCATACACCATACTCCCCGTATTTAAGTCCTTGTGACTTTGATTTGATTCCGAAGATGAAGGAATCACTTCGTGACATTCGCTTCAGAACTGTTCCAGAGATTCGACAGGCAGTAGACCGCTCCATTCGCACCATCAACAGAACAGGCTCTGCTAGCTGTATACTACGCCTTCCACATCGCTGGAAACGGGTTCCACACAACGCTGGTGACTACTTTGAAGTACAGTAACAGGTGCAAACATGTAACTACATTGTATCAATTGTGAATAAATAGTTGCCACTACTTAAGTTCCCATCCTCGTATATCCTCCTTTCAAGACACTGTCCATTCCGTTCAACTGCTCTTCCAGGTTATTTACTGTCTCTGATAGAATTACGTCATCAGAAAACCTCAAAGTTTTTATTTCTTCCCCGTGGATTTTAAATCCTACTCCCAATTTTTCTTTTGTTTCCTTTACTGCTTGCTCAGTATACAGATTGAATAACATCGGGGATAGGTTACAACCCTGTCTCACTCCCTTTTCAATTACTGCTTCTCTTTTGTGTTCCCCTACTCTTATAACTGCCATATGTTTTCTGTACAAATTGTATACAGCCTTTCGATCCCCGTGTTTTACCCCCACCACCTTCAGAATTTGAAAGAGTCAGTATAACTTCGCGTGTTCCAACATTTCTACGGAATCCAAACTGATCTTCCCTGAGGTCGGCTTCTACCACATTTTCCATTCGTCTGTATAGAATTCGTGTTAGTATTTTGCAGCCATGATTTATTAAACTGATAGTTCGGTAATTTTCACACCTGTCGATACCTGCTTTGTTTGGGACTGAAATTATTATATTCTTCTTGAAGTCAGAGGGTATTTCACCTGTCTCATACATCTTGTTTACCAGATGGTAGAGTTTTGTCTTGGCTGGCTCTCACAAGGCTATCAGTAGTTCTAATGGAATATTCTCTACTCGCGGGTCCTTGTTTCGACTTAGATCTTTCAGTGCTCTGTCAAATTCTTCACGCAGTATCATATCTCCCATTTCATCTTCATCTACGTACTCTTCCATTTCCATAATATTTTCCTCAAGTTCACAGCCTTTGTATTGACCCTCTATATACTCCTTCCTCCTTTCTGCTTTCCCTTATCAGCTTAGGACTGGTTTTCCATCTGCGCTCTTCGTATTCATACAGGTGGTTCTCTTTTCTCCAAAGGTCTCTTTAATTTTCCTGTAGGCAGTATTTATCTTACCCCTAGTGATATATGCCTCTATATCCTTACATTTGTCCTCCAGCCATCCTTACTTAACCTTTTGCACCTCCTGTCGATCTCACTTTGAGAATTTTGTATTCCTTTTTGCCTGCTTCATTACTGCATTTTCCTATTTCCTCTTTTCATCAATTAAATTCAATATTTCTTCTGTTACCCAAGGATTTCTACTAGCCCTAGTCTTTTTATCTACTTGATCTTCTGCTGCCTTCACTATTTCATCTCTCAAAGTTACCCATTCTGCTTCTACTATATTTCTTTCCCCTGTATTTGTCAATCGTTCCATAAGGCTCTCTCTGAAACTCTCATAAGGTATTAAGTACAATTATGTGTAACAGAAATACATAGAAAATAAATAGAAATCGTCAAGATATAAAAAAGTACGGTAGGGATGTCAAAAATTATTGTATTACACCCTGAAAACAGTGATATATAATGTTGGTCTACACCAGCACTGAAACCTTACTGCTATTTGCTATGAGACTGTGTTGTGCTTTCCAGCAAACAAGCAAGCAGACACAGATGGGAAAGCGTGTGTTCTACAGAAATAATTATTGTGAGCCAATCAGAGTCTCTGATACTTGGATTTAAACGAACATTATTTCATGGCGTGCCCACAGTTAACCGTTCGATCCCACGCTATACTCTACTGAGGGCTACATTTGGTTTTCAGATTTTATCTTTCCGAAAAGGATCTCTACTAGCGTCCCACAGAAAGCAGTTTTATGGAACACATGCCCTCTATCTCTATACGTTCCCCCCCGCCCCTTCCCGCAAACCTCCTTGCCCCTGAGGCGCCTACTATGTGGAGACGGGACGCAGCGAATTCCCTGTCCTTTATCTACTCGAGAGAGTTGCTTGCAGCACTGAACAAATCTATGAATCTCTGGTCCTTTTAAGTTAACACCCATGTTCCGAGTCAGCTAGAAAGAGCTTCCAAGGCTGCAGAACATAACGGGTCCTCCTCATCATAATAAAGGGAGAGGAAAAGAAGAAATAATTACCTGAGCAATCGTTGGCAGTAGTGAATATTATCTGCAGTTATCATGCAGTGTTAAAGAATCGACTATACTGGCTATTGGGATGTGCATATTACATTAAAAAAATAGGTTGCGTGACAGTTTGGACATAAATTGCCTTGTAACATCAGTATAGGAAAATTGTGAGACTGAGTTAAAAAAAAAAAAGAAAAACGGTAATGAGAAAATATACAGCACACCAAAAGATAAACAGAACGAAAGACATGCAGCCCACAAACCTGTTGCAATCGTCTGATATAAAGAGTCACGCGGATAACCATAGACAAGAACTTATTATCTGCGTGCTGCGAAGCCACTAGTACCAGCCTCTGAGTGACTGCAATAAAACAACAACGTGGTAAATTGGAGTTTCAGTCAATTTTACCAGACTGTCAACACGTCAGTATATTTTAATTTGTTTGAATGTTCCTCTCAGTACATATTCTATATTGCAACTTTATTTGTTGTGGTGCTGGGCATTGCGATAGCATTGTTTGTTGTTACATATATTAGACTGGAAAAGCCACAGAATGCGAGTCATTTCCGTTAGAGGTGTGTTCTCATTTCTGGATCTCAAGAGACAGGAAAAGACAGAGACGACAACGTAATGGAAGATAGGTAAAAGCCAATAAAATAATAAATTCAGGAGCTCCATGGATGAGCACAGCAGAAGATAGCAAAGCATGGAATAGCCTGGAGGAGGCGTATCCCTGCTCCTGTCCATACCAGTGATGATGTTGCTCACTGAATGCTTTCTCTTACAACAAATCATTTCAGATATATGTACAGCGAAAATAATATACATGATAACACTGGCGTTAAACCAGAAGTATACTTACAAAGAACAGGCTTTACAGTTTCGGTTAACTGGCGTGTTCTGTAGAATTACTCCAACATGTACGGTAATCAAATGCAAGTGCGTACTTAGATGACAAGATGTCTGAAAGAGATGTTTAGCGACAGAAGTGAGGAGAAAAAACTGCATAATGAAAATCTGTTTGCAAGTTTAAGCCACAGAAGAGAATAGTGTGTGGTTACCGACAGCACAAGCGCAAAATATTCAAACTTTACTATTTCTATATGGACGACTACGAGATGAATACTGAATGTATGCTACAAGTATCTCCGTTTAGTTCATGACATTTTATACGTCAAACCGTAGTGTCACGTCTATTTAAATTTCGTGATATTACTTCTCAATCCAGTAGGACACTTAAGATCGTGAGATTATCTGCTGATGATGACATCACGTGGCGCCGAGATTTTGATCTCCAAGCAGCTCATAATCGACGGAAAAGTTTAAAGCCGGGCACATACAACCAATTTTTAATACAACAATTGTTTAGTTCTGCGTGAAATGGTAGTAAAACATTGTGCCGGTGTCCGTACAGGCAGGGCGATAGTTACTACCTAGAAATAAGCTCCGTTGACTGGACTGCGACCGAAATAATCTCCATCGATTGGACTGTGACCAAGCAATTGTACATATATTGGCCAACAGCTGTATTTACATGGCACCGTACTGACGGGCACTTACACAAATCCACGTCTATGATCCGCCCGTCAAGACGGAAGGCTAAATTTCTTGTTAAGGCTGTCAAAATGGCGGAAATTATCATCAACCACAAGCAATTCTTTTATTCAGAGTGCAGAAAACAATTTATGTGACAAATTTTAGTTCCTCGCCAGGAAGTGTTACATATCTAGTTGCTTTGTCGTGATTCTGAATGCGCTTATTAATTAAACTAATAAAAAATTAAAAATGATTGCAAATTTGTTCCATGTACCATAAAATAACATTTAATTTTGCGTCTGGCAGCGGGGGCATCGGCCTTGCCGCAGTGGATACACCGGTTCCCGTCAGATCACCGAAGTTCGGGCGTGGCCGGCACTTGGATGGGTGACTGTCCGGGCCGCCATGCGCCAATTGAGGAGCTACTCGACCGAATAGTAGTGGCTCCGGTCAAAGAAAACCATCATAACGACCGGGAGAGCGGTGTGCTGACCACACGCCCCTCCTATCCGTATCCTCACCTGAAGACGACGGGGCGGTCGGATGGTCCCGATGGGCCACTTGTGGCCTGAAGACGGAGTGCTTTTTGTGTAGCGGGGAGTCATTCGATCAAATAGCATATAGAACTTTCCATTAAATAATCTGTCACGTAATAGGAGGCAAACAGTATCTCTTCCTCTTTTTCAAGCAAAGCAAAGATTAATGCTTTTACTGTTCGAGCGAATACCTTGGGTATAGATTGCTCACACCAACGTCGTTTGAGATGTCACTGCCGCTGCTGAATGACTGCGTATGAACTCTTGTAACTAAGTTCAAAGGGCTCTGAGCACTATGCGACTTAACTTCTGAGGTCATCAGTCACCTAGAACTTAGAACTAAATTAACCCAACTAACCTAAGGACATCACACACATCCATGCCCGAGGCAGGATTCGAACCTGCGACCGTAGCGGTCGCTCGGTTCCAGACTGTAGCGTCTAGAACCGCACGGCCACTCCGGCCGGCTCTTGCAACTAAGCAATTTAGCCAAGCCTAACTAGCAGACTCACCGACTCCGACTGAGTAGTTTAGTGGACAGAGTAATCGCGTGTATTAAACTATCCTTTTTTTGTCCATGAACAACAGTTACACTATATTTGCCTCTGATTTTTATTTACTTCAAAGATAGGTTTGTCAGCTGTTATTATTAATATAGGAGCGGAACTTATTGTGCATGATGGATGCGTAAGTATCACGTGCAGTGCAATGCGTGTACAGTTGCGCAGCTAATGGTTAGCAGCAAGATTTTTATTTGTTAGTAGAGAAAACAAAAAAAAAAGAAAAAACAAATTCCGAAGATGCAGGCTCTAAAGCGCTGGCAAATAGTAACATACCATACAAATCATCTCCTTTATCAGAAAAGGGATTAATATACGACTTAGTTAATCTCAGAAAACCAATAATTACGTGGAACAGTCTGACGTCTTTATTTGACGTAATCGTCAATCAACAACAGATCTTAGCAAAAAAATGGCTCTGAGCACTATGGGACTTAACATCTGTGGTCATCAGTCCCCTAGAACGTAGAAGTACTTAAACCTAACTAACCTAAGGACATCACACACATCCATGCCCGAGGCAGGATTCGAACCTGCGACCGTAGCAGTCGCGCGGTTCCGGACTGAGCGCCTAGAACAGATCTTAGCACGTCAGCATTAATCGTGCAGATACATCGACTAAGTTTGAGTAAAATGGCTCCCTTCATGTAATACGTCTATCTCCATCTAAAGACAAAGTCAGACTGATACGTCAACGTCTTCCTTTTTTGGTAAGAAATTGTGGAACGGTTGAAGTGTAGCGGCGGTAAGAATACGCACACAGCGCGTTTTACTGCAACCGCTCAGACAGGAGCTACTCTGACTAACACACAAGGCAAAACTTTTTCCAGTTCATTCTGTGGTTGGTGCAGCAACCAGTATGTGTGATATGAAGAAACAAGCAGTCTTCCTTGCAGAGTTAAAGTTTTTTATTGTTTCCCTAATGAAGCGTTTCACCTTTATTTAAGCACCTTCAGATTGGCTGATATTTGCTAGCGACAAGTACATGGGATACCGAGCATAAAATATCCGAGAAAGTAAATGCCCCTTGTCAAAGCTTTGAAAACACTGTCCTTATTACGGCACGTCGCGCAGGGGCTGGAATATTTTATGCACGGTATCCCATATACCCATCGCTACCAAATGTCAGCAAATTCGAAGATGCATAAATAAAGGTGGAACGTGTCATTAACAAAAAATTTTAACACTGCCCATTTCTGAAGCATCTACAGCTGCATCACTGATCCGCGGTTCTGTATTGTTTCTAACGAAATTAACTTCTACATTTTCGCGATCGCACCAAAACCTTGAGGCGGCACATGTCTACAGGGTGAAAAGTATTTAAACCGACAAACTCTGGGAGGTTGTAGGGAACATCAAAACAGATATTTTTCCCTGATGTCATTTTTTCCTACGAGGAGTATTTAATCCGGTGGAGGCCGTATTACGCTCTTCAGTTGTTAGAGGCCGTATTACGCTCTTCAGTTGTAGGCAACAGCTGTCCACCAATGTAGTAGTGCATTGTCTCTGTTTACTAATGTAGCGATATACCTGGAGTGAGTACACTGATATGGTTGGTGCGTACTACGTAGCGCACCACAACGGACGAGCTGCACAGTGGGTTTATCAACAATATCCTAAACGCCGTATCCCGCAACATACGATCTTTGCTGCTGTGTACCAACGTCTGCGTGAGACCGGCTCATTTAGCAGATTACCTGGACAGGGACGCCGTCGCACGGTAAGAACGCTGCAATTTGGGGAAACTGTCTTGCAGCATGTGGAGCGGGATCCTTCAATCAGCACTCGTGCAATTGCACGTAACATGGGGAAGAATCAGACGAATGTAAGAACAGTCCGTCGAGAGCAGTTGTTACGTCCATTTCACTTACAGCGTGCCGGCCGCGGTGGTCTAGCGGTTAAGGCGCTCAGTCCGGAACCGTGCGACTGCTACGGTCGCCGGTTCGAATCCTGCCTCGGGCATGGATGTGTGTGATGTCCTTAGGTTAGTTAGGTTTAAGTAGTTCTAAGTTCTAGGGGACTGATGACCACAGAAGTTAAGTCCCATAGTGCTCAGAGCCATTTGAACTTACAGCGTGTCCACAACCTGGAACCAGTTAATTATTCACCCAGAGCACAGTTTTCCCAGTGGTACTTGGAAAAGTGTGAAATGCATCCTACATTTCCATCCTCTGTGTTGTTTACCGATAAAGCAACGTTCGGGCGTGATGGAGTCTTCAACATGCACAATTCGCATGTTTGGAGTGAGGATAACCCACATGCCACAGTTATTAGCGCTCATCAAGTGCGGTTCTTCGTTAATGTGTGGGTCGGTGTTGTGGGGACGGTTTAATTGGGCCGTATTTGCTACCTGGGCCATTAAATGGCAAGCATTATTACAATTTTCTCGCCAGAGCATTGCCAGAATTGTTCCCTACAAGACAAGGCATGTGGTTCCAACATGACTTGACGCCGGCACATTTCAGTCGTCGTGTGCGTCGATTCCTGGACCGACGGTTCCCAGAAACGTGGATTGGCAGAGGTGGTCCTGTACCATGGCCTGCTCGATCCCCAGATATGTCCCCTCTGCACTTTTTTGTGTGGGGAGAGATGCACAACCTTGTTTACGCAACTCCTGTTGCACCAGAAGAGGATCTGGTTGCCCGGATAGTAGCAGCAGCAGGATCAATTCAGGATACTCCTGTGGTTTTTGCCCGTGTCAGACAGAACATGATCTGACGATGTAACCTTTGTTTACGTGTCAGTGGAGGCATTTTTGAAAATATACTGTAACTGAAATTTGGTTGTGTTAATGTGTTGTCTCTTGGTCATAAAAAATGGAAAAGTGTTTGTTGGTTTAATTAATCTGCCTCCAGAGAAATCTTCGTCTACCGGTTTAAATACTCCTCATAGGAAAATATGACATTAGGGAAAAAATATTTGTTTTGATGTCCCCTACAACCTCCTAGAGTTTGTCGGTTTAAATATTTTTCAGCCTGTAGAAACCAGAAAGAAGCACACATCTTAACACACATCGACGTCCAGTTTGGCCGGTGTTCTGCCGTATGTGGTTTTAAGATGCTGCGCGCTATCCACTGAGTCTCGTCGCGACTTTCCGGCCACGTGGCTTGTTAACTACAGACAACGAGCGCTGCTGACAGCCGCATTTAGGTCTTATTTGATTCACGGCGTATTTGGAAAAAAAAGACCGTCACTCCCTTCCGTAGATGAAGATGTTAATTTCTTGGCAAGCTTCATGGGAGAAGAGGAATTTAAATGGAGAGACAGCTGTGTTTTTATTTACTTAATTAAAAACGTGCGTCTTGGTGCTGATGCTTACGTAACGGACTGAACTCTGCAGTCTACACATCAGAGGACCGCTCCCAACAAGCACTCCTTCCCAACAACTTATTCCGAACTTGACCCATTCAACACACAAAAAATTGGACAGGTGCTAGTGGGACTCGCGCACTGGGAGTTCCGTACAAACTTAATTACGTGTGCAGACTAATCATCCTTTCCAGGAATCGAGGATCTCAACGATTTTTTCCTGTTGTCGATACTGATAAAGGCAAGATATCGGTCCCAGGGATTCCAAGACTTTCGAAAATGTTTTAAGTTCAAGTTTGAATCCGGTTAATAAATGACAAATGAAATATTATTTCGTGTGATATAATAACGAATTATCAATTTTCTGATTTTTTTTCCTTTATTTTTATCGTGAAAGTTTTGTTCCTGCCGAAATTAATGATTCTATGTCTAGGGCAAATACACTATAGGTTTTATGTGTGAGTTTGCAACTATCAACGTATAAGTAGTCATAGCTTTTGCTGGCATTGAATTAGAACCTTAACATTTTTACATCACCGAAGGACTGTAGACCTCAGTATGTGACATGAATTTCCACTTGATATATCTATTCGATCCTTAAAAAAAAAGGATCTTGACAGACGGACGAACGAATAGACAGTATGATAACAAACGACAAAAAAATCTTTTTTCGTGTGGTATAAAAACAAAATTAACAATTTACGGATTTACATTTTGTTTTAAAGTGGAATCTTGCTTCCTGCCTAATTTCATGAATCTAGTTCAACTAAATATGCTACAGGTTTTGATGACTGAGTTTGCGAGTATCAAAATAAGTCACATAAAAGGCCGTATCTTTTCAGTGCATTGACTCAGAGGTTACGTTTATAATATCGCCAGGGAAGCATAGACCTTCCTATGTTACATGAATTTCAACTTGATAGGGGGCTTAACAGACAGGCAGACATACAGACAGTCTCATAATAAATCTCAAAAACTTTTCTTCACACAAATTAACCATTTCCGGATTTTTTCCTTTGCTTTTAGCGTGAAAGTTTGCTTCTTGCAAATTTCATGATTCTAGATCAACGAAACCATGCATTTCCAAGGAAACTTTGCATCGTAAATAAGAATAACAAAGGTACTGCAATATCGTATTTATCCGTCTACACCGGATAAGCGACTTACAAGTAAAATGTTTCCCCTGTAGGGGGATACACACTGAAGCGCCATAGAAACTGGTATAGGCATACGTATTCAAGGGCAGAGATATGTAAAGAGACAGAAGACGGCGCTGCAGTCGGCGACGCCTATACAACACAAGTGTCTGGCGCAGTTGTTAGATTGGTTACTGCTGCTACAATGGCAGGTTATCAAGATTTAAGTGAGATTGAACGTGGTGTTATAATCGGCGCAGGAGCGATGAGACACAGCGTCTACGAGGTAGCGATTACGTAGGGATTTTCCCTTACGACCATTTCACGAGTGTACCGTGAATATCAGGAAGCCGGTAAAACATCAAATCTCCAACATCGCTGCGGCCGTAAAAAGATCCTGCAAGAACGGGACCAACGGCGCCTGAAGAGAATCGTTCAACGGTACAGAAGTGCAACCCTTCCGCAAATAGCTGCAGATTTCAATGCTAGGCTACCACCAAGTGTCAGCGTACGAGCCATTCAACGAAACATCATCGCTATGGGTTTTCGGGGCCGAAGACCCACTCGTGTACCCTTGATGACTGCACGACACAAAGCTTTAGTCCTCGTCTGGAGCCGGCCGCTGTGACCGAGCGGTTCTAGGCGCTTCAGTCCGGAACCGCCCGCTGGGCTTAAGTAGTTAGCATAACTACTTATGCTAACTACTTGAGCCCCATCTTATTCTGTTATTCGCTCCTGTGAACGTGTACGCGTTATGCAGGTCTTGGAGTCACTCACATCCATCTAGAAAGTATTTACTGTGGTTAACGAAGGCGATGTTGGCCTGATGTACTCGACGATGCCTTGTCTACACTGTCTAAAGGACCGTCCTAAGAAATACCGCCGGCCGGTGTGGCCGAGCGGTTCTAGGCGCTACAGTCTGGAACCGCAGGACCGCTACGGTCGCAGGTTCGAATCCTGCCTCGGGCATGGATGCGTGTGATTTTCTTAGGTTAGTTAGGTTTAAGTAGTTCTAAGTTCTAGGGGACTGATGACCTCAGAAGTTAAGTCCCATAGTGCTCAGAGCCATTTGAACCATTTAAGAAATACCAAATTAATATCAGCCTGAAGATGCCTCAATAATGTGAAACGCTTAGTTGATAAATAAAAAAACTAAAATTGCAACCAAAACCGTTTTCAACTAATACTACGAAAAAAGAAACAAAATAGAAACAGTGAACGGCCCAAGCTCGAGATGTGCAACATCGACTGCATCTGATAAGCCATGGCGGCGTTGTTATGTGATTGCGCTGTCAAACTGCGCAGGGGGAGATCTGTGTTCAAACCACCCTCGTGCCTCCCTCCCTTTTTTTTCTCTTCTACAGAATTATAAACTATCCGTCCGGTCATAGATGTGTGTGTTCGCTTTATTCAAATTTGTGTCTGTGTCGTGGTATAACGTCCATTTGCAACAACGAGGTACAATGAAGGGACCTCCGCACGTACGTACCTATTTGTTCTGAACAAGTAACGCATATTATGACTCTTGTGTTCCGTTTTAGAAGTTTTGACTCTTGAATTCCGTTGTTGTAACACAGTTCACACCCATTTATTTGTTGCTTTCGTTTCTGTGAATGTTGGTCTACAGAACATTTCGCTTGCTCTCACTATTCATCAGATTTACTTGCGACAGTAATATCTTATTACCACACGACCCATGTTCTATAACTATTGTATAGTATGACAACTGCCAAGACTGCAGAAGGAGAACAGATACATCAATGACCGGAGAGACAGTTCATAAATTTGCGGTGAAAAAATTGACTCAAGGGAGATCTGAACACAGATCTCCTGCTCGGCCGTCCTACACTGTGATCACTTACCGCAATGTCGCCATTCTGGTACGTCGCACAATGTTGCACATCTTAAGCTTGGACCATTCACTGTTTCCATTTTGCTTCTTTTTTCACAGTTCAGTGTATCTTCTTCTCGTTTTCATGCTCTGTCTGTGTTCTGTTTTTGACGGTCAATCCATCGGTCCATTTTACCACTAAATCTGAGAGAGGTGTGACGGCGAGTTTTCGTTGTAAGTCATCTATTTTGCGATCAACGTCGGGTTACGACACTATTGCACTCTGGCAACATTAATTCTCCTCGGAGTGTCCACACACGGGTAAGTCCATCGTGATGTTGTATGCAGAACTGGGACAATGTGACATTCCTGTGACCTGGGTTTTCGTAGAGTGCACCATTGTCGGTGCACCTCTCTCCATGACGCAGAGTCAGAGGAAGGTAAAACAATTGTCACCGTGTTCACAGACCTTGGAGCTTCAGACGTTGTCACATTGTCCGTGTGGGTACTTGTCTGGCCGCAAATAAGCGCGTTCCGTGGTTCGAAGCGACACCCACGAGAAAGACAAGTGGTGGCGGGCACGCAACAGCACGTGACACCGCACGTCTTACGAGTGCCAGCAGCCGTCTCAGCGGGGGATGAATAACTATTCAGACGAGTTTAATAATTTCTGACAACGCGTTTAAATGCATGCAAGCTCTCGATAGCATACGATAAAGTTAAGACCTTTAGTTGATATCTTTTCAATTACATATTGATTTCCCGTGGACCCTGCGCGGAGCCGAGCTATCGCGAAGTGTGGCGGACAAGCTGACTCGAGGCCTACGAGAAAGACAGGCCGCAGCGCGTACGTCACGAAGGTTGTCCTGCGCTCGCTCAAATCAGCAGACAAACTATGTTTCTACACCCGTTAACTCGTAACTAGGCGTTTCCGTAAAAACGAAAACTGAATCTTCTACTGGAATCCGCTATTATGGAATCTTACTGTAATTACTGATGGGAAGTCAATGGACCTACTTATAATTTGTACGGCTGTACTGACGTACAATAAAATAAAATCATGCTAAAATGATTATCAATTGCATAAGGCACCACTTCCAGCGTGTAATGAGTACTGTTAAGCAGAAGAGACTAAAAGCTATAATCAAGCCGTTATACCATTTATATCGAGTATTGATCTTAAATTAAATATTGCTGTAGTACTGTTAATCAGTAAGACTTCATAATAGAAGATTCCAGTGGAAGATGCAATTCTCGTTAGTACTTACACGCCCAGCTGGGAGTTAACAGATTTAGAAACGCATTTTGTCTGCTGAGCTGAGCGAGCGAGTTCAGGACTACCTTCGTGACGTACGCGCCGCGGCCTGTCTGCTGACTAGTGTGACGTCACATGTTCGTTGCGGGGCCCGTGTTACTAGTGGGCCCGGGCTGGAGGTATTACACGACACACCTATCGCGCATAAGTGTGCACCAGCGCCCTAAGCGCACACTTCTGGAAGTGCCAACTTTTTCCTTAGCTTTGTTATACGATGCACCTAACGTGTATGTCTGCCCCAGCTTCTCTAGTTACCTTGGTTAGCTCGTTGAGTGTGAAAGTTTTTTTTTTTTTTAACTGTTATTTACTCGTATTGAAACTCTCAGAGGTATAGCTTCATATTTATTAAGCAACCATTGCTATCTTGTGCAGTCAGAATGCAATTATGTTATGATTATACGGAACTATAGACTAATGTGTTCGTTTTATGCTACGCTCGTACAAGCAACTGATTATGTTTCACGACATCTTAGACATGGAGCACATAATTATCTATGCAGCATTTGCCGTGACTATGTCCTCCTTTGTTGTTAGGAGAAGTGCAGAACGACGACGTAATGCCAGGAGTAGGAATTCGGTTCGATCCTGGCTGGGAAGAAGGCCCTGTTAATGAAGGAGTTGAAACCCGAAGGTCCACATGAATTTAGGAACTTCGTCAGAATGGATGTGTCTTGTCGATCGGGATTGGCGCAGGTGACATAGTAATGAGCAAAGCTAATTTACAGTAGTGACATAGTGCGACTTCAAAGATGCAAAACGGCTTTTACATTCCTCACTGATCCCGGACAGCACAACTGCTTTGATCGTTGTGGCTATTCTCTCAGCTCTATTCTTTCTGACATCTTGAAATATTACAAAAAATGCAGTCAGATGGAACACATGCAGTACTTCCACCAATTAAGGTGATACGTGTACACTTCGAAAGTGAAATTACACTCATGCTCATAAATTAAGGATAATGCTGATACACGGTGAAACAACGGTGTGGTGGGCGGTTTGCGTGTTTAAATCACCTCGGAGTAAGACCTGCGGTCGTCGCACGGTGGCGCTGGCAGCAGTCCACATACTCAGAGGTGTGTTGGTGCATGTCAGAGGACGGTGCAGCGAGTAAGTGTGCAGACGTTTTCAGACGTGCTAATGGTGACTGTGTGTTGAAAATGGCTCAAAGAACTCATATTGATGACGTTATGAAGGGTAGAATACTAGGGCGACTGGAGGCCGGTCAAACACAGCAGGTCGTAGCATGGGCCTTCCGTGTACCACAAAGTGTGATCTCAAGATTATGGCAACGATTCCAGCAGACAGGAAACGTGTCCAGGCGCTACAGTACTGGACGTCCACAGTGTACAACACCACAACCCATCAATGCCCGCAAATGGCCACGGAGTACTGCAGGTAGCCTTGCTCGGGACCTTACCGCAGCCACTGGAACAGTTGTCTCCAAACACACAGTCTACAGACGACTGAACAGACATGGTTTATTCGCCCAGAGACCCACAAGATGCATTCCACTGATCCCTGGTCACAGGAGAGCCCAAAAAGCCTGGTGTCAAGAACACAGTACATGGTCATTGGAACAGTAGTCCCAGGTCACGTTCACGGACGAGTCCAGGTATAGTATGAACAGTGATTCTCACGGGGTTTTCATCTGGCGTGAACCAGGAACCGGACACCAACCCCTTAATGTCCTTGAGAGGGACCTGTATGGAGGTTGTGGTTTGATGGTGAGGGGTGGGATTATGATTGGTGCACGTACCCCCTGCATGTCTTTGACAGAGGAACTGTAACAGGTCAGGTGTATCGGGACGTCATCTTGCACCAGTGTGCCTGCCTTTTCCGGGGTGCAGTGTGTCCCACTTTCCTCCTGATGAATGATAACGCACGGCCCCACCAAGCTGCCATCGTGGAGGAGTATCTTGAAACAGAAGATATCAGGCCAATGGAGTGGCCTGCCTGTTCTCCAGACTTAAACCCCATCGAGCACGTCTGGGATACTCTCGGTCGACGTATTTCTGCACGTCTTCAAACCCCTAGAACACTTCAGGACTCCGACAGCACTGGTGCAAGAATGGGAGGCTATACCCCAGCAGCTGCTCGACCACCTGATCCAGAGTATGCCAACCCGTTGTGCGGCCTATGTTCGTGTGCATGGTGATCATATCACATACTGATGTCGGGCTACATGCGCAGGAAACAGTGGCGTTTTGTAGCACGTGTATTTCGGGACTGTTTTCTCAACTTACCACCAATACCGTGGACTTACAGAACTGTGTCATGTGTATTCCCCGTGTGCCTATGCTATTAGCGCCAGCTTTGTGTAGTGCCACGTTGTGTGGCACCACAGTCTGCAATTATCCTTAATTTATGAGCATGAGTGTATATGCACACGTAGGTAAAACATATGAACTCAGTATTAAACATTTGTAGATGTACCTCATTATGATATAGCATATGTAGAGGATCATACACGGGTCGATATGTTTTCCCCTCTGTACGCCTCAATAAGCGCGCATATACTTTCTTAGTTTCATCCCATTTCTACATTAAGTAATTATTATTATGTATAAAGCTTTTATCAAAGCCAATACTAAAAAGAGCATTTTCATTTGTATTATCACCGTATTTATACAAAATTACTCACTAAAAACTGTGTAGAATATCTCGAGCAGTGGCCAGAAGAGTCCTCAAGAGCTGACATATTTGTCGTCTGCTGACAACATGTGAAGCCAATAACAAGCACAAAGCTGCGTTCTGCGCATACAACTCTTCTACTGCGCATGTGCGGATCCACTGTGGAATAGAATGGTTCCTATTTCTCCCCGGCGGATAAACCGTATGCTGGAATCGCAGGTTCATTCGTTCTACCGCTAGGTGGCATGCCGTCTACATGTGACTTGTACACATTAGGTGCGTCGTGTAATATCGGCTTAAGATCGGGCGTGGCTCAGTGAATAGTACGTCTGTCCTCTCAGGAGCTAGTCGTGCGGACCTCTTGATACGCTGCATGGTATCGAGCGTGGCCCTCCTGAACCAATCGATTCCATTTTCGTACGCCGATGAATGCGAGCAGCAATATTGGAGAACACTAAATCGCAGTCTTGACAGGCCACGATCCCATCTCAGTCGAAGTCCGACAGTAGCTGATGGATGTTTTCCTTCATGCGTGATCTCTTCACAAGCAGCCGACATTCAGATTCAGTTTCTGAATGAAAAATTTTCTGCGTCATCTTTCGTTGTATACAGAATGTGGAGGGCATTACTCCTACCACCTTTGTGCAGCACACTTCATACCATTTCTTCGTTTGCTGCACGCCACCACCATGATTGCAATTTTCTTGGCTAATACCGTACGTATGTGATGAGTCGTGAGAACGCAACAATCCATTTATTTCGTGAGTGGTTCAAGATGTCGAAACGAAGTTTTCGGCAACTTGCAGTACACAGAGGGTTACGTAATTTTACTGCATGCTTAATCCCCTTAAGTTTTTATCAACCGACACATTGAAGCAAGTATATTTTTAATGGAACAATATGTCTTTTTTAATGGCTCTTGATAAGACGAGTACAGTGACTGAAAGCTTGTTAATGTAGGCCTTGTAACTTTCTGAACAGGCTCGGAGAAACCTGCCAAAATTGAATGAGAAGGCGGCCAGGAACGGCTATTGCGCTGTAAACTACGTAGAATAAGGGTCTCCTGGCAGGCTCTGTCCTTGTATCAAGGCTTCCAATTTTTGATTTGTGTGCACTCAGGAACAGCAAGAAATTTGTCCCTATCGGCAACTCATTTCCGCTTTAATACTCCATGCGGGCACACATCCACATTAATGGTGAGATGCTAGACATGCTACTTATACAGGGTGTTCAAAAAGTGTGAATTTTTGAGAGGTGGTAGTACTCATCGAAATAAGAAAAATAAGTCCAGTAATCTTGGGTTCGGAAACGCATACTTTCCTAAATAAACACGTGTTTATAGGAAGGTCTGCGCTACTGCTGGTACTGATATTAGCACAGTCGTTGCATTGGTGCTCCGTCAAATGTTTCTACAGGGTATTATGTCTTACTCACAGTACTCTACCTTCCATTAGGGATCAATTGCGTGGTTCGAGTCGTGTTGTAGGCTACGTTGGTTTCCGTCGTGTTTGTGTGCCTTATTGTACAGTATTGCCGACCATGGGTCGGCAAACAATCTAAACAAGAACCCTAAAAAGTTTTGGTCATATGTAAAATCGGTAAGCGGATCTAAATCCCCTATTCAGTCACTCGTTGACCACGATGGCACCGAAACAGAGGACGACCGAAGAAAGGCAGAAATACTGAATTCAGTGTTCCGAAACTGTTTCACTGCGGAAAATCGTAACACGGTCCCTGACTTCAGCCGTCGCACAGACGTCAAAATGGAAAATATTGAAATAAACGATATCGGAATTGAAAAACAACTGTTATCACTTAGTAGCGGAAAAGCATCCGGACCAGACGAGATACCCTTAAGATTCTACAGTGATTATGCTAAAGAACTTGCCCCCTTTCTATCAGCAATTTATCGTAGATCGCTGGAAGAACGTAAAGTACCTAGCGACTGGAAGAAAGCACAGGTCGTTCCCATTTTCAAGAAGGGTCATAAATCAGATGCGAATAATTATAGGCCTATTTCGCTTACGTCAATCTGTTGTAGAATAATGGAACATGTCTTGTGTTCTCGTATTATGACGTTCTTAGATAATACAAATCTCCTTCATCATAACCAACATGGATTCCGCAAACAGAGATCATGTGAAACTCAGCTCGCCCTATTTGCCCAAGAAATTCACAGTGCCGTAGACACTGGCGAGCAGATTGATGCCGTATTCCTGGACTTCAGGAAGGCATTTGATACGGTTCCGCACTTACGTTTAGTGAAAAAAATACGAGCTTACGGAATATCGGACCAGGTTTGTGATTGGATTCAGGATTTCCTAGAAGAAAGAACACAACATGTCATTCTTAACGGTTCAAAATCTGCAGATGTAGAGGTAATTTCGGGAGTACCGCAGGGAAGCGTGATAGGACCTTTATTGTTTACAATATACATAAATGACTTAGTTGACAACATCGGTAGCTCCGTGAGGCTATTTGCAGATGACACGGTTGTCTACAAGAAAGTAGCAACATCAGAAGACTCGTACGTACTCCAGGAGGACCTGCAGAGGATTAATGCATGGTGCGACAGCTGGCAGCTTTCCCTAAACGTAGATAAATGTAATATAATGCGCATACATAGGAGCAGAAATCCATTCCAGTACGATTATGCCATAGGCGGTAAATCATTGGAAGCGGTAACGACCGTAAAATACTTAGGAGTTACTATCCGGAGCGATCTGAAGTGGAATGATCACATAAAACAAATAGTGGGAAAAGCAGGCGCCAGGTTGAGATTCATAGGAAGAATTCTAAGAAAATGTGACTCATCGACGAAAGAAGTAGCTTACAAAACGCTTGTTCGTCCGATTCTTGAGTATTGCTCATCAGTATGGGACCCTTACCAGGTTGGATTAATAGAAGAGATAGACATGATCCAGCGAAAAGCAGCGCGATTCGTCATGGGGACATTTAGTCAGCGCGAGAGCGTTACGGAGATGCTGAACAAGCTCCAGTGGCGGACACTTCAAGAAAGGCGTTACGCAATACGGAGAGGTTTATTATCGAAATTACGAGAGAGCACATTCCGGGAAGAGATGGGCAACATATTACTACCGCCCACATATATCTCGCGTAATGATCACAACGAAAAGATCCGAGAAATTAGAGCAAATACGGAGACTTACAAGCAGTCGTTCTTCCCACGCACAATTCGTGAATGGAACAGGGAAGGGGGGATCAGATAGTGGTACAATAAGTACCCTCCGCCACACACCGTAAGGTGGCTCGCGGAGTATAGATGTAGATGTAGATGTAGATGGGTAGGTACCATGGTCTTTTACCTTCTTCCAAACGCGGATTCTCTTACTTGTTTACTGTTATCGCGCCGTGTGTACGTACAAATGGTGTAGTATATTTACATTTTGTGTCTTCCACCACTTGTTAGCAATGGAAGACTACTACTCGACAAGTGAAATAGCAGATATGATATTTTGCTATGCTTTAGCAAATGGACGTAGCCTGCGAGCCCGTGCCCTCTACGCTGAAATATAACCACAGCATAGTATGTCCCCTGGTAAGCTTTTCGGTAGACTTCACCAGTGTCTGAGGGACACAGGTATTCTTCCACTACGGAAGACTGACAGTGGAAGGCTCCCTACAATCCGAACGCCTGACATGGATGAGCGTGTGCTACATTCAGTGGAAGAAACTCCTGGGATCAGTGTGCGACGATTAGCAGCAGCAGAAGACGTGTTTCAACCTCTCATCTGAGTGGGGGGGTACTTCATGAACAATTGCTGCGTTCAGGCCCTAAGGCCACAGAATCATCATGGCAGCCGCTGATCCACTGTTTATATCCAAGATTTTATTTACCGATGAAGCAGGGGTCACAAGAGATGCAGTTGTGAATTTCCATAACGAGTATGTGTGGTCAAATATAAATCCCGCAATACATTCAGGAAAGAGGGCATCAACACCGACTCTCAATCAAAGTTAGGGCAGTCGTACTTGGCGATAGGTTAATAGGGCCATCGTGCTACCACAATGGTTAATTGGGGCACATTATCTGGACTTTCTCATTAATGTATTGCCTACCTTGCTGGAGGCTGTGCCACTGTAACAACAAATACAAAGGTGGTTCACGCATGATGGTGCACCAGCACACTTTCGTCACAACGTGCGCGAACGAACATCTGACACAGACATTTCAGGACCGCTGGATTGGTCGGTAGGGGGAGGGGAGGGAGGGGGGGAGGAGGAGGGCACACCTTGGCCTGTTCGTTCCCCAGACCTCAATCCTCTAGACTTCAGGTTAGGGGGACACTTTAAGAAATTAGTCTACGCCATGCCAATCAACGATGTGCGGACACTACAGGGTCGCGTCTTCAATGCGTACCAGCAGGTACAGCAACAACCAGGTATACTTCAAAGCGTGCTGCATTCCTTATCCCCGAGGCCAGAGGGTTGCATTGTCATGAACGGATGCCACGTTGAACACCTCTTGTAAACACTAGAGATGGACGAACTCGTTCAATCTTGGGAACTAGTTCACTGGTGATCGCTCTTTTTTGGGAACCGTTCATTTTTACTCGTTCACCGTTCAGCTGTGCTTGGTATATGGTTGTTATGAAAAATTGAAAATTTGTAGCATAGGTGACTGAAGATGGAAGGCGCCAAGAGGGGGCACTTGCCTCCCTCCTGGAGTACTGAATTTTTATTCATAGCAGAATTCTCACCGTTATGTGGCTGAACGCAGTGAAATAATATAAGGTGGCGCACGAAAAAAGCGGCCCCGAGTACAGACTGCTCACCAAGCACGCACGACTTGTTGACCTCTACAAGCAGAATAGATAAACATGTAATAATTAGGCAGTGAGGAAATAAGAAATAAGCTGATGCAAACGACTTCGAAACAATAGACGACGACTGATGGGCGGCAATGTGCAGTCTAGTACTCGGGGCCGATTTTTCGTGCGCCACCCTGTACTAATGAAATAATGTTGCAGAAGTTATCACTTTCTCTTTACAAAATGTGACACCTGACACTCGATTATGAGTGCGGGCTTCATTCGGTTGTAAGTCGGTCTGCCTTCCATGACAATGAACATGCCCTTTTACCTTGGATAAAAAAAAAGACGGAAAATGGCCACTCGTGTGTGCCGTGTGCCGACTTCCTTTGCCTGTGTAATAATAAAAAAAATCTTGCATTTTTACAAGTATTTCTTCTGCTGTTTATCGAAATAGTGAAGTAAGCTGATATGCCATTCTGTTACCTGAAAAAATGTATGTATTACATGCCACGTAATTTGTATGTAATTTACGTAATTATAAAATACATTTTAATTACCGGTCGTGGACGCTGAATAGAATATGAAAAGAACCAGAAGTTCAGCGTTCAAAAAAGGTTTGAAACAGATCTAGGATGGGCGTGCGCAGCGAACGAAACGAACAACTCGATACTGAAGTAACTATGAGACGGCAGTGGAAATGCGACGAGTGGCCGACTCCGGCCGTTTCCCGATCCCGGGAACTATAAGTAGAAAGAGGCGACCGAAGTGAACTATGAAAGACCGTTTCTTAAAATTCGTCGCTCGCTCCTTCCGTTCATCTTGGTGAACCATTCCTTTGGACCCGTTAGTTCGCGAACGACCCATCTCTAGTGAAACGTGTTTATCGCAGTATGCATTTCCGGACCCCTGTTTACTGGGCTTATCTCAGAAAGTATGCATTTCTAGATGCACGTTTATTGGACTTAGTTTTCTTGTTTCTATGAGTACTACCTCATCTCAAAGTAGTCGACATTTTTTTGGACAGCCTCTACATGCTGTCTGATCAAAAAATAGATGTTTCACGTGTCAGAATATTAGGCCGGTGTAGTGATGTTTATCCTTACTGCTTATGTCCGACGTGTCAGACGGTTGCATTATTTAGGAATTAGCAGGACACTAGAGTGAACGAGTGGGTTGAACCTCAGACTGAGGTCAAGGAAGAAGAATGCAACTGACAGTGCACGTGAAGACTTTGTCTGCTGACTATGAAAATCCTGAGAGGCATTAGGGCCTACTAAGGTTACGAAAAGTGTGCTCTTTGCCGGTGAAGGAAATTTTCATAACCACGGTATTGTAAATTTACGTGACATGCACTACTGGGAAACACAAAGCCCACAATGGCTTCTTCAGGTACCGGGTGGTGCTACTCACGGAGGTCCAGTACGGGCTGTAATCGGCGTATGGCAGTGAAACTTGTTAGGCACGCTAATGCATTCGTGTGAAACTGATTTACTCTGGAAAAGATTAGTTCCAATTTTGGCCACCAGGTGCAAATCTGGTGCTGTCCAGCATCTTAATGACGTCGCCGGTGCTCATATTGAACAAACTGTGTAGGCACCGTTAATTAGAAAATAAATTTTATGCCTTTCTCACTTGTTTGACATTATCGGCGCACGTCCCCTTGGTAATGCATTACATGTGGAAACATTTCTACACATCTTTCTTGAACTCACAGCGCCAATTTTGCACCTGGTGGCTGGAATTGGAATAAATTTTTTCTAGCACAAATCCAATCCGCATTAACACAATAGAATATCTACCTCGTTTCGCTTCCATACAATAATTACAGCCCACACTGGATCTCTCTGAGTAGCTGCACTTTAATTATAACTACCCGATAGAACGAGAACGGCCGAGGAGGTAATCCGTGGTGCGACATCGTAGAATCCTCACTGTAGGACTTTACTTCATTCCAGCCGTGTTGAATGAAAAGGGGTACGTACATTTCCTTACTGAAATTCTAGCCATTGTTCCAGAAAATACGCTACTGGTTAAGCGATAGCGTGTGTGGTTCCCACATGTCAGCCGTCTGGCTCATTCTTCATGTTTTGTAAAGCAAATATCAAATGAAAAAGTTCGTGATTGTTGGATAGGACGGCGTGCTACAGCAAAATGGCCCACCAGGTGTCCAGATTTCACGTCTCTTGATTTATTTTTACGAATACCGTCCGCCAAGGTGCGCAAGCCACACCAGATGACGCGTGACGACGAATCGCCTCCACTTCAGCCGCTGAAATCTCATCTGTTCGTCTTCTGGTATCTCTCTAACGGCGAGTGCAAGTATGCCATACAGTCGATGTGAAGCATTTGAGTACTTGCTTTAAGTGAACCTATGGTTTTCCTTAGGAAAGTTTTTATTTATAGCCGAGGGGTAGTCACCAAATCACTACTAGCTAGGGTATAGCCACCTATGGTAAACTAACATACACTAACAAGCGACAAACGTCGGCAAGCCCCTGCATATCAGCAACACTCACTGGTAATTACCAGCTGCTATTAGAGCCGACCAACAGGCCACAGCAGGGACACCGACGAGCTCGCCCACTGACGCACAAACAATTCGCCAACATCACCCTACACTGTGCATCCGATATATGACCTAACGGACACAAAAAACGATAATAAACCTAACTGTTGCAGGTTCCTGACGCTGAACGAGAGCTCCACACCGGCACCCAGTGACAGCCTCCGAGCAACACCACCACACAACGTCAAAGGTATCGACATGCGTGATACCCATTACTAACAAAGCCTACCCTTGCGCGACCTATTGCAGGCAGCAAGACATCCGCTACTGCTCTTACCACCCGACCTAACTATCGCAGAGGTTTTTTCCCTTGTCTCTTGCCTTGGCACTTTTTTTCCTCTGCCTTTCAAATCGCTACCCTTCGTTCGACTTCGACCCAATCTATCTCCAGATGAGCGCGTATTAATGGTAAACCTTAACCAGACGTACGCAAACATCGCAGTACCCCCATCCTGCGACACCTCACTTTAGTGAAAACTAACCCTTATGCAGAGATGGCAGTAGACCTATTGAGTTGGCCTTCATGCCGGTGTGGGCGTGGAGGGGCTCCACCTCTATTTTTCTTTACCAAATCACTGTGAGTAAAATACGTGTATATATTGAAGTGTTGGCAGAAGAGCCAACACCGTGTTGCTAGAGGAGGCCGAAATGGACGCTTTTAAGCTCACGTAGATTGGCGTGAGGTCTGGAACAAGGTAAAGTAATTATCCTATAAAGAAAAGAACGTAGTTCTTGGAATACTTAACTTTAATCCATAATTGGAGAACATCGCTCTTGTTTGTACATGCTTCACACGATAAATGGTTCAAATGGCTCTGAGCACTATGGGACTTAACTACTGAGGTCATCAGTCCTCTAGAACTTGGAACTACTTAAACCTAACTAACCTAAAGACATCCCACACATCAATGCGCGAGGCAGGATTCGAACCTGCGACCGCAGCGGTCGCGCGGTTCCAGACTGTAGCGCCTAGAACCGCTCGGCCACTCCGACCGGCACACACGATAAATATCAAATGCTATGGCGCCTTGCTAGGTCGTAGCAAATGACGTAGCTGAAGGCTATTCTAACTATCGTCTCGGCAAATGAGAGCGTAATTTGTCAGTGTAGCTTCGCTAGCAAAGTCTGCTGTACAACTGGGGCGAGTGCTAGGAAGTCTCTCTCTAGACCTGCCGTGTGGCGGCGCTCGGTCTGCAATCACTGACAGTGACGACACGCGGGTCCGACGTATACTAATGGACCGCGGCTGATTTAAAGGCTACCACCTAGCAAGTGTGGTGTCTGGCGGTGACACCACATATATACTCGAGTATTACACTGAGTTCCAATTTCCAATAGTAACTACTGTATATTCACACTTCTTCGGCAACAAATGTTCCACTTTGAAATGCATTTGAGCGTCTCTGGGCAAAGACGAGTCAGACGCAGTTTACGTATACTCGGAATGTAACATGGTAGTACGATTTTTTCCCTCGTCAGGCCGATTTTCGTTATGAAAAATACACGGACGACGCCTGTATTTTCGTGGTGGCAAATAAGCAGACTCTGGGCACGCGTAAATGGCAAACCATGTGATGAGAATCCAGCTATTACCACAAACATTGTTCCCTTAAACATAAGGATATACAGACATTTGAAATAGTTGTCGTAAGCCCTATCCAGCACGCTGGAAGTTTACACACTATCTCATCACAAGTATCTGAATACCTAGTAGTTAATATTAGTACAGGATGTGTCCACCCTACGCCTTTATGGTGGATTGAACTATGCTGGGAATGTTTTCAAGAGGCATCTGACTGACTAGAGAAATGGGCACCCATTCTTTTTCAAGAGCAGACATCAGATAAGGTAGCGATGCTGGACGTTGGTGTCTGGAGCGAAGTCGAGGTTCTAGCTCATTCCAAAGATGTTCCCTTGGGTTCAGGTCGGGACTCTTGGCAGGCCAGTCCATTTCAGAAATGTTACTGTCAACAATTCATTGCCACACCGTAACTGCTTCGTGACAGGGTGCATTGTCACGCTGATACAGTCATTGTCTCCGAACTGTTCGTCTACTAGAACGCTAGTACACCACACAATGCTGTAAAAATTTGCATATCCATGCGTATTTAGCGTTTCCTTAAGCACAGTAAGGTAACCATACCCTAACCACGAAAAACACCCCCACACCGTAACACCATCCTCTCCGTACTTCACTGTTGGCACTACACATGATGGCAGGTGCATTGTCTTGGCATTCACCAAACCCAAATCCTTCCACATGACTTCCACACGGTATAGCACAGTTCACCGCTACAAACCATTCGTTTCCAGTCGTCCAGCGTCCAACGGTGTCGCTCCTTACATGGCCTCAAACGTCGCTTACCACTGACAACAAAAACGTTTGGTTAACGACTGTGCAGCTGGACTGCTGGTAGCGATTTGGAACTCATGAGTAATCTGTTCTGCTGACTTCATGCGATTTCTTACATCCACCTCACGCAATTCTCGACGGTCCCTGTCCGCCAGTACATGCTGTCTGTCTGGTGGTGGTTTAGGTGTGGTTGTTTCTTCGCGTTTCCACTTCACAATTACATCATCAGCAATCGACTTGGGCAGCTTTAATAGAGTTCGTTCAAAATGGTTCAAATGGCTCTGAGCACTATGGGACTTAACAGCTTAGGTCATGAGTCCCCTAGAACTTAGAACTACTTAAACCTAACTAACCTAAGGACATCACACACATCCATGCCCGAGGCAGGATTCGAACCTGCGACCGTAGCAGTCCCGCGGTTCCGGACTGTAGCGCCTAGAACCGCACGGCCACCCCGGCCGGCTTTAATAGAATTGAAATGACTCTCATGGATCTGATAGTCAGGTAACATCTAATGACTAGTCCTTGTTCGGACCTCTCCGGACCGATCCATTCTGCTGTTACTGCTTCGCCGGCCGCTGCGACCGAGTGGTTCTAGGCGCTTCAGTCCTTAACCGCGCTCCTGCTACAGTTCCAGGTTCGATTCCTGCCTCGGGCATGGATGTGTGTGATGTCCTTAGGTTAATTAGGTTTAAGTAGTTCTAAGTCTAGGGGACTGATGACCTCAGATGCGAAGTCCCATAGTGCTTAGAGCCATTCGAACCATTTGCTACTGCTTCCGTACTGACGGAACAGTACTCCTCACCTCCCTTTATAACGGGGTGTCCACCTCTCGTGGCGTCTAGAGATGAATTCCACATCACACACAAGCGCCGGGATACTTTTGATCAGATAGTGTACTTCTATTTACAAAACTCGCATATCCTTTATGAAATTAGGCCAAGAGGAAACACATTCTGTCTTAGTACCGTAGGCCTATCTTCTTGTTCCATGTGACGACGGAGCCTGACATTAGTGGCTCGCTTGATGGTGTTGGCATCTTGGTAGCCGATTCCGGCGACCTTGTATATCAATTTTAGCGAATTTCTCGGATGCTTTCGCGAAAAATTTTACACAAAAGTTAGCAAGAGTTATATCACCGTCCTAGTCTTTTCAAGAGCTTTCGAATGCCGTTAAACACTCACATAGTTCTGTTAAAAAATACTTGCTATAGTATGTCGGTTGACAGAAGAGTTAAGAGGATTAACCACAAAACAAAATTACGTGCCCTTCCCCGTACTATGATTTGCCATAAATGTCGTTTCTATGTCCTGGTTCGTCCACAAAATACAAAGGGTGCTACATCTGAACGAGGCTCACCTTTTGTCTGAGATATAATTATCCGCAGGCCATTCATATTCTGGAAGTGGGCCATGTATTGATAGGTGAGACTGTTAAGGGAAACATGCTATAAACTGTAGTGACTCCACAAGCAGATGATTATTGTCTTCGCAAGCAGAGAATACAGCATACTTAACGGTATGTAAGATAGGAAAAACATAGCACTACGATAATGAGAAAAATACCTACATTCTTCGACACGGTGAGTATTAAGCAAATTACCAGTTTGGTAGGCTACATTCAAAGTGAATTAACTTCAGAACGCCGAACATAGATTCTTTAAGCTCGTTTCTGTGAGTAAATATTTGCTGTTAACAATTTGCATTAAAAGTTTCCCAGTTTTGAGGACGAGTGTACGCAGCAATGTATTCGCCCTTACAGCAGCGTCGTTGCTACGACGAAAAACCAAGCTAGCGACTGTTTGGGGTGACGATCACCAGGACCAGCTTTAGTCACGGGCGCTTCAGGAAGCACCTCCATCGTAGTGGCCTGACTGCTCATTCACTATTTACATGTGGAGAAAAGATGAAATCAACGACCTACTTTTTCTGGCTGCCTAAATCGTTTCGTTTTGACCAGCGCTTTGTTACGAAATATGGTGACATTTCTGTCCTTATTGCCATTTTCAACAGAAGTATTGTTATTACGACTGAATTACAGTGTGAATCTGATAGTATATAGAAATATGTTCACAATAGAAGCTAACTTACACTTGTGAGTCATAGCACTTTGGTGTGACGTCATAAGCGCGTGACTGCGTGTGAGATCGCTCTCTAAGTTTTCATCTATTTTTAGGTTTCAGATATATATTTTAACTCTTTTTGTGATAATATTTACTATATAAGTGACTTATTAGTGGTTTCTTTATTCACCTTTGCGTTTCTTGTGTTGTGGCCTGATATTTGTGAGTGTTTCGTATCGAGCAACTTAACCTCTTACCCGTGTTTACATTCCGCGCTGACCAGTTGCAGCTGTAGCGGCGCATCGAAAGCTAAGTACTAATTAATTGTTTGTGTATAGTAGTTTATTTAGGAACTTTAGTAGTCTTCAACCGGTGTTCTTGGTGTTTTCCGGTGAAATAACTTCAGAAGAAATTTTTGCAAACTGCTTTCAGTTTCGTTACTGTCATTAGACGTTTGATTTTCTTTCTGTGTTAGTATTTTGTTATATTCTCATTTGTTGTTGATTAATACTGTCAATAATAGTAGTTACTTCCCTTGTAGAGCAAGTTTGTGATAATTGTAGTCAGTTTTTAACATCTTCTTATTGTAGTAGCGGAACTTAGATAAAGTTGTTTTCTTGTTTCAATAATTGTAAAATTTTACCATGAGTGAGAAGTGTGGGCTTTGCCGTAGGTTCGTGAGTAGTGGATTGCGGTGTGAGACTTGTTCGAAGTATTTTCACTGGGGGGAATGCAGTGGGGAAGCCAGTGGGCATTCTGGTGAGATCCTCTCCTGGAACTGCAGGTTATGTAGCAAGAGTAAGTTGATAGAGGAGCAGGAGCGTAAGATCTGTGCCCTTCAGGTGCAGTTGAAAAACGCACAGGAGGAGCTAGATAGGATGAGGAGGGAGAAGGGGGTTGGGGAATGGGAGCTGGCTGTTGGCAAGAGATCTGCTAGGAGAAGGAGATTTTCAGATAGTTTTACTATTGGTGTTTGTAATAGATATGACCAACTGTCAGAGTCTAGTGGAGAGGAATCTCTAGTAGCTGTAGATGTAGGAAGTATGCAGCAGACCTCAGCAGTTACGGTGGCTAGGACAGTTGCAAAGTCTAAGAGAAAGAAGAAGGTTCTGCTGTTAGGTAGTTCTCATGGTAGAGGTGTAGGTCAGCAGTTGCAGGAAGTTTTGGGGAGTGAGTACCAGGTCACCAGCATTGTGAAGCCTAATGCAGGATTGGCTCAGGTGACTTTTAACATAGGGGGGTTATGTAGGGATTTTACTAAAGAGGATCAGGTAGTGATTGTGGGTGGGGCTGGTAATAGTATTGATAGGGATGGGGAGTATGACATAGATGGTGACCTGGAAAAGATAGCCACTCAGACTGGCAACACGAATGTGCATTTCGTGGAACTGTTTCAGCGTCACGATCGGCCTCATCTTAATACAGCCGTCAGGCGTAATAACATGAGACTTGGGGGTGCGCTGATGACGGAAGGCATGAGTCACATTTCAGTGGTGTCGGTGGAGTCTATCAGTAGGACGGGTTTCACTAGACATGGCCTGCACCTCAACAGGTATGGGAAGGGGAGGTTGGCAAAACTTATAGGTGACAGCATAGGTGGGGGTGGTGGGATCACTCATGGGAAAATTCCGGTAGTTGTGGGTGTTAGAGCTGTACCTTTTTTAGATTGAAGTCAGCTGATAGGTATTCCTGCTTAAGGGAAGTCTCTCTAACAAAGAAACCACTTTCTACAAAGCTTGGGTATCCGATTAATGAGGGAATTAGTATATTTCATCAAAATATACAAGGTATTAGAGATAAAGTTAGTGAACTGCTTATAGATGTTGACTCTGAAATTATTGGTATATCTGAACACTTCTTAAATAAGGAGATAATTCAGAGGCTTCCTTTACCAGGATACAGGTTGGCTGGCAGCTTTTCTAGGAGCTCTTTGCGGTGTGGGGGAGTAGCCATGTATGTGAAAAACGGTATCCCATTTGAGTCAATTGATGTTTCAAAGTACTGCACTGAAAAGGTGTTTGAATGTTGTGCAGGTGTGGTTAAATTTAGTGGAGCTAAACTTCTTACTGTTGTTATTTATAGATCCCCAGACTCCGATTTCACAACATTTTTGCTAAAGCTAGAGGAGGTTCTTGGTTCACTTTATAGGAAATACAAAAAGTTAGTTATATGTGGTGACTTCAATATTAATTGTATAAGTGATTGTGCAAGGAAAAGGATGCTGGTAGACCTCCTTAATTCATATAATCTTATGCAAACCGTATTCTTTCCAACGAGAGTGCAAGGGAACAGTAGAACAACAATAGACAATATTTTTGTTCATTTGTCATTATTAGAAGGGCATTCTGTTAGCAAAAAGGTGAATGGCCTTTCAGATCATGATGCACAAATTTTAAGTCTAAAAGATTTTTTTGCTGCAACACATGTTAAATACAGTTACCAACTTTTTAGGAAAGCTGATCCAGTTGCTGTACAGACTTTTGTAAACCTTATCAAGGAACAAGAGTGGCAAGATGTTTATAGTGCTGATACAGTAGACGATAAATATAACGCTTTCCTCAAGACTTTTCTCGTACTCTTTGAAAGTTGCTTTCCGTTAGAACGTTCAAAACAGGGTACTAGCACAAACAGGCAGCCTGGGTGGCTGACTAAAGGGATAAGAATATCTTGTAGAACAAAGTGGCAATTATATCAAAACGTTAGAAACAGTCAAAATCTAAATGCAGCAGCCCATTACAAACAGTATTGTAAGGTGCTTAAAAAAGTTATTAGGAAGGCAAAAAGTATGTGGTATGCAGATAGAATAGCAAAGTCTCAGGATAAAATTAAAACCATATGGTCAGTCGTAAAGGAAGTGGCTGGTCTGCAGAGACAGGTCGAGAATATAGAACCAGTGCGTAGTGGGGATGTCCGTGTTACTGATAAGTCGCAAATATGTACAGTACTTAATAATCACTTTCTGAATATAGCAGGTGAACTAAATAGAAACCTAGTCCCAACAGGGAATCATATAGCGCTCTTAGAAAAAAGTGTTCCGAGACTGTTACCTGAAATGCTCCTCCATGATACTGACAAGAGGGGGATTGAGTTAATAATTAAATCACTAAAGACCAAGAACTCTCATGGATATGACGGGGTATCTAGCAGAATACTGAAGTATTGTTCCACGTATGTTAGCTCAGTACTTAGCCATATCTGTAACTTTTCCTTTAGGAGTGGTCGGTTTCCTGACCGATTAAAGTACTCGGTAGTGAAGCCACTTTATAAAAAGGGAGACAGGGATAATGTTGACAATTATAGACCTATTTCTATGCCATCGGTGTTTGCTAAAGTTATCGAGAGGGTTGTGTATACAAGGTTACTGCAGCATTTAAATTCACATAATTTGCTGTCAAATGTACAGTTTGGTTTTAGAAATGGCTTAACAACTGAAAATGCTATAGTCTCTTTTCTCTGTGAGGTTTTGGACGGATTAAATAAAAGGTTGCGAACGTTAGGTGTTTTCTTTGATTTAACGAAGGCTTTTGACTGTGTTAACCACAAAATATTACTGCAGAAGTTGGAACATTATGGAGTAAGGGGAGTAGCTTACAATTGGTTCGCCTCCTACTTTAAGAACAGAAAGCAGAAGGTAATCCTCCGCAATATTGAGAGTGGTAATGATGTTCAGTCCCAATGGGGCACTGTTAAATGGGGCGTTCCCCAAGGGTCGGTGCTGGGGCCACTGCTGTTTCTTATTTATGTAAATGATATGCCTTCTAGTATGACAGGTGATTCAAAAATATTTCTGTTTGCTGATGACACCACCTTGGTAGTGAAGGATCTTGTGTGTAATATTGAAACATTATCAAATAATGTAGTTCATGATATAAGTTCGTGGCTTGTGGAAAATAATTTGATGCTAAATCACAGTAAGACTCAGTTTTTACAGTTTCTAACCCACAATTCAACAAGAACTGACATTTTAATCAGACAGAATGGGCATGTTATAAGCGAGACGGAACAGTTCAAGTTCCTTGGCGTATGGATAGATAGTAAGCTGTTGTGGAAAGCCCATGTTCAGGATCTTGTTCAGAAACTAAATGCCGCTTTATTTACCATTAGAACAGTATCTGAAATAAGTGACATTTCAACACGAAAAGTAGTATACTTCGCATATTTTCGTACGCTTATGTCATATGGTATTATTTTTTGGGGTAATTCTTCTGATTCAAAAAGGGTATTTTTGGCTCAAAAACGGGCTGTTCGAGCTATGTATGGTGTAAGTTCGAAAACCTCTTGTCGACCCCTATTCAATAGTCTGGGAATTTTGACATTGCCCTCACAGTATGTATTTTCTTTAATGTCGTTTGTTGTTAGCAATATTAGCTTATTCCCAAGAGTTAGCAGCTTTCACTCAGTTAATACTAGGCAGAAATCAAATCTACATGTGGAATGCACTTCCTTGACTCTTGTGCAGAAAGGAGTGCAGTATTCTGCTGCATCCATTTTCAATAAGCTACCACAAGAACTCAAAAATCTTAGCAGTAGCCCAAACACTTTTAAGTCTAAACTGAAGAGTTTCCTCATGGCTCACTCCTTCTATTCTGTCGAGGAGCTCCTGGAAGAGCTAAAAAATTAAGCAAATTCCAGTGTTACATTCTTGATTTTCTTTATTTAAACTAACGACTTGTCGCCTGAATATGTTTCTTATATTTCATTTTATCTGTTTCTACAATCGTGTTATAATTTCATGTATTGACTCGTTCCATGACCATGGAGACTTCTCCTAAATGTGGTCCCACGGAACAATAAATAAATAAATAAAAAAAATAAATAAAATTGCCGTTAACCACCAGGGAGTGCATATTCTACGAGTCATAACTCTTGTGTGTGTGTGTGTGTGTGTGTGTGTGTGTGTGTGTGTGTGTGTCCGCATGTGAGGTTGTATATAAAGGTTAATAATGTGTAACTCAATAATAATAAGTTACTAATATGCAATTGAACAATATTTTAGGCAAATATTACGTTTGAAAGCTTTTAAAGAAATGTAGGTGTACGGGTTTCCCAGATGCCATTTAATAATAATAAAAAAGTTGCGTTACACTTGTGGAAACCAGAAAATGAAGAAACAAACAAATTATTTTAAAATTCTTGTCCACCGCTTAGAGTAACAAAGAAAAATTATGATCCTAGATATACATGGGAGACGAAACAACATACTTACGTTTTTGTTCATCCATAGATCATTAACATATGGGGATCAGACGTGTCGGGTTAATTGGGAAAATAAATAATTTTTCAAAAATTAGCTAATGTATGCATACAGTAATAACACGTTATAAAAAATTCTTTTACACTATTCATATATATCATATCACTAGTTATTGCCCACACTAAACATACATTACACTACACACACACACACACACACACACACACACACACACACCTTGTATCTGGACCTTGACGAACCTTCTGCGATTCTGTCAAGTTCTTTACGTTCTCATCGTAGCCCACCAGAAAAAGCTGAGACAGCACCTCATCGCAATGAATGAGATATTGAGCTCAAGAAAATGAAACACCTTAGACTTTTCCATCACACATTTTGGGAAATGGACTTTACAGTAAGATTCATTAAACTGTGATAGCTTATTGCAGAATGACAGTTGTTTATTATTAAATGATGTTAATTTTTACCATCCCCTACTTCGTGTTTTCTGAATAATCTATGACTATTAGTCCAGTCAAATTGTGGTTTTCCCATAACAAAATTGCGGAAGTTTCCCTCAACGGTTTCACATGTCTTTATGGGCGTTAAATGCGAATTTAATGTTTGCTGCTTTGTGGAGGTCGGCTTCACAACGAAAAATGCAAAAAACCTAAAAATTTTCGTACTTATTTCAGTTTTCCTCTTATATCTCTCAAACTATTAATTTTTAAAAGACGACCATTCCATACAAAATTAATGTAGATAGTATTTCCTATGTAATTCACTACTCAGGCTTGATTTTATCTCGAAAGGTATCGGCGCTAGAGAGCGTTGAAAAATAGCGATTTTATCATTTTACGAAAACGTCAATAACGCTCACTCCAAGCCCCTACGACTCGAAAAATGTGTACGTTATGACCAAAAAAATCTCTACACCAGGACAGTTCATGAAATTTCCTACAAGAGACGTCCATATGATCTAATTTTCTCATAATGGAAGAGAGAGAAAAGCGAAAATTACTGCAAGTTCTTTCTGCGCCCTACAGCCAAATGACCCCTCTCACCTGCCTATCTTTCATCTGCCTTATATGTTCAATGTATTACGATTAAAAGTGATTTTTTTACAATAAACTGATGGGAAAGTGTATATCATGAAAGCAGTAACAAATTATACTTACACTATATTAAGTGAATGACCTTGAATAGAAAGGTGAGTATGAAATCTGTACGTAGCAAATTGCCTGTGTCATGAAGTGAGTGAATGTTGAATCCAGAATTGGGTCATCACTTCGACTGGGTTCTCCAACTGGAAAAGAAAGAAATCGTTTACTGATAGAATATGGATACAAAA
Source organism: Schistocerca serialis cubense (assembly GCF_023864345.2). Lineage (NCBI taxonomy): Eukaryota > Metazoa > Arthropoda > Insecta > Orthoptera > Acrididae > Schistocerca > Schistocerca serialis. Next base: position 242,525,652 of record NC_064642.1, read on the forward strand.
GACAGATAATGTGCATAGTCAACCACCGCTGATTGAAGAAATACAAGTACTGATATCATGTGCGCAGTTTTTTTTTTTTTTTTTTTTTTTTTTTTTTTTTACTCGTCTCTGGCTCTTTGTGACCCAGGTAATGTTTCTTGGACATAGGCTACCTTCAAAGGAATTTGTGACTCACGTATCCAAGATGTGTGAAGTACGTTCAATAAAAAACTCCGCAAGTTTGTTAGAAAACGGTTGTTTTGAACACCAGTTGATTGGACTATGTGTAATATGAATTATTCAAGAGATGTGCTTTAACTGACTTCTTAAATATTAGGATTTTAATTGTCTTTTTAATCTCCTTGTGCAAGTTATTGCACGATTGTACTTCTACTTAGGAACCGCGCCGAGTATGTTATTACAAAAGAAGTCGCGACATCAGGAACATTGTATTCGCAATAATGGGACAAAAACTTCAATGATGAACATGTCCTCGAACCCCAGTGCTCCGTGACGCATAGTTCTGTGAGGCTTTGAGAAGGCAATCAAGTTTCGCTTTCCATCAGGCACAGTGTAGTAAGAGACAAGGAGATGCGAACAGGAGAAAGCGAGGGGAGACAGAGACTGATTCCCTACATGTCGCATGGATGTTGGCTGTAAGCTCTGCTACGTACCTGCAGATGCATTCAGTCAATAAATTAATTTCTTGTTTTTTTTCTGTGTATATCCCAGAATTTATCTTTCGATAACACGCAGTCACGCGAATGTAATTTCTTCTCGAATTTCCATTCTTTTTGTTGTTGCTTCGTGTTGTGGCCTTCATCTCTTTCTCTTGTAGAAGAAACTATAATATATGCGGATGGCATACTATTGCTTTGCAAATCTAAACAAAAAAATAAGTGAAGGAGGACAAATGAAGAGTGCAAATGGAATACATTCTAAGTGCGTACCATTTTTCTACTGAACATGTTTTCAGTCCTACTGTTTTATCGATACTCCGTTGCCTGTCCTAGACTGGTCAAAAGCGCCAAATCATGGGGAAAATGTTTCAAACATTCATTACTAGATGGCGACAAGCAGTGCGTCTCAATGACGTTCCAAGTGCCGTGCGCCATGATCTACATTTGAAGAGATAACGCATAAGTTTTTGGTGAGTGGGCACAGCCCTTTGAGCTGCGACAAAGATTTTGTAACTATAGAGAAACGAGAAAAGATAATAAAGGTGAGATTTACACAAGATTGTTGAGTCGACTAAAGTTATGAACCCATTCCATGTAACTCCAATGCATACAACTCACTTCTTTGATTATAAAGATGCTACTGAAACACTATTGTCAATGCAGGCATGTAAGACCCCGAAATGCAGTATGATCAAAGTTTCTCATCCTCATCCACCTCAAATCGTTACATTAAAGAGGAAAGACCATGCAGATGTGTGCCGTGCTGCACTTCATGTGAAGGGCCAACCATGTTTGTCAATTGCAAAACAGAAAGACCTGTTGACAGTGTTGCCATTTCTTTCTCAATAACTCAGGGAGTGTTACAGTAAATTTTGCAACATCTGATCCTAAGAATGGAGATGTGAAAGAAACAGAAGTCAATACTGAGAGGTTTTTTTTCTTGAATTTAATGACGACATTCTCTTGCAAAAAATTTAAACATATGGAACTGATTTTTCGTTGACTGCAGTTCTACTATTTAAAATATTTCTGACGTGTTTCTGTAGTTATACTGCCACCAGTAAAACGTACTGCACCTGTATTAATGACCCTTGAAACAAAAACTTTATTATTGGCACTCAGAATCACTCAAGTTCCTTGGACTTAGAACGTTCTCACTATACTATTTATTTGCTCATTTGTCTCGTTATTTTTTGTTGCGATACGATGAGCAACATAATTCCATAATATGAAAATGTCTTCTCAGTTTTTTTGGTACGTTTGTGTTATATACGAAAAGTGATGCATTATTTCTTGGTTCTCTTCATAAATATGAGATCTGGCACTTAAAACATTTTCAATTTCCACTCTTCATATGAATTCCGTACGAAATAATTTTTAAAAAATTATTTCTACTTTTACGTAAAAAAGGATCTAGTGAAACTGTTGGAAGGCTTCAACAAACGAATAGGTGTTAGGAACCAGTTCGTATATGCTAATACGAGGGGCCGTCAATAAGTAATGCAACACTTTTTTCCGAAAGCAGTGTGATTTTATTCGGGATCCCAGCATATCATGTTATTCCCTGCTCTTTGGTTACAAACTCCTATTTTTCAGTGTAATTTCCGTTCCGCGCGGCGGCCTTACGCCACTTTACTGGGTGTGCCTGTACGCTTGCATGGCACCACTATACTGGTCAACGTTGGAGCCAACGTCTTCTGTGCCAATAACCTCCACATTATCTACGTACTGCTTTCCGCAAAGTGCGTCCTTAATTTGGTCAAACAGATGAAAGGCGGAAGGTGCGAGAACTGGGCTTTACAGTGGATGAGGAAGATCAGTCCAACGAATTTTTGTGAACTTCTCTCGGGTGCGCATTTTGCGTGAGGCCTTGCGTTGTCAAGAGAGGGAGAAGGTCGTTTGCATTTTTGTACCGACGAACAAGCTGAAGACGTTTCTTCAATTTCCTGAGGTTAGCACAACACACTTCAGAATTGATCGTTGTTCCTTGTTGGAGAATATCAAACAGAATAAACGCTTCAGAGTCCCAGAAGACCGTCGCCTTGACCTTAGCGGCTGAAGGTGCGGCTTTGAACTTTCTGTTCGCAGAGAGGTAGTGTGGCACAACTCCATGGATTGAGGTTTTATTTCCGATCGAAGTGGTGAACCCATGCTTCATCGACTGTGACGATGTTCGACCAAAATTTATCACGATTCAGTTGAGCAGCGAGGTGTTTGATTCTGATTCGTTTATCATTTTGAATGAGTGTGTCTGCACTTTCCGACATTGCAGGAATCAAGGCTGTGTTCGACTGGACGGTACGCGGGAGAACGGAGAGATTTACGCAAGTTTGTTGCGATGGAGACAGACGCCTCTCCCTACGACTCAATGTACTTTTGCTCACTGCTAGGTCTCCTAAGACATTCTGCAAGCGCCTATGAATACCTGCGATGCTATCGTTTTCCGCCAAAAGAAAATAGCAGCTGACTCTGCTTGGAAAGCACCTAGTTTACAGGCACCATTTTGAAGGCTATGTAAAGCGTCGCAAACTATCGGAATTTTATGAAACTACAGGGGCTGAAGCGGCAATACCCCATGATGTTCCACAGTAAATTCCGTATTATTTCAACAGCAAATGACCGAAAAACTGTGTTGCATCAGTTATTGAAAGCCCGCGCGCGCGCCCGCCCGCGCGCGCACGCGCGCGCGCGCGCGCGCGTGTGTGTGTGTGTGTGTGTGTGTGTGTGTGTGTGTGTGTGTTTGAGTGAGTGAGTGTGAGTGTGTCTTCAACGATTCGGTTATGGGCGCTTATTGATACATCGTGCGAAATATACACTGAAGAGCCAAAGAAAGTGGCACACCTGCCTAATATCGTGTAGGCCTGTAAGACCCCCGCAAGCACGCAGAAGTGCCGCAACACGAAGTGACATGGACTCGAATAATGTCTGAAGTAATGCTGGAGGGAACTGACGTAATGAATCCTGCAGGGCTGTCCATAAATCCGTAACAATACGTAGGGGGTGAAGATATTTTCTGAATAGCACGTTGCAAGGCATCCCAGATATGCTCAATAATGTTCACGTCTGGGGAGTTTAGTGGCCAGCGGAAGTGTTTAAACTCAGAAGAGTGTACCTAGAGCCACTCTGTAGCAATTCTGGACGTGTGAGGCATCGCATTGTCCTGCTGGAATTGCCCGTCGAAAGTGCACAATGCACATGGATGGATGCAGGAGATCAGACAGGAAGCTTACGTACGTGTCACCTGTCAGATTCGTATATAGATGTATCAAGGATCCCGTATCACTCAAACTGCACACGCCCCACACCATTTAAGATCCTCCACCAACTTGAACAGTCCCCTGCTGATATGCAGGGTCCATGGATTCATGAGTTTGTCTCCATACCCGTACACGTCCATCCACTCGATACAATTTGAAACGAGACTCGTCCAACCAGGCGACATGTTTCCAGTAATCAACAGTCCAGTGTCGGTGTTGAAGAGCTGAGGCGAGACGTAAACCTTTGTGCCGTGCAGTCATCAATGGTACACGATTGGGCCTTTGGCTCCGAAAGCCCATATCGATGATGTTTCGCTGAATGCTTCGCAGGATGACACTTGTTGATAGCCCAGCATTGAAATCTGCAGCAATTTTGTGGAAGGGTTGTACGTCTGTCATGCTGAAAGATTCTCTTCAGTCGTCGTTGGTCCGTTCTTGCAGGATCTTTTTCCGGCCGCAACGATGTCGGAGATTTGATGTTTTACCGGATTCCTGATATTTACGGTATACTCATGAAATGGACGTACAGGAAAATCCCCGCGAATCGCTACCACGGAGATGCTGTGTCCCATCAATCGTACGCCGACTATAACATCACGTTCAAACTCCCTTAAATCTTGATAAGCTGCCACTGTAGCAGCAGTAACCGATCTAACAACTGCGCCGGACTCTTTTTGTCTTATATAGGCGTTACCGACGGCAGCGCCGTATTCTGCTTGTTTACATACACTTATCTAAGTATTCAAATACCCATCCCTACACCAGTTTATTTGGCGCTTCAGTGTATGTCTCCCACGTTGCTCTGAAACTGTAATCAGTTTTTATATCGATTCTACCTTATTACGTACAGTTAGCAATATTTGTTACCTTACAGGTAGTCTATATTCACAACTATGACTATGTAAGCAGCGCTTAAGTAGATGTTGACATCAGCTTGGTTCAGTACGTTTGTACTGTTAACACACAAGGAAGTAAACATAGGGAGTGTATTCCTTGATACAGTATATGCTTTTAACGCGTGTGGCACGATGACTTTATATATATTTTCCACAGGCTGTCTATGATTTGTGGTCAAGAAGATTTATTTGTTCCTGGTGGAGAGGAGATCCTTCGTCAGGAACGGCTATCATTGCAGCAGCATAAAACAGCTACTGGCTGGGGTGCTACAGGGCTCGGTTTTGGATCCCGCGATGCACTTTATCTACATCAACGATAGACCCAGGCAGGCGGGAGTGGAAGTCGTCCGGTACAGCGATGACTGGTTATTCAAGTGCTGCCACATCCTAAGCTTCGTTGTTAGGCACCCCCAGAGATAGCTGGACAAAATCACTCATTGGTACACTGTCTGAAGATGAACGTCAATCCTAACACGAACTAAGCAGTTCTGTTTACCACAGAGCTCAAACTCCCCAAGCTCGAACTCTCAATTGGTGGCACAGACTTGACTTGGTGTGACTCAGTCACATGTCTTAGCAAAGACAAGAGGTTGGCTTGAAGGTTGTGCGTAATCAGTGCGTTCAATAAGGATTGCGGCCTATTTTATCAATTGTTTGCGCTCTTCAAGAATGACGCGCCATCAGACAACACAAAACTGGTTATTTGGCGTGTCATCATGCTTCTGACTATCTTATAGAGTTCGACAGTGTGGTCAACAGTCGCAAAAAAACATTTTAATAGACTACAAACTCTACAGAAGTGTTTCGAGTTGCAATGGAATCTCCCAGGTAGACTCTCAACACACACATGAGGAGACTTCCAGGAAAACTATATATCTAACAAATTATCTAGGCGAAATCTATTAGATTTTATATGAAAATAGCTTCTTCGCCCCACAACCTCATCAATTCGGTAGGCCAAGAACCTCCAAATTCGATTCATGAACGTCCAGAGATGATTCTCACACGAAACTTTCGGGACTGACACACATTTACAGACTACACAAGTATTGACACTATACACGATTAACATCCCTTCAATTTTCCAGTCACCTGTAGCACACTGAAGTTGATCAGCTAAATACCCTGTGAGCTTCTGTTTGTCTGTCTGACCTATACTTGACGTTGTTGCCCGTCCTCACTTTGTCTGGCTTCCGACACCGCGACGGTAGAAAGAAGAGGTCTTCATTCACTTTTCATGTATATTTAACGGAGTGAAGTGACTGCGTCCAAGTTAATTATCAGCTAGGTGAAGAGGATATATTAAAGCAGACAGGTGGTCTATTTATTTTTACGTACCACTTTTGTAAACAGTATTTGATAAAGTGTGTCGACTTAAGTTTATAGCAAGTTGTGTGTTATTATTGACTAATGGTTCCATGGTTCTCATTAAACAATTACCTGAGGTGTAACTGTGGACTGTTCTCTAACATGACAGTAAGGTTTCTATTGTAATGTTACGGATTCTGTCGCAATGTTCTATTTGTTCATTTTATTTCTAATAAAGGCAGATTCTGATGAGTATTCTAAAGACATCTCATTACGGAACGCAAGAAAGAAGATATGCAGAAGATATTAGATTGATGCAGAGATCATGAACGCAAATAAATGTAACACTCTTCGCATAAACAGACGAAGACAGGCATTATTCTTCGATTACGCTGTTGTCGGAAAATTACTGGAAATAGCAACGATCGTAAAATATCTAAGAGTATTCATCAAGAGCAATGTAAGGTGAAATGACAACATAAAACTAATTGTACGAAAAGTATGTGCTAGGATGATATTGATTGGAAGAACCTCAAACGAAATGTAATTGATCGACGGAAGATATCGCTCACAAAACACTCGTTTCAGGTTATGAAAATGCTCAACGAATTCCAAAGATAGACGCAGCAAGAGAGCTGTCGTGTATCAAGAAAAAGATTTGTCTTAAAATTTTGAGTGTGCTCCTCGTAGAAAAGGCAGATGACGTATTCCTTTCTCCAGCACCCGTACTGGCAAAATTAGTACGACAAAAAAATAAGTGAACTTGCAGCTCGAACGGAGGCTTACCGATATCCGCACTACTCATGATCGTCAATTATACGAGGGGTATTCAATAAGCAATGCAACGCATTTTTTTACCTCGGCCAATTTCGATTGAAAAAATGCGGCATTCGTTGTGGGACATCGTGGAATATTCCCGCTTCAGCTAGCAAGGTTTCATACAGTTCCGATAGGTGGCGACGCTAAACGTAGCATTCAAAATGGCTCTGTGAGGGAGGTGCCTTCTGACTCGAGCAATGTGGGAACGTGCCGACACTGTCATTCGAGGTGATAGACGGACCACAATCAAACACCTCGTTGTACAAATGGACGTCTCTGTTGGTAGCACTGACATACTCATACATCAGTTGGGGTACTCAAACGTTTGCGCTTACTGGATTCCTCGCCGCCTAAGCGCCTTCCGGCTTCAAGTGTTTGGCCCGAGGAAGGATGAGCTCAGCGGGAAGTAGAACGTGGATGATGGGGAGGTTGTTGATGCAACAAGACGTTGGCTCCGACGTCGAGCAGTAGAGTGGTACCATGTGGACATTCAGGCCTTCCCAGCAAGGTGGCGTAAGGCCGTCGCATTGAACTGAGATTATGTTGAAAAGTAGGGTTTTGTAGCCAAAAGAGTAGGCAATAATGTGGTGCATTGGAATCCTGAATAAAATCAACGTATTTTCAGAAAAAATATAGTGTTACATTTCTTATTGAAGGCCCCACGTACTTGAACTAGAAGTAGCCTCCGTCGCACGCGGTAAGGCAGCTTGCGGCGTATGGACTTCTCAGGGCATAATTCGTCCAGACATTACTGGACCCAACATAAGGTTTGTTCTTTCTTTTTCTCTCCTCCAGTGTATTTTGTAACGTAATGGGAATGAGTTACGAATGAGTATCCTAAAATGTTATAAGATTCTAAAATTATTACTATTTTCTCTTCGATGTGTAATAGGGTAGTTATAGATTCTCGAAAGATATTGTTATTAGATAATGGAATCGCGCTCTCTGAACGATGTGATGAAGCAGCACGAACGTGGAGTTCATGATTACATGTACTTTTACATGATTACTCTTCAGTTCACAATTATGTGAGAGGCAGAGGGTAATTACCAGCAGAGAACAGCGGTGGAACCAGAGAGAACAAAAATCAAGAAAACAGAATTTTTAGTTTTACGCAGAACAGGTATAGCTTCAAGGAATTTTTACAAAGGGGTTTTATGATTTAATTCTGGGACAGAACAGGGAATTTTAGAAATATAAATATTACGAAAAAGACTAAAGAATCAGGAAATGGGAACAGAAAGCTAATGGGTAATGTGTTGTGAAACGTAAAAAATGTATACTAGATTTATTTTAGTTTTACATGTTAATTCATAAGCATTTATCTCCGTTTCAATACACGTCCGTCTAGGGATTACTGTATCAAGTGAACTGAAATTTTATATTTTTTATTAAGTCTGAAAATTTTAAAACGATTTTCAACCAACGCACCTCGCGTCCCATAAAAAGCGTGAGTATGATCTAAGAATATTCACCTGAAATATAACCTCTCTTTGATGCAGTACAGGAGGGCTAAAGAGCGATCATATTGCTCATTCGTTATAGAAAAGTTGAATCAAATTCAAGTGCAGCCGCGATGTCATATATCGCATGCGGAAATAAGAACAGGGTTCCCAGAATGAAGCGAGGTACTGGCAGAAGTAAAGCTGTGAGGACGGGGCGTGAGTCGTGCTCGGGTAGCTCAGTTGGTTCTAATGGCTCTGAGTACTATGCGACTTAACTTCGGAGGTCATCAGTCGCCTAGAACTTAGAACTAATTAAACCTAACTAACCTAAGGACATCACACACATCCATGCCCGAGGCAGGATTCGAACCTGCGACCGTAGCGGTCACGCGGTTCCAGACTGAAGCGCCTTTAACCGCACGGCCACACCGGCCGGCAGCTCAGTTGGTAGAGCACTTGCCCGAGAAAGGCAAAGGTCCCCAGTTCGAGTCTCGGTCCGGCACACAGTTTTAATTTGCCTGGAAGTTCCAAGTTTCAAGAAAAGGGTTGATTTGACTTTTACCTCTAATTGCGTGAGGTCTGAGTTAAGAGGAAATCGGTACCTGTAATACCCAGTAGCACATCCTCCTACATTGATGAATGTCTGCATTCGTCGTGGCATACTATCCACAAGTTCATCAAGGCGCTCTTGGTCCAGATTGTCCCACTCCTCAATGGCGATTCGGCGTAGATCCCTCAGAGTGGTTGGTGGGTCGCGTCGTCCATAAACAGCCCTTTTCAATCTATCCCAGGCATGTCCGATAGGGTTCATATCTGGAGAACATGAAGGCCACTCAAGTCGAGCGATGTCGTTATCCTGAAGGAAGTCATTCACAAGATGTGCGCGAATTGTCGTTCATGAAGACGAATGCCTCACCAACATGCTGCCGATATGGTTGCACTATCTGTCGGAGGATGGCATTCACGTATCGTACAGCCGTTACGGCGCCTTCCATAACCACCAGCGGCGTACGTCGGCTCCACATAATGCCACCCCAAAACAGCAGGGAATCTCCACCTTGCTGCACTCGCTGGACAGTGTGTCTAAGGCGTTCGGCCTGACCGGGTTGCCTCCAAACACGTCTCCGAGGATTGTCTAGTTGAAGGCATATGCGACACTCATCAGGGAAAAGAACATTATGCTAATCCTGAGAAGTCCATTCGGCATTCTGTTGGGCCCATCTGTACCGCGCTGCATGGTGTCGTGGTTTGCAAAGATGGAACACGCCATGGACGTCGGCAGTTAAGTTGCGCATCATGCAGTCTTGCGCACAGTTTGAGTCGTAACACTACGTCCTGTGGCTGCACGAAAAGCATTATTCAACATGGTGGCGTTGCTGTCAGGCTTCCTCCGAGCCATAATCCGTAGGCATCGGTCATCCACTGCAGTAGTAGGCCTTGGGCGGCTTGAGCGAGGCATGTCATTGACAGTTCCTGTCTCTCTGCATCTCCTCCATGTCCGAACAACATTGCTTTGGTTCACTCCGAGACCCCTGGACACTTCCCTTGTTGAGAGCCCTTCCTGGCGCAAAGTAACAATGCGGACGCGATCGAACCGCGATACTGACGGTCTAGGTATGGTTGAACTACAGACAACACGAGCCGTGTACCTCCTTCCTGGTGGAATGATTGGAACTGATCGGCTGTCGGACTACCGCCGTCTAATAGGCGCTGCTGATGCGTGGTTGTTTCCATTTTTGGGCGGGTTTAGTGACATCTCTGAATAGTCAAGGGGACTGTGTCTGTGATACAATATCCAAATGGTTCAAATGGCTCTGAGCACTATGGGACTTAACATCTGAGGTCATCAGTCCCCTAGAACTTAGAACTACTTAAACCTAACTAACCTAAGGACATCACACACATCCATGCCCGAGGTAGGATTCGAACCTGCGACCACAGCAGTCGCGCGGGTCCAGACTGACGCGCCTAGAACCGCTCGGCCAAACCGGCCGGCTACAATATCCACAGTCAACGTCTATCTTCAGGATATCTGAGAACTGGTTTGATGTAAAACTTATTTTGGTGTGTGTACTAGCTATTTACGTGAAGATTTTGCCAATATATGTGTATGTCACATACATTACACATCACCTCCTTCCCCTGCTTCGCCTGTCTGTCCATCTCCCTTTCCCCCTCTCTCTGCTCAGGTATCCCATCCACTCGCGTACCGCCTGGAGTGCATTCCGGTTTTACCTGCATGACATACCAGTCCTGCAGAGCAGCTGAGACGTATGGAGTTATGAACCTTTTCACCCCTACCCCGCATCTCTGCCGAACAGACGGAAAAGAAAGTGATTTAATATTCGATTGTCATACGGTTCTGAGCTATTTAAAATTTCAAGTCTTTAGCTCATCGGGAAGATAGCTTAAAATCAATTGCAAACATGTACTTAAATAACACGAAGTTCACGTAACCTCACTCAGTTCTCCAGGAAGATAGTGCGGCGAAATGTGTGGCACACTACAGCGTCTCAAACGGAAGATTACCATATTTCCTGCTGACACAAAACGGTATTATTTTGTTTGTTGCAGTGTTAGGTGCGCGACGGGACGTCCACCTGTGCTGCAACAGTGTTTGCACAGTAAGGTGAGAGATGGCACGTGGATTCGAGCGGAGAGCCGGCAGCGCGGTGCCAGCGGTCGGTGACGCGGAACAGAGGTCACGTTGCCAGTGGAGGCCACGGGCAGTCCCTCTCAGGCAGGCTGTGGCCGGACAGGACGCTGGCCGGCAGTTAGCGGCGCGACCGGAGGGCGTCCATCACAGCGAGGGGTCGCGGGGTCACGCCCGGTGCTGGCCGTGGTGCGGTCTGGGGCGGTATAAAGCGGCGGTCGCGGGCCAGCTGTTGGCAACACATCTCGGCACACCACACCATGGCGTCTGCGGCCGTCACCTGCTTGAGCCTCGCCGTGCTACTCGGTGAGTACGGGGCTGCACCGCCACTTCTCCGAGCACTGTCTCTCTACCTACATCTGCAGACTACTGGCTCCCGACTTTCCGCGTTAAAACAGACCCGAGACTGCATGGATAATCGGAAAACACAGATAATAAGAAACACACATTTCTTTACTGGAAACTGCTACTTACACTTTATGTCTAAATAACAAGTACACTGCTTTTGTTCTGCTGAGGTTTGTTTATTTCAAACTAGTTTTCAGCTTATTGCGCCATCTTCAGGAAACAACTGACTAGCGTGTGGAAGAGACACTAGTTGGTAGGTAACCAAATATTGTAGGCAAAGATACAATCCACTTTCGTACACTGTTGTGCATCAAACTTGTTTCTTAACACTGAAATTACTCTTTACCCAAAGAACAACAATAAACAAAATAAATAATGAAACTTCACAATATTACAGGTTAAGTGGTTATAAAGCTAAAGTCGGTGAGGTCTTGACATAACTAATGAAAGTTCACAATATTACAAGTTAAGTGGTTATAAAGCTAAAGTCTGTGAGGTTTTGACATTTCCTGAGAAACTGTTAAACTGAGCATTCCTCACGTATGTTGTGCAACAATATGTTTTTCAGTATTGTAAATTAAACTTTAGGTAACAGGCAATATTACAAACAATAATTAAAATACACAGTCTTATATTATTACATGTTATTTGCCTGTAATTCAGTAAGATTGTGTATTTTAATTATTGTGTATAATATTGTCCGTTGTCTAAAGTTTAGCGTACATTGTTAAAAAAGATGTTGCAAAACGGAAGTGACGAGTGCTCTGTTTATCAGTTTCTCAGTCAGTGTCAGGACCTCACAAACTTTAGCGTTATAACCACATATCTTGTCATACTGTGTAGTTTAAGTATTTATCGTGTTTAATATTGCCTATTGGGTAAAGAGTAATTGGAAAGTTAAGAAACAGCTTTGATGCACAACACTCCATGCAATTGGATGCATCTTTGCTTATAATGTTTGTTTACCTAAAAACTAATGTCCCTTCCAGAGGCTGGTCAGTTGTTTCCTGAAGATGGCCCAAAAAGCCGAAAACTAGTTTGAAATTAAAAAAAAATCGGTGGAGTAAAAAAACAATGTACTTGCTATTCAACTGTAAATATGGAATTGTTTTACCAAGAAGTAACGGAACAATCTATAAATAACAATGCTATTTATTGTATTTTCAAAACATACCACATGTCACAACTGAAAGCCCATTGAATTACTTGTGAGTTACTTATCGGACACTGACAAATTATATGAAAAAGCCCACCTTAGACACACTGCTTCCAGACGCTTTCAGTTCATTTTCAGGGAAATAATCTCCCATTTTCCTTCTGTTTGTCATTCACGTTCATCCTGACGATGGTTCTCATTTTCAGAAGACTCAGGTAATCGGTGTATTTATTTATTTACGTCATTTTCTGCTTCTGCTGACTAGCTTTTCCCCTGTTTGTTGGCCTCATTCCGTGTATGTTCTGGACCAGCTGTTGTCTCATCTTCTGGGTAGTCGTCTAGGCAGTCATTCCTCTTGCTGTCTCCCAAGCTTACAAATTTTAGCTAGTCTTGTGGTGTCCAACCATTCCTCATAATCCTTTCAATTTCTTTTTCTAGCCTTCATCCATTTATTTATATCTTGTATTTCACACTGGTCTCTTATCTATAAAATTGTTCTGTTGTCACACATAGTTAGTCCTTGGTCTGTCTTTGTACCCTCATTGCCACTGCCATTAACTTTTGTTTTATTTTTTTCGTTTCTGTTTCTAGATGCTGATGCATATGTCACAACAGTATGCACCATTACTTTACATATTTTTATTTTCTCCTCAGTTCTCATAAATTTGTTTCTCCATACAGTATTTTGCAAACAACCAGCTACCCTTACTGCCTTTGTCACTTGGTTCTTCACTTCCAAGGTTAAGACTTTATAACTGATGCTTAACAGAACCTAGATAATCAAAGCAAATCACTTGTTCAATTGACAGACCATCTACTTCTAATTAACAAATAGGAGGTGTTTTTGATACTCTAAACTTCCTATGAAATATTTTCTGTATGTGAGAGAAATATGATTATAAATATTGATTTCAAAAACTTTCTTGTTTTCTATCGTATTCAATTGCTGAGCAAAACTGACTTTTGGTAGGTCGTGTGTTGCGCATGCGAACAGTGTCGTGAAATAAAAATTTAAAGTTCATGAAATACAAAATTTTAAATAAAGAAAATGAATCTAATTAGATGCCAAAAGAAACTAATTGTGTGCTCAATGAAAACTATGTAACTAAAACTCATTGCCGAAGTACATTATGAATGTTGCGTGTAATGAACTGCAAAGTTTGACTTGGAATATCCACAAAAATAAATTACTACTCTACTCGGAAGAAAATAATTGTTTGAAATCACCAACACTGTGCACTGAAAATTAATATGCTTGCTAGCACGACACCTGACAATCTCGACTACACATTGTTTGCTCAAGAATACAAGGTGAGATCTGCCTTGAAATAAACGTGACTTACATCTTGCTCAGCATGCTGTTTTTGTCTCTGGAGTACTGACGTTCTCAAAAGCAAATACGTATCAGCAGATGCAATAGCTAAAGTAAAATAAACTTCTCACTACTAATTTCTTTCTTTTTACTCGTCAGAAACAATCTGTTGGGCCGTTTGGCGTAAGCTGCAATGGAAACACGATAGAATATTTAAAATTTTGGTATGAATCATGGAGAAGGCTTGTTCACTGAAGAAAATCGTTCTCAAGAAATCAAACTCTGATTATTGACAAAGAGACCGCACAACATTAGAAGACTAACAATTACAAAATTCTCTCATTACCTTTAAAATTTCTCTAAAATATTCTCCATCAATATAAAGAACAACAAAATATTATAAATGAGTTTTCAACTCCATATTGAAGTATTCCAGATAGTTTCTTTCATATTTACAAATAAGAGATTTCATTCACTGAAAAACTCAACTGTTCGCTACCATGTCTCAAATAAGAATGCCTCAGTGCTGCACAACTGACTGACTAGCAAGTCAACCGTAGATAAAACTGAACACAGAGTCAAGGATCTTATTCACTACCCATGCAGTGCACTCATTCATCTTTGTCCCAGTACATTAGAGGTGAATTATTTACAATAACAGAAAACATATCTAAAACTTACCATATTACCATACACTTTGAATTTTTAGATGAATTTTCCAAGTTATTGAACTGGCGAAGTAAACTTTGCAAATTATCCTCAGTATCTGCTACCAGTACAGCAGCATTAGCACAACTTACAACATTTAAGACTTTATTTCAGATTTTATATGCTGGTTCGTCTCTTACAACATCAGTTATTTTGTCCCTATCAACTTGAATAGGGGTAGGCTTAATCATTCTCCTTGTCTAATTCCTTTATGTATCATAATTTTATCTTTCAATCGTTCGTGTGTTTTAATTATAGCTTTATTACCTATATATACAGTGTGTCCCAGGGGGCTGGTCAATATTCAGGGATACGACAGGAACGACCATTCGTAGCAAAAAGGTCCAGTAAACATGGGCTCTAGGATGCATACCTTAAGAGCTTCTTCATCTTCGACACTGTGAAACAAATATCTTCTACTGCAAGCTCTTTGCTTTCCATATTTTGGCTGGTGGTAGTAAAGACTGAAACAAGAAAAAGAGGTCCGAAGAGATGTGTTTCACATTAGCCAAGAACGAGTACTCATGGCTCTAAGGGTATGCATGTCAGCACCATGTTTACTTGACAAATTTTTCTTGTTTTGTTCCATACTGACTCCTCTTAAAATACGGAAAGAAAATAGTTTGCAGTAGAAGAGATGTGTTGCACACTTTCGAAGCTGAAGAAATGCTCGTAGCTTTTAAGGATGCATTTTAAAGACCATGTTTACTAGGCTTTTTGTTACGAATGATCGTTCCTCTCATATTGCTGAATACTGACCATTCTTCCTGGGACACTCTGTATATCTTTGATTTTTACGATACCCATTGACACTCTCTAGTCGGTTGAGTTTTGGAACATATCCTTTTTTCCAACACTATCGAAGGCTTTCGACAAGTCAATAAAACACAGGCAGGCTGGTTTATTAAACTTAATGGATTTCTCCACAATCTTACAGAGAAAATTTATTTATTTATTCTTCACAATTACAGCCTATTGTCTAGGAAGCTAACGTAGGCCGTACAGTCACATTTTTATCGACAGCACTAAATGTAAGTATTAATTATTTATTCCTGGGTTATGAATATTTCGAAATAATCAAGACGTTTGTATCTTTTGTACCTGCCTCCTTTATATGCTGTCCCAAGTTACGACATTCGTCAAGGAATAACCATAGAGTTGACGAAGGCCAATGACCGAAAGCTTTAACTGTGAGAGTCTTTTTGTTGTGCCTATCTGCGACTCAGCATCTTCGCTATATGGTGAGTAGCAACTTTCTTTTCATAATATCGTTACATTCCATTCCGGATTTTCCATTGTTTGATTTAATAATCATCGATGCCTCGTTACAACGTAACCCGCCAGGGTAGACGAGAGCACTAACGCGCTGCTTTCTGGATTCGGATAGGCGCGCCTGCCCCGGATCGAATCCGCCCAGACGATAACGACGAGGGCCGATGTGCCGGCCAGCCTGGATGTAGTTTTTAGGCGGTCTTCCACGTCCCGCTAGGTGAATACCGAGCTGGTCCCCATGTTCCGCCACAGTCACACGGCTCGCAGATATCTGAACACATTCGCACTTTCCCATTGATTACACTCGACGCAGACAGTTGGGGTACACTAATTCCGTCCTGGGGGTACGAGGTGGCGGCAGGAAGGGCATCCGGCCATCCCTTAAACATTAACATGCCAAATCCGATTAACGATGGCTGACCCTGCGTAACTGCAGGACAAGGCTCAAGCGATAGATATGGCTCTGAGCACTATGGGACTTAACATCTGAGGTCATCAGTCCCCTAGACTTAGAACTACTTAAACCTAACTAACCTAAGGACATCACACACACCCATGCCCGAGGCAGGATTCGAACCTGCAACCGTAGTGGTCGCGCGAGTCCAGACTGAAGCGCCTAGAACCGCTCGGCCACACTGGCCAGCAAGCGATAGATAGATGCCTCATTACAACGTATCATGAAATCCTTACATCGTTTAATTTTATTTTAGTATTTCTTGCTAGGGTCCCTTTCAGCAGGAGGTACATAGTTTTTTTGAGGTGCTAGTCATAATTTGACACTTCGGCACCATCCTTCAAGTTTATGGGGTGCTGTGTTACATTTGTCGTCTGTGATTATTCCCGAATCACCGCTTACAACGAACAACACGTCATCTGCAAAAGGAATTAGGCCGCTTAGGTTACTGCTGTCTATACACTATGTGATGAAAAGTATCCGGACACCTGCCTGAAAATGATTTACAAGTTCGTGGCGCCCTCCATCGGTAATGCTGGAATTCAGTATGGTGTTGGCCCACCCTTAGCCTTGATGACAGCTTCCATTCTCGCAAGAATACGTTCAATCAGGTGCTGGAAGGTTTCTTGGGGAATGACAGCCCATTCTTCACGGAGTGCTGCACTGAGGAGAGGTATCGATGACGGTCGGTGAGGCCTGTCATGAGGTCGGCGTTCTAAAACATCCCAAAGGTGTTCTGCACAGGTCAGGACTCTGTGCAGGCCAGCCTATTCCAGGGATGTTATTCTCGTGTAACCACTCCGCCATAGGCCGTGCATTATGAACAGGTGCTCGATTGTGTTCAAAGATGCTATCACCAACCCCGAATTGCTCTTCAACAATGGGAAGCAAGAAGGTGCTTAAAACATAATGTAGGTCTGTGCTGTGATAGTATCACGCAAAACAACAAGTGGTACAAGCCCCCTCCATGAAAAACACGACCACACCATAACAGCGCCGCCTCCGAATTTTACTGTTGGCCCTACACACGCTGGCAGATGACTTCCACCGGGCATTCGCCATACCCACACCCTGCCATCGAATCACCACACTGTGTACCGTGATTCGTCACTCCACCCAACGTTTTTCCACTGTTCAATCGTCCATTGTTTACGCCCCTTACACCAAACGAGGCGTCGTTTGGCATTTACCGGCTTGATGTGTAGCTTATGAGCAACCGCTCGACCATGAAATCCAAGTTTTCTCACCTCCCGCCTAACTGTCATGGTACTTGCAGTGGATCCTGGTGCAGTTTGGAATTCCTGTGTGATGTTCTGGATAGATGTGGGCCTATTACACATTAAGACCCTCTTCGTCTGTAGGCCGTCTCTGTCAGTCAACAGACGTGGTCGGCCTGTACGCTTTTGTGCTGTACGTCTCCTTTCACGTTTTCACTTCACTATCACATCGGCAACAGTGGACCTATGGATGTTTAGCAGTGTGGAAATCTCGCGTATAGACGTATGACACAAGTGACACCCAACCACCGGACCACATTCGAAGTCCGTGAGTTCCGCGGAGCGCCCGATTCAACTCTCTCACGATGTCTAATGACTACTGAGGTCTCTGATATGGAGTACCTGGCAGTAGGAGGCAGCACAAAGCACCTAATTTGAAAAACGTGTGTAGTATGGTCTCCAGTGCTACGTCCAAAAACTGTGGGCCACATACTGGTTCCTGCAAATAGCCTTTAGTTACGGTCTTTGTTACTTCCTTTGCTGCGCATGTTAAAGAAGAATGTTTCCCGTGGCAGTAGTCTCTCAGGTTGCTGTATAGCGACTATGGACACTCCGACTCCTTAAGGCGGCCAGAGGAAGACGGCCACCATATGTAATAAATGAATTTTACCTTGCATACTCTAGTAACAGATAAATGCATTTCAGTGCCTCGGTATGCGTGATAATGGCTTTCTCGATCGCCTCATCTTCGTTGTCTCCCTCTACAGGATACTCTTTGCTCACTACATCCGTGTTACATAGCCGCTCAAATCCCGGTTCAGAGACATCACTAATTAACCAACCGCGGATGCTTTCGTCATCTACGTCTTCGCAACTAAAAATTTGCATTCCCTTCGAAAATGTTGATTACAACTGCACAATAATACTTGAGGCTGCATCTTTTATTTTTCAAAAATCCCCGAAAGGTAGCTGGATAATGCGCAAGCTGTGTGATCCATATCCACGTAAACGGAAGCTTGTTGTATATACTCCGTAAGACGCTCTTTAATGTACGGCGGAGAGTAGTCTGTACTACTGTTAGACATTCCCTTTCCTCTTCCTGTCGCTAATACAGCGAGGCAAAAAATAGAATTACCTGCGTACATGTCTACGGACCCTAATCTGTTTTCTTTCGCCCCTTTTATCATCATGCGTGATGAACGTTGGAGCGGTAGAATCGTCTTATACGAGGGTCGGTCAAAAAGTAATGCCTCCCATTTTTTTTCTACTTAAAGAAATTAAGTTAAGTGAAAAATTTGAATTTGGCGCCATTCCTCAAACCTTCTTCTGCAATCCACTGCAGTAGTAACTTTCTGTGTCAACAGGTGGCAGCACAGCAGAAGTTTGTAAGATGGCCGACATCGATGTTCGTTTGAGACAGCGTTGTGTGATTGAATTCTTGAATGCAGAAGGTGAAACGCCCATACGCATTCATGAAAGACTGAAGAAGGTGTATGGTGTTGTGACAGTGGATGTCAGCACTGTTAGACGATGGGTTCGTCGTTGTAAGGAAGCTGAAGGGCAAACACTGTTGACTGACGAAAAGCGGAGCGGCAGGCCGGTGAGTGCAGTGACTCCACACAACATTCAGCAAGTTGATGACATCATTCGTGGTGACCGTCGGGTGACTGCAGATGAAGTGTGTCGCATTATTTCTCTTAGTAAAGGCAGTGTGATCACGATTATTAAACAATTGGGGTACTCAAAAGTTTGTGCACGGTGGGTTCCAAGAATGTTAACCGATCAGAATAAAGAGGCAAGGAAAACAATAGCCTCCCAACACTTGCAGCGCTTCCGTTTGGAGGGAGATGAGTTTCTGAAAAAAATTGTGACCGGGGACGAAACATGGGTGCATTTTTTTGAACCCGAATCAAAGAGGCAGTCAATGGAGTGGCGTCACACAAGCTCGCCGAGGAAGAAAAAATTCAAAACTGTGCGATCGGCAGGGAAAGTTATGGCAACAGTTTTCTGGGATACAGAGGGTGTGATTCTGGTTGATTTTTTGGAGCAGGGATGCACAATAAATTCTGTTCAATACGTCACAACCCTCAACAAACTTAAAGCACGTCTTCAGCGAGTTCGCCCAACAAAATCAATGGCAGATGTTCTTCTTTTTCATGACAATGCAAGACCACACACCAGTCGTCACACCTCTGACGAGATTGTCAAAATTGGATGGGAAGTTTTGCCTCATCCCCCATACAGCCCTGACCTGGCACCATCAGACCTCCATCTGTTCGGGCCACTAAAAGAAGCTCATCGTGGGATTCATTTTGAAGATGAGGAGGCCGTCAAAACATCCGTGCGTCAATGGCTTAGGAAGCAGAGCTGTGATTTTTACCGTGCTGGGATACATGCCCTTGTTCAAAGATGGACCAAAACTGTAGAGATGGGCGGAGATTACATTGAAAAATGACAAAATGATCCTCAATGTTGTGGTTTTCAACCTATGTAATTGCATTTAAATTTCCTGACAATTAAACGTAGAAAAAAAAATAGGAGGCATTACTTTTTGACTGACCCTCGTACCATGTCGCAAATCCTGGTTTTCTGAACTTCCCTCGTGGATCCCAATATAAGCTCATGGAGCATTTCCATAACACTCTCGCACTGATCGAACCGATCGGTAACAAATCTGGCAGCACGTATCTGACTTGTTTCAATGTATTCCCCTAAACCGACCTGGTGTGGATACCAAACTTTCTAGGAGTACTCAAGAATCGTTCTGTGCGGTGTCTCTTTTACAGGTTCACTACACTTCCTTGCAAATCTCGTTCATTCGGCATCATCGCAACTGATCTTACGTGCTCGTTGCATTTAATGTCGTTTCGCCCTGATATTTAATCTGCGTCAATGATTGAAGCTGGATGCCAGTAATCCTGTATTCAAAAAACACTAAAGGGATGTTTCTCTTAGCCACAATTGTTCACAATTGAGGCAAGCTGTCAGTCATGAGAATTATTGAAATATTGGTACACAATTTGGGGCGTATTTTTACCCTTCATACATACGGAAGTAGCTCCGCTTTTTTCGAGACGGTTAGGGTAGTTCGCTGCATGATATATTCATAATAAAGCTGACAAAGTGGCACAGTCTCTTGAGAATCGAACGAAACGGCAGTAGAGGGTAACATCGACCGACATACAAAGTATTCGAAACGGAGTAACAGTGTTCTGTGAACTCTCCATGCAGCACGGTAGAATAATATTAGGTTAGTAGCAGGCCTACATCTGATGATTAACACAGATTAGTGTAAGTCGCTACAGATCACGTGATAGCTGTCAACAGATCATAACAAGATATCATCGTGACGGGAAGCTGGTATTATTCTTTTAGATTGTTGAGGGAAAAAGCATAAAGAACAATACAAATACGCTAATTTGTTGTGGGGTGATGCTGCGACTTTAACTTCAGTTTTGCAGTGCTTTCCAAACGCTAAACTTAAGCAGTACGTAGATATGGCACAACTGCGTGACACGGTCCTTGTTATGGTACAGATGTTCCCCGTTGTAGCAGACTCTGAATCGTATGTGCGGGTTAGAAGCTCTTAAAATGTATGAAATTATTTTGTAAGCTGTCGCATTTTCAGAGACGAAGATAAAGGTGATATTTTTGGGAAATTAATTTTACAATTTCCTTGGTCTCTTGCTCGAAGAATATCTGATTTAAATGACGTTGTTATTTTACGTTGCACAAACAAGTTAGAGAGTCAGTGACACCTGTTCTGTGGAGATGACTGGCACGGTGTCATGTTGGAAGCATATCCTTATTTTGATTGGAAGGCATCGTCTGCCGCATGCCCAGTAGGTAAATCGCGACCTTCTGGAGAGTGCATGTTGCAGATCACAGTAGTGGAGAATTCGAAAAAGGCTGAATCGCCGCGAAAACTGCCACAGGTTCAGCACCTCATCCTCAACTGAACACGACAAAGAGTCACGCTATGGATAGTTGCCGCGCTCCCTATCTCCCCCTCCCCCATTCTCCTCTTACATGCCTTAGTTCCCAACGATCAAAGTTCTTTATTACAGTTTAGGTAACGCTATCATTAACCCGAAAGTTGATTTGAAGGGCGCAGTGCTTAATTAGCCATGATATTACTACTGGAAGTGGTACGCCGTTGCCTTCCTACGGCCTCTGAACTGACATTCTCGGACTGCTATAGGAGGACCTACAGTTTAACGTGGACTTCGAACCGCGGTCTAACTCGGCATTTTTCACATACACAAATTATTACAATTTACAACGGCGTTTTCTTTTTGGTGTTTGGTGAAGGACTCGGTTTGAATACTGTGTATAGCTACATGCGCTTTCCGATGCTGATCGGTATCATATTAAACGACATAAGAATAGTGTAATATTTTATATCACACTGATTTTTTTGTAGAAGTGTCTCACGACATAAGTGAATGAAGGAAACAAGGAGACACATAAATCTTACAATTAATGTAAGAATTATTTATGAATCTAAACTTCAGCGGCGTTGAAATTTATCTACGATCTACAGTTTAACTACAAAACGATAGTTAACATAATTTTTAAATAAAATTGTGCTGGCATCTAATAATCCTGCAATAACGAAATCCCCTCTGGTAGTAACTGCTGATGTGAAAAATGCGGAGATGCACCGTGTTTCAGTGTCCACGTTAAACTGTAGGTCCCCTCTGTAACTAGCTGGGGTAAGTCAGTTCAGAGGTCGGAAGAAGGCAGCAGCTAATCATCTCTAATAGCACTGTGCATAGCAAAACATTTTGGTGTTGGGGCCAAACATCGGGTTAGTTTATTTATCATAAGAAACGTCCGACAGA
Source organism: Schistocerca serialis cubense (assembly GCF_023864345.2). Classification (NCBI taxonomy): domain Eukaryota; kingdom Metazoa; phylum Arthropoda; class Insecta; order Orthoptera; family Acrididae; genus Schistocerca; species Schistocerca serialis. The sequence continues at coordinate 242,548,000 of NC_064642.1, forward strand.
TGGCGCGTGTTTCTGGTTTTGTAACTGCTACCGTGACGGGTGAGAAGTACGCCGATATGTTACAGAAGTGCATCATCCCCAGCCTGGCTGATAAACAACTGCTGGAACGTACGATGTTTATGCTGGATGGCGCTCCACCCCATGTTGCTAGACGCGTGAAAGATCTCTTGCGCGCGTTGTTTGGTGATGATCGTGTGCTCAGCCGCCACTTTCGTCATGCTTGGCCTCCCAGGCCCCCAGACCGCAGTCCGCGCGATTATTGGCTTTGGGGTTACCTGAAGTCGCAAGTGTATCGTGATCGACCGACATCTCTAGGGATGCTGAAACACAGTATCCGACGCCAATGCCTCACCATAACACCGGACATGCTTTACAGTGCTGTTCACAACATTATTTCTCGACTACAGCTGTTGTTGAGGAATAATGGTGGACATATTGAGCATTTCCTGTAAGGAACATTGTCTTTGTTTTGTCTTACTTTGTTACGCTAATTATTGCTATTCTGATCAGATGAAGCGCCATCTGTCGGACATTTTTAGAACTTTTGTATTTTTTTGGCTCTAATAAAACCCCATGTCACTCCAAGCATATGTGTCAATTTGTACCTTTCTATCTACATTATTCCGTGATTTATTCAGTTTTCAAATTTATACTGACTTTTTGGTCACCCGGTACTTAATGGGTGGAGACGGCCCTAGCCTGTCCATAGTTTAGAGCGAGCAATGCATTGGCACCTGCCCCCCCCCCCCTTCCATCCCCCACAATTAATGTTGAAGTTAGATTGTGTAGTAAGTCCAGCTGTAGTATTCAAAAATTTATTGGGACATTAATTTAGTTTCAGATTTTAACAAAAACACATTTTATAGAATCGCCATTTATTATCTCACATACTACACAAAAAACTATAGTTAGTCATCCAATTTTAAAAATAACAGAAGTTTTGAGAGAAAACCTATTTCCTGCACTTTAGTATTCGAAAAATCCTTGACAATATTGCCACGTAGAAGAAGGTGTAATTAGATGAATGACGACCACTAACTTCACTTAACGAAGGTTTATTCAGCACTTGGACATACACACATAGTCTACCTCTGACCAGAACACATACGGTATAATACAGTTACAGAACATTCCAGTACAATGATTCTTGACATTTGTGGATACTTCTAGACAATACTCGAACCGAATATAGAAATTAAAATTTTACAGTTGAGGGGAATTTTGAACTCACGACCCTCCATGCAACAGTCTACTATGATCCGCACTTTTTTTTCGTTGTTGATCGTTGTATTTGGTCGTTGTGGACGTCACATGACATCCGTTAATGTTCGTTTGTTGATCCTTCCACTCACTTTTTTATTACAGAGGCCAACCAGCATTCTGACCGAACACGCTGAGCTACCGTACCGGTGCTCATACAAAAATGATCTGTTCCCCATGTTTACATGTCAATTCAGTTCAGTAATGTAGTGGTTTTGAGTATATATTAATAATGAGCTTAGTGATAGATTTTGGGCTCAGCGTTGGCACTGGATAAGTGCACCCCATGCGGTATTGGACGGGGCCGCCGCTCTTCATGGAATTTCATCTTACGTGGTCTGCCCTTGTTGTTTGTAGTCCAGTCCATATGTTCCTCGGACGATTCGATACCGTATTTAGCTAACTTTCAAACGTTTTATTAATGTTATCGAATTTTAATGAAACATTTTGGTGCTTACAGCTATTTATCTTATTTTCAACAATATGACCTCATTTCTGAGATGTCTAAAGTAGTTTGCTTGTCTCGTTGTTATGTGACGTACATAAGTTTTGTGTAGTCGCAAAACTTTGTCGAGTAGTCTTGACGTTCAGTCGTTGACTTACCCAATACATAGTCGCTCAGGTGCATGCTTGACCCGGCTAAAGTGACCAAAGCTAGCTCTGGCCTGGAAAGCTGGTCTGTTCTACGTCACACCATTGCCTCCCGAGACCCTCGAGAAAGACGCCGTGGCGCGTACGTCATAGCACGTGACACTGCACGCTTTACGAGTGCCAGCAGCCGTCTCCGGCGGGGAATGAGTAAATATTTCAGACTAGTTTAATAATTCTTGTCTGCATGTTTAGATGCATGCAAGCTCTCGATAGCACACAAAGTCAATGCCTTTAGAGGGTACCTTTTCAATTACACAATGATTTCCCGTGGGGCCTGCATGGAGCCGAGCGTACGCAAAGTGTGGCGGACAAGCCAGCTAGAGTGACGTCACAAGTTCGTTGCACTGCACGTGTTTCTTGTGGGCCCTGATTGACTCCGGCCTCACCAGCCGCTGCACGCGCAGGAGTGAAACATCTGTATTATATTTCAATCACTGACCCGACCCGACGTGGGTCCCACATCTGAACAACGTCGCACAATCGAGGATAGCTATAACAAGTGTTGTGCCTGCGATCTCTAAAGTAGTTGTCAAACCACCTTTTTCTTGTTCGGCAAAACATGCACACAATACGAGTCAACAAACAGAGTGTAAGGGTGCCCATTCGCAACTAGTACCGAGCGAGCGTTTTCGAATATGGCAATCGGAAAAATATCGATATATCAATATTATTTCCAAAATGTATCTGTATATATCAGCGAGACTTTTTCCCCGATACAACGATATATTGATGTCAAAAAGGCTATACCGAATGCCTATATTTTTATTTTACATTATATTTTTTCACAATTTTCGTTAAATATTTGAAGTTGTTCTTTTGAAATTGTAGTAGAACATGATTTTACTTTCACTGTGGGAAGGAGCCTTGCTACTTTTTGCGCTTTCATCACGTCTAATATTTTCTTTGACTGTGTGAAACAACTCTATGTCGTATAAAAGAAGAAGTCCGACTACACCGGTGAGGGGGGCAGTGTGAATAGAACAACAAGAGTTTCGATGTGGAGAAATAGCAAGCCAGTTGCGTTAAAAACAATTTTTAGTGTGCTGTTTCTTCGCATTGGCATTGTTCATAAACAACTGCTGAAAATTATGAACAAAAATCTAAATGGAAAGATTAGTCTTTGGGGTGGGTGGAGACGTCTGAGGAGAAATGACGACGTAATCGGCACTTGGCTCTACCAGCACAAACTGCAACGTTTAGCTTCACCACTCAATTTTGGCACTACAAAGAAAGTCGACCTGAAGTGTTCCGGACAAATCCGATATGTGACGAATCCGAATGACGGACCCATCGGACACCTTTTAGTGTCCCACTTATATGCAGTTACCATTGTTAGCAAAGTGGTTATCGCCAAACGTAACATGCATCATTTTCCTTTCAATTCTTGCTCCAAGGGGGATAGGCAGGCTTCTTCCTTGTTGATGTACAGAATATCTAATAATGAATCATATCTACAGCTCTAAAAGCGCCAGTATGAAGTGGATATTTTTATAGGACGGTACATCGATATTTTTCCGTCGACATATCGATACATTTTTCCTTTGTAACGAGTGCCGATAATCATATTTTTTAAAATATCAATGTATCGGATTCCCGATATTTTTATAACATCAACAGTCCTATTCTCGACGCAGCAAATTTAAAAGTCCACCTGCTACACAAGTGTCGTTTGCTGAGGGCATAGCGCAATCTGCTATCGAAAAACAGACTTAAATCTACAGTGTGGATGAGTGGTCCCCGTGCCTCTGTAACCTTTGTTTAGTGGGAAAAGCTGTTGTGCAGGATGGCAGCTAAGTTAGTTCTTATCAGTTGTTGAAAAGAGTTCTTGGAATTCATGATTACATGTTTTCGCAGTTGAAGCCGCATTCGCGTTTAAATTTTTAGCCACGGGAGATGTGAGCGGTCATAGTTACATTATTGAGGAGCGCTTAGTGACAAGTGTGTGGGTGGACGAACGATAACACACAGGGCAGACAATAGGACAGATTATGGGAGCATTCCAGGAAAGATTTAATAAGGCTCCAAACCGAAAGACAACACTTCCGAATTGGAAAAGACGTTCTTTTGCTTTTGGCAGTGTTAAAAACAGACATGTGAAGAAAAGTGTGCCAGTGTCTCTGCTTCTGTTGATTAATCTTCAGTGAAGTGGACGCTTAAACGTTCTTCAGAACTCGGTACTGAGGACAACAATGTGAGATCACATGAAGAAAGACCTTATGGTCAGACTTTTCTGACCGACATTCGTAAACGAGTTATCGGATACAGACTGGAATGAGCGCGTTTTAGCACGCCGTACTTCGTTCTCCAATGCAGTGAACCGTGCTAAGATTCTGTTTTCAGATGACTACACCATTTATCGCAGCTCACGTTGCAAAATTATTGTCGTTTGAACCAAAGGGAATCATCATTACACAGTCGAATTGGAAAGGAACCCGCCTCACGTGATATGGTTAGCGATGACATCACATCTGCTTGGACCGCACTTTTATTTAATAGACTGTGAATGGCGAAAATTATTGACACATGTTACAAAAACGTTTAATACCTCTGCTTAAGGAAAGCGTCCTTACAGAGCGCATATGGCTGTAGCAAGACGAAGCGCCTCACTCGATACTAGCGGGTACTGGGACTTCTGGCCCAACCTGTAGATAGTAAGCTGAATGGCCTTACACAGCAGCAGAGATGCCAGTAGTAGACCAATAGTCCAAAGCGAAGTCCGAGCGAAATCGAAAACAAAGATCCAGCAACGTGTGTAGTTTGTCGGGCGTTCAGCGAGCAGCTCAGTCATTAAAGAGAGAACGGCTGGCACTGCCCGCGGCGACTCCTCTGTGGCGTCATGGGGTAAAGCTCTGCACACGAAGAGCATTAGTCCAGATCCAGCGCCACACCACTTTGTCACTAGGCAGATGGGACGGGGCCCACCTCATGTTGTTGTTGTTGTGGTCTTCAGTCCTGAGATTGGTTTGATGCAGCTCTCCATGCTACTCTATCCTGCGCAAGCTTCTTCATCTCTCAGTACCTACTTCAGCCTACACCCTTCTGAATCTGCTTAGTGTATTCATCTCTTGGTCTCCCTCTACGATTTTTACCCTCCACGCTGCCCTCCAGAACTAAATTGGTGATCCTTTGATGCCTCATAACATGTCCTACCAACCGATCCCTTCTTCTAGTCAAGTTGTTCCACAAACTCCTCCTCTCCCCAATTCTGTTCAATACCTCCTCATTAGTTATGTGATCTACCCATCTAATCTTCAGCATTCTTCTGTAGCACCACATTTCGAAAGCTTCTATTCTCTTCTTTTCTAAACTATTTATCGTCCATGGTTCACTTCCATACATGGCTACACTCCATACAGATACTTTCAGAAACGACTTCCTGACACTTAAATCAATACTCGATGTTGAAACTTCCTGGCAGATTAAAACTGTGTGCCCGACCGAGACTCGAACTCGGGACCTTTGCCTTTCGCGGGCAAGTGCTCTACCAACTGAGCTACCGAAGCACGACTCACGCCCGGCACTCACAGCTTTACTTCTGCCAGTACCTCGTCTCCTACCTTCCAAACTTTACAGAAGCTCTCCTGCGAACCTTGCAGAACTAGCACTCCTGAAAGAAAGGGCGTGAGTCGTGCTTCGGTAGCGCAGATGGTAGAGCACTTGCCCGCGAAAGGCAAAGGTCCCGAGTTCGAGTCTCGGTCGGGCACACAGTTTTAATCTGCCAGGAAGTTTCATATCAGCGCACACTCCGCTGCAGAGTGAAAATCTCATTCTGTGCTGAAACTTGTTTGGACAATAAAAAACAGCTGTTTCCAGAAGAGCCAGAACTGAATACCCATAACTGAATCTATACGCACGGATGTTGTTAGAGCTTCAAACTGAACCACGTTCACATATTTCTCGTTTATATAAAAGCGTCTGTATCAATTGTGGGTACAATTTTATGCTGTTTTTACTTCTACGTTGTCATTTATTTGTCTGTCCCTGTAGCAGGACTAGTCCACTATTTTTAGTGTCTCATTCCCTAAACTAATTTACACAACATCACTTAACTTAATTCGTCATCAATCCGCACTCAACTTTCTTTTATTGATATTCATCTTGTACCCTCCTTTAAACACATTACCACTTCATTCCATTGATCTTCCAAGTCCTTTGTAACCTCTGACAGAATTTCAATGTCGTAGACGAGCCAGAAATTCATTTGTAAGTGCATAGGTTTCCGTTTTCTTTGCAACAGTTAGCTACACCTTCCAGCTACATCTCTACATTTTCGCCACTCCGATTTAGACATCGATCGGAGCTTTGTACCAACTTTCCAATACCCTTGTCAGAGAAGGCAGCCTTCCGTGCTTTAAAATTTTCTACGCTGGACTGCAGTTCGTAGTCTGTACCAAAATGTTGTCTTCGTAGTCCGCCAGTCATGTGAGCAGAGATGAAAATAAGAGGTAGGCAAATCCGGGCCGTATGGTGGGTGATCAAGGTACTCGAACTTGACGGCAGACACTATTTTCTAGGCATCTTTAGGCACTCACTGCTTGTTCATAACGGAGAAGAGCGACGTGACTCTGTCTACGGACATAATAGGGACACTGCTCGACTCACCTGTGCAAAGCTCTATCAGATTTTCACTGTGGTTTCTCACGACCGATCGTTCCTGGCTTTCCGAATAGCTCTCGTAAAATAACTGTAACTGAATAAACAGTCACAGTAGATACAAAGAATGCCCACTGCAAGCGCGGCCAAAACGTCTGTTTTGTCACTGATGTTTATTACAATATGATTTGATACTATTCTCAGCTTTATGTTAATTAAAGGCTTCATTTCATCTCTATGTATTTTAATTCCATTTTTAAATTGCTGCTTTGTTTTCTTTCCAACTTGATCAATGTCAGTACTGAATAACACGAGAGACAGGCTGTTAACCTGTCTCACTTCTTTCCCAACTACTGTGCCCCTTTCGTACCTGCAGTCCGTTTCATCTACAAATAGCTGATAACACTTCGCTTTGTATATTCCATCTCTGATAAATACAGAATTTCAAAGATTGTAGTCCAATCAGCATCTTCAAAAGCACCTGTTGGTTTCTGTGTGCGGTTCTGCAGTTGACATATGTTTGATTATTTTCCCGACTTTTCGCCAACACGAGTAGTTGGCATTTTCAAAGCTTCACCCTCTAGCGGTGGACTGGAGTCTAGCTCGTGGCCGCAGATAATATATACACTGGTGTCCAAAATAAAATCAACCAAAGGAAATTTTGCAAGGTTGCGTTTATTTTGCCACAAAACAGTATAAACAGATGATAATAAATTAGAAACTATGTGAAGAATTCAGAACGCAAACAACTGCAACATGCATTACGGTAGACAAAGATGCTCTCCGTTTTTTCCAACTTAACGGATTTGCACACACACTCCGACAACTGGTTAATGTACTCAGTATGGGGTGTGACCACCTCTGGCAGCAATACAGGCCTGAGAACGACGGGGCACGCTGTGAATGATGTCATCAGTCTCATGTTGAGGCAATAACGCCTATTGTTCCTGCAGAGGAGCTCGCATTCTTGGAGAGTGTTGGTTGAAGCTGACGTGATGCAAGCCGTCTCCCTAGTGCATCCCAGACATGCTCTATGGGATTTAAAACGCGAGTGTAAGCAGGCTACACTATGCGTGCAATATCTTCTGTTTCCAAGGAAACATCAACCACATGTGATCTATGAGGCTGATCATTGTCGTCCACCAGTACGGCGTCTGGGCCCACAGCACCTCGCAACAACCGCAGATGAGATCCCAAGATCTACTCACGATACATGACAGCAGTTAAACACTAACGATTCACCTGTACAGTTCCATGAAGATGGGTTCGAGAGGTAAACATTATCCCTGCTCACACCATTAGGTATCCTTCTCGATCTCGGTCTCTTTCTACAATGTTTCGGTCCCGAAATCGTGTTCCACGTTCCCTCTAGATGCGAATCCATCGAGAACCACTCTCCAGATTAAATCGGGATTCACCTGTGAAAACAACATTGGCTCACTGTTCGACTGTCCAGGTGGCATGTTGATGACTCCACTCTAGACATTCCCTTCCGCGAAGACGCGTCGGAGGCACACGTACAGCAGGTCTCCGACAGTAAAGGCCACTCTGCCGAAGCCTTGTGCGCACTGTTTGCCTCGATAAAACACGTCCAGTGGATGCTGCGGGCTCACACGCAAGTAGCCGTGTAGTACTAAGGCGGTACTGTCGTGCCCTTACAGCCAAATTAAGGTCCTCTTTTCTGAAGTCACACGTGGTCGGCTCTGTCCTGGTCTTCGGGATATAGTTTCGGTCTCTGTAAACTGTCAACACATCCGAGAAACAAAAGAACAATTCACATTAAGCCATCAGGCCAAATCAGTTTGCGACAGTCCTTCCTTTCTTTCTATGGCCCTCCACCGCAGAGAGTCTGGTATGCATCTTTTCTGAGACATACTGCATCGTCTGTGACTGTGCATACAGCGCTTGTGACTGTAGGGCTACCCGGCAAACATTACCTCGTCTCATGAATTCCCAGACGTCATCGTTGGCATGGCTGACCGTTGACAGGAATGCCATCTTCCGTGCAGAACATGATCCTACGGACATGTGGTTGACAGTTTGTATGACTATATCGTGAATTAGACACAGGACGGAGAAATACCTGTTTCTTGGTTTAATTTTGGACACCAGTTTACCTGGCGTGCTAACGTCCAAGGGCTTTTCCGTGGGCATTTCCGCTGCAGTTATGCCCTTCTTACTTCCAACGGTCGTTCGCTGCAGCACGGGAATCAACGAACCGTTGACCTTGATGTTCCCTCTTTCTTGCTGAAGCTGCTCATGTTTGTGTATTTCTATAGCCTCTCTGAACAAGCGGGTGTGATAGCTCTTATCTACAACAAGAACCTCCGTGTCGGCGAATTTCATCATGTGGTCGGTCTCACACAGCGCGTGCCCTGCCACGGCCGATTTCTCCACCTGCCCCAACCTGCAATACCGCTTATGTTCGGTGATCTTGGTGCTGATTGATCATCGAGTCATTTTAACGTAGGCATTACCGCACGTACATGGTATGCGGTATAGGCCTTGCGGCAGTGGATACATCGGTTCCCGTGAGATCACTGAAGTTAAGCGCTGTCGGGCGTGGTCGTCACTTGGATGGGTGACCATCCAGGCCGCCATGCGCTGTTGCCATTTTTCGGGATGCACTCAGCCACGTGATGCCAATTGAGGAGCCGAATAGTAACGGCCAAGTTCAAGAATACCATCTTACGACCGGGAGAGCGGTGCGCTGACCCCACGCCCCTCCTATCCGCATCCTCCACTGAGGATGACACGGCGGTCGGATGGTCCCGGTAGACCACTCGTGGCCTGAAGACGGAGTGTACATGGTATGCGGTATATTCCCGGAATTGCAAGTGGGTCCTTTTCCTTCTTTGCCAATCTGAGACGCTCTTTGATCTTCTTTATCGGTTTATGAATAATTTTTACGCCGAAGTTGCGCAATATACACTCCTGGAAATGGAAAAAAGAACACATTGACACCGGTGTGTCAGACCCACCATACTTGCTCCGGACACTGCGAGAGGGCTGTACAAGCAATGATCACACGCACGGCACAGCGGACACACCAGGAACCGCGGTGTTGGCCGTCGAATGGCGCTAGCTGCGCAGTATTTGTGCACCGCCGCCGTCAGTGTCAGCCAGTTTGCCGTGGCATACGGAGCTCCATCGCAGTCTTTAACACTGGTAGCATGCCGCGACAGCGTGGACGTGAACCGTATGTGCAGTTGACGGACTTTGAGCGAGGGCGTATAGTGGGCATGCGGGAGGCCGGGTGGACGTACCGCCGAATTGCTCAACACGTGGGGCGTGAGATCTCCACAGTACATGGATGTTGTCGCCAGTGGTCGGCGGAAGGTGCACGTGCCCGTCGACCTGGGACCGGACCGCAGCGACGCACGGATGCACGCCAAGACCGTAGGATCCTACGCAGTGCCGTAGGGGGCCGCACGGCCACTTCCCAGCAAATTAGGGACACTGTTGCTCCTGGGGTATCGGCGAGGACCATTCGCAACCGTCTCCATGAAGCTGGGCTACGGTCCCGCACACCGTTAGGCCGTCTTCCGCTCACGCCCCAACATCGTGCAGCCCGCCTCCAGTGGTGTCGCGACAGGCGTGAATGGAGGGACGAATGGAGACGTGTCGTCTTCAGCGATGAGAGTCGCTTCTGCCTTGGTGCCAATGATGGTCGTATGCGTGTTTGGCGCCGTGCAGGTGAGCGCCACAATCAGGACTGCATACGACCGAGGCACACAGGGCCAACACCCGGCATCATGGTGTGGGGAGCGATCTCCTACACTGGCCGTACACCACTGGTGATCGTCGAGGGGACACTGAATAGTGCACGGTACATCCAAACCATCATCGAACCCATCGTTCTACCATTCCTAGACCGGCAAGGGAACTTGCTGTTCCAACAGGACAATGCACGTCCGCATGTATCCCGTGCCACCCAACGTGCTCTATAAGGTGTAAGTCAACTACCCTGGCCAGCAAGATCTCCGGATCTGTCCCCCATTGAGCATGTTTGGGACTGGATGAAGCGTCGTCTCACGCGATCTGCACGTCCAGCACGAACGCTGGTCCAACTGAGGCGCCAGGTGGAAATGGCATGGCAAGCCGTTCCACAGGACTACATCCAGCATCTCTACGATCGTCTCCATGGGAGAATAGCAGCCTGCATTGCTGCGAAAGGTGGATATACACTGTACTAGTGCCGACATTGTGCATGCTCTGTTGCCTGTGTCTATGTGCCTGTGGTTCTGTCAGTGTGATCATGTGATGTATCTGACCCCAGGAATGTGTCAATAAAGTTTCCCCTTCCTGGGACAATGAATTCACGGTGTTCTTATTTCAATTTCCAGGAGTGTATATCCAATTCTGCTCGCCACTCTGGAAAGGGGTGGCAGAAATGCCGACCCGACATTTATTTTTCTCATTTGTCACTTCGCCGAGTGTTCGATTCTGTGGCGCTTCTTATGTAAGTACCCACTGCTCCTCAGATGCTTTTCAGGTGTTTCATCTCGCGTCTGAGCGCTGCGGCTCACACAACCATGTTGCTCGTGGTACGACTGGAGATTTGAAAGTTTGCGTAGGTATCAGTCCATATATGTCGGTCTTCGCCATCCCTCGTGGCCAGCACATCTAGAGTGGGTAGCTGTTCGTCCTTTTCTACTTCCTTGGTCAATTTTATCTTGACAAGGAGGCTGTTCAGGTGTCCAAGGAAATCACCGAGCTGCTCCTTACCATGGTTCCCAACAAAGAAGGTATCGTTGCCGTCGACATACCTGTATCACACAAGGTGCCAAGTCCAGTGACTTTGCTTCGAAATGTCCGCGAAGAAGTTGGCCACCACTGGACTAAGTGGACTACCCACGGCGATGCCTTCCAGCTGTTCGTAGAAGCTGCGAAACAGCTCTACATAAAAGAGCTTGGTGATTTTTACGGCAAAATGGAACCGATGTAATCCAGAGAGTCGCTGAGTGGCACTTTGGTAAACAAAGAAACAACATCAAGGCTGACCAGGACGTCCATTAGTCCAAGTCTTAGTTTCTGCACCTTCTCAACGAAATATTCTGAGTCCGTTATGTATGTGTCAGTATTTTCCACATGCTGCTGGAGCGGAGAGACCAAGTGTTTCGCTCTCGCCAGTTTATACATCGGTGAGCCAAGAGCGCTAACAGTCAGTCCTATTGCAACATTATTCTTATGGATCTTTCAGCATAAGCGGCATTGCAGGCTGGGGCAAGCGGAGAAATCGGCCGTGGTGGAGCACGCACTGTGTGAGACCGACCACACTGTAAAATTCGCCGATACGGAAGTTCTTACCGTAGAGAAGAGATATAACACCCGCTTGTTCGGAGAAGTTATAGAGATAGACAAACACGAGAACAGCTTCAACAAGGAAGAAGAAAACATAAAAATGAATGGTTCCTTGATTTCCATGCTGTAGCAAACGACCGTTGCAGGTAGCAAGGGCAGAACCGCACTGGAAACGCCCACAGAAAAGCCCATGGACGTTGACGCGCCAGATAACATAATGTGCGGCCGCGAGCTCGACTCCAGTCCGCCACCAGTAATGAAGGGTGAAGCTCGGACAATGCCAGCCAATCGTGCTGGCCAACCGCCAGGAAAAGCATCAAACAAATGTCGACCAAGGTACCTGAGGCATATGCGAACAGGCAGTTTGCCAAAAAGTGGCCACGAAAACCTTAACAATTTTGAATCTTTAAAACACTTTTCGTCACACGGTATAAATGCGAGTTTGCCCTCCCTCAGTCCATCTTCTAAGGTAACCCAAAGTGTCAGTATTACCTGTGTTTCTCCTGGACCCAAAGTACGCTTTCCTCAGCACCGCTTTTACCAATCGTTGGATATTCCTGTAGATTATATGTGTTCCACATCTCCTCCTAAGTCATCGATTGTAACCAAATTTGGTACACTCACTACTTACTCTCTGGAAACAAGTTCTATTTGTGTAAGAACGAACTATCTGCCATAGGGGTGGGAGTGGGGTTATCAAGATTTGGTAACATCTGAGATCTAGGCTGTCCTGAACAACTAACGTGTTGTGCAGTTCAAACAAATTTCGGGCTTGCAGCCGGTCGTCGTTCAATACTTCGCACGATATTTCAACTGGGCACCTGCCCGTCATCTTCAGGTGAGCCGTCGTAGACTGTCGATAACGTCCTCCGCTCCGCAATATATAGCGTACTGTAACTATTCTGCGCATGCGTCGAAAACTTGATAGTTGAACCAACACTGCCCGCCGGCAGCGCCCTCGCTGGTGGAATAGCGGAACTCAGTCGCCCTCTGCGTTGCTGTTTGCCACGGCCGTCGACGCACTCTGTCGTCTTCGATTTGAGCAAATCGTGGAGATGATGGGATTCCATGCACTGTCCAGCTGGTAGCCGCTGTCACGGTTTAACAGATTTTCCGCCAGTCGTATTTCTACGGATTCTTTAATAATGGAGTCCCAGAAAGACGTTGCTGTGGACAAAATCATTTTTTTCTCATACTCCATTGAATGTCCAGTAGAAATACAATGTTCAGCAATAGCGGACTTGCTTGGCTGCAAAAGGCGGGTGTAACGTTGATGTTGATTGCAGCGTTCTTTCACGGTGCGTGTGGTTTCACCTATGTAAGCCATACCACATTGGCACGGTATCTTGTAAATTCCGGCCTTTCGTAGTAACAGATTGTCCTTAACTGATCCCACAATTCACAACGTGTTGTGCAGGTTGCAGCAGGATTCAGTCCAGAGGGTGTAAGTGCAGATGGACAGGACCAAACAAAGAGAATGGCGAGGGGGAGGTGAATAGTGAGAGGGGGAGGATGAGATTGGCAGAGAGAGAGAAAGGGAAGGAGGAGATGGGCAGAGAGAGTGAGAAGAGGGGAACACGCAATATATGTGCCATGCACATATGCACGCGAAGCGGCAAGTAAAACGTTAGTGATAAATATATATAGTAGTTTGACGAACGCTGTAGTTGTTAGAGCTGGACGACCAGTAACTGCGGGCAGCTCACTGAGACTGCAGTGCAGAGAGTGACACCTCCTTCTGTCTCAGGTATCTGGACGCTGCCCTCGGCGTCTCCACTGCCAGCGCCACCGTCAGCTGGAGCCTCCTGCCAGCCGTGTTCCGGCGCCGGGTCCCCCGTTTGTGGCAGGGACCCCGAGCTCAACACCACCAGCGCCTTCCTCACCTACTGCCACCTTAAGAGGTTCAACTGCATCAACCGCACCAGTGAGTGCTGCAGCTTCCACGTACAACCCACAAGTCGAGAGCAAGGCGTTATGTCTTCTCAGTCCTTTGTTCACAACATGGGCTGTTGTTCTTTTGCAGCGTTAAGCAGCCCTTGTTATTAGCATAACTGAGCGGAAATCCGATAGCAGATATTATTGGGGGGATGCAATACTACATCATCATTTTCGTCAATATTCTGCTAACCACTGCTAAGTGTGTGGCAGAGGTTACCAATGTACTATGTGTTAGGGTTTCCTCAAGTTCCATTCGCGAATGGAGGGCGAAAAGAATTTCTGTTCAACTCAAATTAATCTTGTCCTCGTGATCGCTTTGGGAGCAATTCTTCGGGAGCTGCAGTATGTTCCTAGATTGCTCACAGATACTGGTTCTCAGAACTTTGTCAGTAGGCTTTCACAGGTATCCTCGATGTCTATCCACAAATGTCTGCTGGTTCAGTGTTTATGACATTTCTGTGATGGTCTCCTAGAAGTTAAACAAAGCTGTGACAATTATTGTTGCCATTCTTTGTACACAGGGTGATACAGCCACCCCTACCACTTCGTTTTATGCGACCTGTAACGGCTTCAAATACTACGCGCAAGATTTTTACAAATTCTCTCAATTGCTACACGCAAACTATTAGTCCTTGAGAAGAAATGAATAGGACGCTATTGGAGGAAATTTAATTTACACTACTGCCCATTAAAATTGCTACACCAAGAAGAAATGCAGTTGATAAACGGGTATTCATTGGACAAATATATTTTACTAGAACTGACACGTGATTACATTTTCACGCAATTTGGGTGCATAGATCCTGAGAAATCAGTACCCAGAACAACCACCTCTGGCCGTAATAACGGCCTTGATACGCCTGGGCATTGAGTCAAACAGAGCTTGGATTGCGTGTACAGGTACAGCTGCTCATGCAGCTTCAACACAATACCACAGTTCATCTAGAGTAGTGACTGGCGTACTGTGACGAGCCAGTTGCTCGGCCACAATTGACCAGACGTTTTCAATTGGTGAGAGATCTGGAGACTGTGCTTGCTATGGCAGCAGTCGAACATTTTCTGTATCCAGAAAGGCCTATACAGGAACTGCAACATGCGGTCGCGCATTATCGTGCTGAAATGTAGGGTTTCGCAGGGATTGAATGGAGGGTAGAGTCACGGGTCGTAACACATCTGAAATGTAATGTCCACTGTTCAAAGTGCCGTCAATGCGAACAAGAGGTGACCGAGACGTGTAACCAATGACACCCTGTACCATCACGCCGGGTGGTACGCCAGTATGGCGATGACGAATACACGCTTCCAATGTGCGTTCACCGTGATGTCGCCAAACATGGATGCGACCATCATGATTCTGTAAAAAGAACCTTGATTCATCCGAAAAAAAATGACGTTTTGCCATTCGTGCACCCAGGTTCGTCGTTGAGTACACCATCGCAGGCGCTCCTGTCTGTGATGTAGCGTCAACGCTAACCGCAGCCATGGTCTCCGAGCTGATAGTCCATGCTGCTGCAAACGTCATCGCGCCGGCCGCGGTGGTCTAGCGGTTCTAGGCGCTCAGTCCGGAACCGCGGGACTGCTACGGTCGCAGGTTCGAATCCTGCCTCGGGCATCGATTTGTGTGACGTCCTTAGGTTGGTTCGGTTTAAGTAGTTCTAAGTTCTAGGGGACTGATGACCACAGATGTTAAGTCCCATAGTGCTCAGAGCCATTCAAACGTCATCGCACTGTTCGTGCAGATTGTTGTTGTCTTGCAAACGTCCCCATCTCAGGGATCGGGACGTGGCTGCACGATCCGTTTACAGCCATGCGAATAAGATGCCTGTCATCTCGACTGCTAGTGATACGAGGCCGCTGGAATCCAGCACGGCGTTCCGTATTACCCTCCTGAACCCACCGATTCCATATTCTGCTAATGTTCATTGGATCTCGACCAACGCGAGCAGCAATGTCGCGATACGATAAACCGCAATCGCGATAGGCTACAACCCGACCTTTATCAAAGTCGGAAACGTGATGGTACGCATTTCTCCTCCTTACACGAGGCATCACAACAACGTTTCGCCAGGCAACGCCGTTCAACTGCTGTTTGTTTATGAGAAATCGGTTGGAAACTTTTCTCATGTCAGCACGTTTTAGGTGTCGCCCCCGGCGCCAACCTTGTGTGAATGCTCTGAAAAGCTAATCATTTACATATCACCGTATCTTCTTCCTGTCGGTTAAATTTCGCGTCTGTAGCACGTCATCTTCGTGGTGTAGCAATTTTAATGGCCGGTAGTGTAGTTAAATTATGCACTGGTGTGTGTTTTTGATAGAGGCCGTAGTTTCTGAAAACTGTGGCCTAGGAAAACGTACCCCAATACAAAATTTAATGACATTAAATTTCCTACAAAAAGATAATGTTCATTTTTGGTGGACTAACAGTTTGGCCTTAGCGAGCGAGAGAAAAGGAAAATTTTGCTCGTGGTAACTGAAGGTATTGCTGGCTGCATAAAACACAGTATTAGGGGCAGCTGAATCACTCTCTGTGTACAATATCTTTTATCAGTCATATTCAATAAGGGCTCTACACCTATGAAATATATATTAGGATGGTCACACGTTTTCTACGCAATCTCCTTTAAACATTTATTACATTTTCCTAGTATCTTAATAATGAACGGAATTCTGGCGGCTGCTTTACCTATAACACAGTCCATATAATCATTCCATTTTATACTCGCACAGATTGTTACATCCAGCTAATTCAATCAGTTGAATGTTTCCAGTAGTGACTTACCGATACAGTAGTCAAAGGTTACTACGTGTTTTTGTTTTGTGAAGTGCATAATACAACATTTCTGAATATGTAAAGCGTATGGGTAATCTTTGCACGTCTTAGAAATCTTAACAAGATATGAAATGTATTCGCAGTTGCGATTATGGTCAGCCATCAGCTGTATAATGGAACGACGAATATGAAAATTTGTGCTGGACGGGACTTGAACACGGATTTCCAGCTTATCGCGGGCGGTCGCCTTACCATTCGGATATCCGAGTACGCTCTACAACCAGACCCAAAAATCTGTTTGTCGTCAACCACGTGTCTACAACGTGCGCTCTCCATTCATTATGTATTTGCCCGCACAGGGGAGACATTTTACTTGGCAGCCGCTTGCCCGGTGTCGGTGTGTTGTTAGAATTACGGTACAATGTCCTTTCGGACACGTATGCATGTGCGAAGGAATATGTGTCGTATTTCTGAACAAGAACGACACTGCTGTATCATATTAACAAGATACGACTTTATGCATGTGCAGCTGTTTTCATTACAGAAAAATGTACCATTTGCAAAAATTTTGGTGTTGCCATTGATGTCGGGCTATTAACATAAAACATGACCAGTAAGGGTACAAATGCCTGCCCGGTTGGCCGTGCGGTCTAACGCACGGCTTTCCGGATTCAGAAGGAGCGCCTGGTCCCCGGGACGAATCTGCCCGGCGGATTTGTGTCGAGGTCCGGTGAACCGGTCAGTCTGCGGATGGCTTTTAGGCGGTTTTCCATCTGCCTCGGCGAATGCGGGCTGGTTCCCCTTATTCCGCCTCAGTTACATTATGTCGGCGATTGCTGCACAAACGAGTTCCCCACGTAAGCGTACACCACCATCACTCTACTATGCAAACATAGGGGTTACACTCGTCTGGTGTGAGACGTTCTCTGTGGGGTCCACCGGGGGCCGAACCGCACAATAACCCTGGGTTTTGTACGGGGCGGTGGAGGGGTGAAGTGGACTGCGATAGTCGTCGTGGGGTTGTGGACCACTGCGGCTGTGGCGGGGACGGAGCCTCTCCGTCGTTTCTAGGTCCCCGGTTAACATTCAATACATACAATACAAGGGTACTAATAGAAGCGGAAGTGTGCAAAAGTAGGACCGATTATTGAGTACTGCTTATCAGTCTGGGACCGTTCGTTGACAGGTTAAGTAGAAGAGATAGAGAACGTCCAGTGGAGAACTGCACCCCTACGTTTGCGGACTCTTTTACTAAACGCCGATCGACATGTATCCTGAGCTACACCTTCCACTCACTTCGGGTTAAACTCATCATTGGGCCTCATTTGAAAAGAGGCAAAATGATCGTCCGATCACACCAGACGCTTTCAGTCAGTTACTGTCTAGTTTCAGTGTTGTTTGATACATACAAGCTGTGCGAGTTCCTTTGCCTTTTTGCGAGATACCTGATTAAATGCCCATTACATGCAGTTCTCTTCGCAATGTTAGTTTCGGAAGAGCTGATCTGTCAATCTTCTTTTCTGCAATTGCCGTTGTGCTCTTGTAGTCGCTTTTTGACCGTTCTTTTTCGTAGTAACGTACATCTTCTTTATGGTTCAAAATGGTTCAAATGGCTCTGAGCACTATGGGACTTAACTTCTGAGGTCATCATTCCCCTAGAACGTAGAACTACTTAAACCTAACTAACCTAAGGACATCAGGATTCGAACCTGCGACCGTAGCGGTCGTGCGGTTCCAGACTGTAGCGCCTAGAACCGCTCGACCACCCCGCCAGCCATCTTCTTTATGGAAAAAATCGAGGAACAGGCACTGAAAACTGCCAACAAATTTTGTTCCGGTACGTGGATGATACGTTCATGGAGGTATGGTAGGAATTAGGTCGTTTTCACAAACATCTCAACGGGATCAATCCGAAGATTCAGTTTATCAGGCGGAAGATAACATTTTCTTGATGTGCTAGTCTCCAAGAAAGACCATGACCTACAACGGGAATTGAACCACCACCCACAACAGAAGCGAGGCATCATAAAAACGTTGGCGAGTAGAGCAAGGGACATTTGCGAAACAGAGCTGCTTGACGCAGAATTAAAACATCTGACCAATGCATTGCTCAAGAGTGGTTATCCGTCCGCCGAGGTAAAAAGAGAGTTAAAATCACTGCGCAGAATTCGTAGTGATGCACAGGCGCTTTTCATTAAGGACGTTACTCACTGCACAGCAAATATCTTGAAAAAACGGAACATAGCGATGATCTAGAAACCCACCCGGAAGATACAAGATCACTTAAAATTGGCCACGGATACTCGCCAGCCGCTGGAAAAAGCAGGAATTTATAGGATTCCGTGTAGTTGTGGGGAGGTGTAAATGGATACTAGGAGGGTTGCCCAGAAAGTAATGCACGGCAGCTTTTTCTCAGCCGAACGCAACGTTACGAATGCGAAACGTTAGATATGTATTATTTGAAGTCTCCTGAGTGAGCACGCCAAGTTTCCTTCACTTCCGACAGATAGCGTAGCTGCAGGACAGTTTCAAAATGGCATCTGTAGTTGATGTGCGTTACAAGCAACGTGTCATCATTGAATTCCTCACTGCAGAGAAAGCACACCACTGACGGGACTTTGTTGTTGTCCGTGATGAACGCTTAGAGGCAAAACTGATGATGAGGAGACGGATGAGTAATGTCTGGATCGATTCAGACATCCATGTTGCCTCCAAGAAGGTATCGTGCACTTCTGCTGCACTCGACTCGGGGTAGCTGCGATCTGTAGGAAGCGGCCATCAGCTGGTGTTACTGACCGCGGGCGACCATTACGAGTCAGATCTTCAATGCGTTCTCACTCACAATAGCAACCGACTGTTGGAATGACGTCGCTGAGGTGTACAGCATCGGCTAACATCTTTCCTTGCAGACACTCTTAGTCGCCGTAAAGTGACAACGTGTGCTCGGTCTAATCTTGGAATGACTCCCCGACTCACGGTTCTGAGCACTATCGGACTTAACTTCTGAGGTCATCAGTCCCCCAGAACTTAGAACTACCTAAACCTAACTAACCTAAGGACATCACACAACACCCAGCCATCACGAGGCAGAGAAAATCCCTGACCCCGCCGGGAATCGAACTCGGGCGTGGGAAGCGAGAACGCTACCGCACGACCACGAGATGCGGGCTCCCCGACTCACGTTGGCGGACTGGGTAGTGCTCACATTGTATACAACGTCCCTTTCACGACTGTGCGGCGGCGCGATTCCTTTCTTCCATTACCTGCACCTACCTGTGAACTCTATGCAGCAGATCGCCGGTAGGAAAGACGAGCAGAAACCTACCGCACTGCAGCTCGTCCCAGACTGCATGTAACGTAACTATTCGAAGAATCGCGGAAAAGTCTTAATTTTGAATGAAAGTTGGGAATACTGGCAAAAGTTCGGTATATTCTGAACCTTGATAATGTACATATTCACTGCCAAACCCGTGATAATCTTAACACAGTCATGCACAAACCCTTTCATTCACGTTAGCAAGTTTATGGTAATATATTGCACGAAATGTGAACAGCTACTAAGCACGGATTGTTCTTAAATGAAAATGCTCGCCATAATATTAAGTTTATCGGTGTCTAATGCACTCAAGTTTTTAGTCACAGATCTGCTCAATATGCCACGCGAAATTACTGCCTTTTCTCATACACAAAATTACTTAAAAATTCGTACTTTCTAAAAGACACACAGGAATATATATGCCTTCACTTTAAAACACTTTTAGAACATGTAGCACAACTAAAGCTGGCAAATTATAACTTTCTGCGGAGTTCATACTACACACGACCGTACCATTGAAAGGCTGAGATCCAACTACTTAGACTCCTTTAAGCATTCTCTATCTCCATGAGAAAAGACGCGTGAAGAATACTCAATTCTGATTGGTCAACTTTCTTTAAGGCCAATAGAAAAACATTATTGTCCCGCGTTAGTCCGCGCTTTTCATGACTAATCAATCAACAAATAATACTCTTTCCAACTGTACTTTTTCCCGAAATAAAAATTTGATATTCTGATATTTTTTTTATACTTCACGTTGTTAACTATTGTCATTTGAAGTATAATTAGCTTTCCTTTTAAAATAAACTTATTTAACATATTATGATACAAAATTCCCAGTCGTCTGCATTCACACTGTCTTAAAACTTTCTCACACTAGTTCGTACAGCGTTTATCAGTAGAACAATGATCAACATATTTACTTTAGACCACACTGACGCATCATTCACATTATTAAAAGTATATACAAAACTGTACAAACATAAATAAAACAAAAAATTGTTCAAGAAATAAACAGAACAATCCACAAAGACATTCACTTGACTTGTTTTCTGAGTGTCTGTGTCCACTACTGGACTCTGGTGAATGAAAATTAGAACTGTGTACTCGACTGGGGTCCCTTCAGACCATTTGTGACTGTGCTTGCATGAGTCATTCTCCCAATACACAGGCCCTGACACCCCCCCCCCCCCCTATGGCTATAAAGTCTTTTTCCAAAAAATTTAGAATTATACAAATGATTGGTCTTGGCTTCAAATTTTGCATCTTTCAAATAATTCTCATTCTTAGAAACTAAAATTACAAATTTATTACTCTGGTCTTGACAGTCTACAACTAACCTAACCTAATCTTTTAATTTGTTTATGAAAAATCATATCTTACTTGACAAAATTGATGCAAATTTTCAAAACAAATTTTCAATATTTTAATAACTTTTTCAACATTTTTAAATTCATGTTTCATGAAAGTCTTTTGAAATTAACAACTTGTTCACTTTTTTTATTTGAAGGCACTGCGATTTGTGTCCTTCCATTTAGTAATGGTATTTTATCTTACCTTAGCACCAGCACATCACTGTAGTCTGTTTGTCACATATATTTCCCTGGTTTTTGACTATGGCACCTTTTCACTGTAGTGTCTGTAACATTCGCCCATTCTCCACCTATCTTTCCTTCCAGAGTTTACGTGCAACGTTGTTCCTGAAACCATATTTCCGTCTAAGACTACTTTCTTTACATACATCCTAACACACAATTACTTATTACTCCAAGAAATTAATTACAAATTTTATATTTCATTTAACTTGACTTCAAATGAAAGTAAATTAACAGAGTGTTGCTTCTTTATTTTGCTTTAGTCAGTGAAATCCAATCTACTAGAATTTTTTTTCACGATTTCGTTTCCTTTAGAAGAATTAATGATTTTATTTAAAAACTAGTTGCTATTGAAAGCAAAACTTAAACTTTTTCTTTACTTTAACTCAGCTTGAGAACATTTATTTCTGATTAACACATTTCACACAAAGCAATTATTTACAAACATTTTATAATACATAGTTACCACTTTTATGCAGTGTCTCTTTGCATCACTTCTTCTTCATATTTTTCACCACTATTAAACAGTAATAATTTTTTTATTTACAGTATATATAATCTCCATATTCATTCATGTTCCTTTCATAATAAATGTTCTTCAGTTTTACCCAGCATATTTTTCGTCATATTTGTTGAACTTCCTTTAACTATGTGGCTACTGTATAGTCCTTTTCATCATTACAGCATGTCTTTTCCTGATCACTACACTTTAGTGTTCATCATAAATATCTCCTTTACTAACTGCACTTGTCACATCCTGTTACTTTCATTTCCCTACATTTCACACAGCCTCCTATTTATTGTTACATCTTCCAGCAGGATATTCCTTCCTATCTGCCATTATTTTCACTGATACATTAATGCTTTATACATTTCCACATAGCATGGAATAACTTCTCATATTACTAAAGTCAATCCTTACTGTCAGCTTTCAGCAGGATAATGCACCCTTTTTCTACTTTCCGTTTATGTCATCACCTTCGTACCTTACTTACTTTCCTACCTCAACATATTTATGTCGTCACTTCACTCCGTTACAATTTGACTCCCATTTCTCTCACCATGAAACTTATTTCGTCATAAGACACCATAACGCCCTCTGAGGCTCTCAAACACTTTACCTTCAGCGATAGAGAAGAAAATTATAGATGATAGATTCAGCTCAGAATGACAGAAGAGGAAGATTGACAATACGAAAAGAAACTGAAATTGCATTGTGAATAACTCAAGCACCTGGTGTTCGTCAAACACTTAGCATTGCATATGTTACAACGCCCTCTGAAGCCTCCAAGCTTCGCTCACATCAACTCTGGACTAATATATCTTTTCAAATCAATAACATTTTTTAAGCCCAATGGTTTCCCCGATTTCCAGTATACTAATCTATACGCATTTGGCTCTGGTTTTAAGTAATCCTAAATTGACACATATATTCATGTGTAAACTTTTTCGCCTTTGTGTAGTAATCTTTTTTCACTTTCCTTTGTTTCCGCTAGTCCAGTTCGCCAGTTTGGAGATTCGTTGGTAGAGCCTTAGCTATTTTTTCTTGTACCACCTTCATTCCTCAGGGTCCAATCCCACACCGTCCCCATACCTATTGTAGCCCTCTAAATCTTCCATCTTTCTACAATACCTAATTGGTATACTGGCTACTTCTTCTTTGGTCAAATTATTTTTTCGAAAAAATGGTACCATCACATCTTTCCCATTTATTTCAAAAATTACTACATTTTCATTAAAAATTAATCTCCCTTTGTACTGGTTAAAGAAGTCTACGCCAGTTAGCATTTTTATACGTAGATCAGGGATTATAAAGGAGTTATGGAGTACATTTATTTTTAATGGCAATATACCTTCGTGTTTAACAGGTTTTTTAACTTTTCCTGTAGCTCAATTATCTGTTTCCCCTTTACTAGCATTATTACAAGTTCATTTCTCCTTGGCAACGATTCTAACCAACTTTTACTCACAGCACATAAATCACTGCCACTATCTGCTAAACACCGTACTTCTTCATTACACACTTGTAGACTAATTACTGGCTGACTCAACACCTTCCTTTCATTGCTAATGTCAGAACCCTCCTCCAACAAATCGTTCACAACATCCTTTCTGCCGAAACCTTCCCTGTTTCCAGAAATTACACAGATTTTTGGAGAATTACTCTCTTCACTTTTCTTCCCCAAACTAACTATTCTACCCATTAATGACAGCGCAAAAACTTTTTCCGGCGTTTTGCCATTCTCCCTTTTCTCTCTCTTTTACTTTTTTCCACAATTAACTGACTGGACCCCATTTTTGACACCGTTTTCCTGCCTCTCCCTTATAGCCTCACAAATGTCGTCGTTTATAGACGCTAGTATTCCTTCTACACTGACATCACTAATCTCCCGTAATTCTGCAGCTCCTGTTATTTCTCCTTCCTCAGAACATGACTCGACTTCAACTTGGTTGCTAAATACTTTCTGGCACTCAGGTTCTGTCACATTTGCCGCTGCTACATCATCCATTTAGTTTGCAATACAGTGCTTATTTTGTTTATGCCTGTTCGAAAAATCCCCTAAACCTCCGTTAAATGTACAGATTTTTATGTAGCTCGTTTCGTCTGTTGTTACTACCTTCTTCTGCTCCCTACTTATAACCCCTGTCTGTTTAGTGCTAACAGTACAATACAAACGGTTTTGCTAGCGGGTTCAAGTTACTACTTCACGTCTTGTAAACGCTACCCTTTTACAGACGGCATTTACTTTGAGGGATTCTGGGATTCTGTACTATTTCTTACCTTTATCTCCATTTGCTGTCACCTCGGCGCAACATCATCCTCTCGCACCAGAGAATACGATCGATAATTGTGCACCTGGTCCCCCTTATTTCGCCTATCATTTGCTGGATAGCACCACCTCCCGGCATCTCTGCTCTTGCTATTTCCATAGTAAACACATATTCTGTTAAAGTTTACATTCTGCTGTAATTCTGCATTATTTGGTGGTTTGACATTACGATTCGCATGCTCCTCCTCATGCAGCAACTTCTACATTCTCTACAAATAACTAATGAATTTATGAATGTCATCCCTCAGAGCTGCAATAACTTTGTTTCGCCATTTCATGGGCAGTTTACCTTCCAGGCTCATAACAATTTGATCTTGCTCTACTTTATTGTTTCAATAAGACAAATTTGTCATTCACTTCAACACGAACGTTCTTACGCTTTCCTCTCTGTGGCTAAACTTTCCCCAGCCCAGAAGGTATTTAGCAACTCCATTTGTTTCTGCTTGTCCCAATATTCTTTAGAAAACGCCTGTTTAAATTTATGTAGAGTATCGTACTGTTCAGTAGCGATAACCCTCCAAGTTCTAGCCTCTCCCAAGAATTTAAACGTAATAAACCCTATTTTTTGTCTGTCCGACCACAAACTAGGTAAAAAACCTTCAAAGTCATTCCAAAATTCTTTTGGATGTACATTTCCTGTTGGATCAAAACGTAAAACCTGCCTGTTAGTGACGTATGATATTTCAGACGATTCTACTACAAAACTACACCCACTCCCGTTCGTTAAATGTCTGAGGTTAGTTTCAACTTGGCATGATCTACTTTCATGCTCATCCTACTTAGTTTCAACCTCTTTTACCTGGTTAGTTAGCTGAAGAACACTTTCTTCAGACACACACACTCAGCCAGGCACACATTTTACTTCATTCATCCATTTGGTATATTCAGAACTGATTTTACTAACAATTTGTGATCATTTACACATATAGACTCTACCGCCGCTATTTTAACCTCTACTTTCTGCACACTCTCTTTTATCAAATCTACCCTTTCTTTGTTTCCAATAGCAGCTTTTTTCAAAGCATCTGTCAATTCACTTTTTACAGTTTAAACGAATTGTTGGCAATTATTCTCAACTTGAGAAATTTTGCCTACCACTTTACTTTCTAACGACTTCAAATCATTTTTCCACATTTCTTTTAGAACATTAGTGCACTTTGCGAGTTATTCATCAAGTTTACTAATTTTCTGACCAATTGTTTCAGCCAAATTAGTATGTTGTTTGTTTCCATCGTCTATAGAACCCATTAATGCTGCAAACATTTCTTGCATACTTAGAGGATCTATTTTCTGCATTACTGTTTCCTGTTTATCTTGTTCGACCGGTAGTATTCCATATTTGGTATCCACATTTGATTCAGTAATAATACCAACAATGTCATCACACAATTGGTTGTTACTGATTTCATGCTTAATATCACTTTCAGGATTTGCATTATCCCTAGTAGTGACATTAACTGACATTCTTGAAGCAGATTCTACACCACTGTCCGTAAATAACACAGATATATCGTCAAAAACCTCCTCTTTTACTTTAACATGTACTCCTTCTCTCTGTTCTGGCGTGATAGTTCGTGAGGCATTTACACTGAATGAGAGCTCTTCTTATTTCATCGTATTTACAAAATCGTTATCACTTTCCATGTTACTCAGTCTCTCAGCACACACACACACACACACACACACACACACACACACACACACACACACACACACACACACAAACACAGTTCGATGAACTCGCTGCCAGGCACTTGAGTGCCAGTTGCAGAGTAGTCATACAGATGCAGGTTTAGCTTTTCAGTGGGATCTCGTTTATCAGACCCTCATAAATCGGGATCCCCAGTTCATCTGTATGGTTTTTAGTACAATAACTCTACAGTATTCTAACTCTACAGCTGCAACAATCGACGACGAGACCTGTTAGATTTATATTCAGACAGCCGTCATATGCAAGTCAGTTACTACGTTGAAACAGAGCTGTACAGTACAGCATATCCTACGATTGCTACAAGTGAACAATGACATCAGAGAGAAGGAAACTGGTAGTGTACATGTACAAAAAGGTAGCTGCACTGCATAGGGTAACGGAGAATTGAAGCCATGGCTTCCAGAACAAGAGCACCACAAGTCCACCAACCTTACTTTTGAGGAAACCAGTTATTTTTGCATATCTCTAAAACATTTAGATTGTTATATTGTTATGTTGGTATTTTGTGCCCAGTTAACTATATATATATATATATATATATATATATATATATATATATATATATATATATATATATATAACTTTGATTCAAATTAGTGAAATCCGACGGCTTAAGTGTGAAGCACTGCCAGAAATCTTGCTTTTTTTTGTTGCTGGTTGGGAAATCATTATATTTCATGTTGTGCAACTCCACAGTAAGGGAGTCCGAATTAAATTGGCAAGATATAAACCGTACTTATTTTGACTCTAACGTGTTTATGATACTGTGAATAATACAGTGTCAGTTTTAATCTGTGTCCAGACTTGACTATCTGAGTCAGCATGTTTCATCTGTTGCGTTCTGTGTTTCTGCACCAGTTCTTCAAAATATCGGGATGACGAGCATCAACGGATGCTATATACTTCCCAACGTCCTTTGCCTTAGGGGCTTTTATTGGTATGTCATGTTCATAAGCACAGTCAAAGAACCAGTGATTAAGCATCTGTTTCTGTTGGTGACCGGTCCACTTCCAGTATTACTCACAGTCATAGAGTTCTTATGGTACTCAAATGATTTTACATGTCGTCGCTTTCCACTTATCTCGATCATTTGTCAGAGGAATGGATTCCGTCAATGAATACACTGATACCAAATAGCCACAACTCGTGTAGTGTCAAACTATTCATTTGTGCTGTTTTTTAATTAATGGCTTCAATTGTAGAAAGACATTGCTGATGAATTTGGTGTTGCAACATTTACAAGGATCTCGAGATACTCAGACATAGGCGTTATCAACGTAAACGACTCGCTGCGAAATGACAATGGTTTCTGATGGTGATGACGGATTATCTCACGAATTTGACACTCAGTCTGAAGACATTACGACGCATACAGTTGCCACATCGCAGCTGGACAAATAACGGTTTTTTGGAACGGCATGATGAAACAATGTCGGCCGAGCTATAACGTGATCGTTCTACACGTAAACGACATACGAATCTGGCTCAACAGATACGTAACTGATTATTTCAGTGTACGAAACGTACTCTTTTTTTTAATATCTGGTCAACATTTATGTAAAATATTGTATTATCTGTCATTCTATTTTTTTTCTGAATTCCCGCGTGTACGTATATTTTCGATTATTCGGCTGATATATGGCCCAAACTACCACATTCAAACGAAGTTCCATAGTACCTCCACTTCAAACGTGACGATTTCCTGTGACCCAAGTAGTTTTTATGAAAAAATATCCTCAACCAATATGTCACTAGGGTAGTGTAAAACTTATTTTGAATCATTCCTATAACACTGGAGGATAGGAATTGCAGAGTCGATGCAGGAAGACAGGGAAGGTAGATGACAGAAGAGAGCTACATGTACAAAGTAGACTGACCAGGTGGCAGTAAACAATTAATGGTTCTGCAAAAGAATGCTGCCATGTATGTATGAGTAAACTAACATTTCGCGACGGTTAAATACGCTGTTTCCGAATTCTGCAGTTGTTGTTTAAATGTTTCAGATTTTCGAATAACGCTTGACAAAAACTGCCCAGCCCTGGTCAACAGTGGACGTCCGAAACCATCCCCCAACAAGAATTCACCGAACGACTCTGTCAATGCGTTATGAAATATTGCTAGTCAACTTGCCAAGTACGTATTTTTACTTATAGTTGACGTTTAGTACTGCATTGTCAATTTAATCTTAGTGTCATCGAGACGGAAGGGGAAAATGAGCGCAGAAGATGAATCTGTGAATTCAAAGCAGTTACTTTGCAGTCATGATGGCTACGGTGCTGGTGTACTAGGAGCGTAGAACAGGCCACGGAGAACAGGGACTTATTGATTTAGAAGTTCTGGAAATGAAGGGTCACTAAAAATTGTCACCTGGAATGATTTTAAAAGACACAACCTTGATTAGTTTGTGTTGTAGTACCTACGAAAAGTATAATGATTCAAACTTTACTGATTTTCCATTCTACGATAACTGTTTCTTTCGGGATTTTGTTAACTTAGTTTCTTGTATTATTACAATTATTGTATTGTAGACATTAGGCTTATTCACTGATTTGGCTGCTAGATATTTATTGAGATATGTAATAAAACTTGTTTCATTGTAATACTATTGTATTGGAAACTGAGCTCATAGCTTCGAGTCTAGGTTGTACGAAAATAAAAATTAGGCTGCGGAAAAGTGTACGTTTGTATAACAGACTAACATGTTTGCCATCTAGTCTCACTTAAACAACATACGTTGTTTTCGAAAGACAAAGACTGCTTTCTTAAGTAATTCACCAAACAATTAGAGCAGAACATAGGTAGATCTTGGAGTACAGAGAAATAAAACAATGAGTATTTTAAATGTAGGATCTCATTGGTTATGATAATCGAGACACAGGGTCTGTTATGTTTGAAATTTTGTATAAAGTGTCTCAAAACAACCATCGTTAATTTAGCACTCCTACTGTTCTTTCCTCTCATCAGTATGTATACATCCCTTTACTTGATAAGATGTTGATCGTAGGAACTTCTTCACCACGATTATGAATTAGAGATTTGGCGATTAGTTAGAGACTTTTATATTTTTCTGTGTTTCAAATATTTATTTTGAAGAGATCTTCAAATGCTAATAACTCATAAAAGATAAGAAATTTAATTATTTTCATTGTTTGATGGAACATCTTTCTTATATCTTTCAGATTTCCAGTTCGCGATGAAAGAAGACTGTATAGCTCTAAGCAGCGCGGCGTCTACCAAGAAACCAACAAACGTTAATCGAATTCCAGACCAGCGGTAATACTGGGACCACACTTCAGCTTCGCCATCGTTGTATTTATTAACAATTTATTTAATAAACGATATCAGTACTCAATAACTTCTGTTTTCTCTATTTATTTCTGTATCTAAATTTCGTATAATAGTAGACACATTGGGGTACGCTGCCTGCAAACGTTACATCAAGTCCGAAAACAACGACATTCTTTACTGCTTACACTACAAGCGATGTTGGGGCTGATTCGAATGACTTGACCTGTCGTCGAACACACGATCCTAAAAATACAATCTTCAACGTGGTTATACAACTGAAAGTGTACGTTCTAGAGTTCGTGATCCATATTTTATCTCAGTCAATGTTCCCACAAAATATATAGGAAACGTAGTGTAAGTAGCGTCTACTGAGCTGATTAACCTAATGCATTTAAGTGAATACCATGTCTATTCATGTACCCCCCCCCCCCCCCAAACGAAATGTATCCAAGACACAAGAGAGGCGACACAACCATCTATTTACACAAGTGGAGGATAGGATATAGGTAGGCGCCATACTGTAGAGGTAAAATATTGTGCATAGCAGTGCTAGCTGCCAAATACATCACGCGGGGAAGCTAAGACTTGTCTGGAAAAGAATAAGTGATAAGAAAACATTTCAGATGTAGCAGAGAAGCGCTGTTCCAAATAATGTGTGTCGAGTTGTCTGTAAATAAGTGATAGAGGAAAACGTTATCAAGTTATCCTGCGAGAGGCGCAAACGCTAGGAGATAAGACATCTTCGAGTTTTAGCTGCAGTTTTCTTCAGGAGAAATTGTGACTTGCTCCACCGCAGCACAGCACTTGGTTAGCCTGTATGTGACCACGGCAATATTTACACATGACAGATCTCTGTGCTAGAGCAACGTGGAGATGGGAATTTCAGTTAACCTGAAGTTGACAATTAGCAAAATTGCTTCGAGACGATGCTGTTACTCGGCTGATCATCCGAAATAATTTCATCAACTCTGTTACAGTTTCACGACATTAGTCAAAATGCTCTGAAACGCCCAGAGCAATTGCAACGGAGATTGGTACGTATATAATTATTGGGTAAGACAGCCAGTGCCCCGTTGCGCGTGGGGTTCATATATCATCCGTCCAAAAATTTCCGAGACTGATTTCATTCTTGGTGTACAACAACAGATGTGTTTTCTACTAGTCAATTGCAACCACGCAGTGTTTAGTAGAGGACGTGGAGCAACATCTCTACATCAGGTGTTCAGGATCTTTTCCAGAATGTGACTCACAAATAAAATCAACGACTTTTGAATGTCTTCCGAGATTTGATTGGAGTGCAAAACGTAGATAATTCTTTGCCGGAAAGAAATGTCAAGAGTGACGAGATTTTTGTTATAAAATGAAACCAACCAAAACCGACAAAACGCAAAAATTCATGCCAGTCTGACGAGCGAGTTATATCCATGACCGTTCTATGCATTGTACTTGGAGCGGACGGGATATACAAGTGGGTGACATATCAAAATAATCGATAACGAACAATATTAGTGTCAGAGTCGAATCATCCGTTTTCGGGGGTGACAGGTTCATTGCAAACAAAACTAGAATACATACACATTTTACTTTATAATTTCTGTACTGCATTAGTACGTCTAAATAAACTAAAGGATCTTTGTACTCTAACCAGGTCTCAGTAAGATAAATCCATACATATTACAAAAATGGATATTTGTACGTGTGTTTTTATATACGTATGTATGTGTGTTCCACATTTCCCCCTAAAACATTGTAACGATTGCAACCAGACTTTCTAGACATGTCACTTTCTCTCTGTAAAAAATCATTGTTGATGTAAGAACCACCTACTTATCAAAAGTGTGGGGGTGGGTACGAAAAAGTAGTGTAGCCCATGACGCGCGAATACCCAGAATATATTCATCCAGTATTTGAAAATGAGAGCACTTATTGACTTGCGACGAACTTTATACATAATTTCAAACCTTAACGACATTTAATCTTTGTAACAACCCCAGCAAAATGATGAAAGGAAGAAAGTTTATCGCTTACTAGGTTTTCGCTGTTCATGCAGTAAGACTGACGCATCGAGCACGACGT
Source organism: Schistocerca serialis cubense (assembly GCF_023864345.2). NCBI lineage: Eukaryota > Metazoa > Arthropoda > Insecta > Orthoptera > Acrididae > Schistocerca > Schistocerca serialis. The sequence goes on from NC_064642.1 coordinate 242,579,333, forward strand.
TTTAATTTATTACTTCTTTGTTGCTAACTGTATTCGCGACAGATTTTGCAGACAGTGTTCACATGTACATACATAGTTCAGGAAACATGACGTCATAAACACTGAGATGAGTAAGAAACTGCCGTATCACGCATGACTTTTAAACTTATTGTACGACACTTATTTCAGGATATATGACGTCATAATCATTGAGATACCTGAAAAAATGCGCATCATACCTGATGTTTTAATTTATTTCGTCTTTGATACTTACTGTATTCGCAATACATTTCGCAGACACTATCCAAATAAACCACTGTATGTACATGAGGAATTATGTCATTACACGACATATTGTTTAGGAGATACGACGTAGAGACAAACTACAGGGTGAAATTCGCTACAGATACAGATGAAATACGGTACAAATACGTGTGAAATATATTAAATGTATGGGACATGTGCGTACTCTGGCAAAGTCGTGGCTGAAAAGATCCTCTAAGCCCCTGCACCGATTTCACCCAAATCTGGTTCACATATTATTTACCGCCTGGAAAGAAATATTGTAGTGGTAAGAACTGCCAGCCTGCTATTGGGGTGGGCATCATAACTTAGAGAGAAAGAGGAAGGGGAAGGAGGAGGAGATTAGTGTTTAACGTCCCGTCGACAACGAGGTCATTAGAGATGGAGCACAAGGGAAGGATGGGGAAGGAAATCGGCAATGCCCTTTGAAAGGAACCATCCCGGCATTTGCTTGAAGCGATTTGGGGAAATCACGGAAAACCTAAATCAGGATGGCTTGCCTCGGATTTGAACTGTCGTCCTCCCGAATGCGAGAGTCCAGTGTGATAACCACTGCACCACCTCGCTCGTTTTGGAGAGAGGACAGCGAGAGATGTAGTAGCAGATCGACTTAGGGGGGAGAAGATGATGGATGGAGAGGGGAGAGGAGCATATGGGCAGAAAGAAGGGCAGGAGGTGACGCAAAGAGAGCGGTGGGAAGAGGAGATGGACAAAGGGAAAAAATGTGTGGCCAGTGCCTCCCGTCGGGTAGACCGGTCACTTGGTGCAAGTCTTTTGAGTTGACGCCACTTCGGCGACTTGGCTCGTCGATGGGAATGAGGTGATGATGGTGATAAAGACAACACAACACCCAGTCCTCGAGCAGAGAAAACTCCGACCCAGCGTACCCGGGCCCCCTGGCACGACAGTCCGCTGCAGTGACCACTCAGCTGTCGGGGCGGACGGACAAATGGAGAAGGAGCAGACGGACGAACAGAAGAATGGAATAAATACATACCCGTGCAACGTCGGGAACTCAGTTAGTAAGGTAAATCAGAAACCGGGACATACCGAGTAACCAGTTGCTACCCAATATAATGCACGGCCTTTGGTAGCCATTTGATGGAGGTCCATGTAGATCGAGAATAATATGGGTCTCTATAGAAATGCTGTTTATTCCTCACACATAGCAGAACGTACCAAAATGATCAGAACGCTGAGATGCTTATTTTGAATACCCAGCTTATCGTACAACATATAGCAATCAATATGTACTTTTTGCAGCGGTAGAACGACAGGCTACTGTGTGGGATAAGGTACCGTCTAAAAATAAGAGCAGAGAGCAGCGCATGGGGAGATTTGCAACGATCAGCGGCGGTAGCACAAGTGGTCGGCAGTAAGTCTTCGATTTCAGACGTGCTGCTGTGGTTCCCTTGTCGGTGAGTCTGAGAGCGCTGTTTGCGATACACCTTGTTCGTGGGCTGTCGCACTTACACCTTTCATAGGACGATGAACTGCCATTAATAGTAAACATTCGATAAAGTTATTCATTGAGCTTTTACCGTTGACTTGCAGTGCTGTTGTGCTCGTACATGTCTGCTTTAAAAATAAATACAAATTTAATATTTAATACTCCTGCTGGGCTACATCAATGTGGTTTCTCAAACCAACTCCTCATTTAAAGCCCTGTTTCCTGTGGAGCATCCCGACACAGCGGATCACCACGGCCATGAAGAATAGCTGAAGGGCCATGCTGGACTGTGAATTCTATAAATCTAGGTCTAGGCAGTAGCACCAGCTTTAATGGGTCGCTGGCCTCACGAGCAGCATTAGCAACGAGGAAGCAGGACCGTGGTACGTTGATGATATTTTACTCTTCTTGACAACAATACTTGAGTGGTCCAAAAGAAGGTCTATTATACTTGAGAATATCTCCATTACTATTTCTATTACCATTGCTGTGCAACCTTGGTAGAGGCGTCTGACAGCTTTCACATAGCTCGGTGACACGCTGTGTGAAAGCTGTCGGACTCCTCTACCAAGGTTGCACGACAATGGTCAAAGTGAGAAATCAACTATCTCAAGAGCTTGAGGTGACAAAGGGACTAAGCCAGGGATGCGCACTCGCCCCAACACACTTTAAGATCCACGTAGAGGAGGCACTAAAATTCCGGAAAAGGAAATGAGGAGGAATGGGTATCCCCAGCGACGATGAGATCTTGTTCACTTTATTTTTTACAGACGACCAAGTGTTAGTAGCTGGATATGAGGAAGTTGCAAATTACATGCTGCGCAAATTGAAAGAAGTATATGAAAAATGGGGTATTTACATAAACGCATCTAAAACAGAATATCTGAAAGTGGGAGAAAATGCTGTTAACGACTTACAACTTGGTGCTGATACTATTAAAGGTTGTCAATGGTAGAAGTATGGACGATATAAACAATAAAATTGGCCAGGGCAAGCGAGCCATAAAACAACTAATGGTATTAATATTTCGCAGGAGAGCTTCTGTGAAGGTTGGAAAGTAGGAGACAAGGTACTGCCGGAAGTAAAGCTGTGAGGACGGGGCGTGAGTCGTGCTTGGGCAGCTCAGTTGGTAGAGCACTTGCCCGCGAAAGGCAAAGGTCCCGAGTTCGAGTCTCGGTCTGGCACACAGATTTAATATGCCAGGAAATTTCATATCAGCGCACATTCCGCTGCAGAATGAAAATCTCATTCTGGAACTGAATGGTATTATCTGGAACAAAAACATAACGCGCAGAACAAAACATACCATCCACCACACAATTATTGAAATAATCACAACTTATGGTGCAGAGTTGTGGGAACTAACTCAGAGGCAGAAAGATCTCCTGCTGGCTGTCGAGATGAATTTCTGGAGACGGGGTTGTGGATTTTCCAAGCTTGATCATATTAGAAATGATAGGATCAGAGAGGTTATGAATGTCGAAAGCACAATCCTAAACTACATAGAAAGGAAGCGCCTACTCTGGTATGGTCACTTACAGCGTATGCCAGACACAAGATGGCCAAAACGTGTATGGCAATGGACTCCACATCAAAGAAGAAAGCGCGGTAGACCTGCGAGATGCTGGAAAGACGACCTCAACGAAGCAATGGCGGCGATAGTTCTTAATGAAGGCGACTGAAATGACCGTGAACGATGGTGTTTGGGATGCGAGAGGCCGTAGAAACCTCGCTCATATATGTACTATCGAAGTAATAAAATCCCATCTGAGTGCACGTAGTGGCCTTTTTCACTGAGCGGTGAATGTGAGATTACAAAAGTATTAGTCCCAGCACTAAGGGATTATCAGCGCTAGTAACAGCATTGATAAATAATTAAAGCTAAAATTTTAATCGATGTTGTTGATAATGGAACTTCCGTAATAAATTACACAAACTGCAAGGAAGGAAGGAAGACGAAAAGCATCATATATACGTTTTAAAACATCAATTATTACTTTTCGCACATGAAATTTAGTTATTTGCACGAATAAAAAACTATATTATCCACACCTACACTAAAATTTTTGAGCCTTTGCTTAATAGAAACCCGTTTCCATGTTTACTTAAGAGAGTCTTAGCCTCTGAAGCAAAAGATTGCTTCTTAAATATATGTCTGACGATAGAATATTTGAAAGCAAAATGTTGTCCGTTGCCCTGATGTAGCGAATATTTTCAGAAAATCTAATTCTGTCGCCAATCGATTAAAAAATTGGTCACTGGTGTACGTCTAAGTCAGTATAGTTCCTTCTATTTCTGTGTCATCGAATAATTAACATCTCACATATGATACATTAACTTTGTCATCGCCTTGCCATTCCTGCACAGTAAAATATTTATTCACACAACTCAGCAGCAGACTAAAAGTTGCTAAAAATACTAACTTCATAACAAAAATACGGTTCGGAATATAATGAACCAGTTTAAAAGCATTATTTCCTGATTATAGTTTTCCTAAATAACCTGTAACTTAATGGTTGACGCTGATGACGATATCGATTTTGTTAATACCTAAAAAAACTATGAAGTAGCACATCAAGAAAATCATTACTCATAATGGTTACTGGTATGACACACGTTATGTGCACTTTATATGTTTTATTTTATGAAACGATAATTACAATTATGTTACAGAAATATTTTACTAAGAAAAATCTTATACACTGCTGATAAGTAATCCATTTTCTTTTTGCTCAAGGTAAACAGTGTAGGGGAGACTGGGAGAACACCGGCATATCAGTTAATACCGACAAATCGTTTTCTCAGCTGAGTAGCGCTGGAGTGAGTAGGAGAAACTACTGAAGCATAGCGGATGATGCCAGGAGCAGGGTGCAGAGGCGGAGAGTTCTTGTAAACGACTGTCTTATTGAGGGGTTATAAATTAATTTTTAGTGAATTTTCATACTATATTTCGTTCACTATCATACAGCGTTAAGAACGTAAACATGTTTAAAGGTATTAACTATAAGGGAGGCAGATAGTATGTTTATTACTGCGTCTTTTAGTGTGGGTTTTGTAACTTTTCGGGCACTAGCAAAGCCATTAAAATCTCAGCCATGAAGCTGAGTGAGGTAATGTTGACAAATGAATGTAGGGCAATGTCGACAGGCTGTCGGTATTTCCCCATGCTCTAAACGTCAGGAAAAAGGTGTTTACACTTAAGTAAGGCCTTATATCCAATTTTAAATGGCGAGGACAAGAAAAAGAAAATCGGTAGGTGCTAAGTGGAGTGCAGTAACACTAAAAATGGCATTTTAGTTTAATGAAGTCAGGGAGATCACTGAATATCGTATAGGAGGAATTGAAAATACCAGGCATTACACTTTATGACCTATTAAAATCAAATTCACACAAGATCTTGAGGAGAAGATTTATTTTTATTGCTGAACAAAAACAATAATTGGTCAACAATGTGACTACATTGGCACAATAATTCTATGACATTTCCCTGATTGAGTTGGGGTGAATTGCCCATGAACTTGCTGAAAAACTAGGCCATAAGAACAATTTGATTAAAATTACCAAAATATCTGGAGAAGACTACACTTCTGTTTTTAAAAAGAAAAATATTTGTAAGCTTCAGAAAACTATCAGCAACAAGTACCAAATAGATTTCTAGGTTTCAATAAAGCTGAGGCTGATATATTTTTTTCTACCTTGAACAACTTTTATAAACACTTTTTGTGTATATATTTTGATACATGTTAAGATAATTAGATATGTTATTTGGTAGAATAGGAATATTATTGGTTCTGAGCACTATGGGACTTAACTTCTAAGGTCATCAGTCCCCTAGAACTTAGAACTACTTAAACCTAACTAACCTAAGGACATCACACACATCCATGCCCGAGGCACTATTCGAACCTGCGATCGTAGCGGTCGCGCGGTTCCATATTGTAGCGCCTAGAACCGCTCGGCCACCCCGGCCGACTAGGAATATTATTCTGTCTGTATTTCTTACCCAGGTACTCGGGGCAATACTGACAGGTTGCACGCTTAAAAAATATTTATATAGCTTCTAAGGCATTTAATATTTTTCGATTTTTCTGGTACAGGTATACGTCTAACGTTCCTGGATCAGACACGATGCCATGGGAGTGACAGATTCCAAAGCAAACCGAAAAATGTCTTAACGTGTCGATATTGGCCGGTCTCTCCTACTCCAAGGGGCAGGGAGGGGGGACGGATATGGTTTGAAATCTCCACCTAAATGGTGACGTCACATCATTCCTGTTCTCGTCTTCAGTTCCAGCCTACCTTCCCCTACACTATGTGTAGTTCGAATACTACGATTTGTTTTACAACAAACTATATCCAGTTTCCTAATAATGAACAAGATCGGACGATGACGTTGATAACGAATGTTTCAAGTTAGAAGGGCTAATTATAGGTAGCTATTCTTTTATTTATCGCACCACCTGTTACACGAACACCAGTGATAGAGAATCATGCACTTTACTACGAAAGGCCTGCCGGAGTGTCCGAGCGGTTCTAGGCGCTTCAGTCTGGGACCACGCGACCGCTACGGGCGCAGATTCGAATCCTGCTTCGGGCATGGATGTGTGTGATGTCCTTAGCTTAGTTAGGTTTAAGTAGTCCTAAGTTCTAGGGGAGTGATGACCTCAGATGTTAAGACCCATAGTGCTCAAGAGCCATTTGAACCATTTTGAACTACGTAAGATGCCCGTATACCACAACAATGAATAAATTATGTCAGACTGAAATTTTGCCAGTGCTGATGATTTCTCCATCTCTCACATCCCTAACTTCTTTATTCTTGCAACTACTGGCGTATATTTAATCACATACCTCTCAGCGACTATCGATATGCAACGGCACGATGAAGTTAGGTGAAAGATTAAAATGGGTAATTTATTAAATGCAGCTCGTGCGGCTACAGTATTCTCTCAACGGACAGAAATTACGGATGAATATAAAAACGAACAAAGACACATTAAATATACTCACTACAAGCTATTGGAAATATGACTCACATGTCAATTGCAACAAGTTATCCGAATTACTTACGCAAAGAAAATAGTAACTGTGAAGTAGAGAATATATAAGTCAAGACTAATAATATACAAGTCAGAATTTTAAAGGTTATTTTCTGTCGGAAACGCCAGAAGGCAAGAGAAGTTGGTTCAGCAACAAACTGGGAACGAGAGGGAAGAGGCGCTGTACGCGTAAATTAGTCAGCGAATTGTTAAGGTGCTCCTCACGCGCAGTACACGCTAGCCACGCACTGTGCGTCTGGATTTTCGCCGTGAAATACTGCGTGACGTCAGAGGTGGACGCTGTGTCAAGGCCTGGAATACACGGTAAATCGCGCCCAAACTGGCCAGTGGCTGAACTCGTGAAATATCACTGCAAAATGTTAAAGGACAGGAAAACGTAATTCGTACCTGCTCAGGCAAAATGTTTTTTATGTATGTGGAGATAAAAAGAAGACGGCGATCTCAAAAGCGAAGATTTACGTTACGTATACTACTGCAGAGTTCGATTTTTTTTTTTTACATGCAATTATGTTACGTTATTCCTGTAAGTGATACTGTGTGGGATGCTTTAATAAACAGCTCACAGTTGCACACTGGCTCCTTCTCGTTGGTTAGTTCGTTCATAACTACTCCTCTGCTTACCGAAGATGCACCTTTTCATTATTAGTATTCACTGATAATCGGTTAGGTGAAGTTTGTTAAGCATAATGCGTTGACATGCCACTGTTAGTTTATGATTTCATTTGCCGAAAGGTGTTACTGAAATACAGTAACAAAACCATGCCACAGGATCCGAGTAAAGCTTCAAATTTCGTGAATGGTTCAGTCCCAAACGGCATTCCCTACTTGAGAATTACTGTTCAGTACCAACCTTGTCGACCCACAGCCAAACCAGGCGTTTCGAACCGTAAGTGGAACTATTAAAACAACTCCGCTATCCAGTAGCTATCATTAATGAGTAATATCGCACCTCCCCATACTAGAAGACTGGTAGCCTTGAAATCAAAGCTGAAAAAAATGTAATGGCAACCCATCCATTCCCATTCATAGCGATACAGATTTCCTTAAACGCTAGCAATAGAGACTGAAGTCAAGACATCCATCTGCAGCTGTCCCCAACCACCTCAACACCTTCAGCATCAATGATCATCGGACATCAGTTTGACACGATCTGCAAGTCACGAACTCCCATCTCGAGTCAGCTCCAACTTGGAATGTACCAGGATTTTCTCTTCCCAGAAGACAGTCGTGCAACATCAGCACGATTCGCACAGGGACTTCAGAATGTCTCTGATGCGACCAATGTGAAGCTGAAGAGCAAATAGTCGCCCACATGGCGCTGGTTTGGCCCGATATATCCTTCTGCGCTACGTTACGAGACATCCATTTTAGCGATCGACCACATCTGAAGACTCCACATTAATGACTGGAGAGCGATCAAAAGCAAGCAGCAGTAAAAGTCGTACTGATCACAGAAAAGTTTAATCACACTTTGTCCCGTCCCATAGAGGTTTTGTTTGTTCTCGTGTCGGTGGAGATGCAGAAACGGCGACCTCACAACTCGTTACGCGTTCATTCTTGTAAGAGCGTAACTATATGTTCAGTAAGAGCATAAACATCATCCCTCCACAGATACGTCTCGCACTTGATGAGCTCGGCACCTCGAAGCAGGCGCCGTAAACTGACGCCATTTTCAGCGCAAGCCAGCGCTGTTACGCGGTTATTACACAAGTATAGCGCACGGTTTGCTGCTGCGTGGGATCCGCTAGGTCGGTTATCGATCTGTGTAGTTTTCCCGCTGTGTATTCCTGAATCGACCAGCCGGCTGCAGATTGGTCCAGCCTGCTATATAAGGCCGCGGACAGCGCACAGACGCGCAGTCTTGCTGCGTCCTCAGAGCTCGCCACTGCTTAGACATGCTGTCAGCACAGATGATTGTCATAGGTAAGTGTGCAAACAGGTTATCGCATACCATTAAATGTGTCCGTGAGGGACTGCAAGCTGAGCCGCTGCGAATCGTATTGGACGTTAATCTGTTGTAGCACTATTGTCATTAGCAGTGCCATTAGAACTATAGTTTGTATAAAATTGACAGTGCGAGTAAATTTCGCACTCTGAGGGTCCCGAAAAAATTTTATTATGTACATAGACGGTTCAGCCATTTCGGGAATCGAGAACATCGACGATTTTTGCCTTTTATCGACATTGACACTGGCAAGATTTCAGGCCCGGTGATTCGAAGACTGTAGAGAATTTTTTAATTTCAACTTAGAAATCGGATAACAAATGATACAAGAAAATTTTTTTCGAGTGAAATTCTTACAAGTTAACATTTTTCTGATTTTTCCTTTACTTATATTGTGAAACCTTGTTTCCTTCCAAATTAGATGACACGTCAACGGGAAGTAATCTATAGGTTTTTGCCTTTTATCGACATTGACACTGGTAAGATTTCGGACCCGGTGATTCGGAGACTGTAGAGAATTTTTAATTTCAACTTAGAAATCGGATAACAAATGATACAAGAAATTTTTTTTGCCTGACATAATTACAAGTTTAGCAGTTTTCTGATTTTTTTCCCTGTACTTATACTGTGAAACCTTGTTTCCTCCCAAATTAGATGACGCGTCGACGGGAAGTAACCTATAGGTTTAATTGAGTGTGTTTCCAAGTATCAAAATATGTGACACATAAGGCTATATCTCTTGCCTGCATTGATTTCGAAGCTTAACTTCCTTACAGCAGCAAGGGACCATAGACCTTACTATGCAACATAAATTTCAGCTTGATACATCTATCTGTTCCTAAAAAAATGGCGTCTCAATAGATGGATGAACAGACACTGTTGGATAACAAATGACAACATTATTTCTCATATTACATAACTGCGAATTAATAATTTCGGATTTTCCCTTTACTGTCACTGTTTGACAAATTTCATGATTGTACGTCAACAACAAGTACTCCATAGGTTTTAATGAGTTTGCCAGTATAAAAATATGTGGCACAAGTTGACGTATCTTTTGGTTGCACTGACTTATAGATTTACATTCATTGCACCACTAAGGGACGACAGACCTTTGTATGCGACATAAATTTCAGCTTGATATGTCTACCTGTCGAAGAGAAAAAAGGAGTCTTAGCAGACTGACGAACAGACTCACAGACTTTGTAAGAAATGACAAAAAAATTTTTTTCACGTGATATAATTACAAATTAACATTGTTCCGATTTTTTCTCTTACTTGTACTATGAAACGTTGTTTACATCCAAATTTCATGATTCGAGATCAATGGGATGTACCCTATAGATTTTTATGATTGTGTTTACGAATATCAAAATGTGACATAGATGCCCACATCTTTTGATTGTATTGACTAAGAGGCTAACTTTTATTGTACCTCTAAGGGACCATAGATATTAGTATGTGACATGAATTTGAAATTGGTATGTCTACCCGTTCCCGAGAAAAAGGGGTCTTAACAGGAGGACAGACTGACAGATAGTCGGATAACAAATGACAAATATAATTTTTTTCGTGTGGTAAAATTACAAATTAACAATTTTCTAATTTTTTCCTTTGGTTGTACTGTGAAACATTGCCCTTCTTGCCAGATTTAATGATTCTGGGTCAATGGGAAGTACCCTATAGGCATATGGCATAGAAGCCGTTTCTTCTGATTGAATTTACTTAGAAGCTTCAATGTTCTACACCGCCAAGGGACCATAGATCTTAGTATACAACATAGATTTCAACTTGATATGCCTTCCCATTTCTGAGGAAAAGAGTCTTTAATAGTCGGACAGACCGACTGACAGACAGAAAAACAAGAAAGGGTTCTGTTTTTATAGATTGAGCTACGGAACCCTAAAAAAATGCTAACTGTTATCAGTAGGTTCTGGACGTAAAGGTTAAAGAATTTCACACAGCAAAGGAAGTTTGTCTATTCCCTTTTCCTTTAAAGTCTCCTCTTTTATTTTATTCATGCTGTTGCCTTCAGAACGAAGACTTGTTTGATGCAGCTCTCCCTAACAGTCCATCCTGTCCAAGCCTCTGTATCTTCAAAAAACTACTGCAGTCTACATCCATCTGAACCTGCTTAGTGTATTAATGCTAGAACTCGCTGTACCCTTTTTACTTCTCACACTTCTCTCTGTTACCAAACTGACTATTTCTTGGTGTCACAGGATGCCTGCTATCAATCGATCGCTTCCGTTAGACAAGTTGTACCATAAATCCATAAATCTCTTTTCTCCCCCATTCGATCATTCGATTCAGTATCTTCTGATTAATTATTCGATCTAGCCATCTAATCTTCAGTATTCTTCTACAGCACCATATTTCAAAAGCTTTTATTCTCTTCTTCTCTGAACTGCTTATCGTCCATGTTTCACTTCCGTATATCGCTACACTCCGGGCAAACACCTTCTGAACAGAGTTCCTAACACTTAAATTTATATTCGATGTTTTTCGAGAGATAGGGTGCGTAGGACAAATTCTGCACACACGTTTCTCTTTTTTAAAACATATTGGAGCATATCTTGAACAATTGATTTACACATGTTAAGTTCGTTGCTGCACTACAGTTTGTGAGACAACACCGTTGACACACAACGGACGAACTTCCACTATTTAACACTGCCTGCTTGCAGCTGACTTGTCAAATGCTCATCCGTTGCTTACATTTGTTATCTGGGGCTGCCACATAGATCTAGCAGTTGTGACATTATAGTTGGGTAGTGAAGTGTTGTTGGTTTCAGTTTGGAATGACTTTCATCAATAATAGTATTTGCTTTTATATTTAAATACGCTACTGAATGTTAGCCACCATCATACAGTTTGATAAATTATTTAAATGCCTGTCTTCTACTATTCATTATGTTGTATTACAACAGCCTTAATTAATTTTATGCGTTGTTTCAAATATACAAAGCATTTGAAGATGACCGTCTGTGTAAAGCTCGTTCACCATGTTACTGCTGTGTCAAAATTTATACCTTAGCAGCTGATCGGTACAAGTTGCTCAAGCCTGTGAGATGTTAGTACTGGAAGAAAATAATAAAACATTCCTTTTCCTCACGTGCTCTAACCCCGCAGTGACCGTACTACTTATCCCTCTGCCCATGACGTAAAAGGCCAACTTCTCCTAGCTCACGAACGATTTTTTCTTTTGATTTGTGACTTTTGGCCTGAAGGCCATACAACCAACGAACGAATTCAACAACGTCAATTAAAATTAGGCATTTCTTAAAATATTACTGTCTCTGTAAGTATATTAGTTCGTTACTGAACATGAACACTATAATATTGACGTTAGGTGAATCTTTGGATTATTCGACTGTTAGTTGCTAAACGCATTTTGTTACAAAACACGGCTGATAACCGCGGGCAGCACGAATACTTCATTCGGGCCGCAGTTTGACGACCACTGTTTCAGACGGACGGTGAACTTATGAAAGCACGATAGCAGGATAAAAACTGTAATGTTAGACATTAAGTTACGAAATGTTGCGATAGGTCCTAGAAAACAGCCTGAAAAGTTTACCGTACTTTATCTTCTTTTTACCAATAGCTTCAGAAATATGTCATTCATACAAGTTTTTGCTTAGCAGTTTGGGATCGAAAAGGTGTGCTTAAATATTATCTTCAGTGTCTTCAGTTTTATCCTAATAAACTTTCACATGTCTCCAGTAGTCTGAAAGGGTAACAATTTACAAAAGTTAGACTCTTTTATGTCGCAACGAAGATCGCTTCCGCTGTGACTATATCTGAATAGACTTTGCGATCTCAGACTGCGGATAGAAAACTGTACTGATGAACAGTTCGCTGTTCTCGTTACGACGTAAAATGTCCGTCACCTGCAGGATTCAGTTGCCATTAACAACTTGCTATAAATGTCATTTACTTGCATTTAACGTGAAATCCTGAGGCAAATTCGTCGCCTTCACGGCAAACTGCCAGTCTACATAGCCATCCTCAAGAATTCTTATTTTATTTCTCTCTGTTGCGTGCGAAACAGCAAATTACACTTTACTTCTTTTTTCAAAAATTGGTCGCATCTGTTCTGCAGAGAAAATACTTAGATTCTTCTTTGAAGACACTGTCTTCACCAGTAATAACAAGGAGAATCATTTGAAATCTTTAATATTAAACAGGGATGTGTCGCTGTGTTCACTATATTCTCACTATTTGTTGGTGCAGTCATTCGTCTTGTCAAACCAAAATTACCGCCAGATGTTGAAACTGAGGATTATCAACGTCTAAAAAATAAGGACCGGTACAGAAGTATCTTCAACTAGCGTCAATTCAGCTCCAATACTTGGATGACAAAGTCGTTTCTGACGGTTCAGAAGATGATACACAGGCTATTCTAAATGCTTCCAGTGAAGCAGATGAAAACAACGCCTTGATCTTAACGTAAAAAAGACATATCCTGCGTCAAGCTATTCGCATTTCCACCCAGTTCCTCCTGCCATCACAATCACTGGCGAATTCAGCAGAGCATATTGCATTTTCCTTACCTCCGTAGTCATGTATCGACAAGTACAAACGTTGATGCCGAAATCTAATGTCACCTCGAATGTGGAAACACGGCTTTCGCTATCCTGAGGGAAAGGTTTTTGATAATCGCAACGTCAGGACTCAGAATGAGTACACGTCTGTAGAACTTGAATCACCAATAGGAAGCGCATAATTTGCATGAGGAAATAGATATTTGTTCTGTCTGATGAAAATCCATGGAATCAATTTCCAAGACGGACGAACTGATGGCTAATGCTATGTACTACGTAGCGACAACTAACAAACATCAACTGAGGATGACTGCTCATGTGGTCTATCTTCCAGACTCTCATCTCACCCAGCAAATTGTGCGCACTCAGCTTAAAAGATGGACAAAGTGAGAAAGCTGCTTGCAATTGCCATAAACTTTGTGATAAGGTACAGGTGATACGCGCATAACAGGATAACACCTGCATGGGTCAATGCGTGTGACTGACACCAACTTAGCAGGTGATGTACTTCCGGTAAAGGCTAATTTTCGGTTCCAACAGGCCAACACAGTTCATGGTAATAATGTCACTACTTGTGGGGTGTTATTAAGTTAGATCATTTCGTGATTAGGGGAGTTGATGAATAATGGTTAATTTCATAATTAGAGTATGTTGTTGTTGTGGTCTTCAGTCCTGAGACTGGTTTGATGCAGCTCTCCATGCTAATCTATCCTGTGCAAGCTCCTTCATCTCCCAGTACCTACTGCAACCTACATACTTCTGAATCTGTTTAGTGTATTCATCTCTTGGTCTCCCTCTACGATTTTTACCCTCCACGCTGCCCTCCAATCCTAAACTTGTGATCCCTTGATGCCTAAGGACATGTCCTACCAACCGATCCCTTCTTCCAGTCAAGTTGTGCCACAAACTTCTCTTCTCCCCAATACTATTCAACACCTCCTCATTAGTTACGTGATCTACCCACCTAATCTTCAACATTCTTCTGTAGCACCACATTTCGAAAGCTTCTGTTCTCTTCTTGTCCAAACTATTTATTGTCCATGTTTCACTTCCATACATGGCTACACTCCATACAAATACTTTCAGAAACGACTTCCTGACACTTAAATCTATACTCGATGTTAACAAATTTCTCTTCTTCAGAAACGAGTTCCTTGCCATTGCCAGTCTACCTTTTATATCCTCTCTACTTCGACCATCATCAGTTATTTTGCTCCCCAAATAGCAAAACTCCTTTACTACTTTAAGCGTCTCATTTCCTAATCTAATTCCCGCAGCATCACCCGACTTAATTCGACTACATTCCATTATCCTCGTTTTACTTTTTTTGATGTTCATCTTATATCCTCCTTTCAAGACACTGTCCATTCCGTTCAACTGCTCTTCCAAGTCCTTTGCTGTCTCTGACAGAATTACAATGTCATCGGCGAACCTCAAAGTTTTTATTTCTTCTCCATGGATTTTAATACCTACTCCAAATTTTTGTTTTGTTTCCCTTACTGCTTGCTCAATATACAGATTGAATAACATCGGAGAGAGGCTACAACCCTGTCTCACTCCCTTCCCAACCACTGCTTCCCTTTCGTGCCCCTCGACTCTTATAACTGCCATCTGGTTTCTGTACAAATTGTAAATAGCCTTTCACTCCCTGTATTTTACCCCTGCCACCTTTAGAATCTGAAAGAGAGTATTCCAGTCAACATTGTCAAAAGCTTTCTCTAAGTCTACAAATGCTAGAAACGTAGGTTTGCCTTTCCTTAGGCTTTCTTCTAAGATAAGTCGTAAGGTCAGTTTTGCCTCACGTGTTCCAACATTTCTACGGAATCCAAACTGATCTTTCCCGAGGTCGGCTTCTATCAGTTTTTCCATTCGTCCGTAAATAATTCGCGTTAGTATTTTGGAGCTGTGACTTATTAAACTGATAGTTCGGTAATTTTCACATCTGTCAACACCTGCTTTCTTTGGGATTGGAATTATTATATTCTTCTTGAAGTCTGAGGGTATTTCGCCTGTCTTATGCATCTTGCTCACCAGATGGTAGAGTTTTTTCAGAACTGGCTCCCCCAAGGCCGTCAGTAGTTCCAATGGAATGTTGTCTACTCCCGGGGCCTTGTTTCGACACAGGTCTTTCAGTGCTCTGTCAAACTCTTCACGCAGTATCGTATCTCCCAATTCATCTTCATCTACATCCTCTTCCATTTCCATAATATTGTATAGACCCTCTATATACTCCTTCCACCTTTCTGCTTTCCCCTCTTTGCTTAGAACTGGGTTTCCATCTGAGCTCTTGATATTCATACAAGTGGCTCTCTCTTCTCCAAAGGTCTCTTTAATTTTCCTGTAGGCTGTATCTATCTTACCCCTAGTGATATAAGCCTCTACATCCTTACATTTGTCCTCTAGCCATGCCTGCTTAGCCATTTTGCACTTCCTGTTGCTCTCATTTTTGAGACGTTTGTATTCCTTTTTGCCTGCTTCATTTACTGCATTTTTATATTTTCTCCTTTCATCAATTAAATTCAATATTTCTTCTGTTACCCAAGGATTTCTACTAGCCTAGAGTATATGAGACAGAAAGTTGTTCTTCAGAAACAGATTTGACTCTTATTGGTTTAAATGGCTCTAAGCACTATGGGACTTGACATCTGAGGTCATCAGTCCCCTAGACTTAGAACTACTTAAACCTAACTAACCTAAGGACATCACACACATCCATGCCCGAGGCAGGATTCGAACCTGCGACCGTAGCAGCACCGTTGTTTCGGACTGAAGCGCCTAGAACCTCTCGGTCACAGAGTGAGACGCTGTAAAATGAGGGTTCCCACTGGGTTCTGTCCTGCTTCCATTGCTTTATATATGATTGACCTGTCATAAAACATTGCAAAAATAATTCTTTCTGAAGATGATATCAACGTGAAAGACTCTGGATGTATTACAAATGATTTAGCAAACAGGGCAGTGGATAACATTAGTACATGGGTAACAGAACATGGACTCAAGTGAACTGAAAAAAAAGAAAAATAAAAACATCACAGTGTATACTGTTTCTGACTCGGAACTCGCGTGGAATCAATTTACTGTCTCGAGCTGATCAGATAATCACGGAAATCGTTCGTTATAGTTTATAACTTACAGTTATATCTTATGGTGAAAAGCGCTCTTGGTATTATCACATTCATGATCTCGTGAAGAAACTAAAAGTTCCCGTCTCTAAAGTAAGGACAATCTTCACCGACTCTGAAAAAAAAAAGTGAAAAAGTTTGTTTACTTAGCACACATTCGCTCTCTGTTCTATGGTTTCATATTTTGAGACAATTATGCGCGCTCAGGAAGAGTAATCTCAGCGTAGAACAGGGCGTCAAAACGATCTGCTGTGTCAGTTTGCAAACTTCCTGCAGAACGTTCTTCGAAAATCTGATTCTGCCATCCCTGTACATGTATTGAGAATTGTAGTTAACAATGGGGACTCATTTGAAAGGAACTGCGAGAAGAAAACGTGGCAGATTCTGCTAACACCATCACAAAGAGTAATGCTCCGAGCCGTTGTCTTATACGAGACGATTTCTGGAATCAATTTAAATACCATTCATGTCGCCGATAACTTAGTTCAAACCTTACTATGGACTGGACGTCATTTTTGTGGCTTGCGTATATGCATCGACAGATGTGTATTACCGTAGGGCAAAGTTACGTTGGCTTTGATGGAAGTGTAAGTAGAGCAGCAGTGTTGCCTAGAGATGGACAAACTCGTTCATCCTTGGGAACTATATCACTGGTGATCGCTCTTTTTTGGGAACCGTTCATTTTTACTCGTTCACTGTTCATTTGTACTTGGTATATGGTTCTTACGAAAAATAGAAAATTAGTAGCATAGGTGACTGTAGATGGAAGGCGCCAAGAGGGGGCACTTGCCTCCCCCTGGAGTAAAGAGTTTTTATTCATAACAAAATTCTCACACACTTGTAATTTTCGTGAGTCTGCAAAACCTCTCGTTTAGCCAACTGTAGCATTAGGTGGCTGATTGCAGTGAAATAATATAAGATGGCGCACGAAAAACCGGCCCCGAGTACAGACTGCTCGCCAATTACGCTCGATTTGTTGACTGCTACTAGCAGAATAGATCAACATGTAATAATTAGGCAGTGAAGAAACAGCAAATAAGCTAATGCAAGCAACAACTTCCAAACATTAGATGACGATTGGTGGGCGACAATCGGGACCGATTTTTCGTGCGCCACCCTGTACCACTGAAATAATATTGTAGAAGTTATCATATTCTCTTTACAAAATGTGACACCAGACTCTCTATTATGGAGCGTGGGCTTTATTCGGTTGTAAGTCGGTCTGCCTTCCATAACAATGAACATGCCCTTTTACCTTGGATCAAAATAGACGGAAAATGGCCGCTTGTGTGTGCCGTGCCGACTTCGTTTGCATTAGTAATAACAAAAAAAATCTTGCCTTTTTACAGGTATTTCTCCTGCTGTTTATCGAAATAAGTGAAGTAAGCTGATACGCCGTTTTGTTACCTGGAAAGATGTATGTATTATATACCACATAATTTTTATGTAATTTACGTAATTATAAAATACATTTTAATTACCTGTCGTGGACGCTGAATAGAATACGAAAAAAACCAGAAGTTCAGAGATAAAAAAAGATTGAAATAAATCGCCGACAGAACAAGATCGACAGTTTCCCGTTCCCGGGAGCTATAAGTAGAAAACCGCGACCGAAGTGTACTATGAAAGTCCGTTCCTTAGAATTCGTTCCTCGCTCGTTCCGTTCGTCTTGGTGAACCGTTCCTTTGGACCCGCTAGTTCGCGAACGACCCATCTCTAGTGTTGCCTTTGTGTTATTGATGATGGTGGGCCGCGCGGGATTAGCCGAGCGGTCTCAGGCGCTGCAGTCATGGACTGTGCGGCTGGTCCCGGCGGAGGTTCGAGTCCTCCCTCGGGCATGGGTGTGTGTTTTTGTACTTAGGATAGTTTAAGTTAAGTAGTGTGCAAGCTTAGGGACTGATGACCTTAGCAGTTAAGTCCCATAAGATTTCACATCCATTTTTTTTTATGAAGGTGAGTGAGAGAAGCCCGAGGGTGGAACTTTTGTCATGTGATATAATTCAGCTGCGGCAACTGAGCTCACTTAACGTACTCAACAGCAAACGAATAACCAACAGTGTCAACTAACTTCACTCCACCACACACTGATAGCGGTTACTATTAGACGTATCTATTAACACAAATATGGCGGAGAAAATTTCTTCTTTCGGTTTGAAACTAAATTTTTATCATCTCGAATCATCTGTGAACTTCCGTAAACGGAAAATCTACTCTGTGGAGACTTCGTTTTCGCATTGTAAAGGTCCGTAGGTGTGGATGTGAGCCCACATTGCCCGCTGCATACAGCTCACTGAATTGTTGTGACCCCTGTCTGAGAACTGACACAGCCATTAGCAGTCGGTGTGTGTTGGTATTGTTGATTGCCTTGTAATTTCACGCTCCATCTCCTGCATGCACCGACGAAATGGTCAAATGAATATATGCATACGTTTATTTTCGATTAATACTCCACAACGAAAATGCTAATATCGAATTGCCGCAGCACGACGCCAGTACTGAGAACTGTCTGCAGTGGTGAGGGATGGCGAGAAGCGGTTATTGGAGGACGACTGGTCCTGCAGAATCTGAGTTCTCTGCTCGTCCGGACAGCTTGAATAGGCCGCAGCGTTACTCGGCTAGGAGACGCGTTGCCTTCTTGCCTTCGCTCTGAGTATTTATGAATATCTTCTCCGGAATATTTATGGGTGTAATAGAAAATAAAAGTCCTTATGTAAGGAGAATGAAATATTATTCTGTTGCGGTACAAGGTTATTCCAAAATGGCACTTAAACGATTTTCTCTCGGCTGCAGCTCTTCATGTGTTGCAACCTGGCGATAATATAGCGAATACGTGGATGTTTTCTAACTGTCGGAATCTATTTAATTTGCAAATGAGGTCCTTACCGCTGTCACATTGGACTATCGTTAAGTGCTAAGACCGGTTGCGTGTCATTGTTAACAACGTGTTGCCGAAGTTAAATCATTCTCGATTATCTGAGGTGGAAGCTATTGAGTATAAACAGACCTGAGCTGTAACATGAGATTAAAAGGAGAAAAATGAAGCTATGGCGATTTTGCGAGATAATGAAAATGCTTTTTATTAACTGGAAGTGATTGTAGAGTTACGTACCTCAGGCGGTAAAGACGAAAGCTTTACAGTAGAGGTGTTCAACCTTATAGCTTATCTGAGCCACATTGGAAAAAGACGAGTATTTCTGGGCCGCACATAGTATGCGAACACTACTAATAACCACCGAAAAAAAAGATACAGGCCGTCGGAGGTATATAGTGAAAACATTTACGTAATTTAGTATACATTATGATTCTTCATTATAAAAAGCAAGATGTAATTAA
Source organism: Schistocerca serialis cubense (assembly GCF_023864345.2). Lineage (NCBI taxonomy): Eukaryota > Metazoa > Arthropoda > Insecta > Orthoptera > Acrididae > Schistocerca > Schistocerca serialis. The sequence continues at coordinate 242,599,072 of NC_064642.1, forward strand.
TTTGACATTTCATTTTATATATGTGATTTCCCTAAATATTTTATATATAATTACAAATCAAAGAATTAAAATGACATTTTTCTTCGAATTTGGGAAACTAATCTATCAATATCAGGTTCGATCGAAGTGGCTGCAATCCTCCCGGTGTTCATCTGAGATTCTGGTATATTTTTGCTTTCTGTGTGCTTTACTCTTGAAAATAACTGTTCAAGAAGGTAAGTGGTTCCAACCAAACATGAAACTCACACTGAAGCGCCAAAGAAACTCATATAGGCACGTGTATTCAAATATAGAGATATGTAAACAGGCAGAATACGGAGCTACGATGGCCAACGCCTATACAAGACAACAAGTGTCTGGTGCAGTTGTTAGATCGGTTACTGCTACTATAATTGCAGGTTATCAAGATTTAAGTGAGTTTGAACGTGGTGTTGTAGTCGGCGCACGAACGATGGGACAAAGCACTCCGAGATAGCGATGAAGTGAGGATTTTCCCGTACGACCACTTCACCAGTGTAAGGTTATTATCAGGAATCTGGTAAAACATCAAATCTTCAACATTGCTGCGGCAGGAAAAAGATCCTGCAAGAATAAGATCAAAGACGACTGAAGAGAAATCGTTCAACGTAACAGAAAAAAGTTGCTCTGAGCACTATGGGACTTAACTTCTGAGATCATCAGTTCTATAGAACTTAGAACTACTTAAACCTAACTAATCTAAGGACATCACACACATCGATGCCCGAGGCAGGATTCGAACCTGCGACCGTAGCGGTCGCGCGGTTCCAGACTGTAGCGCCTAGAACCGCTCGGCCAACGTAACAGAAATGTAACTCTTCCGCAAATTGCTGCAGACTTCAATGCTGGGCCATCAACAAGCGTCAGCTGCGAACCATTCAACGAAACATTATCGGTATGGGCTTTAGGAGCGGAAGGCCCACTCGTGTACCCTTGGTGAGTGCATGACAGAAAGCTTTACGCCTCGCCTGGACTCGTCAACACCGACATTGCACTATTGATTGCTGGAAACATGTTGCCTGGTTGGACGAGTTTCGTTTCAAATTGTATCGAGCGGATGGACGTGTACAAGTATGGAGACAACCACTTGAATCCATGGAACCTGCATGTCAACGGACGGCTGTTCAAGCTGGTGGAGGCCCTATAATGGTGTGGGGCGTGTGCACTGCATCCATTCAGGTCCATTGTGCATTCCGACGGACGTGAGAAGTTCCAGCAGGACAATGCGACACCGCACACTTCCAAAATGGGAACAGAGAGGCTACTGGGACACCTTTCTGAGTTTAAACACATCCGCTGGCCGTCAGACTCCCTAGACATGAACATTATTGAACACATTTGGGACGCCTTGCAGCCTGCTGTTTAGAAGAGATCTCCACCCTTTCGTACTGTTACGGATTTATGGACAGATCTGCAGGATTTATGGTGTCAGTTCTCCCAGCACCACTTCAGACATAAGCCGAGTCCATGCCAAGTCGTGTTGCGGCACTTCTGCATGTTCGCGGGGGCCCTACACAATATTAGGCAGGTGCACCAGTTTCTTTGGCTCTTGTGATATTCGCTATTTTTTGCTTCATTCAAACAGAAAATAGTTAATACTTTCAGCCAGAAGGCAAATACTTGTATATAAAGAATGATTAATGTATTAATAAGGCGCCGCACAGCGACGGTGGATTTTCCTAAATAACGTAATTCGTCGTCTTTGGGCGGCAATATAAACAGAAAAATACGGATAGATATGCGATCCTTCACTATTTTGTTCGCTGGAGAACAAATGAAGCCTTGAGCGCTAAAGACTTGTACTGTTTTTCTTAAGTAAGACGGACGCAGATTTGTGGCAGTCTGATCTAATTTTTACTAACTAAATAAAAACGTGTTCCGTCTAGGTTTGAGTGAAGTGTAAAAAGAACTGTTATAACTTATCGTGACGACGCACGAGCGACTCAAGAGGACAATGGCTATATAAAAGAGCGCTCAATGGACATGAAACGGACATAAAAATCTACTGTCATTGTAGTACTACGCTTAAGGTACGATATATGTTTTAGTTATAATAAATATTTGTTCTGGGAATACTGAATCATTTAGCAGTGCTCATTTCTATCATCTCCTTAGTATTATTTTCATTTTAATTACACATTTTGCTAAGATTACAGACACCAAGATCAGCAGTCCAATGTGCGCGTTACATTGATAAAAAGAAAACTATTTTATCGTCTTTTTGCATCAGCTTTAATATTGAATTTCCCTTTTGTGTGATGTTACAGTTGTTCTTGCGCCCTTAAGAACTTTCTGGTCCCTTAGGAAATTGTTTTGTCATAACAATAACTTCAAAAAAATGGCTCTCAGCACTATGGGACTCAACATCTTAGGTCATAAGTCCCCTAGAACTTAGAACTACTTAAACCTAACTAACCTAAGGACATCACACACACCCATGCCCGAGGCAGGATTCGAACCTGCGACCGTAGCAGTCCCGCGGTTCCGGACTGCAGCGCCAGAACCGCTAGACCACCGCGGCCGGCAACAATAACTTCACCACCGGGTATGATCGTATCTACGATCATGAAGTAATTAGAAAGACGATAATGCAATTTCTTGATCGATAGGACTCTAGCTGTGACTGCTTCAAGCCACGCAAAACTGCGAGTAAAGACTATTCACATTTCATAATGCAATATTTTATGACAATGGTCAATCCATGATTCTTACGCCAATTGTGATTGATAAAACAGTAAGCGAAATCTCAATTTCCAACTTTTCCATTGAATAACAACATCACTTCTATTTTGTTAGATCACACTCTTCAGTGTATAACACATCAGTCCGCTACGGTCGCAGGTTCGAATCCTGCCTCGGGCATGGATGTTTGTGATGTCCTTAGGTTAGTTAGGTTTAACTAGTTCTAAGTTCTAGGGGACTAATGACCTCAGCAGTTGAGTCCCATAGTGCTCAGAGCCATTTGAACCATTTGAATAACACATCAGTGGACAGCAAGGGCTATTTGTCTGTGAACTGGTATGATTTTTAAAGGTCGAGCAAAGATACTTGATCAAATTTTTCTGTTAGTTGAATGCCAACTGCAATTCTATGCCTTTTATGTGAAAATCGTCTGGCAGATTGTCCATAATGGGCGTAAGAGTTGTCACATAAATACAAAACTTTTGATTAGTTTTTCGAAGATCTTGACATCTATTTTCAAATTGTTGCATCAAAATGAAAAGTATGGCTGAGTATTTCATCCCATCTTTGGGTTTATGACTAAATCTTTAGTTTCGCAGTAGCAACTGAACTCTCAGTACGATAACAGACAGTGTGTCTTTTTTTTATATTACAGGTCGTGTAATAGATGCTCACGCCTTGGGCCACGTTGATACTTGCTTTGGACCAAGCTGATACGTACTATGAGCCCCATGTGGTCCGCTGCCCGCGGGCCCCGGGATAGACACACTAGCTTTATAGGATCACTTTGTTGTTCATCTACTTGTCTATCTGTCCGAGTGTAAAGAATCCTTTTTGTCAGGGACTGGTGGACGTGTCAAGTTGAAATTATATGTGCTCAGATCTGTCTGTACAGACCTTGCTTTCACAGACAAGTCGGTGCGTGTCAATTACTCATCGACGGAAGCTTTGGTCTGCGCTGTTGATCGGTGTCCGGCCTGCGCTATGTCTGGGAGGGTTTGAATTCACGCAGACAGCATACAGACAGGTCTGAGCGTGTAAACGGTATCTCAGATTAACGCCCAATCCATTGTTGCTTTGGCGAGCGTCGTGTCTTTGTTGATTCGGTGTTCTGATACACAGAATTCAATGAGTGATGTTTCTGGAGATTCTCGAGATTCGTGGATTTACTCCGGAGAGTTTGTAACAGAATTTATAAATCTTTACAGGTCTTCAATCAAAATTAGACTATGTATTTTTTTGTGTCACTCATTTTAATGGGCCTACATTACATATACACAAATTGCAAATATATTAGTTTAATAACTGTGACAACTTTCCTCCACTGTGCAAGATTAAGAAACTTAATCACAGTAAAAAATAAAAAAAAATGAGTTTGATTTTCTATTCCCACCTTCAAATATTGCAGCCCTAATACTGCATATATAGCACGACATGACGTGACTTAATCATGTTGATGACAGCAAGCAGAAAATTTAAGATCAGCACAGCTTCTGCCCGTAGCTAGAAATCTCAGTGTCATTAAAAACTTCTCGTAAGCATTTACTGATTTACTAATTACGGTAAAATGTCTCCGTATGTGTGGTGTGACATGTTGCAAAAGCACTAAAAATTTCTCTTCGTCCATTCTTAAATAGGTGAATCATTCACCTTTTTTCAAATTTTAACTCTTTCAAAAGATTAACATGTGAGAGTGACGCACGTTTTAGAAGCCAGTTCCTTGTCCACTTGTTACGCTGTGGTCTCTTTCTTTTTTCAACTTCCGAAATGACAGCTGTAGACAGCAGAATTACTTTATAAGCAAATTTATTCAGTTTGACCAGAGCCCCCATGCTGTTGTCCGATGAATTCAACACTGACAAAAACTGTACCTGTGGTCGGAACGTGTAAATGCGACGTTAAATACGCAGACACTATGCGCAGACAGTCGTTGTGAATCCAGTCTGCACAGACAAATCGGAATATGTAAAGGTCCCCTAAGGTCTACGGTTCCCTGACGATGTAAAAATTTTAAGTTTCTACGTCAGTGGTATCAAAAGATACGGCCATTTATGTCAATAACTTTCATACTCACGAACAAACTCGCCACAACCTACATGTTACTACATAAAATCATGAAATTTGGAAGGAAGCAAGGTTCCACCTACGAGTAAAGGAAAAAAATCCTAAAATCATTAATCTCAAACGAAACAAATATTGTTCTTGTCTTTTGTTATCGACTGTGTGTCTGTCTGTCTGTTAAGACGTACCGAGTTGAAATTTATGTCACGTACTAAGATATATGGTTCCTCGGCAATGTAATAAACTTAAGCTTCCAGGTCGATGCAATCAGAATATACTCGTATGCCCATTTATGTCACATATTTTGACACTCGCAAACTCACTCATCAAAACCTATAGGGGATTTCCCACTGACTCAGGATCATGAATTTTGACAAGAAGCAAGGTGTCATAGTACAAGTGAAGGAAAAAGTCCTAAGAGTGTTCATTTGTAATTACATCATACGAAAAAAAATATTTTTTTGCCACGTTATCTGACCACCTTCATGTCCGCCTGTGAAGACCACATTGCCTCACAAACGGGTAGTACTGAGCTGAAATTTACGTCACAACCTAATGCCTACCGTCCCTTGGTGGTGTACAAAATTTAAGCTTCTACGTTATCATAGCTTACCAGCATTGATATCGACAACAGGCAAAAATTGTCGAAATTCTCGGTTTCAGGGAAGGACAAACTATCTATACACATCATTAAGTTGGTACGCAACCCTTGGTGCGTGAGTCCTACTCGCACTTACCCGAATGTTTTTTATTAACTGGAAGTGTGTTTGACTAGCAGGAAATAATTTTTACAAAGTTGGCTGAAAGAAAAAATCGTTGCTTCCTCTCACTCTCTCTTTATTCGTGCGACGCGACTTATACTGCTGCCGAATAAAGTGAGTCACTTCTCACACATTCGTGTCAACTGCAGACCAGCGAACTAGCTTCTCTCTCTCTCTCTCTCTCTCTCTCTCTCTTTCTCCCCAGGCGTTCTACACCGCACGGCAAGACAACGTCAACATGGAAAAACCATTGTGTACATAAAAGAAACATTTTTGTATTCCCATGGACTGATGATGTCGTTCAATATATTGCATTATTAAAAAAACAGAGCGAAATACCAATACCCTGTGACTCATAGCGCTTGCTGTAAAACGTGTTTATCAATTTATAACGAATTATTATGTACAACAAGCAGGCTGTATGGTTATGGAATGTTTGATCTATATACACAGTAGAGAAAACAGCTGCAAAGAATTTTTAACTGTTTCATTGCGTTCTCATAGAACGAATGTACTGTATTTCTAGCACTGCTAGAAACTAGACATTTCAGCGCAAGCATCAGCCGCAAACAAAGGACATCTCGTTAATTTTATCATTTACTAATTTCGTTCAATTACCCAAATATTACAGCTGGAAAACTGGCGTCTGTGTAAAAACGTATCGAGACAATCCGTCACACAATTCAATAGAGTCGCTACTTCAATGTCCGTCCTGTGGTCTACTCTCATTTTAGTTACAACAGACCGAACACCAGCACATCAGTTATATCGTGGCTTATGGACATAACATATCATAATTTCATTTCTGACTATACTATATGGAAATATTTTACTATTTTTATTTATTTATTCATTTACTTTAACTTAGTCGCATACGCTTCCTAGTACTACATCACGCTGTTAAAAACTAAGCTAGGTATATAGTGATTAAAACACGCTGCACTTTGACACTCCACCTCATGAATTTACGAGGTAATGGCACACGTTGGTGATTTCTGGTTCGGCCAAAATATGATGTTAATAATATAGTAACTATAATGACTGACAAAAATGTGAAGCTCCCAGAAGTGAAACGACACGAAGTGAAACTTCACTGGTTGCGAGAGAGATGAAAGTCCATGTGATATTACACTACTGGCCATTAAAATTGCTACACCACGAAGATGACGTGCTACAGACGCGACATTTAATCGACAGGAAGAGGATGCTGTGATATGCAAATGATCTGCTTTTCAGAGCACTCACACAAGGTTGGCGCCGGTGGCGACACCTACAACGTGCTGACATGAGAAAAGTTTCCAACCGATTTCTCATACACAAACAGCAGTTGACCGGCGTTGCATGGTGAACGTTGTTGTGATGCCTCGTGTAAAGAGGAGAAATGCGTACCATCACGTTTCCGACTTTGATAAAGGTCGGATTGTAGCCTATCGCGATTGCGATTTATCGTATCCCGACATTGCTGCTCGCGTTGGTCGGGATCCTGATGACTGTTAGCAGAATATGGAATCGGTGGGCTCAGGAGGGTAATACGGAACGCCGTGCTGGATCCCAACGGCCTCGTATCACTAGCAGTCGAGATGACAGGCATCTTATCCGCATGGCTGTAACGTATCGTGCAGACACGTCTCGATCCCTGAGTCAACAGATAGGGACGTTTGTAAGACAACAACCATCTGCACGAACATTTCGACGACGTTTGCAGCAGCATGGACTATCAGCTCGGAGACCATGGCTGCATTAAAGACAGGAGCGCCTGCGATGGTGTACTCAACGACGAACCTGGGTGCACGAATAGCAAAACGTCATTTTTTCGGATGACTCCAGTTTCTGTTTACAGCATCATGATGGTCGCATCCGCGTTTGAGGACATCGCAGTGAACGCACACTTAAAGCGTATATCCGTCATCTCCATACTGGCGTATCACCCGGCTTGATGGTATGGGGTGCCATTGGTTACACGTCTCGGTCACCTCTTGTTCGCATTGACGGCACTTTGAACACTGGACGTTACATTTCAGATGTGTTACGACCCGTGGCTCTACCCTTCATTCGATCCCTGCGAAACCCTACGTTTGAGCAGGATAATGCACGACGGCATGTTGTAGGTCCTGTACGGGGCTTTCTGGATACAGAAAATGTTCGACTGCTGACCTCTGTTCTCCAGATCTCTCACCAATTGAAAACGTCTGGTCAATGGTGGCCGAGCAACTGGCTCGTCACAATACGCCAGTCACTACTCTTGATGAACTGTGGTATCGTGTTGAAGCTGCGTGGGCAGCTGTACCTGTACACGCCATCCAAGCTCTGTTTGACTCAATGCCCAGGCGTATCAAAATAGTTCAAATGGCTCTGAGCACTATGGCACTTAACATCTTAGGTCATCAGTCCCCTAGAACTTAGAACTACTTAAACCTAACTAAGCTAAGGACATCACACACATCCATGCCCGAGGCAGGACTCGAACCTGCGACCGTAGTGGTCGCGCGGTTCCAGACTGAAGCGCCTAGAACCGCTCGGCCACAGCGGCCGGCCCCAGGCGTATCACGTCCGTTAAATACGGCCAGAGGTGGTTGTTCTGGGTACTGATTTCCCAGGATCTATGCACCCAAATTGCGTGAAAATGTAATTACATCTCAGTTCTAGTTTAATATATTTGTCCAACGAATACCCGTTTATCATCTGCATTCCTTCTTGGTCTAGCAGTTTTAATGGCCAGTAGCGTATTTCAGTGATTACAGTGTAGACTCAAATTTACAAAGAACTTGGCTATATGATCCCATTTATCACTATGAAACTACACTGCCCTGGATGCCCAACTATTGTAACTGGTCCTTGACGTGCTGGACACTGGCGTTCGAGCGGAGTTCACTACAGAGCTGGTGCGACACACGTTCTATTGAGGACAGATCTGAGGATCTTGCTGGCCAGGGGAGTGCCTCAAATCTTGCAGCCACTTCACAGAGACACGTGCCATATGTGGACGAGCAACGGCCTGTTGAAGAATAGTAACACGATACTGTAGCGTGAGAAGTAACACATGAGGGCGCGGGGTATCCGTGACGTAACGTTATGCTGTCAGAGGTCCCTCAGTCACTACCAGCCGCGGCCTGAAGTCATACCGATGGTTCCCCACACCGTGACGCCAGGGATAACACCACTCTACAAATTGGAGAGCTGGGACCTCTGCCTAGGTCGCCGCCACACTCGCTGATAACGGTCATCTGGGTAGGTAGCGCAGAAGCGCGACTCATTGCTGGACACAATACAATGCCATTCCCCTGCTGTCCATGTTTCCTGATCACGGCACCATTCGAACTGTAGCCTTTTGTGTTTCCATGTTAATGGTAGCCTGCCATAGGACAATAATTCTCTAGTCCAGCTGCTACTAGTCTCCGACCAATGCTGCACGATGGCACAGAACGTTGCAGCATGTCTATTGCTTGTTTTCGGATGGCAGTCGCACATGTGAAGAGGTTAGGATGTGTTTGGAGCACAATATGGCTATCCTGTCTTGTAGTGCTCAGACGTGATGGATTGGAATCTTGACGACGAACATGGCTGCACTCACGTTTCCATGCAATCAAATATCGAGCCACTGCCACATCCGAATGGTCCACAAATGTGGGTATTGTACGGTTCTACCAGCTGGCCAGAGACCCACAAAGTGGCCCGTCTCCGACTCCGTTAGGTGCTGATAACGCAGTCTCGCAGGAGTGCATAGCATCTCCGTGTCCTCCACAATGGTCACTCGTCTGACGCCATTCACTCCGTTTTCCTTGTAAGCAGGCGGTTTAGGTTTCTATGTTGGTAACGCCACGTAGCGCTCTATATGAAAATCACTGGCTGTGCTGTGTGCAGTCTGTGGCTGGTTAGAATTGTTGGAATTTTTGCTATTGTAGTGTTGGGCAGTTGGATGTGAACAGCGCGTAGCGTTGCGCAGTTGGAGGTGAGCCGCCAGTAGTGGTGGATGTGGGGAGAGAGATGGCAGAATTTTGAGAGCGGACGATCTGGACGTGTGTCCATCAGTAAGAGTAAATTTGCAGTACTGTATATCATGAACCGATATATATAGGGTGTTACAAAAAGGTACGGCTAAACTTTCAGGAAACATTCCTCACACACAAATAAAGAAAAGATGTTATGTGGACATGTGTCCGGAAACGCTTAATTTCCATTTTAGTTTCGTCAGTATGTACTGTACTTCCTCGATTCACCGCCAGTTGGCCCAATTGAAGGAAGGTAATATTGACTTCGGTGCTTGTGTTGACATGCGACTCATTGCTCTACAGTACTAGCATTAAGTATATCAGTACGTAGCACAAACAGATTAGTGTTCATCACGAACATGGTTTTGCAGTCAGTGCAATGTTTACAAATGCGGAGTTGGCAGATGCCTACTTGATGTATGGATTAGCGCGGGGCAATAGCCGTGGCGCGGTACGTTTGTATCGAGACAGATGTCCAGAACGAAGGTGTCCCGACAGGAAGACGTTCGAAGCAATTGATCGGCGTCCTAGGGAGCACGGAACATTCCAGCCCATGACTCGCGACTGGGAAAGACCTAGAACGACGAGGACACCTGCAATGGACGAGGCAATTGTTCGTGCAGTTGACGATAACCCTAATGTCAGAATCAGAGAAGTTGCTGCTGTACAAGGTAACGTTGCCCACGTCACTGTATGGAGAGTGCTACGGGAGAACCAGTTGTTTCCGTACCATATACAGCGTGTGCAGGCACTATCAGCAGCTGATTGGCCTCCACGGGTACACTTCTGCGAATGGTTCATCCAACAATGTGTCAATCCTCATTTCAGTGCAAATATTCTCTTTACAGATGAGGCTTCATTCCAACGTGATCAAATTGTACATTTTCACAATAAACATGTGTGGGCTGACGAGAATCCGCACGCAATTGTGCAATCACGTCATCAACACAGATTTTCTGTGAACGTTTGGGCAGGCATTGTTGGTGATGTCTTGACTGGGCCCCATGTTCTTCCACCTTAGCTCAATGGAGCATGTTATCATGACTTCATACGGGATATTCTACCTGTGCTGCTAGAACATGTCCCTTTACAAGTACGACACAACATGTGGTTCATGCACGATGGAGCTCCTGCACATTTCAGTCGAAGTGTTCGTACGCTTCTCAACAACAGATTCGGTGACCGATGGATTGGTAGAGGCAGACCAATTCCATGGCCTCCACGCTCTCCTGACCTCAACCCTCTTGACTTTCATTTATGGGGGCATTTGAAAGCTCTTGTCTACGCAACCTCGGTACCAAATGTAGAGACTCTTCGTGCTCGTATTGTGGACGGCTGTGATACAATACGCCATTCTCCAGGGCTGCATCAGCGCATCAGGGATTCCATGCGACGGAGGGTGGATGCATGTATCCTCGCTAACGGAACATTTTGAAGATTTCCTGTAACAAAGTGTTTGAAGTCACGCTGGTACATTCTGTTGCTGTGTGTTTCCATTCCATGATTAATGTGATTTAAAGAGAAGTAATAAAATGAGCTGTAACATGTAAAGTAAGCGTTTCCGGACACATGTCCACATAACATATTTTCTTTCTTTGTGTGTGAGGAATGTTTCCTGAAAGTTTGGCCGTACCTTTTTGTAACACCCTGTATATGATGACTTTTGAATATTATTAAGGTAAATACATTGCTTGTTCTCTATAAAAATCTTTCATTTGCTAACTATGCCTAAAAGCAGTTAGTGCCTTCAGTAGTTAGAATCTCTTATTTAGCTGGTAGTATTGGCGCTCGCTGTACTGCAGTAGTTCGAGTAACGAAGATTTTTGTGAGGTAAGTGATTCATGAAAGGCATAGGTTATTGTTAGTCAGGGCCATTCTTTTGTAGGGATTATTGAAAGTCAGATTGCGTTGGGCTTGGCTCTGAGCACTATGGGACTTAACAGCTAAGGTCATCAGTCCCCTAGAACTTAGAACTACTTAAACCTAACTAACCTAAGGACATCACACACATCCATGCCCGAGGCAGGATTCGAGCCTGCGACCGTAGCGGTCGCGCTGTTCCAGACTGAAGCGCCTAGAACCGCCCGTCCATTCCGGCCGGCAGATTGCGTTGCGCTAAAAACATTGTGTGTCAGTTTAGTGTTGATCAGAATAAGTAAAGAGAGAAATGTCTGAGTACGTTCAGTTCCGCTCAGCTGTTTGAAAATCAAATAACATAAGAGGTTAACCAGTACAGTAATTGATAAATTTTTCTAAGCGGATGTTTCATCCTACCAGACCTGGTAGCAAAACTAAACACGAACAACACTAATGCGTTTTGGTGGTCGCTCTACCTGCCACAGAAAACTGTAATTCTAATTTTTTTATACACACCGATGGACTGTATCTGCATGAAGTTACATTGTAATCCGAACATGCCTTTATGATACTTCACTGTCTTTATCATTCATTGTGTAATCGTTCCTAAAATGGACGATAACACAGCACTTCCGACTTCGCCTGTGGCTACGAATGAAACCGAGAAAACACACAGAACATTTGTGAATGAGGAAAAAGACATTTTATTTTGCTCCACTCTTCGGAGCCATTAAGAATAAGCTTGTTAAAGCAATATCAAAATCTCCTTAATGTGCACTGCTCAAATTACGTTCGACAATCGAGAAATCGTTATTTACACATAATGTAGTTTCTTAGCGAACCTTTAATATTTAGAGTATTTACTACGTTGATCTTTACAGTGATCACTCACTGGCTCTCTACTACTTCGTTCTCGGCGTTCAAAGATAATATTGCGAGACATCAAATTCTTGGCATGCAAATGTGCCATCGTTCGAAATATTTAATATAAATTGATTTTAATAATTTTAGTACAAAAACATATTTATCTAACTGCGTGAATATAAAGACATACCTCTGCACTTTTTTATATTTTTCATTGTCTACCCATACAAATAGCACGGGCTGTTAGATTTCTCGCTCACTGTGAAATCAGAAACTTCCCAGCCAAATGCCAGGCGAACTGATAGTGAAGTCGAGGGAGCCCCAGTTGGAAACAATTGGGAGGCGATTTCCAACTCCGGAATTTGCCTTGCAACCAAGGGAATCCTCCAAAAACTCATTGTTAGAAGCAGGAGAAGGGAACTGTTGGTGTTGTGATCTTCAGCCCTAACACTTGTTTCGTCGCAGCTCATCACGTTGGTTTACTTATGCAACACTCTTTAGTTCTGTATATATAAACTAACTGACCAAAAGTCAAGAGATTGGTTGTGCCGTTTAAAGATTTGCCTTGTATAACGCACCAGTGTTGCGAAAATCGTGTATGGAGCGGGTGTTGACACGATATCTGAGCAGTCTTTCAGGAGCAAGTGTCTGGTGAACATGACATCGTGTAACGATGTAGTCGTCTTTGAACGTTGATTGGTAATCGGCGCAAGACGCGCGGGTCATTACAGACCTTTATAGGAGATTACACAAGAATTTGGGTTTTCATCTCAGCAGCGTTTAGAGCGCGTCTCCGTTGCGGGGACAAAATTAGGAAATCAAATTATTTTGTTGATTAAATTTGCCTTCTTGAAACTTCCTGGCACATTAAAACTGTGTGACGGATCAGGAGACAAACCAGGACATTCGCCTTCCGCCGGCAAATGGTCTACTGATTATTTTTTCGTCTTTCTTTCTGTGTGTTTCTTCGTCGTTTTTCTTCTTCTGTGTCGTTGTCGCCTGATATCTCTGAAATTACATCGAAAAGAACTTCGCTCAATTTCTTTTATTACAAGGGGTGACCAGTTCTCCTGACACAACACATTGAACTACCGTGTCACCATCTGAGCTATCCAAGCACGACTCGCGATTCGCCTTCACAGCTGTACTTCCGTCAGTACCTCTCCTCCTACCTTCCAAAATTCACGGAAGTTCTCCTGCATATCTTGCGGGAGGTTCGAGTCCCAGTCCGGCACACAGGCAATTCCAATGCAGAATGAAAAATTCATTCTGAGTACTTAACAGGTCTCTACTGAGATTTTCGATAGATTTTGAAAAATTTCTAGTGAACATAAGCTCTAAAATGCATAGCTTAAGAGTTATGAGGACTTGTTCAGTAGAGGAGATGTGTTTCACGGTAGCGAAGATGAAGAAGTGCTCATAGCTCCTCAGGTATGCATTTTAGAGCCCATGTTAAATGGACATTTTTTTCCTTGTTTTGGTCCATACTGCAACCTCTGCAAGTTGTCTACCCTACAATCTTAGCAACAATAGTGCCAGTACACGTATTCCACGGTCAGTGACGGGGACTGGGCGTTTGCGTCGTCGTCATCGTCATTTGTCACAGTGGTTACATTGGATTGTGAAAAAACTGGGACTACGGTCGCTGATGACCGCGCAGTTGAGTGCCCCACAAACCAATCATCGTCATCATCATGATCAACACTGTCAGTGATAACAGAACGGTTTTCGCTTGTAACTTTCGACTCGTTCGTTTCCAGTACAGGGACCCTTGGTCCAACCAATGTAGATCGTTGTGGGTGCCAGAAGCCAAGTCCAGCTCAGTTGGTGTCTTTCAAATGAAGCGTGCTACGTGGGTGCAAACAGGTACAGTTCGTTCCAGTCTGCTGGATTAGCGGGGTCGCGTAGAACTACAGACTTGTATCGCTAACGCCAATTACCCGGCTGTGTAGACGAGGTCGTTAAGGTACGCCTGTGACTCACGACTCGGAGGTAGCCAGTTCGACTTCCAGTGCTGAAAGAATTTTCACAGCCAGTATTTGATTGGGAAAAGGAGGAACGGTGGGTGTGCACCAAAGCCAAAGATTAAATTTCAAACCTCTCCGCAGAGTCCCACTCTGGAGCCCGCTTCAGCTGACGCATTCTGTGGTTTCATGCTTCACTTTATTACTCGCCTACAAATGCTAAAAGTGAATGAAACATAACGTAGTAACCTTTTTCTTGACAATATTTGACAGTATAAGTAACTTCTATTCAGGACATCGCTGTAAAATGTTAACTGTATCTATTACATTTAAAAAAAGTTATCTTGGTACCAGAAGGAAGTAGAAAATTTTGGTTGTTAATTCGTTAAAAATTCAGCAATGTATTTCTCAAAAAGATTTTCTAAGTCATTTTTTGTTCTTTACAATTAATTAAATCGTAAAAATTATTTCATAACTTGGTAAGGCATTTGTCCTAGGAGAAAATAAGCGTATAACCGTTACTGTGGGGCCATCCAGTGAGAAGATTTAGCCAGTTATCGAGAGCGCCGCTGAGATATCTAGCCAGTTACCAAGAGCACCTTTTTTTAAAAAAAGTCGATTTATCTCGAAATATTATTAATATTTTTTTAATTTTTCTAACAAGCTTCTTTTTTACTTTCTGCTGGCAATAATAACAGTAACTCGCAAGTATGGGAATGATAATGTTAACTAGGTACGGAGAACCCGATTTTTAATGTTTTTTTCTATATATCTCGAAACATTGGAAAGCAAACGATATTTATACAAAATAAAGTGGTAGATCTTATTAAGTCCTACTACTTTTTCCTTTAGTATATTTCGAAAGGAGCTATAGTTTTTTACTCATTGCAGAAAAACAGTTTTTTGTAGCTTTGCGGAGTTTTTTGGCTGTCTGTAATCTTCGATTTCGATCGAGTTTCATGGGAAATAAACTCCATTTGTAAGTAGGCTGTTTAGGTTTTTGTATTGGTAACGACATGTAGCGCTCTATATGAAAATCACTGACTGTGCTGTGTGCAGTCTGAGGCTGGTCGGCATTGTTGCAATATTCGCCATTGAAGTGTTGGGCAGTTGGCTGTTAACAGCGCGTAGCGTTGCGCAGTTGGAGGTGAACCGCCAGCAGTGGTGGATGTGGGGAGTGAGATGGCGGAGTTTTGAGAGCGGATAATCTGCACAGAAACAGTAAATTTGTATGACTAGATGTCATGAAGTGATATATATATTATGACTTTTGAACACTATTAAGGTATATACATTGCTTGTTCTCTATCAAAATCTTTCATTTGCCAACTACGCCTAAAAGCAGTTAGTGCCTTCAGTAGTTAGAATCTCTTATTTAGCTGGCAGTATTGGCGCTCACTGTACTGCAGTAGCTCGAGTAACGAAGATTTTTGTGAGGTAAGTGATTCATGAAAGGCATAGGTTATTGTTAGTCAGGGTCATTCTTTTGTAGGGATTATTGAAAGTCAGATTGCGTTGCGCTAAAAATATTGTGTGTCAGTTTAAGCACAATCATGTATAATTTTTCTAAGCAGACGTTTCACATTTAAAATTTTATTATGTATACTCTCATATTATTTTTGGTTTTTAGGTAATACTTTTGGCAAATTTATTACTAGGCCGTCATTCCTGCACTGCGCTAACGGCCTTGCCGCAGTGGTAACAACGGTTCTCTTCAGATCACCGAAGTTAAGCGCTGTCGGGCTCGGCTAGCACCTGGATGGGTGACCATCTGGTCTGCCGAGCGCTGTTGGCAAGCGGGGTGCACTCAGCCCTTGTGAGGCAACCTGAGAAGCTACTTGATTGAGAAGTAGCGGTTCCGGTCTCGCAAACTGACATACGGTCGGGACAGCAATGTGCTGACCACATGCCCCTCCATATATGCATCCAGTGTCGGCTGTAGGCTGAGGATGACACGGCGGCCGGTCAGTACCGTTGGGCCTTCGCAGACTGGTGACTATGCTGTATTTTATACCCCTCACAGGCTGTCTGCTGCTGTCGGTGGCTGCCAGCAAGGACGACCCGTGCAAGCGGTGCCCGGCTTACAGCTACCCTGTCTGTGGGAGGATGCCCGGCAGCGGCAACTCCACCAGCACCAGCGCATTTAGGAGCCGCTGCGAGATGGACCGCTTCAACTGCATCAACAAGACAGGTAGGCCGCCTGTAAACGATAGTTACAAATCTACACCGCCTACACAAATAAGTTTTCCTTGTATTATTTCGTTTTATTCGTAACTCCTGCTAAACCACTGGTTCGATTTCAACTTTCCTATGAAAGTAATATAGTGTCTCAACGGTACATGTATCAAATTTATTACGAAAGTAGTAGATTGAGACCTGGGACACACATTCAAGATACTTTAACTTAACAAAGACAAGGCAATAATTAACAATCAAACACAAACTCTGGCTTGTAATTTCCAACAGATTTTATTTAAAAATTGCATCACAATAGTTAATTACTGTTCCCCTAGAATAATATACATAATTGCCCTAAAATTTGAAACATTACTAAGGAGACAAAATTTCTACAGGCGTCAAAGCCCACCCCAAACAATAAATAATTTTAAAACCCTCTTTACATAAACGTTAAGCAACATACAAACAATAAATGCTTTACTGAGAAGAACTTCCACATAAGCAGGACATCGTTCAAGATATAGCAGCAGAAACAACTCAGTTTCTCTTTCTGAGTAAGATATTAGAAACTCAGTACAATGAAAACAACCAATGGAAAATCCAGAATGGAATGTAACAATATTAGAGAACAAAAGTTGCTGCTCACCTTATAGTGGAGATTCTGAGTTGCGATAGGCACAACAAAAAGATTCACACAATTATAGCTTTCGGCCATTAAGGCCTTTGTCAGCAATAGACACACGTACACGCACACACACACTCATGCAAACGCAACTTGCTCCCACGTCTGCAGTCTCAGATAACTGAAACCACACTGCGAGCAGCAGCACCAGTGCGTGATGTGAGTGGTGACTGGGGGGGGGGGGGGGGAGGGGAAGGGGGAAGGAGGAGACTGGGGCAGGGAGGGGGAGGTATAGTATGTGGAGATGGCAGGAAGTGAAGTGCTGCAGTTCAGATGAAGGTCAGGAGAGAAGGTGGGGAGGAGGGGGGGGGGGGGGGCAGGAAGTAGTGGAAAGGAGACAAATAAAAAGAAATTAAAAGACTGGATGTGATGGTGAAATGATGGCTGTGTAGTGCTGGAATGGGAACAGCGATGGGACTGGATGGCTGAGGATAGTGACTAACAAAGGTTGAGACCAGGAGGGTTATGGGAACATAGGATGTATTGTAGGGAAAGTTCCCACCTGCGCAATTCAGAAAAGCAGTGGAGCTGTGCCATATGGACCTTTCCCACCAACACCAGCTTTCCTGAATTGCGCAGATGGGAACTTTCCCTGCAATACATCCTATGTTCCAGTAACCCTCATGGTCTCAACCTTTGTTAGTCACTGTCCTCAGCCATCCAGCCCCATCCCAGTTCCCAATTCAGCACTACACAGCTGTCATTTCACCACCACACCCAGTCTTTTAATTTCTTTTTATTTGTCTCCTTTCCGCTACTTCCTCCCTCCCCCCTCCCCACCTTCTCTCCTGGGCTCTGTCTGAACTGCGGCACTTCACTGTCCGCCACCCCTACCATACTATCCCTTCGCCTCCCCGCCCCAGCCTCCTCCTTCCCCCACCCAGACGTCACTCCCATCATGCACTGGTGCTGCTGCTCGCAGTGTTGTTTCAGTTATCTGAGACTGCAGCCATGTGTGCAAGTTGCGTTTGAGTGTCTGTGTGTTTGTGTGTGTGTGTGTGTGTGTGTGTGTGTGTGTGTCTATTGCTGACAAAGGCCTTAATGTCCGAAAGCTATAATTGTGTGAATCTTTTTGTTGTGCCTATCGCTACTCAGCATCTCTGCTATATGGTGAGTAGTAACCTTCCTTCTCTAATATCGGTACAATGAAAGACATCTTTCAGATATTACAAACTTTCAGTGACAAGTAATGGCACATCAGAGGTGCGCGGAAACTACAACTCAGATCGAGCCTGAATGAAAGCTGAAAGGAACGGTGAATAAGTGTAGACGGATGCCTCGGCGTCACCAGAACAAATAATAAAATACTCAACGTAAATTCGGTGAAGAACTGGAGCCTACTTATAAACATAGCGACCGTACTATCGGTTACAATTCAAACTGGCCGCCGCCAAGGCGTCGTCCCCCAGTTGAAAGACCAGCAACAATGGACGACGTGCATCGCTAATTATACCACTGAAACAACAACATGAAACCACCAAATGGGCAGTATCCAGAGTAACAAAATCCTTAAAAATTTAGAAAAATTTCAAAACAGGGATACGGCCACAGGAGACCCATAAGCCATTTACATTCAGAATTAACCACTTTAAATATCTGCACCACTTTGTCATTAATAATATGTGGAGACAGGTTTATTACTGCCAGAGCAGGAAGTGATAATATACTCAAATACATAAGAAGCTGGTCATAGTGCTAAATCACGAACTCTTAACTCGTAGTCCCAGAGCCGATTAATTATATTGTATACATTCCATAAACACACACTGAATAGTTACAGTACGACAGGACTCTAGCACATGATAAACTTTTCATCATTCTTAATTTTTTACCAAGCATTTTTCCTACTTCCTGCTGGTTCTAATTACAGAACTAGAAAGTGCCTACTTGTTTACCTCTGAACAAATTACCTAAATACCAGCAGACAGCCAGAATATCGAACCTGTGGTTTTTTCGGAGTGCACAGACACGCGCTTAGATATACACACCTTGCCCGTATCTGAAGTCCGTCCAAAACAGGCAAACCTCATTCACACAGGTAACCACTGTTCAATAAATTGTTCACCAGTGGCCAATACGAAACAGATAACACTGGGAGAGACGTTAACTGCAAATAGCACGAAATTCAGTATGCATATATACAGCAAGACTTTAAGCATCTGAATAATTTCCCTCCCGCCGGAGGTTCGAGTCCTCCCTAGGGCTATTGTGTGTGTGTGTGTGTGTGTTATTCTTAGCATAAGTTAGTTTAAGTAGAGCGTAAGTCTAGGGACCGATGACTTAAGCATTTTGGTCCCTTAGAAATTCACACACATTTGAACATTTTTTTGAATAATTTCCACAGTTTGATTTGGTAGCGGTTGCAGGCTGATACATTACAAAGCCACTTTCAGATGTTCACATCGTTTAACAGCACAAACGAGACCACCGCCTTCTCAATAGACGGAGAACACACTCGCCGACCGCACGCACGTCTCCGTACGCATCCCCACTGCCCACATGACAGAAAGGGGCAGAGTATGCGCAAAGGGCGACCGCCGAAAGACTGCACACCGAAGCGCCAGTTTCTCAAGGTCTTGAAGTCCAGGCTAAGTGCAGGCCGGGGCAAAGCATCGATATCTTCATCTTCAAACTACTTTTTTGTTGTGGAAATACCTGGACAGATGCATTATCTTGTTGAAACATTAAACTCTCCTCCTCTAGGTCCTCATACCTTCTAATCAATTCTGTCTCTAGCGTCTCAGTGTATGTATTAGAGTTTGTTCTTGTGTTCACCTTTAGTGCAGAATGCTGCCCAAATCATATCACTTCCACCACCAAAATTTCTGTTCACTCTTACCTGCTACTCTGTTCTCCGATCATGCCAATCATATTGAAATCCATCCGGACCATCTAAGTTAAACTTCTTCTCATCACTGAAGATCACTTTTTCCAATTTTCAAGTCCATGACGTATGCTTTTCAGCATCACGTCAAACCGGTTCACGCTCTGTTCAGAGTCTTACGCGTGTGGTAGAGTTGTTGGAAACCAGCATTGGGCTCTTACTTTACTGTAGGTTTTAGCTATTACTTCCAGCTGCCTCATTCCGCCACAGCTCTATTCGGCGAGCGGAAGGTGATGTAATTGCTGCAGTTGTTCTAAGAAAACTCTTTCTTGATTTCAGCCTAGGACATGATGCTTCGCTTTCAAACATGGGATGCCTGAATCGTTTTCATTTCATTTATTTATTTATTTATTTTGTTTTTCAACCTCTGCCGCTATTCTTCGTCTAATATCCGGGAATGCTTTGCCTGATTTTGTCAAATGAAGTTGATCGTAGATACCCACTTATAATGCGGTCTGTCTCCTTAAGAGTGGTGCCAACGTGCCTACTGTGCATATTCTGGCGCTGCACATTCTGCCATGGATAAATCTTGATGTAGAGTAAACTACGTTGTCTTCATGATATTCTGCCAGATCTTCGAGGGCTGCAGTCAGTTTCATTTCTGCCTCCTCAATTATTCGTCCTTGGGCTGCAATGCTGGGTCGTCACATAGATGAAGGATCTTTCGTCAGGAAATAAATTCTGAAAACATTCCCGAAGGTACATTTATTTATATACTATTATTGTTACTTTGACACTGAAAATAAAAAAGTTGAAACAAAAAGAACATGAGAACGGCTGAGCTAGACCGATCATAAAAGATAACGAGTTGTGAAGTGCCATTGACTAGTGCTCTTCAGCAGTAGATAAGCAAGAAGCAAACTTTAAAAAAGGTTTATTGAACGCTGATACCGTCCATAGGGTGTTTCAGAAATATTTCCATGAACTTTTTTCAGGGAGGAGGGAAGAAGGGTTGTCATATCCCTCATCCCAAAACGAGAAAGGAAGACAGTGTAAATATATATCCAAAAATCATTTGTCTTTGAAATATAATGTAAGTTTAAGATCTTATATTTTAGGTGAACTCCAACAGCTGAAGCTTGTAATTAACACTTTGTTAATCTAGTGACGTACCAATACACACATTACATCCCCAATGGCGATGAGCTGACATCGAGACACATTTATATTTGAGACTTGCGTAAATTGAAGATTAATTCTTGAATTTTTTTATGTGTGTAGTAGCAGTGCGGTACGTGATAAATATCAGAACAATATCAACAGCGCCATTAACAATGGTACAATATTCACTTTAGGAAGTAGTTGTGAATGGCCACAAAAAAGTATTGGACAAGAGGCAACAGGGTCGTACCGAAACGCAAGAAGGTCATTACATAAGTCATGGCAACTATGATGTATCTTGCAAACATGTGGCATCACTTAATCGCAGTAAATACATTTCAAAGATCGCAACCAAGAGTGCCGAAATCAACCGACAGACTACGTCCGCATCCGACGAAGGCTCGGTATCAGCGCCTGAAACGTTGTGAGAGCTTGGCAATGCTACAACGTGGATATAAGCAGAGTGGGACAGCAAACATACGTGAATATTGCCTTTCTCGCTGGCAGAAACGCTACTCGGTGTCATACAGAATTACGGGCAGTGTGGGTGACGACGAGAACGTCTGGTACTGCTGGTTAATGCAGTCATAGTCCATGATAACGCTGCAGCCCACACTGCAGATGTCATCAACAATTGTGTGCAACGGGAGGGGGGGGGGCAGTAATCCTCCCCCACCCACGCTGCTCACC
This sequence comes from Schistocerca serialis cubense, assembly GCF_023864345.2. Lineage (NCBI taxonomy): Eukaryota > Metazoa > Arthropoda > Insecta > Orthoptera > Acrididae > Schistocerca > Schistocerca serialis. Next base: position 242,620,803 of record NC_064642.1, read on the forward strand.
CGGCCCCAATCTATGCGACTTCGACCTCATTCCACAACTGAAGAAATCATTGCTTGGGAGGCGTTTTGCAGACAGGGCGGATATCCTCACGGCATTTCGGCAACTGGTCGAGCGGTTCTAGGCGCTACAGTATGGAACCGCGCGACCGCTAAGGTCGCAGGTTCGAATCCTGCTTCGGGCATGGATGTGTGTGATGTCCTTAGGTCAGTTAGGTTTAAGTAGTTCTAAGAGTTCTAAGTTCTAGGGGACTGATGACCTCAGAAGTTAAGTCCCATAGTGCTCAGAGCCATTTGAACCATTTCAGCAACAGGTGGCACACGTTGACAACAATGCTAATGGCAAACAACGCCTTCCCCATCGTTAGCAACGCTGTGTGGATCCACTGGGGGCTATTTTGTAGGACAGTAGTTGATTTTGATTCATTATTGTTGCATTTGTACTCGTAAACAATACACTTACACAGAGTTTCAACGGGTTTGTTTCATTTCATCCCCTGTCGCGACCTCCTGTACTGGAAGCTCGTTTTATGTTGGCATTCAGATACACAATGCCTTCCGGTTCAAAGCACACCGTGGAATTCTTATTTCCTCGCATTATCGTGAGATAAACCATAGCTGCCACGGTTTATGGAATGACCCTCGTATTTACAGTCTGAAACATCCGAGTCATCTAAAATTTGCTGCTGTTTCGCGCCGCATTAGTGATACATGATCCAGAGCATCACAAATCGGAATGATGGATCAGGGTAGATCAAGGTTAGCTCATTTGCCTAACTCTAGAGAATGCATCCTTCATTTTTCAAGGACAGATACCATTCCGCAAGTCAGGGTATGGTGGAGAGGCTAAATCGGACCCACTAATGTGCCGAGGCGAGCATTGGACTGAGGCTTTATCCCCAATACTTGCCGGTTTACGGACTGCATTGGCGGAGGATGTAGGCTACACTGCAGCCCCGTTGGCTAAGTCGAAAACTTAAGACTGCCAGCTGAATTACCCACAGATAGCCCCAGCTTTTCCCACAGAAAGAGGAACATACAGAGTTTGGGAAACATCTACAAAAGAATACGGTCCTGCTCCGCCATTCTATACCTAAGCCACACGACACCAAACCGGTATTCATCCACGCTGAACTGTGCAAAACCACGCATGGTTGATTTGGGGATGATACTGTCCACCTATCGTTAAAGCCGCTGTACACAGGACTATTCAAAGTCGTCCTTAGAGGAGCAAACTTACTTCAAGATCTGATGAAACGATGGAGAGGAAAAAGTATCTATCGAGCATCTGAACTCTGCATACCTTGAAGCGGATTCGATGGAGAGGGGGCCTCTCGTCTCTCCCCCTACACCTTCAGGCACCTCCTCCCACACTCATCACCTCACGCAGCTGACAAGTCCTCGGACTGGGTCGTGGAGGAGCAGCCGACGCAGGAACGCCTGGAATTGAAATCACCTAGACCACAACGTCCATGTGTAGTAGGAAGAGTGGGCATATCAAAAACAGTTTCCAGTATTCCCAGGGATCTGGAGATTCAAAAGGAAGGGGGAGGAGGGGGGAGGCTGTTGCAACTATCAGAGGATCGACAGATCGGTCACGTACAGATAAATGACTAAGTATATGTGAAACGTTTTTATATTGTTTTCTTTGTTCAGTTGGGAAGTGCGCGTTTTTGTTGTGCACCGAGCTATTGCGAGATGTAAAAATACGTGAATTTAAAGTTTATATCCTCAACGGTGTATGCCTATTCAGTCAGTGTTTTATTCGCATGACTAAACCAAGAAAAATCCTGCAGTTGCGTTGTTCGAAGAGCACTGGATGATGTTATCAATGATACAAGGGTAATACTGAAAGTCGTGACAACGCATTGTTTAAACTCCTATTCCAACACTGTAACAAAAACGACTGCTCGATTGTAATATAGAGACTTTAAACCACGTGTGACTAAACTGTGACGCCATTAGCATCTACCGCGAGACTACAGGCAGTTCTTCCAACATGGTCGACAACTATGTTTCGTTTTGGCAGCTTGCTGTCATTGAATTCTCTGTTGAAGAGGCAAAATGCTTCTGAAATTCGCTCCAAATTTCAGTGTGCCTATGGAGATGCCTGCGTAGGTGCCAGCAGTGTTAGGAGATGCGCCGCCAAACATTTCAAAGATGGAAACACGAGTATCCACGATAAGCCTGGTAGCGATCGCCCTCGAACTGTCTCTATGGAATGCCATGGGGAAATATTCCGATTTATTTTCTTGAACACGGACAAACCATAAATGTTGTGCACTGTATCCAGATACTTTTGAAGCCCCGTCCTGCATTGCGTGATAAACTCCCTGGATAGGAGGTCATCTTACAACAGAGTAGGACGCGTCCTCATACTACACATGCCACTTTGGAGAAGATCAGAACATTTGGGTGGGAAACTCTTTCGTATCCTCCCAATAATCTCGAATTGGGAACCCCCGAATACCACCTTTTCGGTTCTGTTAAGGAACAGATGCGATGCCCGTGCTACCAGACGATGGAGGATGTTTGGCCAGCAGTGTCAATCTCTTTTGGGAAGCTTGAGCGTTTTTCAAACTTGTGGAACGATGGAAAAAATGTGTACAGAGAAATGGATACTCTGCTGAAAAGAAATAAAGAGTATGTAGATGGAGATGATGTACATGGTTTGTATAAAAAATAAAGATTAGAAATTGACAAAGTTGTTGCTCATTTCTTCGAGTATGGGCCTCGTAGTTGTGTAGGCAAGGGATGACCAATTCCATGCCCACACATTCTCCTATGTTCATTCCTTGTTGTGTTCTCTGTGTGACCACCTAAGATAATTTATTCCTGCAGCGGATGCTTCATCAAATTGCCATGGAAAATGGTGAAACCATTTGACATCGTCACTGCGAGCTTGGGATTACATAATTTCGCAGCAGCTGAAATTTTTCAATTTCGTTATCATCTATCAGTCACTGATGTCATCCAGTTTGTGCGTTGCTTTATGTGTAATGGCACTGCTCATTGTTAGCCATTCGCTGATATGCCTTGTCGACGTGTGAATTGTGTGTTTCGTTGTTGCCCCACTGTCTACAAGACTTTTAGACGTGGAGACGAGTACATCCATGGGTAGTGGCAAACGTAGAAAAAGTTATAGGCTTTTCACTTGACAACTTTGAAAAATGTTCTGTCTGCCCCTGGTAGCTGAGTGATCAGCGCGACGGAATGTCATACCTAACGGTCCGGCTTCGATTCCTGGCTGGGTCGGAGATTTTCTCCTGTCAGGGATTGGGTGTTGTGTTTTGTCCTCATCATCATCATTTCATCCCCATCGACACGCAAGTCGCCGAAGTGGCGTCATCTCGAAAGACTTGCACCAGGCGAACGGTCTACCCGATGGGACGCCCTAGCCACACGGCATTTCCATTTCCATTACCAAATTTAAAAATGGAGAATTTCCGAATATGTGTAACTGTTTCCTTTTAGTGAGAGAAATCTCCCCCCCCCCTCCCCCCCCCCCTCCCCCCCCCCTCCACTCCCCTAACTTCGTTCAAGTATTTGTTACATCCTGTACAGCCCTTTGTTGCTTACAAATATTTAATTCTGATCATATTCTGGGAAGTTTGACGTTATTTTCTAATCCTCTTTTTTTTACTGATTTAATCTGATCGGTTTTTCTAATGATTTGATATTTTCTGTTTTTATATGTTAATTTACAACACAGAAGTCACAAAATGTGTGCTGATACCTACAGGTTTTGCGTTGTTGGTGTAAAGTGTAATCTACACTTAGAATTCATCTAGATGAGGAGGTAAACTTTCTAAAACCATTATGAAGTTATCTAGAACTACCCTTAACAGCCTAGGATATAACCAACACAGTCCTCACATTCCCAGTTGGCATTTGATCGTGCAGCTGAATTGGTGGGCAGTAGAATCTATAACACTAATACTGTCTTAAGAATGGTGTTGTTAGCTTGCCAGGATAGAGATTGTGTCAACACCTACACATATCACTTTTTAAAACTTGACGAAATTTTCACGTTTATTTCCACTTCTAGTGGCGAAAAATAGCATTTTCTCTTTCTGAGTGATGCATCTGGGAGCACAGTTCAAGGAAAGAATAGCACACCTACTATTATAACATAATCACTCTGTTACGCAAAACCGAATGTAGTCTCATTAAGTGAATGGAGAAAAGATATGCTGCTGAGGCAATTAAGTTATGCAAGGGAGCGAGTGGTTATCCTTATGGCAATGGATGTTCGCTAGGTGTATCAGTCATTATTGCGTTGTGCTGGTCACGGAGGAGAAGAATGTCCTGGGAATTGGTGATGGAGGCCAAAGATAACTTATTGGGCAGTATATTGCCAATATTTTAGATTGTATATGACACCTCCTTGGTCTAGAATAGCTATATGAAACAATTATACAGTGTGCTCAAAAAAAGTATCGAATACTTTGAGAAATTGTAATACTCATCGAAACAAGAAACGTTTTTACAGGAGGTGTTAAAAGTGGCGTCCATTCACGACAAGGCATCCCTCTGCGCCCCGGGGGTAAGGAATGATGCACCCTTTCAAGTATACCCAGTTGTTGTTGTACTTGCTGGCACCCTTTGAAGAAGCGACCCTGTATTGTCCTCACATCGTTGATTGGCTTGGTGTAGACCAATTCCTTCAAGTGTACCCACAACCAAAAGTATAGGGAATTGAGATCTAGGGAAAGAACGAGTCAAGGTGTGCCCCCTCCCCCCAATCAATCCAGCGGTCCTGAAATGTCTGTGTCAGATGTTCGCGCACATTGTGACGAAAGTGCACTGGTGAGCCATCATGCATGAACCACATATTTATTCGTTGCTGCAATGACACAGCCTCCAGCAAGTAGGCAATATATTAATGAGAAAGTCCAGATAATGTGCCCTAGTTAACTTTGTGGTAGCACGTGTGGCCCTATTAATCTACTGCCAAGTACGCCGGGCCCATATGTTCATTGAGAATCGGTGTGAATGCCGTCTTCCCTGAACTGATTGGGTATTTACATCTGCCCATATATGCTGGTTATGGAAATTCACAACACCATCTCTTGTGAACCCTCCTTATCGGTAAATAAAATCTTGAGTGTGAACAGTAGATCTGCAGCATACTTCTGCAACAGCCATTGACAGAACCGCCGTCTGCCATGATGATCCTGTGGCCTTAGGGCCTGAACACACTGTAGAGGATACAGGTACAGCAATTGTTCAGTTGTTCGTGAAGTAACCCCCAGACAAGTGAGTGGGACACGCCTCCTGCTGCTGCTAATCGTCGCACACTGGTCCCAAGGGTTTCTTCCACCAAACGCAGCATGCGCTGGAAAAGTCTGTCAACCAGCTTTTCAGAGGGCACTCTGCATTGTTGATACTTTTCAGCTTAGAGAGCACAGGCTTGCAGGCTACATCCATTTGCTAAACCACAGCAGAATATCACATTAGTCATTTCACTTGTCGAGTGACAGACTTCCATTGCTAACAAATGGTGGAGGAGAGAAAACGTAAATGTACTACAGCATTTATACGTTCAAACAGTGCAATAACAGTAAACACATAAGTGCGTTTGGAAGAAGGTAAAGTGCCATGAGCCATACTCACGATTGACAGTACAATAAAGCACACAAACACGACGAAAACTATCGCAGCCTACACCACGACTCCACAGCTGACTGCTGACTGACTACCTAATGATAGGTAGAGTACTGTGAGACATCACAATACCTTTCCCATAAACACGTGTTTATCTTGGAAAGTATGTTTTTCCTGACCGAAGTTTATTGTTTCGATGAGTGCAACCACCCCTCAAAGTACTCGGCACATTTTTTAATACCATTTCATATCATTACTAGTGGTTGAACAACAAATCTATCAATAAACATTAAAGGCAGCAACCCATTTTTATTCATGTTCTAAACTGGTGCAAAGGTTAACACAGGATGTAATATTTCTAGCTTAGTACCAATAATTCCTATTGTAAATATTGATTTTTTGGTTTGCAAGAAAGAAGTGCTTGGGTGTCTGTTGTATGAAATGCATCTTTAAAAATGAGTGTACATATTAAACTTATATGCAGCAGTATAACTAGTTCTAGTGTGAAAGTAATCATTTGGGAAATTAAAGAATTTTTGTCATTTCTCAGTTGTTTGCATTCAAAACGTTTAGTTGTATTATTATGGTTGCTGCTCACTTCTTAGCTGTTCGATTAAAGAAGAATTTCACAGAACATTTATTTTTTCTATGTTGATACTAAAGAACATCTCTTTATTCATTTTGATGTTCTTGTTTTTCATTTACATTTTTGTAAAATGAGCTAATTTAGTTTTGATACTGTGCAAGTGAGTACTATGAACTCATTAAAAATAGAAATAAATAATTTCAGGCTTCAGTGGTTTATATAAGTTTCTATTTTTGGCCAATATACAGTATATAAATCACAGCTACCTGTGTTATTTGCTCCAGTACAGTTTATGTCAAATGATTATGAATTATATTGATTACTTTCATAACCACTTTTGCAAGTATCAAAACGTTTGATGACAATATCTATCTGAAACTATCACACTTTTATACAATAGCATATGAAGACTCGTAAGACTGATAAGTGACAAGCTACTTGTCCTAAAATATACATATTAATGTGTACTCTTCAAGGGTAGTATATACATTTTGTCTGTGCTCCAAGATGCTTCAGAGAAGCCAATGGTAATCACTGAAAGTAATGAAGCAATTAAATCTTCCTCCCATTCACTCAGGAATAATGAAACCACAAATGAAATAATCATTATTTTACAGAATTTTTGTTTTTAATGAAAACTACTACTACTACTACTACTCTGCAACAGATGAATTTATGTGTAGCTAATATTGATTTCTTTTGCTAGATTTAACTCTAGACTGAGATAATGATAGAATAAATCATGAAAATGTCAACATGTAACTATATTTTCTCTTATATTATACAGAGTGATTTTTTCCACCATGTACAAACTTTAGGAATTAATCGATGACCTCTCATCGAAAAAAAGAACTAATGAACGTATGTCTGGAAGTGCATCCTTTCCATAATAGAGACCAATTATTCAGTCACATATTGTTGCAGACACTGCAATATAATGCACGCTGTACCATGCAGCCACAGTTATAGTATGTGCTGTAAATGGTTTTCATGTGGCTCAACGCATGTGTGTACCTGTCACAACATGTTCTGTCTCACACATTCACATAGGCCAGGCTGCATATGAACAGTGTCAAAGTCAGCATGAATACATTGCTCCATTATCTCCATATCTGGAATGGGCTCTGCATACTTTTGAGATGGCCCCATAACCAGAAATCGCACAGGCTGAGATCCAGGGAATGACTAGGCCATGCAATTGGACCCCCTCGTCCGACCTATCGACCAGGGAAGGCACAACTGAGATGCATCTGGATGTTGTCAGTGAAGTGGGCTGGAGTACAATCATGTACCATCTACGTAACCCTTCGAATCATCAATGGAACTTCTTCCAGTGGGAGAGGAAAAGTCACCCACAAGAAACGCTGATAGTTCCGGCCTGTTAGGTGACGTGGACAGAAGACTGGTCCCAAAATACGGTCGCCAATTATCCCTGCCCACACTAGTGCTGATGATTCGCTGTCACCATACCTTGAGGGCTCTGCATACTGTCTCATAGATGACTGTAGTGAAAGTTGAAGATACCACCCTGCGTGAAGGTGGCCTCATCTGTGAATTGGATGGATGACACAAATCTAACAATCGTGGTTGCTTTATGAGGAATCCAGTGATGAAACTGTTGCCGATGTCGAAAATCTGTCGCTAGTAAGCCCTGCACAGGCTGTGAGTGATAAGGGCAGTAACAATGATCATGGAGAATGTTCCACACGATTGTCTGGCTTACCCTGTACTGGCGGACCATCTGACCGGTACTGACACAGCGTTCACCTTCCACAGTGTTAATCACGTTTACCTCCAAGTCTGGTGTCTGAACAATTCGGGTACATCCCTCATGATTTCCCTCTTCCTGAAACAACCTTGTCTCAGACAAACGACGAGACATTGTTGCAAACATTGAATGCTGCAATTTTTGTGCCGGGGATAGGTCTCCTGAAACAGCCTTGCTGCCTACTGCCTGTTGCCATTTGCCTTTCCGTAAGTAAACACTACGTCGGTAAACTCTCTATTCAAATACGGAACCACTGTGTATAACTATGTAGCACATCCACTACAAGATGGTCAACAAGTGAAATGAATAGGACACAACATTACCAATTACTATGGCAGGAGAGGGCGCTAGGGCATGATGTATGAAGAACGATACTGCCCTCTAGGAGGAAACCATGCATACTGTAACTGTGACTGCAAGTATTAGACTGCAGTCTCTGTAACAAACAATGGTTGAATTAATGGTCTCTAGCATGGTAACCATGCTTTTCCGAACATAATTTCTTTAGACCTTTTCTATTCCATATCTTCTCATCAACCAATCCCTGGAGTTTGTACACGGTGGAAAAAATCACCCTGTATATTATATTTGTAAGCCTATTCATACATATACATCGAAGACAGTTGTTGTATTCATGATCTACTGAACTTAAAAAGAAGAAAAGCATAATTCATAAGCGTAAGCTATTCTTAATGATGAATTATCTGTCTCATGAAAACGTTGATCTTTGACCTCCAATTCCACATTATAGTGAGATATTGCTGATATGATCCATGGTACATACTAAGAAATAAACTATGTTTTGCAACCATGAGTGATGCTTAATGATGATTCACTTATCTTCCAATGATAGTAATATCAACTCCTCTGAATTTCTCAGTGATTTTATTGACTGATTTTTTTTCATTGTCAAAATATTATTTTGTTAGTATTTGAGAATGAGCCCATTACGACAACACAAAGCACTTAGAAGTGGGCATTTGCTTCCATTTCTGCCCATATTTCTTTCATTCCCTGTGGGCTTCCTTTCTCTCTTCAGGTCATGTTCTTCCAATTTCTTCTTTGGTTTTTACCCTTGGTCAGCTTGCCATTTGTGAATTTTGGTCCTGATGATTTCGTGGTTTTGGACATTATCTGGGATTATTCCTACTAGTTCAGATAAGTCTTGATCTCACCAACACATTTCATTGTGCCTGTTTTGACTTTGTTCCCGTTGTCAAGGGAAAAAAATCAGGTATTTGTTATGTAGGTTGTCACACAACAGTTTTTCCAGAACTGTCCAAAATCTGATGTAAACTAGAATTAAACAGACCTGTCCAAATGGAACCATTAATCTTCACTGTTAGGTTTGTATCAGTACCAGTGATTGTCGGTCCTTGGTGTAGGTTACGTTTCCATACCCAGTTGCACAGTTCATCCACTGAAGAGACCACTTTGAAGGCACACTGAGCTGAGTTGCAAGTTCACAGGTGTGCTGCTGGTCTTGTAGGCTGGCAGTGGAGGCCGTGATTAGTGAAATTCATGGAAGGACTCGCTGGCAGCGTCACAGATCAATGACACTTCGCTTTGACGATCCACCCCTGGGCACCATTCGCCAGAAAGTCACATATCAGATACGATTTCCCATGGTGCAGAGCCTCTGACAGAGTCCATTTTTAACAAATGAATGTGGAAGGAGAAGTAGTTCTGTTTTTGATGGGGCCCAGAAGAATGCTATTATGAGCAGAACATAGCAAGCAGAACTTCTTAGAAATAAACAACCTGCGGTAGACAACATTAGAAAGTGGCGTAAGAAACCGGATTTAGGCCACCTTTGAAGGTGTGGGACCCCGCTCAGCTCAGGCACTACAAAAAAAGATGTTTTCCGCAATATTATAACAGCTAGGGCTGACTAACGTAAATAAATTAGTAGTTATAGAAACTCGACTGTGCTGCCGAACTCCCATCACATTGTCCATAGACAGAGGCAGAAAGAGAGCTCCACACAATTTCTTAGCACCAAGTTTCAGGGAGCGTAATAGTGGTTGACGCGTGAAACAAGAGTCAGGGGCTGGCAGCAGCTATTTTTAAGGCGTCTTTTTAATCGTCTGCGCTCGGAATATCCGTAGCACAGCCAATCTAAATGACGTAAAGACCGAAAAATGCGATAACAGACATCTTCCTTTATCGGAAGCAAACGATGCAAAATAACTTCAGTGCCAGGGCTACTCACCGTCGGATGTTTTGTCGCCAGACTACCACTGCACACCTCTTTAGCCGAGCAACAAGCTGCCTCTTTGAGCCTATGAGTGGGTGACAGAAAGCTTCCTGGCTTCGTTGAACTTAGCCACAGACGCAACCAATGACTGATTTCGCATCCACGTCAGCCTCCGCCTGCAGATTAACATGGCGGGATCTTTCGAAGGCAGCGAGACGCTGTATGGACAGCCAAGTCGTTTTTACTAAGTTTCAGTAATTTCAAGCTTCATTCAGAAGACCTGCTGAAACGTCCCCTTTGGAAAATTATATACTACTGTGTCCTCTGAGGCCAGCCCGTTCTCCTGATCTTACACCTCTGGATTTCTTTCTGTGGGGTGCGTTAAAGGAGAATGTGTGCCGTGATGTGCCTACAACCCCAGAGGATATGAAACAACGTATTGTGGCAGCCTGCGGCGACATTACACCAGATGTGCTGCGGCGTGTACGACGTTCATTACGCCAGAGATTGCAATTGTGTGCAGCAAATGATGGCCACCACATTGAACATCTATTGGCCTGACATGTCGGGACACACTCTATTCCACTCCGTAATTGAAAACGGAAACCACGTGTGTACGTGTACCTCACCCCTCATGGTAATGTACATGTGCGTCAGTGAAAAAGTCCAATAAAAAGGTGTTAGCATGTGGACGTAATGTGCTGTTCCAGTCTCATCTGTACCTAAGGTCCATCACCGTTCCCTTTGGATCCCTACGTAATTCGGTGCTCTCCGATACACACGATCGAACAGCGGAGGAGTGGTACTCAAGCGTCAACTTTAGGTTACAATATCTCCGGATGTAATTAACATTTTACAGTGCAACAAACGGCACTGATTACGTATTTGTTTATATGTTCAGATGTGCTAACAAAACTAACGGGGTTCCATTTAAAAAAACGTAGGTTTGTGTTAAAAAACATACTTACGTGCATTTTTGTATGGTTTGTATTAAACAGTTACACTAGCCCCTCTCCTCACGTTCGGTCTGTGGAATCGGTTCGTCAGTATTTGATGTGGTTTACGAAATATATCCAGCGGTAACGTTAGGTGACTCACCCTGTATATATATCAGATCATGACATCCAGTCTTACAAATTTCCTTTTTCGGACGGACACAGGTCCAGACCGTCTGCTCTCAAAACTCTGCCATCTCTCTCCCCACATCCACCACTGCTGGCGGCTCACCCCCAACTGCACAACGCTACGTGCTGTTCACATCCAACTGCCCAACACTACAATAGTGAATATTCCAACAATGCCAACCAGCCACAGACTGCACACAGCACAGTCAGTGATTTTCATACACAACGCTACATGTCGTTACAAACATAAAAACCTAAACAGTCTACAGTAATTAAAACTTCCGGGCTAAGAGGCCGTGGTCCAATAGTAGAAATACTTCTCCCTGACGTTTCGTTGCCAGCTGCGGGCAACATCATCTGAGGTGAGTCTACGACTGGCTGCTAGGCCGTGGAGGTCCTGTTTATATAGAGTGTGTAGAGGGCGCCACCACTCGTAACGTGTTGTCAACAGTAAAACTATCTCTGGCTGGCGTCATTACTCTCGATCGAAGATAATCGATTGTCACATCTTTGGTACAAAGTCGATCGCCATATCTTATCTAAGTTCAAGCCTTCTTCTTTACTGTTAAAATTATTGTGGTCTTTAAAAATCTCTACAGCCTCTCTTTACATACGTGCACAATAATGCGATGTCTTAGCTAGCACGCTCGTCTCACTAAATTTTATTTCATGGTCACCCGTTTCAAAAACATGTTCCGCTACAGCCGATTTGTCCGTGTGTTCCAGTCGACAGTTCCTTTTATGTTCAGTTAGGCGAGTATTGATACTTCTTTTTGTGGTTCCAATGTAAACCTTCCCACAACTACACGGAATCTTATACACACCAGGGGTAGCTAAAGGGTGTCGTGCATCTTTCGCCGATCTTAAACATTCACCAATCTTCTTGGTGGGTCTGAAGATTGTTTCAACTCTGAACTTTCAGTACTTTCCCGATACGGTCCGTAATATTGTGGATGAATGGAAAAAAAAACATTCCCCACCGATGGTTGTTGTTGTTGCACGTTTTGGGACATTTTTCTTCTGGGATGGAGTGCTCGATCTATCTCCTTTCCAGCGTACCCATTTTTCTGGAAAGCTGTTCGCAAGTGATTTATTTCCTCTTGCAAATAAGCTGGCTCACAGATTTTATTAGCCCTGTCCACCAATGTCTTGATAATACCTCTCTTCTGCCTGGGATGATGGTTTGAATCCTTATGAAGATAACGATCGGTATGCGTATCTTTTCTGTAGACTTTGTGACCCAGAGTCCCGTCTGCTCGTTTAATTACTGAGACGTCCAAAAAATTAATCTGTCCATTACTTTCTGTCTCCATAATGAATTGTATTTTTGAATTGATGCTATTCAAATCCTTCAAAAAACGGTTCAGTTCTTCTTCACCATGATTCCATATGAAAAAAGTGTCGTCCACATACCGATACCACTTCAAAGACCTTTTTCTGGCTGACTGCAGTGCTTGCTGTTCAAAAAATTCCATAAAAATATTAGCAACGGCTGGACTTAGAGGGCTACCCATTGCCACTCCATTAATTTGTTCATAGAACTCATTATTGTACTGAAAATAAGTCGTGGAAAGGCAATGTCTAAACAAAGCTACTATATCAGTAGGAAATATGTCAGATATGCAAGCAAGAGCTTCGTTGACAGGAACCATGGCGAACAGAGACACCACGCTATGACTAAACAGTCTACTTACATAGCCCCCATGCTCCCCACAAAAATATTGCAAATTGTTTTGGGCAGTGCTCAATACATATTTGTTTGAAAAAATTTATATTAATGCTAACAAATATATCAAATACACACAATTATTGATACACTGTTGGTCAAAAGCAAAAATTATCCACTGTCCATAAAGACAGTCCTGATCATTCATCACAGTAGTAATTACATTGCACAAAGTATGATCAGTAAAAGAAAATGCACACAGAAGTAGTGGATTTCCATGCAGTCTTGAAGAAGTAATGTTGTCCTTCCAGCGGAAAGACAGTGACAACTCTTGGCATGCAGACTGTTAATGGGACATAACAGAGCAAACCCACAGCAGAATCAGTCAAAGTTTTGAAGAATATTAGCAGGTAGGTCATCACAGACCCACTGTAATTCTGGTAGAGGTTATGGTATTGGTGGGCCACCAGAGGTGCAGACTCACTGCAGTTCTTGTAGAGATGGCAAGCAGCCATCTGTAGACAGATAACACATTTATAGGCCAAGACAGGTTTAAAAACATAAATTCTTGTCCTGTTGAGAATGGGCTTTCTGATCATGATGCTCAGCTAGTTACAGTATATGACATAGCTCCATTCAGTAATTCAGAACTACCCTCCAAAGTTCTGCGTTCAATTAATGACTCAACAACTAGAAAGAAATTTCAGAGAAAATCTTCAGCAGTTAGACTGGGATGAGGTGTACAAGGAGCCTGCTGCTAATTTAAAATATAACTTACTTCATGATACACTTGTTAGAGAATTTGGTAACTGTTTTCCCAAGAAAGTAGTTAAATCAAATTATAAGAAACCATGCAAAAAACCTTGGCTTACTAAAGGAATAAAAATATCTTGTAACCACCAGAGGTGTACAAATTCCCCTTGCAGCCTGCTTGACCCTAGCTCCTCTGCAACCATTCATGCAGGTCAGCTTGCCGCGACGTAAACACAAGAGTGCGCGTGTACTGAGGCATAGTGGGCAATGCGGGCGATACGGGCTCCCGCAAGCCCGGGCTACCTGGGTTCCCACAGGCCTGCCAAGCTTCACGGGACCCGCTCAGCTTGCTGCGCCTGACAACAGGTTGCGCTGTCAAGCTACCGTGACTATTGTAGCCAGGTAGTTAGGCCGCAGTTCATTTATCGCAACGGTGGAGGCAGCACAATGAATAGGTCGAACTTTAGTGAGATTGAAAAAAAAATTGACAACTGGCGAATACATGCTGGTAACGAAACAGAGCACAAGTGCCGCATGGGAAATGTTTTCGTGAGTTTATGAGGCCGCTTCAAATAAATCGGTAGATGTGTCTCAATGCAAACTATGTAAAAAGCTCTTAAGTACTTATTCGGGAACCTCGAGTATGCTACGACATGTGTGCAAATTTGACAAGCAGTTCCCTCACTCCGTAAATACCTTGAAAGAGGACAAAGATTTAGTGGCCGAAAAGTGCGTCGAAATGTGTGCTAAGGACCTGAGACCATTTAGCAGTATAGAGGGAGAAGGATTTCTTAATTTAGGTCAGACACTGATCGACATAGGTAAAAAATATGGCTCAGTTGATATTAAAAATGTTATGCCTTCCCGAGTGACAGTAGCTAGGAAAGTTCAAACCTTAGCTGATAAAGTGCGCAGCAAAATGCTCCCAGATATAGTGCATGCGATTCGTTCTGGTATATGTGCCAGTACAATTGATCTATGGACAGACAATTACAAAGGGGTGCATTACATGTCCGTGACAATGCATTACATAAATTCAGACTGGCGTTTGAACAAATATGTACTAATGTGCTCTGCGTTTCCTGACTGCCCAAAAACTGGCTCGAATATTCGAAACGAGTTGGAAGATGGCTTAGAAACAATTGGTGTTTCTCGTGAAGACATTGCCAAAATTACGTTTGTCACAGACCAGGGCAGTAACATTGTCAAAGCTCTCGAAGTATATCAGCGTCTTCCATGCATGGCTCATAGTATAAACACAGTCTTGAAACATGTTCTGAGCGAACAGTTTTTGAAAGAAAATGTTCCAAATATATAAGCCATTCTTAATACAGTGCGGGCTACGGTTTCGTACTTCAAGAGAAGAGGTCTCTGTGTGAGACTGAACTCATCTTTAAAGCAGTGGGTTTCAACTCGTTGGAATAGTTATTTTGACATGCTTGTATCAGTCCATTCTCAGATTGATTCAGTGAAGGCTGTTTTACATAATGAAGGTGCCTCTGATAAAATGCTGGATTATGACCACCATATAACTGGCCAGCTTATAGAATTTCTTAAGCCGTTTAAAGAAGCCACAGTTGATCTAGAGAGTGACAAGGATCCAACCCTACATTTAGTTCTACCGTGGTTTTATGCCTTAAAAACTCTCTGTACCGTACGGGATAACGATGAAGAGGTTTGTAATTTTATTCCATCTGAATATTATAGAACCACTTGTGAAATATGTATGTTGAGAAAATGTATTTTCAGGACATGAAACCTTTGAAACAAGCCGCTGATGCCTTCCTAGAACAGAAAATGTGCGTTAGTATGTTGCATAAAATTGCAACGTTTATGGTGGCTAACTACCGCACATTAAGAAAGTTAACCGAGGATGAAAAAATTGAAGTTTACCAAGCAGCACGACAGATGTGTGCTGAAGGTAAGCTCCTAAGATAATGCATATATTCTTCATCTACATGTACATGGTTACTCTGCAAGACACACGCAAGTGCTTAGTTGAGGGTTCATCGAACCACTTTCAACTTATTTGTCTTCTTTTCTCGAATTTCGCGCGGGATAGAACACCTACAGCTCTCCGTCTGAGCGCTGCTTTTTTGTATTTTATTCTGATGATCATTTCTTCCAATGTATATGGGACTCAACAATATCTCTTCGAATTCGGAGGTGTAAGTTGGTGATCGAAATTTCATATATAGATCGCGCCACGTCAAAAAACGCCATTGTTGTAATGATTACCACCCCAACTCTTGTGTAATTTCCGCGACACTCTTTCCCCTGTTTTACGATAATACCAAACCAGCTGCCCTTATTTAGACTCTTTCGACCTCTTCCGTCAATAGTAAGGCTCTCCAACTTCGTAGCAATGCTCCAAAAGAGTGTTTTGTCATTAAAACGCCTACAGAATTTCTGTGTGTCCATTCCTATTTAAGTAGGTCGTAATTGTAAGCAGAGGTATTAAGTAGAATCTACAGCCTTTAGATTTGACTGGTTGATCTTGTAAACGAAGTTTAACGGACTTAGTTTAGTACACACAGGGATAACCTCGCTCTTGTCATTATTTATTGCCAACTGCTAATTTTCACACCAAAAATATATACCTTATTTAAATCGTCCTGCTGTTAGTTTTGATCTTCTGGTGACTTTACAGGACGATAAATGACAGCATCATCTAAAACCTATTATAATTTCAACTATGTGTAGTACGATCTTCACATTATTCTGCAAATATTAATTGGAACCTGTACAGTTTCAGTACAAGTGCCCAATCACAGCAACCAAGAAACAAATCCAGGGCCGTACAAAATGGCGAAATTTGAGGACTGGGCAGAAGAGCCTCATCTCCTACATGATGAAGTCAGCAGATACTTGCAAGAACACTGTGTGAACGAGGGAGATATTCTACAGTGGTGGAAAAATAACTCCCAACGACTTCCTCGACTTGCGTGTGTGGCAAGAAAAATATTAAATATACCAGCCACTAGTGCGTCTAGTGAGAGAATTTTTAGTTGCGCTGGAAACCTAATTAGCGAAAAACGATCACGTCTTAATGCAGACAGACTTAACGATCTCGTCATAATTAATTCAAACACTAATCAGCAGACACATTGAAAATACAGTAGAACATTAAACGGGAAACTGAGTTTGAGCGCAAATTTACTAATTAAGAGTGCAGATTTCTTTCTTGTGCTTTCTGGGCGTCAATTTCTGAGATAGAAATTTCGTAATACATACAGTTCATTTTTATTTTAGACTAAACTTTTTGATTTAAATCCTCCCAAGTGACATTAATTATTGTTTGTAAACCATTTTCTGTTACTTGGGTTTGCAAAAGTAGCCAAATATTTTTAGGAGTATCTGGTTTGGCCTAAATAATACTTTCAGGGGAACTGAAGGAAAATTTGTAAAGATTTTATGTTGAAAAGTGTTCTGCAAAATAAAATATTCATTTGTGGAGTAAGGCAATACACATTATGAGTTTAAATTACAATTTATTTTGTTGAGTTCCACACACATTGCGAAATGTAATTTTATTCTTTTATTTCTATATTAAGGGGAATCCCACATGCAGAGTCAAGATGCTGAAGACCTAGACACTACATATACTCCTAAAATGAAGAGCGTCTTTTTCCATGAATGTATTGTAGTAGGAATATAATGGAAACTCTGAGCCACTCTCCACAGCGTCTATATCTGCGTCATGACTCATGATTCAGACTCGTCGTTTAGGTCTGTGTTATGAGGGTCTAGAGTCGTCGTTTGGATTTGCATCATGCAAGTAAACACTCGTCGTCTTAGTCTGCATCATGATGGTCCGAAATATGGTCCCTCATGATGCAGACCTATACTACAAGTATGGACTCTCATGACGCAAACGTAGGAGCCGCGAAAAATGGCTCAGGGTCGCCATTGCATTCCCAGTACTATAGTTTTTAGACGAACTGGATACGAAACAAGTCCTTCGATTTTGTTAAAATGCATTTTGGCAATTTAGAATGATTTTGCCAACTTCGAATGAATTCACAGAACCAGTAAAATACATCCTGGAAACGTAGTTAAATATTTATATAATTGGTGTCATACTTGGCTGAAACATACTAAAGTTAAAGAATCTAGACTTCCAAAATCTTAATTTGGTTCTCATTGCAGTACAGTGGTTAATAGGGGCGTAGATAATTTATTCTTCTGGGGAGGTGACCAATCTTCTTTTTGGGGGGTGGAGTTTCACTTCTTTAGTACAAATATCCATCCGTTTCGGTGTTGAAAAGTGCAGCACAGACCGCATTGCGTTGCCTGGGAATTTATTTATTCCACACTCTCGTAGTCCATCTTCCCTCCCGTATTTTCTCTCTATCCATTTAGTCCTCTCCCACTATCTCTTTGATCACCTCCCCCCCCCCTCCCCATCCCTTGGCCGGCCGAAGTCGCCAAGCAGTTCTAGGCGCTACAGTCTGGAACCGCGCGACCGCTATGGTTGCAGGTTCGAATCCTGCCTCGGGCATGGATGTGTGTGATGTCCTTAGGTTAGTTAGGTTTAAGTAGTTTTAAGTTCTAGGGGACTGATGACCTCAGAAGCTAAGTCCCATATTGCTCTGGGCCATTTGAACCATTTTTGAACCCATCCCTTGGCCCATCTCCCCCCCACCCTCTATCCTTCTCCTCGTCCTCTCTCTGTTGGATTCCGCCACCTCAGTTCATCTCCTCTTCACCTATCTATGAAAACTCATATATATCTGTCAACAATTGTGGTGATCAGTGAATCAGTGTAAAAGTTTATTGCTAGGTAGCATTTATTGTAATACTTTTTGATACGCAGCATTGATAGTTTTGTTTTCTGGTGCGTAAACAAATGAAGTTGAAGGTGTCCCGACAGGGGAATATGCGACATACAAATAGCCATGCGAAAAACATGATTTTCAAGATTGATGCCACAAACATATAACTGCCCTTGCGATTTATCTATCGACATGGCAAATGTAAGCTGCACTGGAAATTATAACCGTTTAAAGTCGAATGGCATGTCGCTCGGAATCTTAGTGATACTGGAATCAAACTGTCCTCACCTTTGTACTTTCCTTTTAAAATTGTGGCTTCGATTACATTGTTCTTTAACTTCTTCCCCGCAAGCCGGGTGCCATTACAAAGACGTGGCTGGTTTACCTTTCGCAACATGATTGCCGATCCGACTTAATTACAGATTGGGAGGCGGTAATCTGGGGAAATCCAGCGAATTTAAAAATTCCGTAGGATAGTTGAATACATCATCTTGGGTAGTAACGGAATAAACCGACTTGTATGTCAGCAATTCGCCAGGTGTCATATTTTGAATCTGAAAATTCATTTCGTTAACATCAAGGTTTTTTGCAGCCAATATAACACGTTCACTCAACCAAAAATGGTTTGCAACTGTTAAACGACATTTGCTGTGCGCGAATTGTCCAACATGATGACTGTGAATGTGTCAGACAGCTCTCAAATTTCAGAAAGATCATAGACATTTCGTTTAAAAGAAATATATATATATATATATATATATATATATATATATACACACACACTCATAGGCAAATACATATATATACATACACACACACACACACACACACACATATATATATATATATATATATATATATATATATATATATGCACATGTAAATATTCAAAAACCTTCTCCATGGAAACATGCGTACATAGTGAACTTTCATGGTAACCCGCAAACGATGTCAAAATCTTTTGTAAGGTACTCTCTTCAATGTACTGTCCGAAATTTTATGTAGACAGTGATGTTCCTCTTGATGGTCAAGTGTGCAAAATTTCTTCAAGATCGGAATAAAATTGTAGTGTAATTTTTCCTCCTATCTTTTCTACGTAATTCTGTAGCTCTCAATTCGTTCGAGCAATCAATCATTCATGATAGGAAATACAGTCATAGCTCAGTCACTCAAAATGATTCTGAAATTTTACTTATTAGAATGAAATCAGGCGATGATTCTTCTTCTCTGCAGGCTTGTGCTTTGCAGCAGTCTGCTAATCTGTACAAATAAAATGCCTCGTAATTTTGTGAGCGTTGTATAATCAGTCGGGAAACCTCATATCAAGCGGATATTTGGCTTTGATGAAGTTTAACCTTCCGAAGAAGTAATGGAGCTCTTGGATTATTAAATGCAGGTTCGTATCCAGTCTTTCGGAAGTTCCCTTCTGATTAACAACTACGCAATATATCGATAAATATCATTAATTCTCATATTTCCAATACACACCTTTTATTTGGAGGAGCAATCTATACATATTTCCTCTTAATCGTACAGTTCGTATCAGTTATCTTCTGTGATAAATCTCAATAATCAGATTACAGTTCTTCCAAACCAAGCTCAGGCTAATTGGCACGAAGACAATCTCGGAAGCTCCCTTTCTTTTTTTTCTAACAACCACTAGAGAGAGTACTACAAAGAATACTTATGCGCTCATGGCATAGCTATTGTATGAACTACTTTTCGCATGGATTCTGCGAGTATGAAGATAGAAAATTAGTAAACGTCATTCAAGGGTAAAATTGTATCTGAATAATTCATCGAATATAAAGAGATATTACAGTAGGTTGGTGTAGAAGTGTGTAAGTAAAGTACACTCCGCCATGCACCATTCAGAATTTTAAGCAGACAGCGCCCTTCATCAAGATTGTATGCAATACAAACACACGGACACAATGAAAACGCACTTTCAGTTTTTGTCAAATTTTCCAATTTTTTGGTCGATTTTCGAAAAATTTTATTTCATAAAAACCTTGTCCTGAGATTTACGAACACAGCAAAAAAAATTTTGTCGAACTGGTCAAGGCGTTCTCGAGTTTTACGCTTATCAACACATTTGGCAATTAATTTTTATTTATATAGATAAGAAGCCCGAATATACGTGTAGAGGAAGAATATACAAATAAAACCAATATTTTTTTACCTGAAATTAATACATATATATAATGTTGGGGTTTGTCTTTTGGTGCTCAGGTAAAATAAAAACGTTTGATTAACGTTCATAATACGACAATGACGCGCGCAGACTAAACGGCTGCGTAGCGCAGCTCAGCAGTAATATGAGCAGGCAAGCAAGTTTCCCGCAGCCTGCCCGGGTTGGGTTCTGCTTGGCTTGGCTGGGAGTGAAGCAGCCTCCCCGTTCTGTTGACAACGAGTGGCGGCTTGCCTGCCTGGCCACCGGGCAAGCATGGGCGGGTTAAAAGCGGGACATGTACACCTCTAGTAACCACAAAAGGGAACTGTATGTAACAACAAGAAAGAGTAATGACCCAGAAACAGCCAAATATTATAAAAACTACTGTGCTACATTAAGAAAGCTTATTAAAAAGTCCGGAAGCATGTGCATCATGTCTAAGATTAAAACCTCTGATAACAAAATCAAAAAAAATTTGGAATATTATTACAAGGGAGACAGGGCAACCAAGAGTACAGGATGATAGCATCACCATCAAAGCGAATGAAAACTTGATTAACAACAAGCCGGAAGTTGAGAATATTTTGAATAATCATTTTTTAAATGTTGTAGAGAAAATAGGATCTAAATGTTCATTAGAAAAAGCAAGGCAATAATGGAAGAGGCCTTACCCACACAATTTGATACAATTGAAATTCCACCCACCCCTACTGCTGAAATTAGGAAGATAATAAACTCTCTCAAGAATAAAAGCTCACATGGAATTGATGGCATTTCCAGTAGGATAATAAAAGCTTGTTTCCAAGAAATAAGTGGGATTCTTAGCCACATATGTAATAGCCCTCTGAAGCAGGGTATGTTCCCAGATAGACTGAAGTATGCCATTGTTAAAGCACTGCATAAAAAGGGGGATATGTCTGATGTCAACAACTACCACCCAATCTCTCTTCTGACTGCCTTATCCAAAATTTTTGAAAAAGTAATGGATTGTAGAGTAGCTTCACACATTTGTAAAAATTAAGTTTTAACAAAATGTCAGTTTGGTTTCCAAAAGGGTTTTTCAACAGAAAATGCTACATATACTTTCACTAATGAAATATTAAATGCTCTGAGTAACCGGAAGTCACCCTTTGGGAATTTTTGTGATCTATCAAAGGCCTTTGATTGTGTAAATCACGGAATACTTCTAGATAAGCTCAAGTACTGTGGTATGAATGAGACAGTGCTCCAATGGTTTAAATCATACCTAACTGGAAGAGTGCAGATAGTTGAAATAAGCAGTTCACATAATATGCAAAAAACTGGTGATTTCTCAAACTGGGGAACAATCAAGAATGGGGTGCAGCAATGTTCGGTCTTGGGTCCTCTGCTGTTCTTAATATATATTAATGACTTGCCATTCTATATTCACGAAGATGCAAAGCTGGTACTTTTTGCCGATGATACAAGTATAGCTACCACACCCAACAGACAAGAATTAACTGGTGACATTGTAAACGATGTTTTTCAGAAAAACATTAAGTTATTCTCTGCAAAAGGGTTCTCATTAAACTTTGACAAAACACAGTATATACAGTTCCACATAGTAAATGGAATGACACCATTGATAAATATAGCCTTGGATCAGAAATCGGTAGCTAAGGTAGAATATTCAAAAGTTCTAGGTTTATGCATTGATGAGGGGTTGAACTGGAAAAAACACATTGAAGATCTGCTGAAACGTTTGAGTTCAGCTACTTACACTATTAGGGTTATTGCAAATTATGGCGATATACATCTGAGTAAATTAGTTTACCATGCCTATTTTCATTCTCTGCTTTCATATGGCATCATATTCTAGGGTAACTCATCATTGAGTAAAAGAGTGTTCATTGCACAAAAGCATGTAATCAGAATAATTGCTGCAGCTCATCCAAGATCATCCTGCAAACACTTATTAAAGAGGTAGCGATCTTCACTGTAGCCTCACAAAATATATATTCACTTATGAAATTTGTTATTAACAATCCGAACGATTCAATAGTAATAGCAGTGTACAAGGCTACAACACTAGGAGAAAGGATGATCTTCACTG
The DNA here is from genome assembly GCF_023864345.2 of Schistocerca serialis cubense. Classification (NCBI taxonomy): domain Eukaryota; kingdom Metazoa; phylum Arthropoda; class Insecta; order Orthoptera; family Acrididae; genus Schistocerca; species Schistocerca serialis. Next base: position 242,643,522 of record NC_064642.1, read on the forward strand.
CTCAAGGTTAAATCTAACTTTGGCTCAGAAAGGGGTAAACTATGCTGCCACGAAAGTCTTTGGTTACTTACCTAATAGCATCAAAAGTCTGACAGATAGCCATATAGCATTTAAAAGGAAATTTAAAAAATTCTTAATGGCAACTCCTTCTACTCATTAGATGAATTTTTGGATACAATAAGTGGGTAATTCCCCACCCTCCCCCCAAAAAAATTAAAAATATTAAGTGTCATGTAATATTTTGTGTAATGTAATATCTTGTATAGACACCTTTTATTAATCTGACACATTCCACATCATTACGAAGTGTCGTATTCATGATCTATGGAACAAGTACTAATCTAATCTAATCTACTGTGTGGGTGCACAGTTAGCATCGAAGAGTCTTGCAGATAATATAGCAAGTCCATGAACCACCACTTGTGCAATCACAAATAAAATTTTTGAAATGTCCTTAAAACCAGCAATGCTGTTAACCAGTCCCTTGCTGAATTATCAACACACATGCGAGCGCTAACAGTCCCCCTTTTTTTCCTCACATTTTGTGCATACACTATGACCAACAAAAATGTGTGCAGTGAAATGAAATTTATTTCGAAGAACTAGTGTCTATACAATTACAAATTTACGGTATGAGAATACAATTACAAAGGTACAAAATACGTCATTAAAGAATGTAATAACACAGATAACGTTTGTAGCAATACAGGCTTTACAAAAGAATAGAAATAAACATATACATCAGCATTACAGAAATTATGACATAAGTAAATAAACAAAAAATGAGAAGAGCTTTCGAAACATTAACTTCACACATGAGCATTAAAACAGAACAGAATAAATAATGTCTAAACATCTCTACAAAGTAAATAACATATTATTAATGCAAATTGTATTTGAAGATAACAGTATTCCTCATCATAGTGAATGTAACTGAGTATTAGAAAAATTGTACAATGTAATTCTTATCAGATAAACACATAAAGACAGGAAGAACACTAATACACAAGGGTACACAAACACATAGCAGAATAACACAAAAGGAAAGGACAGGGTTTTATCAGTATGACTTTTTTCATACGTTTTTTCTTGTAGCTTCTCAATGCATTTCTTCGAATTCATCACAACTCATTCTCTTATATAGCCTACCAACTCTTAAGCTAACTTAAATCTACTGAGGTCAGATATATGTATTAAGGGATGAGGCAATGCAGCAGCACAATACAATTAACACAAACAACAATGACAAAAAATGCAAATTGGCAAAGCAAGCAGCAATAAATATAAATTATCAAAGAAAATGCAGCATTACAACTAATATGAGCCAATGTGCAGAAAAAAGAAAAATAAATCAGTAGTAAAACTGGCTTAATACAATATAAAATTCAGTAGAACTATGCCTGGCAAACAGTAGCAACAAGTGCAATAACTTATACCTAAACATGATAAAGCTCTAGCAGAAAGAATATTACAGTAGACATAGGAAATGTCTAATACCTATGTCAGATCTTAACGTTAGAGTGATGCATCACAATAACTTACTCTACAAAAAAAGTTATGAAATCGTTGCAAAATTATGTAAGCAATTCATGTGACGATAAATGTCTATTTGTGCGCCTTTTTTTTTAAGAAAGTAGATCATAAAGTTATTATTTAATGGATCTTCTAATGAAATTACATTAAAGAATAATCAGCTACCTTTTTTTAAATTTCTTTTTAGTTAATTTGCCTTTCTTTCCTTCTGTACGTACGAACTTTGTTGTAGAACCTCTTATTTATGTGTGGTAATAAAAATTCATTTACACAGAATTAAGTACATTCAAAATTACGTGAATTCATATTAACTGATTAAGAATATTTAGTTGAGAATTAAATCCTTTACATAATTCGGCCTTGGCACACATTTTCTAAATGCAGTGGTTTTTTTAAAATATTTACTGAATTCTTTCCCGGCGTTAGCTATGGAACACAAGACTGTCTCTATTAGCAGAAAATGGTTAAATATTGCCAAGCCGACATTTAATTATCATTGATAAAACATACTTCACTATACATTTAAGTTATTTGAAAGAACCAAAATTGTTAAATTTCAACGTTAACTATCCGCCTATGAATGCACAAATGTGAAACTAGTAATAAATTCCGTCAGTCTCAGGATTGCTGTAAAAGAAAAACATTTTCTTAATTCACTGCTAATTTTTATCTGCTCCCAATTTACAGGTTTGGTTAATTTTTCTTAGCGGAACAATTTTTTTAAATGTACCGCCGCTGCAAATCGTTCGGTCGTGGCACAGCCCAGCAACACCGCTAAAAATGCTGAAAATTCTTTAAAGAAATATTATAGATGACATGGGCAAGCTAATTTACATTAGTAATACAAACTTTTGTTAAATTATTATGTATTTAGACCACAACAATAAATCAACTTACATTAGTTTGTAATTTCTCCTCTAATGGCGGCTAAATCTAGATACAGACAAAAGAAGTCTACCCATTCATAAAATGCTACGTCATAGGTTCCTCTCACTTTCAGCTCTCCAGGAAGACGACAAAGAATACACACTACGTGGTGCTTTTTATACTACTGCTGACCATTAACATCTCTTTGTAATCTTACAACATTATTTTCCTCTGTGGCTGAATTTACAATTTTTGCTATCGCAGATATTGACACATTTCGCAATTACATTATGAGTATAGAAATATTACAATCATAAATTCATCGATAATATTACTACAGAAAATAAAAACAATAATAACGAATGTCCTTTACACAAAATTAAATAATATTTTTTGTTGAATAATTACAGTATATACAAATTGCTTCATAGCGGCGTATATAGTACAATCAAATTTTAGTTTATTAATAGTGTGAGTGTTGCCAGGGAACGTTACAATCTGTAAGTATAAAATAGTGATATTAGTACATCTATTAAATTTTATTTCAACCAATGTTCCAGTGCAACTAAATACTAGATATTAAACAAAATTAGCTAATATATATATAAACCAAAGCATGAAACGTCATTCACTAGCCATATGGCATTTCATAAGGCAGTCAAATATCTTTCAACTAGAAAGACAATAGATGTAAAATGTTTCTCATCATTTCATGAGGAATTTCTGTAAATATCAGAAATTACGAGCTCCAGAGTGTAATCATATGTTTTCAAGTATGAGCGTGTCGTATTTGCGGTGCTTTCTACAAAAAAAGTGAATAGTGGGGTTAATGGCCTCTTTTTTTCCCAGGCGACTATCACACAGCTGGGCGCCTACAGTGCATTACGTCAAGGTCACTTACCTTCCTTACCGAAATATTTACAACAGCAGTTTCCGCTACAGTGACAGTCACGTATAAAAAAAATTTCATAGGTCGAAAAATTAGAGTGGAAATGTGTAGAAACGAAATCTCATGAATAACAGTGTTTTGATACATTCATGCATGTACATGCATTTCATAACTCTTAAAGTACGATTCTTTGTTTCCAACATCCTTTTCACAAACCTGTGTCCCTAACCTCTTCTCATTATTCATATACATATAAACACATAATCACATTCCTTGTATAGCATCATCTTGTAGATCATAAACATATCTCACCAGTATAATACACATCATTGTCATAATATCATCATCATAGCAGATCAATCACATCTCAAAATCGTCACAGCTTCTTTCAATAATTTCACAACCCAAAAAAATTGCTCTCTGCTCATTTCAGTAGTGTAATCTACCTCAAACGTACTTCAATAATCATTATCCCACACCAAATGCATCATTCAAAGCTCTCATAGTATCACAATGGTTCTGAAGAAATATGAAGAGTTCACAAACTACAGACAAAACACAATATCGTAAGAGTGAAGTTATCCAACTGTGTAGTTGTGTAAACATGTGTCAGTGACACAATAAAAAAATGTATGTCTATCTCAATTAAATGACCAGATAGCTGTGTAATTCTGTGTTAGAGAAATATGGTACCGATGTGTAAAGTCGTATAAGCAAATACCATATTAGCTAGGGCTTCTAGCGCTTGCCACACGCTTAGTACACAAAGTAGGCGTGTACCCCCTGAGGATTAATGTAATTGTATCGTCAGGTGTTACAGATTACAGCAATGGGATGAAATGCATCACCGAAAACCTTCTTTGTATCTTTGTAATTCAAAAATCTTTAAAAATAAATGTTTTAAGTACAAAAATTAATCACTCAAATGCGTGTCCTGCAGCGCTAAACTGTGCGTCTCGTTGTAAGATAATTTCTGTCATTACGTGACGGTAAAAATGTTTCAAGTGTCGTAATTATCGTCATCCACAAGCAAAGTTCTGTAGAAGTCAATGTACTTACCTCGTAATGAACAAAAGTGAAATGCTTTGCATGTAGATATCGTAGTTATTACGCTTATTGCCATGATCAAGGAAGTACTGTATTGTAACGTACTGTTGTGCTACAGAAAAGGCTGTCTCATTGTAGCTATACCACAAAGTTACTACTAAAACATGTTTTACTTTCCAGAATAATGCAGAAATACTGTGCAGATATAAAGAAAGATACACCGCAAAAGCAATAATATAAATTGCGTCACACATTAGTAGCGTCATCATATAATCGTGTAGCTGTCAAATAAACTAAATACTAAGTCATCTGTAATGTCTCAGAAACTACTTTAAATCCAGAATGTCTTTTCAAATAAAGCAAAATGTTGCATTAAAATCTCATTAGCAGTATATGTTCAAGTATGTAAGCCTTTTAGTCGTTATGTAATCGTGCAACGAGCAAGCAAGAATGTACACACAGTAACACTGTGTCGTCCGTTCACTACAACAATGCATTCGTAATTACAGTCTAAATATGTTCCCTAGGTTCTTGCCTGGATAGTTGACTTCAAAACATTGTTGCATGTTAACAGTTTCTAAGTGTGACAAAGCGTACTAGTAACGTGAAGTGAAAATTTTATGGCAAAGACTAAATTAAAAAGCAGATTATCTCTCAATAAACGGTTTTACATGTGAAATGTGATGCAACCCTTTACTCTTCCTAGTACGCAGAGTTTCAACTTCAACGCAATTATCATGTGGTATATGTCGAAATCTGTAAGGTCCATTGTAAATCAGAAAGAATTTGTGACTGAAGTTTTTTTCTTATGTGACAATGAATGAGCTTTAATGAGAACTTTCTGACCAATATATATAGTTTCTTTGCATTTGCTTCACCGTGTAGTTTTCTCCATTTGTCTGCAGCAGAATTTGTACTTTTAATAGCCAAATGAATTTTGTCCTTGTGTCGAAGTTTACGTGTATTCGAAAAAGGTACAAGCTCTCTGATTCTGTTTGGTGGTTTTCATTCTTCAGTACAAGAATGGGTGGAAAAGCAGTGGAGTCATGAGGCATTTCATTCAGCACGTTTTGAAATAAGTGTAAATATCTGTCTCAATAATGACACTTTCTGTGACAATAAAGTCTGCAAAGCTTATTGATTTCTTTCATAGTCCGTTCAGACGGGTTACAATGTGGTGAGTGCAATGAAATAAAAACAGGTTTGATTTTATGATTCCGAAGCATGCGTGACCAAACAGCAGATCTGAATTGCGGTCCATTATCTGAAATGACTTTACTAACGTGTCCAACTTCACGTAAGAAATTTTTAACAAAGGCGTTGGATACAAACCGTCCAGTGGCTTTACGTAACGGTGTGAAAGAAACAAATTTTTAGTAAGTTCAACAGCGACTGTAACGTACGAAAATCCATTCGATGTTCTGACAAAGGGTCCCAAGAGATGAACAGCAGCAAATTCTTTTAATTTAGAAGGAATGAGAGAAAACAACGGAGCACGATGTGAGATGGTAGATGGTTTAGCTTTTTGACAGAGTTTACAGATAGACAAGGCTCTCCATATTGTTAAAATAACAAGTCGTCCGAAGAATATGATAACATTTTCGTAGACAAAAATGTGCATAGCAAAAATTAATGTACCAAATGAGCTTATTGACAAAATCGTCAGGAATGCAAAGTACCCATAGCTTGTCATCAACAGTGCAACGTTTGAAGAGTATGTTGTTTCTAACCGGATAATAATGCCGAATCTATGTGTTTGTTCTTTCATGCCATTTACTTTTGATGTCTTTCCAAATCAGACCCTTATCTTGTTCATCAACAATGTCCTTTAAAGATGTGGTGATGAAGTTTTCAAAGGCGAATTTCTGAATGTAAAGAAACTCAAATTTTTTTCGAGATTGCCTTCTGTGTTACTTTTCTCAATCCCAGCCGGTGCATGTGATAGTGCGTCCGCAACAATGTTCGCCTTGCCGGGAATGTAGACTATTGTGAAGTGGAATTCTTGCAGAAACAATGCCCAACGTTTTAACTGTCATGATTTAATTTAGAAGACATAAGAAATTGTAATGCACGATGATCAGTGTATACCTGTACATGCTTACCAGAAAGAAAGAAACGGAATGCCCCAACGATAGCTAAAGCTTCTAATTTAGTAACGAAATAATTTTTTTCAGATTTTGTTAGCACTCGGTGCGCAAAAGCAATGGTTTCCTGAACAGTAGTGTCATTTTCTATGGCTTTAGAAGTATCCGTGCTAAGGCAGAAATCTTGTGACAGATCTGGATGAGTTAGTATTGGCGCGTTAAGTAGCGGTTCTTTCAAAGAACTGAATTCCAACTGTGCCTGTTCGTCCCAGTTCCAAATAGTATTTTTTCCAGTGTGAGAATAAAGTTTTTGTGTAACCAGAATTTACATATTCAGAAAGCGATGGTACAAATTTACGAGACCTAGAAAACTGCGGTCTTGTTTTTTTGTGGATGGAACTGAAATGGCTCTGATTGCTTCTAACTTTTCAGTATCCGGCTAAATCCCTTCAGAAGAAATAATGTGTCCCAAAAACTTCACCTTTGCCCTACCTAATTCAGACCTTTCCAAGTTAACTGTAATTCCAGATTCTGCAAAATTACATAATACGCTGTTGAGGATGCGGTTATGTTGTTCCCGTGAGGCTTCTGCTATTAGAATATCGTCCACATGTAAGGTGATGTGACGTTTTAAGAACTCAGGTAATATGGAATTTAACCCGCGAATGAATGCTGCCGAAGAAATGTTCAAACCAAAAGGAAGTTTCCGAAATATATAACAAACGCCGAAACAAACAAAAGCTGTGTATTTTCTACATTCTGGATGAAGTTCGATCTGATAAAAGCTGGATCTGAGATCAATGGAAGACAACACTTTTACACCATTAAAATTTTGAAGAAGTTCTTCCAACGTTTGCGGCCTGTCTGTTTCAGGAATGATGATAGTACTGATTTGTCTTGAATCTAAGGCAAACCTGATCGATTCATTTTTCTTCTCAACAACATGTAATGGATTGTTGCATGAGCTTTCTGCAGGCTCAGTAATTCTCTCGTCAAGCATATATTGTATTTCTGTTCTAACACAGTCCCTATAATGTGCCGGAATTACGTATGGTCTAACACAAAATTTAGTATGCTCACAAACACGAAATTGGTACTGAAATCCCTTGATTGTTCCTATTTTGTGAGTAAAAACTGTGGAGTGTGCCCGTAAAATCTCAAAAAGGTCCTGCCTATCAGTGTCATTACAACTCTCAATTGTTTGAATTTTATTCTGAGTTAACTCATTAGTATCGATATCATCCCTGTCAGTACTTGCAGAGTGATTGTTAGTGTCAGGTTCTGTCGAAAGTTCCGAACTGTTGTCTAACAGGAGGTAAAGCCGATTAATTTCCTCGTCATGGTTTGAGGGCCAATCTTCAAATTTCAAAGCTATTGACTTACCTTCTTTCTCTAAACTTATTTCAGCATCATGAAAGTTTAAGATCGTTTTGTATTCATTCAAAGAGTCTACTCCCAATATAATTTCTGTTGACAATAATGGAACGATAAGAAATTTCATAGAGAAACTGTGGCTGTGACAAAAGAATTGTAAGTTGGTTTGTTGGCGTACATCTACACTTTTTCCAAAGATTGCACCTTGTAATTTAATCTTACATAACGGAAGAGTGGGGCAATCGTTCGATTTGTTGCATTTGCTAAAGGATGTTTCACTAATTATTGAAATGGGAATGCCATAGACAAGTATTGCTTTAAATTTTACATCATTTACTGTAATGTGCATCACGAGATATGCAATGTTGTTATGTTTTACGGCGTGTTCCTGGAGTAAGATGTCCCTAATGTCTTCCATTTTTACGTAATTAATAGCCACGGCAGCTGCATCGTCAGCTTCATAAGTACGTTTTGTGGCTGCCAGCGGTGTGAGTCATTGTCTACTGTCTATTTGTTGTCGCGCATTGTTATTGGGATTTGGAGATCCAACCTCTACAATTTCAGCTTGTCGAGAAGGCCCTGCCCTGTTTGAATCCCGCCATTTCTGATTAAATTCTGGTCTATTGTTAAGGTTATATCGTCTGTCGTCATGTCGGTAGTTTCTGTATTTTCTTTCTTGTCAGTCACGTGGTGGAGAACTTCTCTCTGAGTCGGAACTGCGCGCTGGGCTCGCTGTTGTTCTGTCTCCTTGATAATAATGGTTCCGGTTCCCATATTGTCTGTTTCTATGATTGTCTCTGTCATTGTCATTACCGCGGAGAGGTTATCTTCCCTGTAATTATTGCTACTCTGCCAACGGTTGTCATACGACTGGTGTCTGTTTTGGTCATGATTAGCGTTGTAAGAATAGCCTTGTCGTGTCCAGTTATTATTTCTGTCATCGCGGAATTGTGACGGATGTGACCTGTAATTGTTGTGCTCCTGTTTTCGCGTCCCGCGATTGTCAGTGTCAATTTCCAATTCTTGCAACAGTCCCTGAAAAGCTTCAATGTCGTCTTTGCAATGTCCTGCCAAAATAATATGTCATAGATGTTCAGCCAATTTGATTAAGCAAATGCGAATAACTTCTGAGGGGCTGTACATGTTTGACAGATACTGATTTTTGTGCAACATGTCTTCAAAATATTTTGCCGGACTCGAAAATTCACACTGTTCAAAATGCTTCATCATTATGATGCTACGTTTTACTCGGTCTTGAGTAGCTTGAGACCAGTATACTGAGAGGAAGGCATGATAAAATTCTCCTTCACTGTGACAATCGCGAATGACCAAACGCATTCTTACAGCAGGTTCATTTTCTAAATAGCCACACATAAATTCCAGCCTGTGCTCTAATAACCAGTTGGGAGGAAAACAATGAGAGAATTGATGAAGCCATGCTTGTGGATGAATGTCGTTGCCGGCATTCTTAAATGTTTTTAATTTACTTGTAGTAATAAACAGCTTACAGCAAAGTCATCACGACGGTGAGTCGCAAATCGGTCATTGTTACGTCGTGTCGGCAGTTCCATCTCAAAATTCAGTGCACCTTGCCAATTTCTTTCATAATTTCCGAAAGGCCCTGTGTTATTATTTTGTGGCTTTTCCGTATTTCCATGTTCCTCTTTCCGTATTGGAGCGCGAATATCCTTTGAAATATGTAAATCCTGTATTACTTTTGCCGACTGATCTTGTACTTCCCGGATTTCTCTTTTGTGTTGCGTATGAATTTGATTTTGATTTTGTTTAAATTTCTTAATTTGTTCATACTCTTCTGTGTCAGTGAAAGCTACAGGTCTTGTGTCATTCAGATCATTATCTACCTTTGTAGATAAGTTAGTGAACTGATCCGAAAGTTCGGCTACTTTCTCCGATAATGAACTGATTTCCTCAGTGGATTTTTCTGAACCAAGTTTCAGAGTGTCCATTTGTGTTGAAAGCGTATCTACTGTGTCTTTTAAGTTTTCCTGAGTTTTTGCAAGTTGCGTCACCGAATTGGTAGATGCAACTGAGTCAATTTTAGCTTGCAAGGTGTCGTGATTTTCATGAACAATAGTTTGCAGCTCTTTTATGTCTGCTTCTTGATTCTGTATTGCATTTTCATGACTCGAAAAAATAGGTTGAAAATTCTCACAAATTTGTGGTTTTACGTCATTACACACTTTTTGACATTTAGATTCAATTTTGAGTATCTCTGCAGTTAAATCTTCACGCGTTTGTTCCATTGAGTCTAACTTTTGAAGCTGTTGCTGTGTTTGTTTCTGATTTTGTTGCATTGTGTCTAACTTTTGTAACTGTTGCTGTGTTCGTTCCTGATTTTGTTCCATTGTGTCAAATTTTTGAAGCTGTGGTCCCATTTGTTGTATTAATTGTAATAATAATGCACTGGTGTCTGAAACATGTTCCTCTGTACTTTTCGGCAGTGCATTTGCACCGACAACATTCGCATTTTGAAAAGCAGAAAATGTGTCTTGACTTGACTGAGAAACGGGTAATGACGCAAAACCTGAACCTACGATATTTGATATATTGTGTCCCGTCATTTCTGGTTCCTGGGGCAAGCTGATGCCTACCGATCGATCGACAATACTACCCTATTCACTAGCTGCTTCACTGTCTACACGATTATTTATTGCCTGATCCATTCCCCTATTCACAATTACCAAATTACTATGTTGAACATTAGTTAATTCATTACATGGTGGCGCTAACACACTACTCTCGTCTTCACTGTCCTTTCTCAGTTTACTTTGGAGCCTATTATTACGTTTTACACACGCCATAATTGTGACAATATTACACACGATAACACAGAAAAGCACACTTTGAAGAGCAAAATAAGAAAACACATTAACATAGCACCGAAAATATCTAATTAATTGCTAGCACATCTGGAAATATCTGGTGCAAATCTACATGCATTCCACAACTGTTTTACAGTACAACAAAGAAAAACTACAACTACAAAGGAGATTCTCTCTACAATTACGCGCCAGTAATAAACAATAACTACACTAATTACACAAAGTACAAGAAAAAATCGGAATACTCCAGGGAGGGATCCTCGGCTAATGGTCGACATATGAAACGTCTCCTTTGGAAAATTATATACTACTGTGCAGGTAAACTTCTACGTTATTTGATTCTCAAACAGCTGAGCAAAACTGAACGTACTCAGACATTTCTCTCTTTACATATTCTGATCATCACTAAACTGACATACAATATTTTTAGCGCAACGCAATCTGGCTTTCAACAATCCCTGCAAAAGAATGGCCCTGACTAACAATAACCTATACCTGTCATGAATCACTTACCTCACAAAAATCTTCGTTACTCGAACTATTGTAATACAACGGACGCCAATACTGCCAACTGTCAGCTAAATAAAGATTGTAACTACTGGAGGCACTAACTACTGATAGGCATAATTAGCAAATGAAAGATTTTGATAGCGAAAAGACAATGTATTTACCTTAATAATGTTCAAAAGTCGTCATGTATAATTATATATCAGTTCATGGCATCCAGTCTTAACAAATTTCCTTTTTCTAACGGACACACGTCCAGATCGTCCGCTCTCAAAACTCTGCCATCTCTCTCCCCACATCCACCACTGTTGGCGGCTCACTTCAGACTGTACAACGCTACGTGCTGTTCACATCCAACTGCCCAACACTACAATAGTGAATATTCCAACAATGCCAACCAGCCACAGACTGCACACAGCACAGTCAGTGATTTTCATACACAAGGCTACGTGGCGTTACTAACATAAAAACCTAAACAGCCTACTTACACTGCTTGTAGATTTTACAATCAATATGCTTTGAATTTCTGCCACAGATGCAAATGTGTACCCTCGTCCAGCGTTATCTGCCTTTGAAAAGTAACATTTCGCCCATCATGGTACGACTTCTCGAATATAATAGTTTTGAATTGATACATATTTATTATAATTAGACCTCAGATCCTTTAAGCATACTTGTCATAGTATTGGTCTAGAGTTTGCAATCTTTGTGGGATGATTTATCATGCAATTTTAATGTGATAAAATGAATTATGATTGTGTAATTTTGTGAAAGCGACTTTTGGAGCGTGATTAATTATGTCAGATCAACAGTCCAGTTATGTCAGATCTACAGGCCTACTTTGCACACCTCTAGGCAGCGCCCTGATACACACCCCTATAAAGTCTTTAAACGTGTCTGTAGAATCTTAATCCGTTTTTTTACTATCACTATTGATATTTGTGTGTTACTTGATTTCCTGATTGTTTATGAGTGGGTATTGTTCAACTACAAGATTTGAGGCTAGAATTTTTCTTAAGAGTTTGCGTTCTTCTTTCCCAAAGCTTTGAGATTTCCTGTTCAAAATCAGTGTTTCTAATCAATTGAAGTGTCCTGGTTTGATTGTAAAGAGATCTGTTTTACAAAGAGGGTTAAACTGGCCGATAAATGTTACTGAAAATTCCAAATTTTTGTGCAAGAATACATGAAGCTTGATAAAATGAAAAGCTACAAAATTCTTTGGGGTGTAAAAGACTGATCCAGTGTAGGTAGATTAAGAAACTGTGACGTATTATACTTAATAAACAAAAGTGAAGAAAACAGAAGAAAATGGAGTGAACAGATCCAAAGAATGACGAATAGTAATTTACCTTACACACCCAGAACTACGATATCTGGTTGGCTGAAGAGGTCTGGCCAGGTCGAGAAAGAGATGGGCGCGGTCACAAGCAAAAGTGTAAGACTTGAAGGGCAGATGACGAAGAAGAAGCTACAAACAGTAATAACAAACATGAAACTCCGTGGCAGAGTCAAACTGTATGCTGCAGCGGGACTAGAACCAGGCACCTTTGCCTCTCATAGACTCATAGAGAAGTGTTCTTCCGAATGAGCTATTCAAGAACAACTCGCGAACTGTCCTACCAGCTTTAATTCCGTCAGTACCCTCCAAACTTTGTAGAAATTTTACAGCATACCTTGCAGGACTAGCTCTCCTGAAAGAAAGGATTCTGCACAGACGGGTCTTAGCCACAACCAGGGGGATATTTCCAGAATGAATTTTCGCTCTGCAGTGGAGTGTGCGCTAATTTAACATTTCCTGGCAGGTTAAAACCATGTGTTGGACCCAAACTCGAACGTGTGACATTACAATCTGGAAACAACAAAAATGTTATGTCTTCTATAGCTGTATAGATACGATCTTTGAGTTCCGAGGCACTAGAATAAGGCGAAAGGAAACATAGGAGACTACTCCACAATCAGCTAGAAACAACGGCACCACTACTGAAATAATAAAAAATTTGTACAATTTCTGTATGTGCTTACGAAAATAAAATTTCTTTTTTCTCTCAGTGCTGTATTTATTATTTCAGACTTCCAGCTAACAAAGAGGGATGACTGCGCTGCCTTGCGTGGAAGAAAAGATAAGCCGCCATCTACCAGTGGGATTCCCTGACAAGCATGACGTCTTGGGTCTCCTTCACTATTTTACCTTTATTTTGGCTGTTTAACCGTTACTTGTATTTTGATTACATTAAAGACTGATAACAAACCAGTAACTCATGGATTAGAAAAAATGAATACATTTCATGTAAGTTGATTAGTTGTGTAAGTACAGGATGTATCCACGGAATCTGCGTATTTTAGTCGAATATTCTTCGAATCACTATCGTGAAAGCATTTGGTAAAGGCTGGAACTAATATAGTGACAATGACAAAAACTACAATAAATACAGAAACATTCTTATAGCTATTGCTATGTGCCTGGAACTTCCATGATGCAAAGATATATATCATAGTGACTATTATATTCTGTATACATTAAAACGGATTTTTAACTATCGAATGACTAGAACCTTGTCACTCCACTGTATCTTGACCAACATCAATGACGAAACTGGCTGCTCTGTCGTATAATACAGTAAGCATCCACTTGTAATATTGTGCTTTTTATTTTTATTTTCGCTTGGGGCATGAGATCTTACTGTCATTCTATTTGGTCAGTGACAATTGACCACTGCAGTTATTGTTGATGTGTTTAAAATGAGTTATACTGAATTTTTAGCTCTAGTCTTCAGAACAAACATATTTCAATGGATCAGCTGGAAGGTACAACAGGTATTAACACAGACAATATAAAAAAACATATTAAAATAGTACAAAAAGCATTTCCCATGGTGTTGCAGCTATAAACTAAACTGAAGGGGTGGGCAGAAGAAATTGCTAACCTCAACTTACTAAGGATTAGTTTGATCACTTTATTTGTTGTGTTTCAAGAACACCACATGCACATAACAAGCAGTTCCACAAGTACCGCAAGAAAGTGTTGACTACTATGTTAATTGGCTTGTCTTAGTGTATTCATGTACTTATCTTTGAATTTAACGAAACATGTATTAATACAAAATATGCTCCTGTCAGTAGTATTTTCTTCCACTGACCTTTTCATTGACACTAAAGTTCAAATACTAAAATACTTTTTCAACATGAATTTAACAACTGTATTAATAACTTGATCACTGTTCTAATTTAAATGTTACATAACATTTTGTGGGGACTGGATGTATTATGAACTCAACTGCTGTGTAATTTTTTCCTTGAAACATCAATCTTACTGCAGGTGAACAACAAACACTTTAGATCTCTGAACAACTCGTTGTCCCAGTCACAAAATGGCTCTCTATTAATTTTGGTACCATACAGGTGAGACAGAAAACATCGTACCCATGATGGTTCCTTTTGATAAATTGCCATCTTTAGTCCAGATCTTTGAGTATCTCTCTGTAGCGTCTTCCCAAGCAAGTTTCACTGTTTGCATCATTGAGTCCCAGTTCTGTGATGGATATAACTAATATTGTAATTGTTGATAAAACCTCAATAGAAAGTATAACAACTAGACACATCACCTGAGCAGTACACATTACTAAAAAATCTTCATGGTAAATCTACTTTTCATATATAAAAAAATCAAGTAAAATACCTCATAAAACCGAAATCAGTAGATTATTTCCACTGTTGACATTACCCTGTGGACCATTAAGCTGTTTTGACACAACTTGGGGGAAATTGAAACTAAACACAACAGAAAATATTTTCTTAGTAAAAATAATTGTTTAATATATTTCTAAAACAATAAACGAAATAATTACATTTCTTGTGACCCACCTGTGATATCATCTAACAGTAAGTTAATGTTTGATCGATTCCATTTTATGACAATGTTTGAAGTTATTCAGCATGTAGATAGTGTAAACATCTTTCACATTACAGTAGTTCACTTGGCATTATCAGTGCATTGCATTTACATTATTATCTTGTAACATCAAAATATGTATATTTTTTTCCTTTCTTCATCACCAATGGAATTAGGTTTTGAGACCTCAGGGGGTGTCTTCAACTTCTAAGTGTCTAGTATTCTTCACAATTTTAAAATATCACCCTTCGTAACTTCAAAGTGACACAACAGACAGCTGACAATGGAAGATGTTTTGAAGAATTGGTCTCACTGCAGTCTTAAATCGCAGATAATCAAGAAATGAGAAACAGCATCAGGACCCTATGGAATCTCAAGGATATAAACTTTATAACAGAATTCCAGAAAAATAAGTAATTAAAAACTGCTCACAATTTGTAAATGGATTCCTAAGAAACCTCATCCTAGACATTAAATCTCAGTCACTAAGATTTGTAACCCTAATTACACCTCTAGAAAAAAAATTCTATTACTCTCAGCCATTTTAAAATGACGAGATAAAAGGTACAGAGGTGTTTTTGGGAAATCGCCAATGTATAAGAGGACTAATGAAAATGAATCAAAGACTTAAATTTACAGAAAACATAAATTTCTCTTTTCAGAAAGAATGAATGGCGGTTGGACCACGTCTTTATGGATAAATTTTACCACTAGAAATCCACAAAGTCGAATTACTGAGGAGGGCAGACTCAAGATAAGGCCATTACATTACAAAGACAAAAATGAAATTAACAAGGATGATAAAACACTTTCCAAATAAAAATACGAGAAAATGTGCTTCAACCATTTCGATAAACAATTGGAAGTACTATAGAAAATAGGAGATGGATCTGTCAACACTAAAACAGTAAAGAAACTGACTACTGAATGAAAACTGCCACCAGAAGAGTTTGTGCATATGAATCCCTGAAAGATACAAGAATAGTGCAATGTAGAACATAGCCCACTGACAGAGAGAAAAAACACCACACTTGGGTAAAAAATAAATTCCTACATTAGAAGAACGAAATAAAAAAAAAGAAACTTGTCCCATAATATCATAAGATAAAGTATAACCTTGTCCAGAAAACCCAATAAAAGATAGACATGAAATTTAGACCAAACCATCTGAGATTATGACATTATTTCAGAACTTTTATCAGATATACTAAAAATGTGAACCCCTACCCTCCCTACTAGCAAAAAAATATGCTGACGGATAAATGAGAAAATAAACCTACTGCAAGAAAGAAATTGCACAAAACCTGTTATACTCATTCAGCCAACTAGTAAATTCTAAAAACTCACTGAAAAATGTTTACTGTAAATTTTAACACATTCGCTGTAACCACTCATGATCAAATAAATACTCCAACCACATGCAAGCAAAAATCGCAATTACAGAATTAAAGAATTAAAAGGTAGATGTTGAAGGCATAGTCTGTGTGTAAATCTACGAAACTACAGAAATATCTATGATTATAAAACTCCACCATCATCTAATTCAAATTTTATTCACAGAGAATATTGGAGTTCAACAATAATCCATCCAACATTGAAAAAAAGGATATAAGGCCAACCCATTTAATTGTATAGGAATAATCAATCTGGAATGCACATTGTAAATTTTATCCCAGATAAAAGTCAGCAACTGCAACTCTGAGAATACAAGAAGGATTTAGCAATAGAGACGCTGTTCAGAACACAACACATATGATTGTGATGTAAACAGAGTTTGACATTTTCTCTCCTTTTCTTCAACAGTTGTGGAAACGGCCTTACCGCAGTGGATACACTGGTTCCTGTGAGTACACCGAAGTAAAGCGCTGTCGGGCGTGGTCGGCACTTGGGTGGGTGACCATCCAGGCCGCCATGCGCTGTTGTCATTTTTCGAGGTGCACTCAGCCTTGTGATGCCAATTGACGAGCTACTCGACCGAATAGTAGCGGCTTCGGTCAAGAATACCACCATAACGACCGGGAGAGCGGTGTGCTGACCCCACGCCCCTCCTATCCGTATCTTCCACTGAGGATGACACGGCGGTCGGATGGCCCCGGTAGGCCACTCGTGGCCTGAAGACGGAAAGCTTTTTTTTTCTTCAACAGTTACTTTGTTTGAAATGTTGTTTAGTACTAACTGAATTGCATTGAGGGACCAGGGGGGGGCAATAAAGTGATAATCTTTCATTTCTGATTTACATGTCTTACCCATTAACACGTACTGGTTTGCGTCACTAACATGCGTTTGTTTTGTTCTCATGTCTGTCTCCGAATTTTACAGTTTTCCAGATTTTTTTGTCAGAATGATATTGGTAACAACATTATATGTATTAAAAAGTTACAGAAACATTGTAGATGCAGATTCCCTCGGCGTATAATGCAAGGCTTATGGTTCAAATGGCTCTGAGCACTATGCGACTTAACTTCTGAGGTCATCAGTCGCCTAGAACTTAGAACTAATTAAACCTAACTAACCTAAGGACATCACACACATCCATGCCCGAGGCAGGATTCGAACCTGCGACCGTAGCGGTCGCTCGGTTCCAGACTATAGCACCTAGAACTGCACGGCCATGCAAGGCTTAATTTCGGACGCAACGCGCCGGAATGGCGTACTGACACCTCCTAAAGACTTTTCTTTTAACTCTCGAACACGCGGCACCGGATATTTGAAATAGCACACTTATATTCAACGGCAATGTAAATATGATTTGTCGCTGTGCCGGCACCAGTGAACGTGACAATGACTGACATATTATAGTGGCGTTCGTGTTCAAATATGTTGCTCATTTGTAGTAATGATTGTGAACTTAGATCAGTTCAATAGTAGTTGAAGGAAAATTACATTTAAAGCATTTACTAAACATCTCACTCCATGTCCCACATAGCATGATGCTTTTCTTTTCATAACTCTTCGGAAAGTCTGGATTGTACGTGTGTACGTGACGCCGAGGCCTAGGAATATCTACACCGTCATGCCCCCTTTCCCCTCCTCCCCCCCCCCCCCCCTTGAGGACGCCTATGTGCTGGACATAGGTTCACAGCGGAGCTACAACGCAACTCAAGGTCCGTACAAAAATAAGGTTGGTCAGAAAGCGTTCTGTGCTGCTATTAGCTGACGCTGTGACGTCACTACGGAACAGCGTCTGCCTCGGGAACAGCGCTATAACGTGTGCCCCGCGCATTTGTGCGATGTATTTGTGGTACGTTTTAGTTTCTATTATTGATATTCTGATATTGCTAGAATGTTACCTCTACATCAATAACTTAACCAACTTTTAAACAGACACTGCTGATTTCAAAAATAATTCAAGCATCTATCGAATCAAAACATCAAAAAAAAAAAAAAAAAAAGCGCATAGTACAGTCTGTTTTTGAAATTTTCTCTCAAAGTAAATGTTGGAAATGAGCTTTCAATCTTCTAAGTTACTCTAAGAACAGTTTTAACGTGTAAACAAGACATTTTCAGCGCTCATTTTCCTTTTGTGTTCATCACAAGTTCAAAGGAACTTCAACTAACAGGTACGCACTGTTGTTTTCACGGCAGAAATTATACGTGGTCCTTATTTGTAGAAGGCTTTTGAATTAGCGAAACTAAACAGAAAATCCTTCAAAATACCTGGTTGCGACTGAAACTGCAGTTTAACCAAGAACGCAGGGTTGACGCTGCAGGGGTAGAGAATATTCGAATTCCTTGCTGATAAAATTGTAGCTTTGTTGCGAAACGGTGCGCAAAGAAATCGACTTGCAGAATAATGTCCTCTTTGACCCATAATCTCCATTTTCGCCCCTGTAACAAAGTTCTGATTTGATTGGGTGAAAATATTTTCCCCATTATTCGACTAATTTCACGAGACACAAATGCATTTTTTATTACTTTCTTCATTGTGATGACGCCGTTTCGTTGATGACAACAGACTTTGAAGATCTTGTAATTTTATGTACACGCTCCTCATACGAGCATTTCTCCTCTGTAATGCTACTAATTAATTCTGTGTACTGGCTTTATCTGAATCAGTAGAAATAACTTCATATTCCATCATCTTCATCTTCTCTTCAGGTATTAGACAGGAATTGCCTGTTACGGTACCCATCTCTGTCGCTGTCTTCCTCAGTCTCTTCTCCCACGGCACTTATAATTTCTTGCCTTTAAGGGAAGTCTCTCACTCTCCATTCTTTGTAGATGTTCATTCCATTTTCTTCCGTAATCTCGAATTTTATCATTGAGGCTAAAGATTTGCAGTTCTTGTCTAATACGAGGTGCATTCAAGTTCTAAGGCCTCCGATTTTTTTCTCCGGACTGGAAAGAGATAGAAACATGCGCATTGTTTTAAAATGAGGCCGCGTTCATTGTCAATACGTCCCACAGATGGCAGCACCGTATGGCAGATGGAATTTTACCGCCAGCGGCGAGAATGAGAACTGTTTTAAATACATAAAATGGCGACGTTTTCCTTACTTGAACAGCTTGGAATCATTCGTTTTCTGAATTTGCGTGGTGTGAAACCAATTGAAATTCATCGACACTTGAAGGAGACATGTGGTGACGGAGTTATGGATGTGTCGAAAGTGCGTTCATGGGTGCGACAGTTTAATGAAGGCAGAACATCATGTGACAACAAACCGAAACAACCTCGGGCTCGCACAAGCCAGTCTGACGACATGATCGAGAAAGTGGAGAGAATTGTTTTGGGGGATCGCCGAATGACTATTGAACAGATCGCCTCCAGAGTTGGCATTTCTGTGGGTTCTGTGCACACAATCCTGCATGACGACCCGAAAATGTGAAAAGTGTCATCCAGGTGAGTGCCACGAATGCTGAAGGACGACCACATGGCTGCCCGTGTGGCATGTTGCCGAGCAATGTTGACGCGCAATGACAGCATGAATGGGACTTCCTTTTCGTCGGTTGTGACAATGGATGAGACATGGATGCCATTTTTCAATCCAGAAACAAAGCGCCAGCCAGATCAATGGAAGCACACAGATTCAGCGACACCAAAAAAATTTCGGGTAACCGCCAGTGCTGAAAAAATGATGGTGTCCATGTTCTGGGACAGCGAGGGCGTAATCCTTACCCATTGCGTTCCAAAGGGCACTACGGTAACAGGTGCATCCTACGAAAATGTTTTGAAGAACAAATTCCTTCCTGCACTGCAACAAAAACGCCCGGGAAGGGCTGCGCGTGTGCTGTTTCACCAAGACAACGCACCCGCACATCGAGCTAACGTTACGCAACAGTTTCGTCGTGATAACAACTTTGAACTGATTCCTCATGCTCCCTACTCACCTGACCTGGCTCCTAGTGACTTTTGGCTTTTTGCAACAATGAAAGACACTCTCCATGGCCGCACATTCACCAGCCGCACTGCTATTGCCTCAGCGATTTTCCAGTGGTCAAAACAGACTCCTAAAGAAGCCTTCGCCACTGCCATGGAATCATGGCGCCAGCGTTGTGAAAAATGTGTACGTCTGCAGGGCGATTACGTCGAGAAGTAACGCCAGTTTCATCGATTTCGGGTGAGTAGTTAATTAGGAAAAAAATCGGAGGCCTTAGAACTTGAATGCACCTCGTATACTGATTTCTTAGTCAGTCTTCTCTTGTGCAACCTTTAACACCTCTAAGGAACTTCATTTCTTGTGCCTGGATCCGGCTTTCTTGCTTCTTGTTAATCACCCATGTCTCACTTCCATAGAGCAGTGTGAGAACTGCAACAGTTTTGTAAAATTTGATTTGTGCGTCTTTCCTGGTTTTGCTTTTTAGGTTCCTGTTGATTGTTCCACATATCCGACTGAATTTACTACACTTAATTTCAATATCTCTGCTGCAGCCATATGTCATTTCACATCCGAGACAACTGAAATGGTTTACTTGCTCAGCCGGTTTCTGTGGCCGAGAGGCTCTAGGCGCTTCAGTCTGGAACCGCACGATCGCTACGGTCGCAGGTTCGAATCCTGGCTCGGGCATGGATGTGTGTGATGTCCTTAGGTTAGTTAGGTTTAACTAGTTCTAAGTTCTAGTGGACTGATGACCTCAGATGTTAAGTGCCCTAGTGCTCAGAGCCATTTTACTTGTTCTAAAATCTTCTGATCTACCAATGTTTTGGTTCTGATTGGTTCTTTCCCCATGAAGGCCATTGTATTGGTTCTTTTCCCATGAAGGTCATTGTCTTAGCTTTTTGTTTTGAAATTTCCATGTTAAATTTTTCTCTTATTTGTTTTAGCAAGTAGATTCCTTTTTGGAGATCATCTTCCTTATCTGTTAGGATCACTGCATCATCAGCATATAGTAAATTATTTAAAAGAATGTTCCTATCTAGGTAGATGCCTTTCTGAAATTCTGATTTCCGTATATGTATTATTTCAGTAATGTAGACGTTGAACAAAGTTGGAGAGATGCAACAGCCTTGTCGTACCCCTTTGTTAGTTGGTACCTCGTTAGTTGTTTTACCATTGAGATCTAGAGTGATATTTGTGTCTTGACATAAAATTTTTATCGCAATCACTGGATGCTTTGGATATCCGCGATTCGTCATTATTTCCAAAAGTTTGCCTATTGAAATTGTCAAAAGCTTTTTTTAAAGTCAATAAAAGCAATGTGTGTTTCGTTATTATACTCTCTCCGTTATTCTATTATTTGTTGTAGAATAAAAACTGCATCTATTGTGAAGGATCCTTTCCTAAAACCCATTTCTTCCTCATGCAGTATTGCTTCTGTTATGTTTTTAAGTCTAGTATTTAAGGCCGGCCGAGGTGGCCGAGCGGTTCTAGGCGCTTCAGTCTGGAACCGCCGACCGCTACGGTCGCGGGTTCTAATCCTGCCTCGGGCATGGATGTGTGTGATGCCCTTAGGTTAGTTAGGTTTAAGTAGTTCTATGTTCTAGGGGACTGATGGCCTCGGAAGTTAAGTCCCATAGTGCTCAGAGCCATTTGAGCCATTTAGTATTTAAAATATTATCATCCACTTTGTATGCTGAGTCCAGTAAACTTATTCCTCTGTAATTACTGCATAGGATTTTATCTCCTTTTTAAAAAATTGATATCACTCTAGCTGTTTTACAGTCTTTGGGAACACTCTTCCTCTTCCACCGTTCATTGAAGAGGTGTAGCAGTCGTTGATGTAGCAACATTTCTCCATATTTTAATAATTCAGCATGAATGCCGTCTTTCCCTGTTACTTTTCTGTTCTTAAGTGATGTTAGTGTAGATGTTAATTCGTCAGACTGTATTTCATCTAATCCTTTCTCGTCTAGTTGTTAACTTCATATTCAAATGTTCACATATCAGCGCTCTTCTTCCGTGGTGGAAACTATTGCAAAGTCACTATGCTTCTTCTACGGATCTCACATTTGTCGAAAGGTTCCTTTCTTTCTCCCGTCCTACGTGTGTGCTAGGATTGGCACTAATAGTAAAAGGCAAATTACACGAGTGAAATGCAACGCTCTTAAGCACTCGTTTCCGCAGACAGTTTCTCTGAAATGACGAGAACACTTGCAACATTCACAGCGTCTTTTCTACAGCATTTCAACGTCCAAATCCTTTGCAGACTTGCACCGCATGGGAAAGCATGAAGCACTACTTCTGCACCTTTAGTATTGCGACTGTAAGAATTAGTCAAGAACAGCAAAACCTGATGTTGCCTGTACACACTAACAACACTTACACTTGCAGATAATCCGCTATGCAAAAGCAGCTAAACGAAAACGACAACACTCACGAAACCACACAGCCTCCCCAACATTCAAATATGGGCGCGAAATGTTCCACCCTGACAACATGCGTAAAATGTCAGAAACGCATCTGCTTCCATGCAGCGTTCGCTGCGCCGCTCTGAACACAACCGTTTGAATGTTGCGGTTAGCAGCAGTTGAACAATGACATCGTAGTCACGAAAACCAGAGACTTGTGCCGATATGTATCGAAAGGAACTCCTGTTGTGTATATTAAATCATGTGGTTTTAGTATTTTAATTATAAGAAATTATTTTTCATAAGACTCAATTTCAGAACAGTATTTTGTAAAAAATGATTTCTCATTTAAGTTTTACCCCAAATTTTCATAAATCGAGAGTTGAGATTTTTATAGCTGGAGGTGAAAAGAGTAGGGAAGATTGTGTGCTTGAAATGATGTTTTCCGACACCTAAAAGTCTAGAAATTAAGAGCGGGTATAATGCCTGAAAAATACGTTCTGTCATGCTAGAAATTACTTTCTATGTCGAAATCCTTACGCTTCTGGAGCTAGATGATTGTATTTGCCTGCATAGCAATTACAGTAAGGCGAAAAGTTAATGACGACAAAATCTGTGAAAGTTGAACATATTCCTGTTATTTATTCTAAATGGATTCTCTTGTATGTGCTGTCCACCGTGGCGCCATAAGCTAACGATGCCAGACCGCACTGTAGCCACGGTAACAATGAATTTCAGAGAAACTGCATGGCAGAAGCACATAATTTAAGCACTCTGAAATTGAATCAGTAAAATTAATAACGTTGCAACTGAAAATTAAGAGCATGTTAAGAAATAAGAACTTTTCGCAACGTCTGCAAACTGATACTCATTTAATGTCAGTTTTAACAATAGAAATAAGTCAGAAATTATCATACACGTTTTAACTAAACACATAATTATTCAAAGCCAAGAAAAAAGACATGTAAACAAAGCAAATGCAGTATAGGGACCGTGGATACATCACGCTTAGTCCTACTGCAGCTTCAAAATTTTTGTGACATGTGGTTGGCACATCTAGCTACACTTTGTAACATCGAACATAAAAATATAGTTTCTCAAACAATGCAGAAATGAGGACAATTTAACGCAGCCATGGAAGTCTCACCACCTGAAAATTCTGTCCGCTATCGAAACTAGGTCAGGCTCTCTGTTGAATCGAGACGAACGTAGTAAACATTGGTCACGAAAGTGCACGCCTGTTAGACGAACTTACGACATCTAGAAGCACTTAGAATAACAAGCATATGTCAACAGTAGGTTTTCCTTAGAGAAATGCGCAGATATGATGCCATCTGCAATAAATGCAATTCTTACTGATTTTTTATTGGCAACACAGATAGTTACCTCGAATCCACTTGGGCAAAATATACCGATAGACGCTAAATGAATCACTAAAACAGTTACGTAATCATGGTAATCGGCTGTGGCACGAGCGGAGCTGACAATTCTGTCGTATTGGCCACCGCTTGCCTTGTAACTCAATAACACAGTCTAAGAAGCAGTTTCGTCTTCCTGATTTGTGGATGTAAACTTGATACCAATAATAATGAAGCAACAGAGACTTTGTAGACTCCTGAAATCATTGATAATGGCAGAATGGCCCGATTCTCTCGAGAAGACGAAGATGATAAAATATTACATCACTCACGTAAAAAGTGTCACGGAAATGAGAGAAGAACACGAGTATGATAACCTGGAACCCGAGGAAATGTTTCCTTCGCTTTTGTATGTTTCGCCGGGATCTAGTTGTCGCAGGGCAGGATGAGCGGCGTGAGGTAGGGTGAGTGCTTGATTCCGAAAGAGATGCCGAAGTCGTTGGTTTGGCAGCAGCGTATGGGCGGCGGCAGATACTTGGCCGGACCGGGGGTTTCAGGCCCGCCAGGGGGCGGGTACACCTTGTCCGGCATCGTGTAGGCGGGCGCCTTTGGCCTGATTAGGTTGACTTCGCCCACGGTGTAGTCGGCCGGGCCCGGCCATGGCCGGTAGATCCAGAAGCGTGGGTACCCCGACCTGTAATCACAGGAAAGAAATATACTAATTTACCTTCCACACCTCATGGATGTTGAATAACTCAAAAAACCTTAAACATATTTTCACTTAAGAGGTAATATCAGATTCGTACCCCCCTCTCCCCCCCCCCCCCCCCCCTCCCGCATGAACCATGGACCTTGTCGTTGGTGGGGAGGTTTGCGTGCCTCAGTGATACAGTTGCAGTACCGTAGGTGCAACCACAATGGAGGGGTATCTGTTGACAGGCCAGACAAACGTCTGGTTCCTGAAGAGGGGCAGCAGCCTTTTCAGTAGTTCCAGGGGCAAAAGTCTGGATGATTGACTGATCTGGCCTTGTAACATTAACCAAAACGGCCTTGCTATGCTGGTACTGCGAACTGCTGAAAGCAAGGGAAAACTACAGCCGTAATTTTTCCAGAGGGCATGGAACGACCGTTGCGGTCGCGCGGTTCCAGACTGAAGCACCCAGAACCGCTCGGCCACACTGGGGGGCTCATTCGGATCTCCGGGCAAGGACTACTCAGGATGACGTCGTCATCAGGAGAAACAAAACTGGAGCTCTACAGGTCAGTTCGTGGAATGTCAGATACCTTAACTGGGCAGGTAGGTTAGGAAATTTAAAATGGATAGGTTAAAAATGGATAGAATTAGTAAAGTTCAGTGACAGGCGGAACAGGACTTCTGGTCAGGTGAATACGGGGCTATAAACACAAAAATCAAATAGCGGTAATGTAGGAATAGGTTTAATATCGAGTAAAAAAATAGGAATGCGGATAAGCTACTATGAACACCATAGTGAATGCGTTATTGTAGCCAAGATAGACACGAAGCCCACACCCACCACAGTGGTATACGTTTATATGCCAAGTAGTTCTGCAAATGAGGAGGAGATTGAGATAATGTATGATGAGATAAAAGAAATTATTCATATAGTTAAGGGAGCCAAAAATTTAATGGTCATGGGGGACTGGAGCTCAATAGTAAGAAAAGGAACAGAAATACAAGAATTAGATGAGCATGAACTGTTGGAAAGGAATAAAAGAGGAAGCCACCTCGTAAAATTTTGCACAGAGCATAATTTAATCATAGCTAACACTTGGTTTAAGAATTATGAGAGAAAGTTGTATATGTGGAGAGACCTGGAGACACCAGAAGGTTTCAGATGGATGATATAACGATTAGACAGAGATTTAGGAACCAGATTTTAAATTGTAAGACATTTCCAAAGGCAGATGTGAACTCTGACCACTGCAGATTAAAACTGAAGAAACTGCAAAAAGGCCGCAATTTGAGGAGATGGGACTTGGATAAACTGAAAGAACAAGAGGTTGTAGAGGGTTTCAGAGGGAGTATTAGGGAACGATTGCCAGGAAAAGGGGAAAGGAGTACAATAGAAGAAGACTGGGTAGCTTTGAGAGATGAAATAGTGACGGTAGCAGAGGATCAAGTAGGTAAAAAGAAAATGGCTAGTAGAAATCTTTGCGTGACACAAGAAATGCTGGTTTTAATCGATGAAAGGAGAAAATATAAAAATGCAATAAATGAAGCTGGCGAAAGTGAATACAAACTTCTTACAAATGAAATTGACAGGAAGTGCGAAATGGCTGAGCAGGAATGGCTAGAGGACAGCTGTAAGGGTGTAGAATTATGTATCACTAGGGGTAAGATAGATATTGCCTACAGGAAAGTGAAACATACCTTTGGAGAAAAGAGAACCACCTGTATGAATATCAGGAGCTCAGATGGGAAACCAGCCCTAAACAAAGAAGGGGAAGCAGAAAGGTGATCTATATAAGAGAGATGTACTTGAGGGCAATGTTATGGAAATGGAAGATGTAGAGGAAGATGAAATGGGAGATACGATACTACGTGAAGAGTTTGACAGAGCACTGAAAGACGTCAGTCGAAACAAGGCCCTGGGAGTAGACAACATTCCGTTAGAGCTACTGATAGCCTTGGGAGAGCCACCATGACAATACTCATCAAGATGTATGATACAGGCCAAATACCCCAGACTTCAAGAAGAATATAACAATCCCAATTCCAAACAAAGCAGATACTGACAGGTGTGAAAATTACCGAACTGTAAAGATCAGTTTGGATTCTGGAGAAATGTAGGAATACGTGAGGCAATACTGAAACTACGACTTCTCATTGCAACTATTAATCAAACTGCGTGCATATGGAGTATCGTCTCAGTTGTGTGACTGGATTCGTGACTTCCTCTCAGAGAGGTCACAGTTCGTAGTGATAGGTGGTAAATCATCGAGTAGAACAGAAGTGATATCTGGCGTTCCGCAAGGTAGTGTCATAGGCCCTCTGCTGTTCCTGATTTACATAAATGATCTAGGTGATAATCTGAGAAGCCCCCTTAGACTGTTTGCAGATTACGCTGTAATTTACCGTCTAGTAAAATCATCAGACGATCAATTCCAATTACAAACTGATCTAGAGAGAATTTCTGTATGATGCGAAAAGTGGCAATTGGCACTAAACAAAGAAAAGTGCGAGGTCATCCATATGGGTACTAAAAGAAATCCGATAAATTTTACGTATACGATAAATCGCAAAATCTAAGGGCTGTCAATTCGACTAAATACCTAGGAATTACAATTACGAGCAACTTAAATTGGAAAGACCACATAGATAATATTGTGGGGAAGGCGAAACAAACACTGCACTTTGTTGGTAGAACACTTAGAATATGCGACAAACCCACCAAAGAGACAGCCAACATTACACTTGTCCGCCCTCTGCTGAATAATGCTGCGTGGTGTGGGTTCCTTACCACGTAGGATTTACGGAGGACACTGAAAGGGTGCAAAGAGGGGCAGCTCGTTTCGTGTTATCGCGCAATAGGGGTGGGAGTGTCACTGATATGATACGCGAGTTGAGGTGGCAGTCACTGAAACGAAGGCGGTTTTCTTTGCGGCGAGAACTATTTACGAAATGAGAAAATATTTTGTTGACACCCATCTACGTAGGGAGAAATGATCATCATAATAAAATAAGAGAAATCAGAGCTCGAACGGAAAGATTTAGGTGTTCCTTTTTCCCACGCGCCACTCGAGAGTGGAATGGCAGAGAAGTAGTATGAAAATGGTTCGATGAACACTCTGCCAGGCAATTCAGTGTGAATTGCAGAGTAACCATGTAGATGTAGATGTAGGTTAAGGAAAGTAAAAACTACATTTATAGCATTTGTAGACTTAGAGAAAACTTTTGACAATGTTGACTGGAACACTCTCTTTCAAATTTTGAAGGTGGCAGGGGTAAAATACAGAGAGCGAAAGGCTATTTACAATTTGTACGGAAATCAGATGGCAGTTATGAGAGTCGAGGGGCACAAAAGGGAAGCAATATTTGAGAAGGTAGTGAGACAGGGTTGTCACCTACCCCCGATGTTATTCAATCTGTATATTCAGCAGGGAGTAAAGGAAACAAAAGAAAAATTTGGAGTAGGAATTAGAGTCCAGGGAGGAGAAATAAAAACTTTGAGGTTCGCCGATGACATTGAAATTTTGTCAGAAACAGCAAAGGACTTGGAAGAGCAGTTCAACGGAATGGACAGTATCCTCAAAGGAGGATATAAGATGAACATCAACAAACGCAAAACGAGGATGACGAAATGTAGTCGAATTAAATCAGATGATGCTGACGGAATTAGATTAGGAAATGAGGCACTTAAAGTAGTAGATGGCTTTTGCTATTTGGGCAGCAAAATAACTAATTATAGTCGAAGTAGAGAGGATATAAAATGTAGACTGGCAATGGAAAGAAAGAAGAGAGATTTGTTAACATCGAGTATAGATTTAAGTGTCAGGAAGTCCTTTCTGAAAGTATTTTTATGGAGTGCAGCCATCTATGGAAGTGAAACATGGACGATAAACAGTTTAAACAAGAAGAGGATAGAAGTTTTTAAATTGTGATGCTACAGAAGAATACTCAAGATTAGATGAGTAGATCACGTAACTAATGAGGCGGTATTGAACAGAATTGGGGAGAAGACCAATTTGTGATACTACCTGACCAAAAGAAGGGATCGGTTGGTAGCACACATTCTGAGGAATCGAGGGATCTCCGATTTAGTACTGGCGGGAAGCGCTGGGGGGGTGGGGGGGGAGGGGGAGGGGGTAAAAATCATAGAGGGAGACGGAGAGATGAATACAGTAAGCAGATTGAGAGGGATTTAGGTTGCAGTAGTTACTCAGAGATGAAGAAGCTTGTACAGAATAGAGCAGCATGGATAGCTGGATCAAACCAGTCTTTGGACTGAAGACCACAACAACAACAACAACAACAACAACAACAACATCTGACATATTACAAAACAAGCAACTGTAGAGTACAGTGAAGTACATTTGTAATTCCAATACTGTAGTAATAACGCATCATCAAAGAGAAAAATCAGCTTACAACACTTATACTGACTGCATAACTACACTGAAGACGTACAGAAGTTTGATCTTATGTTATACTCATATTATTCGATAGTATTAACAACATATCCACAGTAGTCGGTCTACTAAGAAATTCATCAGTGGAGTAGAAGTTGGCCGCCAATAAATCCTTTAGGTTCCTAAAATTAACTTTGTTAGTAGTTTCATAGCTGTCACCAATTTATTGAAAATATGTATTCTTGACTAATGGGACCTTTCTGGACCAAAATAAGTGGCTTTCATGTTTATGTAGGTTATTATTTCTAGTACTGATATTATGAGCTGAGCTATTGATTTGAAAAAGACATATTTATGACAAGTTTCATCACATAATAAATGTGTTTGGAAGCAGTGGTTAGTACCCCAGTTCCTTGAGCAGGCCTCTGCAGGACATTCTTGAGTTAATACATACTACATAGTTTTGGATTCAGAAAATGTTAACTTGACTTGATGAGTTATCTATATATAACAACACAGTTGGTTGAAGTTAACCATTGTGTTGGGACAGACTTATCCAAAAACTACAGAATTACTGAAACTGTAGAGTAAAACAAACAATTTTTTCATTACATTAACAATTATGGCTACAATAATGGTAGTTCAAAAAGGTACAGGTGGAATTGCGAGTTTAAAGTTGGGAGAACGGATGCTCATGATGAAAAAGGAATGGACGCAGCTCAGTCATGACAGATGAGATGGTGAACGAGATCAGAGAAATGATTCGTGGTGACCATCGATTGACTTTGGACGAGATGAACGCAATGTTTCCAGAAATCTCCACATCTCTTCTACGGAAATCATTACTGATACAGTTGGTTCTCGAAAATTGTTTGTGAAATGGGAACCAAAGCACCCCACAGGTCAACACAAAGTCGATCAGAATCACATATTCGTGGGAGTTTCTCGAGTGCTTCTAACGGGAAAGTGAACGTAACTGACCTTTTGCGACTGGCATCGAAACGTGGGTGCCTCAATACAACCCTGATACGATAAGGCAATCAATGTAGTGGCGACATCCTTCCTCATCATCAGCGAAAACATTCAGAACCGTTCTCTCTGCTCGAAAAATCATGGCCTTTCTCTTTCGGGACCGTAAAGGGATTCTCTCGTTGAATTTGTGTTCCGGGACGGAAGAATTAATACTGTGCGGTTCTGTGGAATATTAAAAAATCAAAGAGAACAATAAAGGACAATATAAGGGCAATATTAACGAAGGGAGCGTGTTTGTTGTATTTGTTGACCTGCCACCTTCAAATTTTCATCGTTTCACCTCTCTGGATTTGTTTATGAGTGGAGAAAGGTTGTCTACCCAAGATGACGCTCTGCTGCCTTCAAACAATGGATCAAACTGATGGCAAGAGACATTTTTGGTCGAAGGTGTCATAAAGCTCATTCCACGGTTCACAATGTGCATCGAGAACGAACGCGACTACATTGAAAAACAGTGTCTGAGGTACAGCAGTGAATTTGTATATTTTCGATTTTATATAACAGTATTCTTCATTTCTCGACATGCCTTTCAAGACGCAAAACTACTTTTAAAATGGCATTGTCAAATAATATTTCACTAACGAAAAACGGTACTATGTGTAAATGGTATCCAGTAACCATATTTTATTGGTTCGCAGCAACATATGTACGTAGAGACCTGACATGGCAATTACAGCATAGTGAACACAGCCAACTATGAACTGGTCTTCACTGCGACTGAGCTGTCACAAGGGAATGATGAGCAAGTGGTCAATGATGTACGAGAGACAATCTCGTCCAATCAGGTAAAGAGAGGGTGATTGCAGAGTACAGAATTTCCCAGGCACAACAGCAGCCATGAGTATACCAATGGAGTCTGAAGTTTAAACACTGAGAATGGCGGAAAACCGACGTTATGCTGAATTAATATCAATGATGTCTACCAGTCTACCATTAATAGCTACCTTCAGTGAAACCAAGAACACTATTTGAAAGTGAATTACAAGCAAGAACTTTTGGTGTAAAGGGCTAATTGATCTGACAAAGATTTCTGGAGTTATTTGTGTTATAGAATGTATGATTAGGAACTTTACTAAGAAAGCAAATCAGCCAAACACAAATAGATACAGTAACCAGCAAGGTGTCAATGAAACATACTTCTGAAGCGCTTATTATTACTATTATTATTATTTCTTAAGTAGCCATCAAATGCAGTAACCTGATAACGAACTATGATCATTAATTCATAACTAATTAAAAATAGAGAACATACAGCAACAGCATGAAGTACAACTGATACACAGTGATAATATTAAAACTGTACATTTACATATTCGTACATGTTTTGTGTGACTACTAATAGCAGAGGTTTTATAATGATATTGTTGTGGAAATGGGCAAACAGTACAAGATACAGCTGTGAGGTACTGAATGATAACGATATTTTAAGAACATTAAATGGTAAGTTGGCTACTGTCAGTTATAAGATGCTTATTTCTAGAGTAGAAATGTAACAATAAGTGTGTACTCATAATTAAGCTTTTACTAGATCACCTAATGTAATAAGAATTATGTTGCTGGTACGGTTTTCATCGACATATCAGTCTAATCATGTTGATGTATTTACAGTTATTGTAGCGTCTGTTGTCTAGATTTCATAAAACTATTGCTTAATAATCTACTGAGAAGGTTAAACACTTGCATACATAATGAGAGAACTACCAGTATGAGGAATGTATGAAGGGACATGGAGAGACAAATGTTATGAGGACAAATCTGTGTTCTTCTGGATGGCATTGCAACCACATATATTAGCTTGACCTAGCATGAATCCTGTTTGTGGGGTGTAATAAAGTATATATTCTTCCTTAATAACAGTCGTCTTCCCAAATGCTAGTCCAGAGTTCTAACAACTGCAACACCTCGCTCGGTTTATGTAGAGTTCTGTGAGCAGAAATCAGTAAGTTAAACCAAATTTTAAAAACTGCCTAATATTTTGAGTATCGTCTCCCCCAGAAACAAAAAGATCCAATTAACAGCTGCCTCCTGTTCTTTAAGTATCTCATAGACTTTCAAGTATTATTGTATTATTTCAACATCATTTCCGCTGCAGTAATTTTACTGAATGTATTTAAAATTAAATAGAAAGATATTGCATTGCTCTGTAATATACAAAATTTATTCAACCAGAAGTACTTTTATTTAACTCAGTCTGACATTTTAGAATCATTTTAAAGTCACTGTAATAAGCATATTTGAGTCGATTGCTACTTTAAGATGGATTCTTTAGCTTGAGGGTTTTAGGAAAATTAGTTCTCCTGTTTCTTTCCATGAGCTTGATACCATATTTTCCTCCTTAACTTTTCACTATCTGTTTACCATGGATGACAAGAATGATGATAAGGTACAGTGTGTCAGCTCCTCAAACAACACACTAATACTGTCATTCTTTGATATATATCAAATCTGGAGACTAAATTGTTTCAGTTTTCCACAATACAGAAGTTATACAGAAAAATGATAGCTGATTCTTTGTTTCATAGATGTGCCTTAGTGTGCATTTAATGCCTCAGAATGTATAATACTTGGTAATTATGAGAGATGATGTGAGAAGACAGAACAACAATTTGGTAGGAGCAGCAAATAAAAGAAATAGAAATGCGAAAAAAGTTATGTTTTGTAGGTGTCATAGTCCATCAGTGAGGTGGCCTGTATAGAACAATTTTGAATCTAAAAAAAAAGAAGTGTATACAAAAACTAAAATAGTATGTAATCAACATTTGGAAAAGAAAGCAACACACATTAATGATGAAATTGTAGATTTGACTGGTAAATTCTTGTACTGAGGACAGCTGCCACATCTGGTTTTCTGAGTTGGCAAAGCCAACGAATGTGAATGCAAAATAAGAATTGCAGCAACAGGGTGATCTGCAGTGTACCTCAAGATCTAAATTCGTTGTCAGCAACATACTCTGTATTTAATACTTGTCATCATGATGCCAAATAAACCCTGCTTAGTGGCTGACAGCCATTTATAATTATGTACTGAATCTGTTGTCGCCAATATTTGCATCAAATTTAAAAAAAAAATTCTAAACAAACAAGTAAATTCACTAGACAAATTCTAAGTTTTTGTATTAAATAAAAGATAAATATATGAAAAGTACTTTGGTACATCATCTATGAAACTCATATGTGGGGTATGGTGGGGGGATGACATTGTATATCTATTATTCCAGTACCACAGTGTAAAATGTCTGTTGTAGCTTCTCTAACAGGAGTTTGTTGACATATTCTGCGGTGAATGCACGTCAGTTAGCCAAATCCAGGACAAATTCAGAATGAAATTTTCACTCTGCACTCGGCAGTCGCTGATATGCAATTTCCTGGCAAATTGGAACCGTGTGCCGGACGTAGAGCCAAACTTGGGACCTTTGCCATTGTCGGGCGAGTTCTCTACCGACTTTTTTAAATTCTTCATTTAGTTCGTAATGGTTCTTGTCATTTTGTCTGAGCAGATGCCACAGGACATCCCTTTAGGATCATCGTTGAATATTTAACTCTTTTTTTTTTTTTGTTACAGAGGGCAGCCAGCCATCTGACCGAACACGTTGAGCTACCGTTCTGGCGTCCAATTGAGTTACACAAGCACGACTCACGACCCATCCTCACAGATTTACTTCCGCCAGTACCACATCTCCTACCTTCCAAACTTGACAGAAGTTGTCCCGCGAAACTTGGCAAGACAGGCACTCCTCCAGGAAATGATACGCAGAAACATGGTTTAGTCACAGCCTGTGTGATGTTTCCAGAATGAAACTTTCATTCTTCAACGAAGTGCGTGCTGATATGAATCTTCCTGGCACATTAAAACTGTGTGCCCGATCGAGACTCCAGCTCAGAACTTTTTGCTTCTGCGGGCAAGTGCTCTACCGACTGAGCTACCCAAGCACGACTCATGACTCGAAACGTGCTCGGAGAGCACAGTCGTAGAGCACTTGCCTGCTAAAGGCAAAGGTCACAAGTTCGAGTCTCTATCCAGCACACAGTTTTAATATGTCAGAAAGTTCCATGGCAAATTGTTTTCTGTACTTTGAATATTCACCATTAAATGTTGTAATGGTCCCATACTGATGAACAGTGTTCATGATCAAATGGAGAAGAGAGTTTGGTAAGAGTCCTTCTTAATGATATTACACAGGGTGAAAGGTATTTAAACCGACAAACTCTGGGAGGTTGTAGGGGACATCAAAACAAATATTTTTCCCTAATGTCATTTTCTCCTATGAGGAGTATTTAAACCGGTAGAGGAAGATTTCTCTGGCGGCAAATTAATTAAACGAACAAACATTTTTCCATTCTTTATGGCCAAGAGACAACACCTTAACACAACCTAATATCAATTACAGTAGATTTTCAAAAATGCCTCCATTGACTCGTATACAAAGGTTACACCGTCGGATCATGTTCTGTCTGACACCGGCAAAAATATCTTGAATTGTTCCTGCTGCTGCTACTATCCGGGCTACCAGATCCTGTTCTGATACAACAGGGCCCGCATCTCGTGGTCGTGCGGTAGCGTTCTCGCTTCCCACGCCCGGGTTCCCGGGTTCGATTCCCGGCGGGGTCAGGGATTTTCTCTACCTCGTGATGGCTGGGTGTTGTGTGCTGTCCTTAGGTTAGTTAGGTTTAAGTAGTTCTAAGTTCTAGGGGACTTATGACCACAGCAGTTGAGTCCCATAGTGCTCAGAGCCATTTTTTCTGATACAACAGTAGTTGTGTAAACAAGGTTGCGCATCTCTCCCCACACAAAAAAATCCAGAGGGGACATATCTAGGGATCGAGCAGGTCATGGTACAGGACCATCTCTGCCAATCCACGTTTTTGGGAACCGTCGGTCCAGGAATCGACGCACACGACGACTGAAATGTGCCGGCGCCCCGTCATGTTGGAATCACATGCGTTGTCTTATAGGGAGCGGGACGTCTTCCAGCAAGTCTGGAAATGCTCTGGCGAGAAAATTGTAATAGTGCCTGCCATTTAATGGCCTAAGTAGCAGATATATCCCAATTAAACAGTCCTCAACAACACCGACTCACACATTAACGAAGAACCTAACTTGATGTTGATCAATCCGCTGTGCGGCTCGTCCGTTGTGGTGCGCTACGTAGTACGCATCAACCGCACGCATCAGTGTACTCACTCCAGGTGTATCGCTCCATTAGTAAACAGAGACAATGCACTGCTACACTGGTGGACAGCAGTTGCCTACAACTGAAGAGCGTAATACGCCCTCTAACAACTAAAGATCGTAATACGGCCTCTAACAACTGAAGAGCGTAATGCGGCCTCCACCGGATTAAATAATCCTCATAGGAACAAATGACATTAGGGAAAAATATTTGTTTTGATGTCCCCTACAACCTCCCAGAGTTTGTCGGTTTAAATACTTTTCACCCTGTATATCTTGAAGTTTCCTTACAGGAATTTTTTTGGCATCTGCTCTCCCCACAGCTAGGACCATATGGATATCCCACCAAAGACGACTTTTGGGCGAATGTATCTCGTTATTTGGCAAGTGCGACTGATTACAGTATCTGCGTGTCAGACGTCACTGGTTGTCGTCCCCTGTTTATGTGATAAGCAGAAGATGCAGGCACTCACAGGGAATAGGAGGGGGCGTTGGGCTTGTAGATGACCTTCTCGCCGATGACTACCGGCAGTGTGTAGGCATTGGGCGCCGGCGGCCGCGTCAAGCTGCGCTGCTTGTGGCGGTCGTTGAGGCTGTAGTGCGGCGCGCGGTTTGTCTTCAGCACTGGGACGTCCTCCACGCGGTACGCCATTGGGCCCGGGCTCTTCGGCATCGCTGCACACCAAAACTATGTGGCATAAACACTCCAAATGCTATGCTCTCACACAATTCGAGTTTCATTCACAGGCTATACGCAATATACGATGATAACGAAATTAATGTACGCATCGAGACATTGTCTCAGACAACATCAGTAACTAGAATGAAATTTTCACACTACAGCGGAGTGTGCGCTGATATGAAACTTCCTGGCAGATTAAAACCGTGTGCCGGACTGAGACTCGAACTCGGGACCTTTGCCTTTCGCGGACAAGTGCTCTACCAACTGAGCTACCCAAGCACGACTTACGCCCCGTCCTCACAGCTTTACTTCTGCCAGTACCTCGTCTCTTACCTTCCAAAATTTACAGAAGCTCTCCTGCGAACCTTAGAGAACTAGCACTCCTGAAAGAAAGGATGACTCCTGAAAGAAAGGAAGTTTCATATCAGCGCACACTGCGCTGTAGGGTGAAAATTTCATTCTAGAAACATCCCCCAGGCTTTGGCTAAGCCATGTCTTCGCAATATCCTTTCTTTCAGTATTGCTAGTTCTGCAAGGTTCGCAGGAGAGATTCTGTAAAGTTTGGAAGGTAGGAGACGAGGTACTGGCAGAAATAAAGCTGTGAGGACGGGGCGTGAGTCGTGCTTGGGTAGCTCAGTTGGTAGAGCACTTGCCTGCGAAAGGCAAAGGTCCCGAGTTCGAGTCTCGGTCGGGCAGACAGTTTTAATCTGCCAGGAAGTTTTAACATCAGTAACTCTTGTAGCTAAGATGTAGTGCTCCTATCATGTTTAGAGATATCGCAGAGGCATCTGTGTGGCTTCAGTGGCATTAAAACCTAAACTTTAAACGGCTTACACTGATTTTACATATCTGATTACATAAATGGCTCTACAAAAACAACAAATACATATAAATGGATATGTGAAAGACCTTCGACATAGCTACGAAACGCTTTGAACAATTTGAACCAAGCTGGGTACACATAAGAGTGGACAGTTATGCAGGGGTAAGACACGCCTAGCACCACTATTTGAGGGTGGAGGTATGGATGAGAAACTAATAATATGTACGTATAACTCTGGAATGCCTGCAACAATTACAACCAAAATACACTACTGGCCATTAAAATTGCTACACCACGAAAATGACGTGCTACAGACGCGAAATTTAACCGACAGGAAGAAGACGCTGTGATATCCAAATGATTAGCTTTTTCAGAGCATTCACGCAAGGTTGGCACCGGTGGCGACACCTACAACTTGCTGACATGAGGAAAGTTTCCAACCGATTTCTCATACACAAACAGCAGTTGACTGGCGTCGCCTAGTGAAACGTTGTTGTGATGCCTCGTGTAAGGTGGAGAAATGCGTACCATCACGTTTCCGACTTTGATAAACGTCGGATTGTAGCCTATCGCGATTGCGGTTTATCGTATCGCGACGTTGCCGCTCGCGTTGGTCGATATCCAATGACTGTTAGCAGAATATGGAATCTGTGGGTTCAGGAGGGTACGCCGTACTGGATCCCAACGGCCTCGTATCACTAGCAGTCGAGATGACAGGCATCTTATCCGCATGGCTGTAACGGATCGTGCAGCCACGTCTCGATCCCTGAGTCAACAGATAGGGACGTTTGTAAGACAACAACCATCTGCACGAACATTTCGACGACGTTTGCAGCAGCATGGACTATCAGTTCGGAGACCATGGCTGTGGTTACCCATGACGCTGCATCACAGACAGGAGCGCCTGCGAAGGTGTACTCAACGACGAACCTGGGTGCACGAATGGCAAAACGTCATTTTTTCGAACGAATCCAGGTTCTGTTTATAGCATCATGATGATCGCATCTCTGTTTGGCGACATCGCGGTGAACACACATTGGAACCGTGTATTCGTCATCGCCATACTGGCGTATCACCCGGCGTGATGGTATGGGATGCCATTGGTTACACGTCTCGGTCACCTCTTGTTCGCACTGACGGCACTTTTAACAGTGGACGTTACGTTTCAGATGTGTTACGACCCGTGGCTCTATCCTTCATTCGATCCCTATGAAACCCCACATTTCAGCAGGATAATGCACGACCGCATGTTGCAGGTCCTGTACGGGCCTTTCTGGATACAGAAAATGTTCGACTGCTGCCCTGGCCAGCACATTCTCCAGATCTCTCAGCAATTGAAAACGTCTGGTCAATGGTGGCGACCAACTGGCTCGTCACAATACGCCAGTCACTACTCTTGATGAACTGTGGTATTGTGTTGAAGCTGCATGGGCAGCTGTACCTGTACACGCCATCCAAGCTCTATTTGACTAAATGCCCAGGCGTATTAATTCCGTTATTGCGGCCAGAGGTGGTTGTTCTGGATACTGATTTCTCAGGATCTATGCACCCAAATTGCGTGAAAATGTAATCACATTTGTCCAATGAATACCCGTTTATCATCTGCATTTCTTCTTGGTGTAGCAATTTTAATGGTTCATACATGACTTACAAAACTACTAGGAAATAACAGTATGTGTAAAACACTCCTAAACCCTTTATAGTAGCAGCAAAGGAGAGAAGGTGACACGAAAAAATAATTGAAAACGACCGATATTAAAGTCGAATATAGGGTCTTTGGTCTTAGAATAATTGGTAACAGATCTGTTAGCATAAGAAGTACCCTGTGCCACGGCCTATAAGGTGGCTTGCAGGTCTCTTAAAATTTAAGGATAAGTCGCAAATCACTCGTAGGATCTCCGTCCTCGTTCAGTTCTCCTGAGAAGGATTTTACTAAGTCTCCAGAGGTCGTCCAAATTCAGTTGTCGGCGTACCCTTATCAGACTCCGAATCCCTCAGGAAGCTCACCACCTTCTCAAAATTCTGCCCCAGTTACATTTAACTGACAATAACAGTGGAGCACCCATAAGACATAATCGGATGTCAATGTAATTTCGTGCATGCACACACCATAGGCAGGTAAGTGAATGATTGTAGGGTTTTAATTCTCTGTAGCAGGTAAAACGACCATCAGAGTTAATTAGAACTGTCCGTGTTGTTATTAGGCCTCGTAGGGTATATGAGAGGGCGTGAACAGCTTCAGATGTTGAGTCATTACTGCCAAGGATACGGAGATGCAAAGTTCTAATATGAGACAGCGTTATCAGCAAATGACAGAGTTGGAATGGAGCCTCATTGTGGGTCTCCATTTGGCCGACTGGTCGAATCTTGCAGCATCCAGATTTGTGTGCCGATGTTTCACGGTAACGTGAGGGCAGGCATACACCACCACGTCTGACAATCGCTACGAAGGATAGCTGTATTGTGCACCAAGGCCATCGTAACACCTTCACATCCTCACCTGCCGTCCGAGAGCCATTAATGGACTCCTTGCAAAATTCTGAGTCATTCCGCGCCACTGGTTGGAGACTAGTAGCACTTCAACTAAGGGATTACCATTCAAAGCGTATGCTGCCCTTAACACAACACAAAAGGCTGGATTTGGAGTTGTGGCGTGACCGGGAAGCATCGACTGCTGGTGAATGAAGTCGCATTGTGTTCAGAGATGAATCGTGGTTCAACACTACTGCGAATGACCATTGTTGGCGAGTATGGTGGCGACCTGTTCAGTCCATTCTTTCAATGTTTTTGAGGGTCACAGCGGTGTTACTCCTGACGTCACAGTGTGGGGAGTCATTGGGTATGACTTAAGGTCACGGCTAGTAGCGACAGGCGAAACTCTGACGTCGCAACGCTGCGTCACAGACATCTTGCATCCTCATGTGTTACCTCTCACGTGACTACCGTGGTATTATTTTTAAAAGCACAATGCTTGCCCACACATAGCGTGTCTCTATGAAGTGTCTGCGTGATTTTCAGGCACTCCCTTGGCCAGCTAGATCCCCAGACCTGTCCCTGATAGAACATGTGTGAGACCTGCTCGGATGTCAGTTCATCCCAGTGCCAGTATCCAGTATATCACGAACCAGTTACAATAGTTGTGGGCCAGCCTGCCTCACGAGAAGAGACAATGACTTTACGAACCCTTCCCAAACGAATCAGTGCATGCATCCAAGCCACAGTGGGTACAACGTCAAATTGATAGTGGGTTTATAGTGCTAAGTTCCTTGTGTGTTTCACTCTATTTTGTGATCACTGAAATAACGTCACATATCCTCTCACCCCCTGAAGTTTTAATTTCGTTTTCTCCTCTCCTACTGGGTGTTTCATATTTTTTATTCTTTATTTTTTTCAGGCAGTGTATACTATCGTAACGAAGTGCACCAGAATCCTGCATAATCCTTGGTGCTGTCCCCCGCATTCTTTGTAGCATTCCTTTACCGGTTCTGCTTCTATCCAGAAACTTTCGGTACATGTGGCCTCTCTCCTAATGTTATGGAACATTTCCACGGAACTCAGAAATTTTTTTATGTTTCTTTACATAACTATCTCAGACCGTAATTCTTCTTTTACTCTCTTAATCTTCTCAAAAGAGAGATTTACCTGTTTAGAGGTTCGTGTTGAGATGCAATTTACATACTGGCTTTGATATGCTGTTGGGTTTATGTGGCACAGAAAATGAGAGTTCCAGGTTAGAGTACAGAGTTTATGAGAAGTGTTTTATTGTGATGTTGAGTGTGAACGGAAGTACACAAAACGGCTCACAAAGTTAACCTATGTAATGTTCCTAACATTTATGAAAATAGTGTTTAATAACACAACATGCACTAGTAAGTGCTTTCCGATGTTCAATGAAGTTGTTGATTACAGTTTACTTGTACACCCGAAAGCACGCCATTAATCAATCACGCCGAGAAAATCAGAGATCACCACGTACACAGACAGTAGATGCGATGTTAATCGCGAGGCCGTAGAATATTGAAACCCAACACTGTGAAACGACAGACAACATCCAAGAATACTGCCCCTAAGGCTGGTCCTGCTCCAACACGTTGTTTGTTTACTCTAGGTATGAGTGATAGTGAATAAGAGTCGAGTAATTGACTATTTGGATTATTTAACTGAGCCAGTTATAGTATCAATTACTTGTACGTTAATAATCCGTTATTCGATTAATTGTTGTGCTATTGTAGGTCTACAAAGCATTCCCCTAAAATAATGTTTGTGTGATGAAAAGGATTGTTTTACAAACAATAAAGTGCTATCACACTTATATTTGTCTTTCTGTAAACAATAGTAGTTGCTCATTTTCATGAAATACAACAATTTTTATTTCTGGATTTTTAACTACTTTTACTTGACAAGATCTTATCATAGGGGGGACACCATATTTAATAATGTATACAATCGCGCAATATAAAGAGAATTATCATAAAAGAACTGGTGTACATGTCGTCTGCCAAGTGTACGACAATCTGGCGACTATGTGCGCTATGTGTGGACATCAATCAACGATTTGGTCGTGCTATATCAAGCAAACGTGTTACTTGTACGGCTTCGGACACAGCGTGTGCGCAGCCTAGGGTATGTCTATGCTGTAGCTTCGCTGCACAAACATCGCCGGCGTGGCCAGAAGGTTATGAAGCAACCCCACTGATAAGGGAATGGTCGATTCGACATTTAGAAATCTGTCCTGAAACGTTGTATACAGGAAGAATACACTGCGAAAATTTTAGATGGTAAGACTGAGTGCATTTTTTTAATGTGGTAAAAATCGTCAAAGTTGTAGCAAGTTAGGTGGATATCGCAGCTGTAACAGACGACGCATGCGTAACACAGCAGGCCCATATGTTAGGTTGACGCCGCATCCCTAAACAGATGATACGACACAAACAATGTATATTGTAAACTGAATTTCAGTTTTGTCGATAGCTTCTTGACAATTTTTCACTCTTACCATTCGCTAGAATTTCTAACTCATTAAATACTCATAATCGTTATCTGTTGCTTTTGCAGTATCAGTAAATGTAGACAAGAGAGATAATGACAGTAATAAATTAGTGTGGTTCAATAATATGGATTTAAACTTGTGTTTGCTTCATACTGCCTGCAGGAACGTGGAATCCAATTAATGTTCTCAATCTTGCAAACAGTTGATAGGAAGCACGTAATATGCAAATGAAATCACCTTCTTCTCTTGAAGATCTGCACATGTGTTAATTGCTGGTTAACTTTTCGACAAGTCTTTCGAATGTCGTCGACATTTCATTAAAAAGTGTAGAAATATTAGAAGTATAAGGGGTCTGTTTGTGTTGTTGCCCCGGATGATAATTAGACGAAATATTTGTCAGGATTTGTAAGCAGTGGGACCTTGAGGTACGGCAATATGCGAACACCCAGAAGTAAATTTAAACAGTTTTACTAACAAAGGCTCACTATAAAACACGCATGCTACCTGCACCCATCATCACTCTGTCTGACATCCTAATTATGGTCGTATCGAAAGGCTCCAAAGTGAACTAAGAAAAGAGATTCGCGCCCGAGGCCACGCTGGTTAACACGGCGCGCTGCAGTCGGGAGCCAGTCGCTTACTCCCTGCGTCGCACTGCGGCCAGACGCACGTGTACTGGCCAAGCAAATTGTCAGCATTCCGGATAGGTTGGCTAGCAACGCGTGTTGCGTACCGTACGGCTGCGTGCAACTCGAAGACCATTATAGAAGATACAGGAAATAATTTCGTCGATTTCGTTCGAACGATGTTAGTACAAGGGTTGAACAAAAATATGGCACAGATGCCATACTTGTAACATACATAAGATATTGATTTTAACTGTACCAGCTACTGAAATTTATGAAAATGCATAGTTGCAGCAATATTACGCTAAGTCTCACTCTCAGAAGACGGATCCACGACTGTCACCTGAGACAGAGAGAAAAAAGAGAGAGAAGGGGAGAGAGAGAGAGGGAGGGAGAGAGAGAGAGAGAGAGAGAGAGAGAGAGAGAGAGGAAGAGGAGGAGGAGGAGGAGGAGGAGACTGCAAACACAGGAGCGAATGGAGAATGCGAAATATTTTAGCGGTTGCAAACTGCATCCCAAATAATTACTTGGAAAGTAAATAGTCCACGTGCACACCTGTAGACAATCGAAATCCTTTACAGAATATGATATTGCAGCTCCTCTCCTTAACTATCAGCAATGGGTCCGAGGCCTACGAGAAAGTCAGGTCGGGGCGCATATGTCACAGCACGTTACACTTGAGAACTTACACGAGTGCCAGCAACCGTTTTCGGCGGGGAGCGATTAAGTATTTCAAACGAATTTAATAGTCCTTGACAACATGTTTAAAGGCATACAAGTTCTCGATAGCACACAACAAAATTAAAACTTTTCAGTTAAATATTGATTTCTCGTGGGCCCCGCACGGATCTGGGCGTTCGCGAATTGCGGCTAATAACACGACTAGAGTGACGTCACAGGCCAGTTGCTGGCGCGACATTGCGATAAGATGTATCAGAAAACAGAAACGACTGTACGAATGAACTACCATATTCAGCTGAAATGTGCAATAATTTTTCCGACTGCGAGAATGTTGACTGTTGTATTACTTTATGATAACAGGATGAAGGAAAGATTTTTGCTGATCTAGACATTAACTAGCACAGATGTTTTAGGAATTTTAGAAGAGAGAACCAGTATTGGCAGCCATGAAGGATGGTTTTCCGTTTAAAGCAAAATGATTCAAATGGCTCTGAGCACTATGGGACTTAACATCTATGGTCATCAGTCCCCTAGAACTTAGAACTACTTAAACCTAACTAACCTAAGGACAGCACACAACACCCAGCCATCACGAGGCAGAGAAAATCCCTGACCCCGCCGGGAATCGAACCCGGGAACCCGGGCGTGGCAAGCGAGAACGCTACCGCACGACCACGAGATGCGGGCGTTTAAAGCATTTTCATTAAATATAAGGAGATTGTAATGAAAGAAGTCTTTCAAGAAAACAGCTATATGATTTTCTGAATACATTTCAAGTTATTTAAAGGTACAAATTGACTTTATTTCCTGTTCCATATATTGAATTATGTGGATATGAAATGTCGGAGACTGTGATTTTGTTCCTGAAGTAACTCCTGTACGGATCCTGCTTGTACGGTTAAGTCATTGAATGCTCAATTTCACCCACGATCTGCATTGAACCTACATTAAGAGCTAGGTCATTTTAGCAACATTTTACAGACCTGTCATAGCGCTACTGACACGATCCGCTGTTTCTCTCCGGG
This sequence comes from Schistocerca serialis cubense, assembly GCF_023864345.2. Classification (NCBI taxonomy): domain Eukaryota; kingdom Metazoa; phylum Arthropoda; class Insecta; order Orthoptera; family Acrididae; genus Schistocerca; species Schistocerca serialis. The sequence continues at coordinate 242,687,759 of NC_064642.1, forward strand.
GGAATAAGTTTTCTTACAGCCGACCGTGAACTACGAGAGCTGAGGCGAACGGAGCCACGAGATCAACGGAGACTGAACTTAAAGTACAAGTAGAAAATACTTGGTTCTATAAAAATTCATAATAATAATTGAAATCAGATACTGAATCATTTGAAGAGCTTCGAAATAATGTTTCTAACCATAGTAATTAATGCCAGCTAACTTTCTTTGCGCATGAGTACATCGTAATCACAATTCTAAATAAATTAACTCTTTGGTGTTTTCCTGTCTTAGATAATAATAAATTAAATAAATGAATCAATAAATAACTAAATAATTAAAAATTAGAATAATCATCAACTAGTTGACTTGCTGTCGCTTTGAATGAGTTTATATATATATATATATATATATATATATATATATATATATATATATATATATATATATATATATATATATATTATAGCGAGTATTTATAATCACACTTTTTCAAATTAATTATATTGTATTACTAACTTACGAAATCTAGTCTATCGTCTGGAAGTGATTCCTCAAGCAATCAATCGAGGTTGGGGACATTGCCCTCACCAAGTCTCGAAGCCAGGGTCTCGAGGTCCAAATAGGAAACTAAGGTCCAATTCTTTACTAGTACCTACTCCGATTCAATAATGTTTACAATATACTTCTACGTTAGCTGACGACATATCGGCAATAAGGATATGTACTTACAGAGCGGCTCGAGCGGCCAGCGGGCCGTGTACTGGGGCGTGCCATCCTTGCCGAAGCGCGTGTAGTACTTCTCGATGGTGTAGCGGTTGGGCGCGGGCCTCACTCGCCGATCCACCAAGGGCGGCTTGGGTCGCATCGTGTAGTTGGGCGCGCGGTACTTGGTGGGGTCATGGCCCTCGTAGCCCACAGTCGACGGCAGCCTCACCGCCGCCGGCCCGGGGCCTGCAAATAAACTAATAGTTATTTCCATTTCCCAGGAAGCAGAGCAGTCTCCTCTCCGAGAAACCAATTCTCGGATATGCAACCGGGTGGGTGTATTTGGCTGACACAATAATTCGAAGACTGTCAGCTGCTACTGAAATATAAAAGGGATTTAACAGGCTTATATATCGCCCCTCCCCTCCCCCTTCTACAAGGTAGTCAGCAATGGGTCCGCTCCCAGCGGCTCGTGAGTGTCCGCCGCTGAAAGCGATACGAGGGTTGATGGTCTGTGTGAGATTCAACCGCACACCGCCTCTGCTCTCGTCGCAGGCGGAGTGCAGTCTCCCACGTCTTGATGAAGTAGCATCCCGCCACCTTGTCAACGAGGTTTTATATCTCTCTTATGTCGACACCCTCCTTTCACTACACCATAATTCGAGCGTTTCTAACTATCTCAGGAAGGTATGAGAGTCTGCACTTAACCTTTTAGGGGAGCAGAGGCAGTGTGACATCGAATCTAATACACAGTCCTCGGAGACCAAGATGAACTCTAGAATAGTCTCGTGGATGGAAACGATGGACACGACCTGGGGAATCTCGTGGGGATCTACAAAAAAGCTTGATCTTATTTTAAATTCCTTTTGAGGGTTTGTAAATAGGTTATTAACAATGCAGACAAAAGGAGCAATGTTTTAGTACAGAGTATTTCATTTAAGAGTAACGATACGTGCACAGAAAACAACACACACGTTAGAATAGGCCTATAGGCAGCAATCTAAATTCCATATTGTTATTTATCGATGAACAGTATTAAGTGTATAGTACATAGAACTAGTGTTCAGAGACGGGCGGGAAATCCTCGTACTCAGGCAACCTTGTTCGGTATCAGATTTATTCCGTAAGTTCGTATCAATGTTACTTCTCATCAGTTGTAGCAATCATCTGTTGGGATTCATGTTTACGTTTTTTCCCAGTCGCAATCGGGTTTTAATTTGTAGCCATGGAAGATGTAAGCGGTCATAGTTACTTTATTGAGGAGCGCTTAGTGACAAATGTGTGGGTGCACTAACAACACATACGGCATACAATGAAACATATTATGGGAGTATGTGAGCTACCGCCCATTTGGCCTTCCGAAATGCCTCCACGAAAGAAGAAGAAGTAAATATTCCAGAATTCGAATCAAGAACAGCTGCCACCGTGAGTAACATAGAAGTAAATATCCTCGGAGTAGTAAAGCGACTTAAATCACTTAATAAAAGCAAGTCTTCTGGTCCATACTGTATACCAATTAGGTTCCTTTCAGAGTATGCTGATGCATTAGCTCCACGCTTAACAATCATATACAACCGTTCGCTCGACGGAAGATCCGTACCCAAAGACTGGAATGTTGCACAGGTCACACCAATATTCAAGAAAGTTAGTAGGAGTAATCCACTAAATTACAGGCCCATATCATTAACGTCGATATGCAGCAGGATTCTGGAACACATATTGTGTTCGAACATTATGAATTACCTAGAAGAAAACGATGTATCGACACACAGTCAACATGGATTTAGAAAACATCGTCCTTGTGAAACACAACTAGCTCTTTATTAGCATGAAGTGTTGAGTGCTATTGACAAGGGATTTCAGATTGATTCCGTATTTCTGGATTTCCGGAAGGCTTTTGACACTGTACCACACAAGCGGCTCGTAGTGAAATTGCTTCCTTATGGAATATCGTCTCAGTTATGTGACTGGATTTGTGATTTCCTCTCAGAGAGGTCACAGTTCGTAGTAACTGACGTAAAGTCATCGAGTAAAACAGAAGTGATTTCAGGCGTTCCCCAAGGTTTTGTTATAGGCCCTTTGCTGGTCCTTATCTATATAAACGATTTGGTACAAAAAATCGTTGTTGGACTAAGAAAAGCCTACCTATCATAGTTTAGGCGATGTGAGCCCATAAACAATGAGATACGTGAAAAACTTCCGCATCATGCATGACGTTTAAATATGTTATTCCTGTGCTACGAACTATATTAGCAATAAATTTCGCAGATGTTATCCACATTTGCCGCTAAATGCACCTCAAAATTATATCCTGCTGCCACACATAGTTGAGCAGATACTATGTCGAAATCATGCCCCCCCCCCCCCGAGATGTGTGAAAAACTGTCACATTATGCATGACATTGAAATTCATTACTTCTTTGCTACTAGCTCTATTCGCAACGCATTTCACAACCAGTATCCACATGATGCTAAATGCACCTACCCAAAAATAATTCAAGAGATGTGACGTCATATACACAGCGCTGCGTGAAAAAATGCCGCATCATCCATGAAGTTTTAATACATTTATTCTTTACTACTAAGGTACTCCTAAAGTTGAATCAACTTAAGGAAATTCCTGACACCTGGCAGATCTTTCGCTAACTTTCAGCTGCGAAGCGCAAACGGTTGTGGGCGAAACCAATAGCCCAGTCTATAGAGCTACTCGTAAAATGAAGAGGCGTTGCCATAGAGACGTTTCCAAAATAGCGTTGTACACATGCGAAGCAGCTGCGCGCAGCGAACCGAAACTGTCCGGACCTTTGTTCGATTGTTTCATAATTTCAGAGGTGTTTTCACTAATAGATGGAGATGAAATTTTTTCGATATTACACTACAAATAGAAAATTGGCAAAACGAATATCTGAGCAACGCGCGGTTTGTCAGCTAGTGTTGCAATAAATGTTCAAAATGAGCACCATTAACTTCAAATCAGAACCAGTATCGACGTAGGAGGGCGTCGCGTGTTCAGTAGAAAATGTGATGCATGTACTGTTTGTGTGTGACCGCTGCAAGATTTCTTGTAACCAATTCTTCTTCTGACTCGACAATGGCAGAACACACTTCAGTGTTCATGTAGCCCTAGAGAAATGAGTCTAGTTGGGTGCATGTATCTCAGTTCTCTTCCTGTGTAGCGTTCCATGTTACGTACTGCGACCGTCAAGCAGGCACTACAGCGCTATGGGCTGTTTACTTGCTGCTTACTGACGTCAAGACATCACAACAGTACATACGTCAAATCAACTTTGGTGTAACGATGTTTGAAGAAGGTACTTTTTGTTTGGCTCCTTCGATACGGCCGTACATACGAGGGGCGTTTCAAAAGTCCGTGCAAAAATAAAAACTATTTACGTGTTTGGGGTAAACCTTTTTTTGATTTTTCGACATAGTCTCCTTTTAGACTTATACATTTCGTCCAACGCTGTCCTAATTTGTTGATCCCTTCCGAAAATTGGAATTGTCCGAGTCTACAAAATAGCTATTAACTGTTGCAATCACCTCCTTGTTTGAATAAAATCTTTGTCCCGCCAGCCATTTCTTCAAATTGGGGAATAAATAGTAGTCCGAGGGAGCCAAGTTTGGAGAATAGGCGGGATGTGAAACGAGTTGGAATCCTATTTCCATTTTTCCATTTCTTTTGCGACCACAACTGCTGAGGTGTGTGCTGGTGCACTGTCGACTTTTTTGCGGTCCAATCGCCGGCGATTTTCTTGCAGCTCTGTTTTCAAACGTCCAATAACGGTGAATAATACGTATCTGTAATAGTTTTACCCTTTTCCAGATAGTCGATGAGGATTATCCCTTGCGAATCCCAAAAGACAGTCGCCATAACCTTTCCAGTCGAAGGAATGGTCTTCGCCTTTTATGGTGCAGATTCTCCCTTGACAACCCATTGTTAAGATTGTTGTTTGGTCTCAGGAGTATAGTAATGTATCCATGTTTCATCTACAGTGACGAAGCTACGCTTAAAGTCCTATGGATTCTTCCTGAACAGCTGCAAACCATCCTTGCAAAACTTCACACGATTCCGTTTTTGGTTAAGCGTGAGCAATCGCGGAACCCATCTTGCGGATAGCTTTCTCATATCCAAATGTTTATGCAAAACAGTATGTACCCGTTCATTCGAGATATCCACAGCACTAGTAATTTCATGCACCTTAACTCTTCTTCTGCCATCCATCACCATATCATGGATTTTATCAATGATTTCTGGAGTTGTAACCTCCACAGCGCGTCCAGAACGTTCAGCATCACTTGTGCCCATATGGCTAATCCGAAACTTTTGAAATCATTTACAATTGTTCTAGTTTCCTGAGGCGTTTTGCCTTTCATAAAGTAATTTTTAGTCACCACACGAAATTTTGACAATCACTCGACTTCCTTGATTCACACGAATGCCATACACAAAGAAATAGACGAATATGGCTGAAACTTTTTGTGCGTTCTTTCCAATGATGCTACTAACTAAACATGATCTCGATATGCGCCGGTGCTGTCAGCTCTCGAACTTTGCACGGACTTTTCATACGCCCCTCGTACATTTGATTACTGTCTCTTTGAACGTCTTGTATGCAGAGGTCGTCGAGATCGAAGGACTGTGGAGAATATAATAAGGTGAGGTAGTAAGATGCGTCACTTTGGTAGCAAAGTTATCAACTACGTTCACTACAAGGCTCCTGAAACCATTGCAGTACGATTCTGGTCTTTTGACACGCACAGTTATCCTGACGGAAGATGCCATCGCCGTCGGTGAATTTATCGACCATGAAGGAATCCAGGTAATTCGCAATAATGTTCATGTAGTCCACAATTGTCACGGTGTCTTCGATTACTATCACAGGTCCCATGAAAGTCCAGGTGAATGTCCCTCACAGCACAATACTCCCCCCCCCCCCCCTTCAGCGCCCCCCCCTCCCACAAAAGATTGTGTCTGTGACGCAATACATTTTTCAAGCAGCCGTCCGCTTGGATATCGACGTATTCGAACAAGAACATCGACATACAAGAAACGTGATAATCTGACCAGATGAAATTTCATTGATCCACGAACGAAACTCGATAATCCTGTATCATCTGCACTCGTAACAGACAATATCGTTCTGTCAACATGGCCCATGTAGTCGTCTGTTGCGGACACCCATGATCAACAATATTCGCTGAACGGTGTGCTCCCAGAAAGTTGTGCCTGCACCGGCATTGTATTATGTCGTCATATCTGCTGCAGATCGCTTTACGGAGCGGTGCCTCCGACGCCCACGTTCCGTCATTAGGCGTGGACGTCCACCACCTCGTCGCCGACTCATGGTCTCACTGCCCTTCGAAAACTTTCCGTATATGATCACGACAGCAGCTCGCGAACAGCCGGCCAGCATCACCGCTTCCGAGATGCTCATTCTCAAGCACCGACTCATAACGGTCTGCCCTTTGTCAATGTGGCTTATGGCAGTGAATTTTGCGATTTGCGGCCCTTAGTGTCACTAGAAAGATTCCCCATACGTCTCTGCTACACTTATATACACTTAAATGGCAAACGTCTTGCGATACCTCCTCATGTCGTGTTGGACCTACTTCTGACCAACGTAATGCAGCAACTCGACGTGGCACGGACTCAACAAGTCGTTGGAAGTCCCCTTCAGAGATACTAAGTCATGCAGCCTGTACATCCTTCCATAATAGCGAAAGTGTTCGTGGCGCAGGATTGACCTCTCGATTATGTCCCGCAAATGTTCGATGAGATTCATATCGGTCGATCCGTGTGGCCAAATCATCTGTTAGAATTGCCCAGAATGTCCTCTGACCATCGCGAGCAACTGTGGCTCATCGTTGTTTGAGAACATCAACTCCATGAATGGCTGCAAACGGTCTCCATTTAGCCGAACATAACCATTCCAGGTCAATGATCTGTTTATTTGGCCCAGAGGACCCAGTTCATTTCACGTAAACACAACCCACACCATTATGGAGCCATCACCAGCTTGCGTCCATAGCTTCGTGGGGTCTGCCCCACATTCGAACCCCACCATCAGCTCTTAGCAACTGAAAGCGGGTCTCATCTGTGCAGACCATGGTTTTCCAGCGTTCTAGGGTCCAACCGATATGGTCACGAGCCCAGGAGAGGCGCTGCAGGTGATGTCGTGCTATTAGCAAAGACACTCAACTCGGTCGCCTGCTGCCATAGCCCATTATCGCATAATTCCGCTGCACTGTCCTAACGGATACGCCATAACCCATTAACGCGTAATTTCGCAGCATTGTCCTAAAGGATATGTTTCTCGCACATTCCACATTGATTTCAGCGGTTATTTCACACAGTGCTGCTTGTCTGTTAGCACTGACAACTCTACGCAAATGCCGATGCTCTCGGTCGTTAAATGAAGGCCGTCGGCCACTGTATTGTCAGTGGTGAGAAGTACTGCCTGAAATTTGGTAGTCTCGGCACACTCTTGGCGCTGTGGAACTCGAAATATTGAATTCCATGACGATTTTCGAAATGGAATATCCCATGCGTCCAGCTCCAACTAATATTATTGCCTTAATCAGGCCGCAAACCTTTTCACATGAATCAGTTGTGAACAAATGACAATTCCGCCAATTTATTGCCCTTTTATACCTTAAGGATACGATATTACAGCCATCTGTATATGTGCATATCGTTATCCTATGACTTTCGTCACCTCAGTATAGTATCCCAACCGCGTCGCGTTTACTTAACGGCACCACGTGAAATTCAGTATGGCGCTGAGCGGTGTATGACGCCAAGGTTCGATTCCTATTTAGACTCGGTGAAATATCATGTGGTTTTCTATTTTCTTTGACTTATTGCAGGAACAAAGCAGCAAATATCTCTTATCGCTCAAGATTGAACAGTATAACGGAAAACATACAGGTACCGAAAATAACAATATAAACCCGGAATGAGAGGACTTTAAAGAATACTGTAACAAAGTTAGCACGCGAAACTCTAGGAAAGGTTAAATGATATAAAAATAGCGGATTAGAAATTTGTAACGAAGATACTGCGAGTTTTAGAAGTAAACGAATGAAAATTAAAGTAGCCATAAAAGTAAAATAACCAAAGCGAGAACAAATAAGGTCTATTAAAAAACAGACTCGGATCAAACACATGAATCACATATAGGGTGTTTAAAAAATGCATCTCGCATTCAAATAGGGCAGCTCTAATCAAGCCTAGAAAAAGTCCTATAAATATATCTCCGAAAACAAATAATTGTTGAGGTATGGGCCACTTTGTCCTATGGTAGCTATCTATCTATTGACACTACAAGAGGTGCCCCTTGTGGTTGCTGTGCACTCTTAAGGTCACTTGCTAGTGAAGCTGTTTCAAAAATTCTAATTTTTCCGTTTTAAATCAATATTTAGAGTTTTGTGAACAAAATGGTAGTTAAATGAATCGATTCTGACATCGGGAACACCTTTAAAAACAAATTTAAATATATGTCGCTATGTGAAGTAGCTTGGAGACGGAGACCAAATGGTCTGCAAATGTGTTGGAAAATATGCCTTATGGAAGAACTGTAAAAATTGAAAAGTTAGAGTGTGTTGGTCACGTCCAAAAGACGATGGGCACACGTTTAAGTAAACTAATTAGATATGAAGGCGAGAAAGCTCAGTGATGGCAAGCCAACTGGTGGTCGGGGTCGTCTTATTAAGGTGAGGTGGACAAACTGGATCTCTATTATTGTTTAACCATAAGAATGAATCGAGACAATATTGAGGCCATGAAGAAAGCAGTATGGGCTACTTTTTGCCATAAAGCTTCTACGGATGACCATCCACAGCATGTTATCTGCGACAGTGCTGTAGACACATGGTGTGGATACAAAAAAGCAATAGCAAATGGTGAGAATTATGCACATTGTCACTCCCTGCCATTTGAAGTATTGGAAGCAATTAATCCCATTTACAGGGACCTAAGTGACACTAAACTATTGTCACGGTGCTTGCATGGAAAGACACAAAATGTTAATGAATGTTTCAGCCATGTGATATGGGAACGCCTGCCTAAAACTGTGTTTGTTGGTTTCAATACCATGAGATTAGGAGTATTAGATGCAGTTATTTGCTTTAATGATGGGGCAGTTAGCAGATCTGATGTTTTAGAGTTGTTGGGACTAGCTCCTGGTTGTAATATGAGACAAGCACTGATGACAATTGATTCCTTGAGAGTGGCAGAAGGCGAAAAATGGGTTCTCGAGGCAACTAAAGAGGCCGGAATAGCAAAGAGGAGCAAGAAAAGGGAGAGAGAAGATGAGGAACACACATACTAAGAATATTATGCAACTGAACGGTTTTAAGAACAACAGATGAAATATACTTTAAACTGAATTTCCCAAGAATCAAATTTTATGACATGTTTATTTTATGCAAAAAAACTATTTGATCTGGAGGTCAAATTTTTTGTGATATTTCAGGCTACCATTTGGAGAAAAGTAGACTACAGACACCAGCTTACTACCACCAGGAGGAAAAATATACCCTTATTAATTACCTTAATTTTGACTGTCTAATTTATGTATTTATAGTATAAAAACTATTGATTGAAATCATTTGATTGTAGCCTACTTTTTAGATAACACTGTTATAAATGTGTGCACAAAGTTCTAAGCATCTAAGAAAAGTAGTTAATACGTCTATAGAGTTCAAACTTAGACTGGCAGGAAAAATTTAAAATTACTGACCTACATAAATGTTTATATAATCCTTAAAACACATTCACTGTCCTAAAATTTCTTTGTATTCAGGATTCACGTTATGTAATTAGACCCTCATAAACTATATGAAAATTCTTACTATTTTTCCAGCCGTTCACTGGCAAGTTACCTTAAGGTGCGTTTATAGCTATGCGCCTTGCGGCTCCTCGCCTTGCGGCTGCAGCTCGCCTGACACGGGAGTAGAGGCACGCATGTAGGTGCATGCCTCTTCCTCCACATGTGCGCGCGAGTGATTCCCATTCACACCTGTGTTCACACTTCCGTGTGGGGCAAGCTACATCCTAACGCCGATGAGCCGCAATGTGTGCAGATGTAAACACACCTTTACACGTCATTCAGCCCTCAAAAATGTTCAAATGTGTGTGAAATCTTATAGTACTCAACTGCTAAGATCATCAGTCCCTAAGCTTACACACTACTTAACCTAAATTATCCTAAGGACAAACACACACACCCATGCCCGAGGGAGGACTCGAACCTCCGCCTGGGACCAGCAGCAAAGCTAATCCCGCGCGGCCTTCAGCCCTCCTTTTGAATTACGGACTCATGGGAACGTACGTGGCTACCCTCGGATTTGCTCACTTATACGGTTCACACACTTGTATGACGCGTACACGTTGCCAGTAGGCGTAGAATACACCAGTGCCTTTAAAAATCTCTCTAGCCAACGATATAGATCACGTGACTGGGGGGCCATGCTATACTAAATGTCCTCGCTGCCTAAACATTTATGTTACGTACTGTCTCACGAAGCGAAAGCCGGGTGGAGTGGCCCAGCATTTCTAGGCGCTACAGTCTGGAACCGAGCGACCGCTACGGTCGCAGTTTCGAATTCTGCCTCGGGCATGGATGTGTGTGATGTTCTTAGGTTAGTTAGGTTTAAGTAGTTCCAAGTTCTAGGGGACTGATGACCTCAGAAGTTAAGTCCCATAGTGCTCAGAGCCATTCGAACCATTTTGAACGAAGCGAAAAAAATTTGTGTAGCGCCCCGTCGTGCAATAAATCACTTCCGTTGTCTTTCTTTAAGGGTAGCTTTCTCCAATAGCGGCGAATTTTGTGGGTCAGAAATTGGTAACAAACGTGGTTTTGTGATTTCCGTTGCTGACTTTCGATCACGGGGTTCCGGGTTCAATTCCCAGCCAGGTCGGTGATTTTTTTTCCAGTTGATGCGGTGTGTGTGTGAGTGTGTGTGTGTGTCTGTTGTCTGTATCATCACCGTTGTGGAAGTCGCCGAAGTGTCGTTAAATAAAAAGACTTGCACCAGGCGGGTGAAATTCCCCGAAGGGGATTCCAGACCAGATATGCTATTCGAATATTTTACTTTTTTTGTAATAAACAACAGCTGTTTATTTGTGTGCGCGGACCTGCGAGTCTGTTGCATAAAATTCCCGCCACGCACAGAATTAAGTCGGACCGGATAGTTTGCTTCCATGATCGCTCGAGAATTCGCATCTGCCCATACGAGGTTATTGCAGTAATTTATTTCCTCATTCTGCAAATCCCGCGTCGTCCGTAAATGAAGTTCCAACTGTGAACTGCGTATCTATATCGCTCTCGCTTAGAATCCATTGGCAGAACTATAGTCTGGCAGGGTGGTTTTGCGCTCTGGGACTGCACTGTAAACGAATGGATACAACAGCCATACTGCCCGTGCAGAGCTGACCACTCACGATTATGTTTTGTGCAGTTATAAGCTCCAGTTCTTCGCACAGCTGTTTCAGGATCAACATCTACTCGACGAAAGACTCGCTCCTTCATATCCGGCGTGCGAACTGTGCTAGGTTTACCGCAACTCCTCGTCCTTGTCGCTAATGATTACGCCCCTACGAGCCAAAACAACCCGTTCAAAATCTTTGTCGGAAGGTGTGCGTGGCTGAGGATGGTGTTCGGCGTACACGACATGTCCTGTCGATTAACGCCGTTAGCTAAATCACAGCAGAATACCGCGAGGAGCAATAGGTCGGCATTTCATTGTTTACATTGTCCACACTCCATAGAATTACTAATGTTGTTCGCATGCCAGCACAGCATCGGAACGATACGTTCAGAATGGCTGATGTAGGAAACTGTAGTATTTACTATGTATGACAACAGCATCACAGCGTCTGCAACCCTTAAACCAAATCTATTTTGAAGATACAGGGGTTGGACAAAAATGTGGAAACACCGCCAGAAATGTATGCTTGAACATGAACGCGGATGCTAACTAAGCCTGCAGGTTGCACTGTTGTGTTTGATCACGAACGGCATCTGTGCAATGTCCTCAATACTTTGAAAGTGTTAGTCGTGGTGAGAATAGTGTTCAGTTTAGTTGTGAGTGCTTATGTCGGAGCTAAGTGAATTCGCACTTGGCCAAATTGTTGATGCTCGTATGATGGGATGTTCGGTAACCAAGTGTGCTGAAGCGTTTGGTGTTTCAAGAGGCACTATCTAGAAGGTTCGTAACGCGTACAGAGAAAACGGAAAAGTATCATCCGCTAAGACACAACGCGGACGAAAGAACGTGTTGAGTGATCGTCACGGAAGGTCGTAGGAGAGGACTGTGGCGAAAAATAAGAGGACGATAGATGCAAAAGTTACTGCAGAACTGAATGTCGCAGCCAGCCAGGGTGACCGAGCGGTTAGAGGCGCTACAGTCTGGAACCGCGCGACCGCACTGCTCGCAGGTTCGAATCCTGCCTCGGGCATGGATGTGTATGATGTCCGTAGGTTAGTTATGTTTAAGTAGTTCTAAGTTCTAGGGGACCGATGACCTCAGAAGTTAAGTCCCATAGTGCTCAGAGCCATTTGAACCATTTTTGAATGTCGCACTCCCGAACCCTCTCAGCACCAAAACAACACAAAATTTGGAATTAATGGGAAAGATAGAATTCCCAAACCATTCATCAGTAACGCCAATGCCTGTAACAGGAAAATATGGTATCGCAGTCTTAAAACGTTTACTATGGAGCAGTGGAAGAATGTCACTGGGCCGGATGAGTCTTGTTTCACACTTTTGGCTGAGTTTACATTCCCAGGGTGAAACATGGCGGGGGTTCGGTGATGATATGGGAAACGCTATTTTGGTATTCCATGGGCCCTATGGTTACTCTGCAAGGTCTCATTACTGGCAAGGATTATATGACCGTTTTGGCTGATTAGGTCCCTCCCATGGCACAATGTTTGTTATTCAATGGTGATGCTGTGTACCAAGACCACAACGCTTCTGTTCACACAGCTCGCATTGTCCAGAATTGGTTTCGTGATCACGAAGATGAGTTGCCGCATTTACCCCAGCAATCACAGTCGCGAGATCGCAATATTATTCAATATTTTGTGACCTACTTTGGAGAGATGGGTGGTTGATCGCTATTCATCTCCATCCTCGTTACCTGAACGTGACACTGTTTTGCAGCAAGAACTGTATAAGATTCCCTTGAAAATCACACGACCTGTATTTATCCATTCCGAGATGACTGGAAGCCGTTTAGGATGCCAGCTGTTTTCCTATCGCGTATTATGCATGGTTGTGTTTTTGGTGTTTTCGTTTTTTTTGTCCACCTCCTTTACGTAGCCGATACTTTCATAGTGTCCCGTCACTGAGAAGATAAATTGATGGAGTTTTTACATCACCTTAACTCCACTCATAAGAGCATTTGATTCACTGTGGAAATAGAGAAAAATGGTTCTCTGACTTTCTTGGGTGTCAGTTTGTCGTACATCTATTCGTACCAATTTGTATTTGCAATCGTAAAGTTGTCATCATTCGTCGCAAACTATGAGCGTGCTTAAAACTCTTGGACACACAGTTCACATAGTCTTTGATACAGTGAATTTGCCTGGGAGGTCAGCCCCCTAAACACAGTACTCAGAGAAAATGGATAATCTAACCAGTAGATTAACAGGCCACTCTAATTACAGACAGGCAACGGCCTTGCCGTGGTGGATACACCGGTTCCCGTCAGATCAGCGAAGTTAAGTGCTGTCGGGCGTGGCCGGCACTTGGATGGGTGACCACCCGGGCCGCCATGCGCTGTTGCCATTTTTCGGGGTGCACTCAGCCTCGTGATGGCGATTGAGGAGCTACTCAACCGAATAGTAGCAGCTCCGGTCAAAGACAACCATCATAACGACTGGGAGAGCGGTGTGCTGGCCACACGTCCCTCCTATCCACATCCTCAGCTGAGGATGATACGGCGGTCGGATGGTCGCGATGGGCCACTTGTGGCCTGAAGGTGGAGTGCTAATAAGAGACAAAAAACGGAAAGTGGAGAAAGAGGTCAGTACGCCGACAAAATCCCTGGCTTTTCTTCCCATTATTGGCAATATTTAATTCAAGATAGCAAAAATCCTCCAGAAATCTCACGTTAAAGTGGTTTTCCACCCACCATCTAAAATGTCAGAACTCCTGGGATCCGTGACGAATGAGTTTTAATTGTAGAAGGCTGGAGTCTACAAAAAAACTTGACAACGTCGTTCGGCTTACACATATCAAACCACGTGTTCTATGAAAGAACACCACACTGAACTTCAACGCTGTACTCATCTTATGGAACCAAACCAATCTGATATTGCTGAACACTGTATCTCCACCGGAAATTCAATGGACTATGATAAAACCGAAATTTTGACCACAGCAACATCAATTGGAGCTCCATTATTAAAGAACGCGTGGAAACACGCACGGAAGAACATCAGATGAATTTTGATAACGGCTACCAGTTGGATAATGTGTGGAACCCCATCACATCCACTGTTAGCTCCAGAAAAAGAAGACAGAGTACGCTCACGGCAACGGCTAACGACAACCCCAAGGAGAGCTGAGTTCCGCAATTCCAGCGAGGGTGCTGCCCACCGGGTTGTGTGGTCAGTCAGCCACCAATGCGTTAACGGAAGCGAGGAATGCATATAACGCGCTAATACATTGCGGGACGGGGAAGTCTTCTTCAGTCTTCGATTGCTCATCTGAGAACGAATGGCAGGTGCCCAGTAGAAGTACCGTGGATTGTAGTTAACGACGATCTCAGCAAGCCTGAAACTTGAGTAAACTGCACCACAGTCGGAGGACTACGTACACAGACAAACACAGTCAGTAAGGAATCAGCAATGAACGTGAACAGGAAGACAGGTACACCGACTACTGACAGTTGTGAACACAAATAAAGCTGCCCATATTCTCAGCAAATACTTGTTTCCGAAAATATTTTTTTTGTTCTACTTTTGACCAGTACCCTCCTGCAGGATCTCCATGGGAAACAGGAGAGGGATACGGAACACGTAGGTTATTGATCATCTAGGAGAAGAATAACTTCACCTTGTTCTCATGTCTGCAAAAGAATGGTTATAATACTTCACTGATCTCTGGACTAATAAGAATTAAAAGGTTCATTCCATGTCAAGTCATCCAGGCCATGACACCCATTATCTAGTTGTGAACAGAAATTTTGTGTACTGCTTTTGTATCTAATATCATGAACTTTTGTCAATTTTTATTGCTTTGTATACATTCTGTTGGTAGCAGTTGCTGAAAGTTTGATGCAATGCGTTACTTCAAAGCAAACTGTAAAAATTTGAAAATTGGCTGCAGTTTTTAAACAACAAATGGTAGGCTGACAGTTTTTTTCCTGAATATTCTTTCGGACATGTAGTTTCCAAAACATGTTAGAATTTTCCAATTAAATTTTTATAAATTAAATTTATTGTTGAATTAGAAAAATATTTTGAACAATTTCTCCCCTCCCCCTCTGGGAAACACTAAAAAAATTAGAAAGTGATCTACAAATAATAAAGTTTTATCACAAAAAAATCAGTTTTGAGAAATGAATGGCACTGGGGAAATATATATATATATATATATATATATATATATATAGTGGAGAGAAATACGATTACTACCCAAGAGACATTAACAACATGAGTCAACATAACAATATCCAAATTGAACAAAAATTGCAATATATATATATATATATATATATATATATATATATTGGAAAGAAATACAATTACTACCCAAGAGACATTAACAACGTGAGTCAACATAACAATATCCAAATTGAACAAAAATTGCAATATATGAAACAAAATTACACATTATAAAATATAGGGTAACTTTTACATTACATGACATATGAACACATTCTTACCTCTGCCATAACCAAATTAACTCTCAGTAAAAATGCATACCAAGTTGTTCATAATATTTAAGCATTTTTCTCAAAAGACAATATTGTCAACATTGCACAAAATGCTTGCGCTGCATTCTGCATTCAAGTTCATTCGGAACTACGCATGTAACGAGACACTTTGATGCTTAGATAATAATTTTTTGTCTGAGAACCACTTTTCTTCCACCAACTTTTCTCAGAGAATGAGTATGGCCTGTTGCTGTGTTGATATCAACTTTACATAGAATATGAGAGAAAGAAATATCACAAACCTCATTATCGAGCCAATAGCAGGACGAGGATGGTCCATGAGGATGCATAAACCTTACTGTAACACCTCCTTTTTTACAATTCACCTTCTCAACAATTCCCAAATACCAAGAAGAGTCATACGCACATGCAACATTGGAGTTGGGCTGCACAGTGCATTGTCGCATTAGTGGCGGAAGTGGATCTGAGAAATCATGCACGATACTAAAACGCATATAACAGCTCAGCCTTTTTGCTCCAATGTTAGTTGGTGATATTGGTACAATGTGATGCATTGATTGTGTTCCAGGAATTGTTTTTGCACTTGTGAAGCGCTGAGAAAGATAAGGTCTGACTTGTACCATTTCATCTTTTGAAACAAAGAGAACTGAAATGCCTCGCAGGTTCTCGCGACAGAATTCAAATACCTGTGAAGCTGAAGCATTTGATCTTTATAAACTCTTTGCAAAGTCGTTTTTGTGACAAGTCTTTTAACAGTTCCACCAATACCATCCTAGGGAGATTTGCCATGGCTGGTAGCAAGAAAGGACCAGCTGCATTTTATGTTGAAGTCATGTACAAGGTAGCAGATATTTCTGAAATTCTTACAATTTTTATATTGTGCAGCACAACCATCAGTGAAATATAGAACATACGCAAGATGAATGTCTGGAAATTTACACTTAAAAAAAATTCGATACAGTCTTCTGAGTGTTTTACACCAAGACAACATCATGTTCTAGATCATCAGAAACAATACAAGTACTTTTTGCATGTAACTGTTTGTCCTTTTTGTAATATGTATGGACAGTGTGAAGAGTGCAGCTGCCTTTGTTCCAATGGTGCCCTTGCACTTCATCTTGAGCAACAAAATTGAAGCAATGAACTGGTGGGGCATTTTTCACACAGACAAAGCATACAGGCTTAGTTATTTATATCACATGTTATTATTTTAATTAGATCTTGGTATGTTTCTTTAATAGAAATGGAACTTAGAAGCAATTTAACATTTTCACCATCCACACACATGCGGTATGTGTTCCTTATGATCCTGCAAGTATACGCTGTTTTTGTCCAAGAGAAGCAAATTTTGAGAATCCTACTTTGTCTTTGGGATACTTTTTTTATCGAGAGAATACAGTTCAGTTAAATTACGTAGAACAAGACGCTTTTGTTCGTAGGTGCTTTTGCTGGTGCTCACTTTGCCTTTTTTCCCAGGCATTATTCTTGTGTTTTCGTCATCCAAACAAAAACTCTTTACTTCTTGCACTTTATCATGTGGCTATGTCTTTCCCCTTTTCTGCTCAGCCATCGGTAAAATACCCTTCTCCATTAAAAGAGCTCTTGCATGTCGTACCAAATATTCAGAAACCTGAAATTTGGAACTTACTTTGTTGAGGCCAAGTTGGCGGCACAAGAGTAACTGCATTTTTTCACGATTATTTTTATATTCAATTTTCTGTTTGATTTTGTTCATGAATTCATCATGACGTTTTGCCTTTTCTTCCAGTTCTGTTAAATCACTGGTCAGGGATAGTGCTTACATCAGCAGCCAGCTCCACTTGATATGTATGTGAAATTTTAGTTTTCAGAGACCCAGCTGCTGATTCCAATTTTCGTTTGGTTGCTGCATACCGACTATGGCAAGCAACTGAGTGCAGCTTTGCAGGAGATACTACTAAGCTAGTTAAGATAGTATTGAGCACAGACTTTTCAGGAGTCTGCACCTTTACATTACTGTTATTTATATAGTCTGTTGATGAGTCGTCACTTGCTTGTTTTTCATTAATAAGTTTGATACCAGCTGGGCACATTTTCTCCCCAGGAATAACGGTAAAGCCTCTCATTTTGAAGGTCTTTGCCTTTTATAAACTAATTTCACGCAACCCAAATGAAACAGATCGTTTATGGCACTTGAAAGGATCACAGCAAATTTCCTCATGTAGAGAGAATCTGTACAGGTACCTGTTTTTGTGTTTAACACACACACATGAAACACTTAAATCACAGTATCAATGACTGTTGCTTCGCCATAATGAAAGTTCTTGTTCTTCACTGGTCAGTTCATTCACACAAGTCAGGGCATTATCACATATATGTTGCAGATAATATCCAAGAAAACACTGCCTACTTGTACTTTCCATACTGTTTCACTCATAAAACCAATATTTGTCGTAAATAATTCAAAAGATGATTGGTGTAACCTATAAATATCAGTGAAAAACCATTCTATCCGACTGTTTCATTACAATAGTATTTCACATTATTATCGTAACATTTGCGGATTTACTTTTGTTTTGGAATGAATAGTTAAAAACTGCAAGAATTGAATTTTTACCCAATAATTGACTTGGGTACAACTCAGTACAAGAGCTCAGAACTGCATGCTCAGTGAACACCTGATTCAAAACAAAGGAACTGGATGATGCAATACATGTAGTGGCAATAAAACCGTGTTCTCAGATATGATTTGTTCCTAGGGAAATCCAGTGTAGCCAACTTCAGCAATTTCGTGGTGACATGGTAGTCATGAATTAGCAACTTCAATATTTCTTTTACAATAATGTTGTTTTTCACACTTCCCACTATTTCTACAAACTGATTCTTTTTGTGTGTCATAATGGAGTATTTATAATAATATTGCAAAATTTTCAAAGGTATCTATGAGGGGGCAATACCTTAAAAAATTATAATGTCCATGAATGGTTGTTGTTTAAAAGAAATTATTTACAATTTTGCTGAGACGTTGACGATGACTATAAAAATATAAAAATTCCTCTTTAATTTAAAAAAAAAATCAAGCTTCCACTGCAAAAACTGTAGGAAATAATGCATTTTTAAATTATAAAGGAGCTCGTCTATGAAAGCCTGAATCTATACAACTTCTTTTTATCATAAGTGAAAAAGTAATTGACCTGCAACATTTACATTTTGTATTTTGTGAATATATCTAAGTAAACTTCTAATGCTCAAAATTTCAAGGATTTGCGTGACGATGGGTGTCATTTTCTAAAATTTCTGGGTGATTTGACGTGGAATGGTCCAAAATCCAATAGGAGAGGGTAAAACAGCAGATATAAGTACTAATGTAGATCAAACTACAACAAATGGATTAAATACAGCTTCACCAACACTAAGAAATGAAAAGACCCCGGGATGTGATGCTATAAGTTCTGTAGTGGTTAAGTATTTGTGAAAACAATGGAAGATACATTTGTAAGGTTTCAAACTCTTGTTGCAAATACCTATAGGTGGTGGAGAAATTAAATGCAGCATTAATGGGCCCTATATTGAACTCTCTAATACCGACAACAGCCACAGGATGTGGCTTCACGTGTTACCAAACGGTCCGCGCGAGTGACGCGCTGTACACGGAATAATGTGGCAGTCTTCGAGCGGAAGCAAGACACAAAACTAGACGCTACGAAGCAAAATACATATTCCCCGTCATTCTTTTGGATCTGAATTTTGGACCGGCATTTACTAAGTTAAAAGTACGTATTTCTGTTTAGCTGTTATTCTGAACCCAAAGAAAAATCCGGATAAGGAATTATAATTTCAGGGAAAAGAAATAAAACTCTGACTTGTGCCGAAGACAGCTAGGCATTTGAAAGAGTAATTGAACGGAACGAACAGTGTCTCTCAAGGAGGATATAACATGAAGATCAACTAAAGCAAAATAAGACTGCTGGAATGTAATCGTATTAAATCAGGCAATGCTGAGGGGATTAGATTAGCAGTTGCGACCCTAAAATTAGTAGACGAGTTCTGCTACAAAAGAAGGGATAGATTGATAGGACACATCCTGAGGAAAGAAGGAATTGTCAATTTGGTAGTGGGAGGAAGTATATGTGTGGGTGTGGTGGGGAGGGGCGGGGGGAGGGGAGGAGTAGAAATTGTAAAGGGAGATAAAGGGGTGAATATAGTAAGCAGGATCAAATTGATATATGTTGCAGTAGCTATTCAGAGATGAAGAAGCTTGCACAGGACAGAATAGCGTGGAGAGCTGCATCAAACCAGTCTGCTGACGGAAGATCGCGACAACTTGTATTTACTGTTATGAACAGTCTATTTTTAGCTACGATTTTGTTACAAATCACGAGTGCTGAAAGAGACGGAATATCAACAGATGATATTTATCGTTTAAATAGCACATGCTGTTACACTGAAAAGCCAAAGAAACTGGTACACCTGCCTAATATCGTGTAGGGCCTCCGCGAGCACGCAGAAGTGCCGCAACACGACGTGGCACGGACTCGATTTATGTCTGAAGTAGTGCTGAAAAGAACGGACACCGTGAATCCAGCAGGGCTGTCCATAAATCCGAAACAGTATGAAGGGGTGGAGACCTTTTCTGAACAGCACGTTGCAAGGCATCCCAGATATGCTCAATAATATTCACGCCTGGGGAGTTTGGTGACCGGCGGAATTGTTTGAACTCAGAAGAGTATTCCTGGAGCCACTCTGCAGCAATTTTGGACGTGTGAAGCGTCACATTGGCCTCCTGGAATTTCCCAAGGCCTACCTTAATATTCATAGCGTAGAAATAGTCTGCTTTTCACCTCACTACTGTGTATTGCGGTAGTAAAATATTAGTTTATACAAGAGCCCATTGAGATCCCATCTTGAAATTTTGCATGCATGTAGTCAGTTAGACTGGACAGCACATACAATTTTTATTAAAAAAAATCCGAGGGTACGTATTTTGGAAATTTCAAAAAATGTTTTTTGTAATAGTTTGACATTTTCAGATTTAGGTAGCATAGTCATGTTACATATCAAATTGAAGGGAATTTATAGAGGAAAACAATGGTGCACGTTTGAGCTATCTAGGTTGTATAGTTTTTGAGCTACAGCATTTTAAAACAATCATCGATTGATCAAAAACGGAGTTTTTTTTGTTTTTAAACCCTTGAAACTCAAAAACCAAAGGTCAGAAAAATTTGAAATTTCAGATTTAAACTAGTGTTAGTGGTACATTACCTGAAAAAAAATTCATCCAAATCTGAGATACCAAGGTTCAGACTGTTAGTTGATTTGAGATGGAATGACCCAAAATGCTTTTTGCAGAACCATGTGATTTTAGCGGGAACGGAAGAAGATCTACAACGTACGCTGTACCTGCTTGTGAGAGTGGGAAGTGAGTGCAATATTTCCACATCAAAAACAAATGTGACGGCATGCAGAAAATGTGAACCCGTTAGGCTCGATGCAGTTATTAATAACAAAGTAATGGGTAAAGTTAACAAATTATCTAAGCATGGGTGTGTCATAGTGACATATCAAATGATGTTGTAACTACAAAACTACTAAAACACCAGTATCTATTTGATGAAATAAAGTGACGTTTTAAAAATAGTAGAAGAGATGGGTTGGTTACGCTATATTACGAATGGCAGTACTAACGTTGTTGCATAGATGTGTATGTTACTCACTTACTAATTGACACGTCAAAAGAATAGAAAGTCCAGGGATGACGTTTCCGAGCGCTGTAGTTGACTACACATTACTTGATAGGAAGAGAGATGAAGATTTCAGGAAAGTAATATATTTAAAATGAATGAAGAAACAGTGAAGTACAGAAAAATGGGAAAAGCTTTTAAGAAGAATGCAAGAAACCAGAAAAGCAAAATCACTGTCGAACTGTAAGTCAAAAGAAGGGAGATCGTGGAGCAAAGACAAAACGAACAGAGCACTAACATACTTGAGGGCGGAACAGACAAGGAATGGTTTAATTTTTGATGTTGTTATTGATTAAAATGATGAACTAACATACACACAGTTTACAACGGATTTATAAATCCCACGAAAAATTGGGGTATAGGGGGGGGGGGGGGGGAGGAAATTCTTAAAAGTTGTAAATAGCATAGCATACGTGCAGCACAAGCAACTAAGTATGAAACTGCATACACATTGACTTAAAACTTGTATCTCAATCTGAAGTTTTCCACGACTTGCGAAACACACTTGGCAAATCGAACTAATGTTAAATGTATCGCTATTTAAAATTGAGCTACCCGAAAAGAAAAATGAAACTGTTTCTTTCCTAGATGTAAGACGCCACAGATGAAATCAAGGACGCACAACGTAATGAAACTAAGGCTACGACTACTAAAATTGATGTTCAAATACAGCTATAATCATTAACCAATAATGATTTGCATCTACTCCATTAAAACATAAACCGTACACAGGAAAAATAGTACAAGAACATTCAATGGGCGTAGAATATGTCAATGCCTTTAAACATCCGCATAGGCAGACATTTAAGGGATTTAAATCAGACGACCAAGCGGTCATGGAGTGGATGTTCTCCACGAGTCAGTAGCTGATTAAACATTTGTGTGAAATATTTTTGTGTTAGACATAGAAGACCAAGTAGGCCCCATCGTACATGAATTACACCGATTGTGTTACAGCAAGAGTAACTTTCTCCAACAGTGCGGTAAATTAGGAAATTAAGGAGGCGGGAGCTAGGTAAGTGGAAACAAGCACGCGTTATTGAAAGTTTCAAACGGAGCTTACGGCAACGACTGACTGAAAAAGGAGTAAGGAACACAATAGCATACGAAAGTGTAGCCTTTACAGATGAAACAGTGAAGGCAGCGGATAGGGTCAAATAAGGAAAAAGACAAAGCCCAGTAGAAATCCATGGATAACGCACGAGATCGAAGTCGGAATGGCTAGATGAGAAACGCAAATATGTAGACAAGTGCATAAGTAGGGAAAAGATAGATGCCGCCTACAGGAAACTTAAAGAAACCTTCAGATAATAGAGAAGCAGCTGTACACTAAACAAGAAATCTGAAAGTGGTAGGAACATATACTGGGGCTTTATGATATAAAAAACTTGTAGTTCACATTATAGAAAGGGAAGATAAAGTAGCGAGAAATATCTGAAAGAGGAGGGAAAGACAGTCGAACCAATGTTCCTAGTGTAGTTAACAGTTCCTCAGAACTATTGAGAGTACCTTGGGAGAGGCAGCCTGACGAGGAAAAATTAAAAGCTTTGACGTTTACTGATGGCATTGTAAATCTGTTAGCTACTGATTTGGAAGAACAACTAAACGGAACAGATTGTGTCTTGAAAAGACGTTATAGGATGAACATCAACGAAAGTAAAACAAAGGTAATGAAATATAGTCGAATTAATTCAGGTGAAGCTGTAGGAATTAAAGCAGGAAATGAGACACAAAAAGTAGTAGATAAGTTTTGGTATTTAGGGTAGCGAAGTAACAGAAAATTGCCGAAGTAGAGAAGACATAAAATGAAGAATGGCTATAGCACTTAAAGTATTTCTGGAAAAGAAGAATCTGTAACATCTATCACAAATTTAAGAGTCAGGAAATATTTCCTGAAGGTATCTGAATGGAACGTAGCTCGGTATGAAAGTGAAACGTGGACTATAAGCACTTCAGACGAAAAGAGAGCAGAAACTTTTGAAATGAGGTACTGCGGAAGAATACTGAAGATTAAATGGGCGGATCAGATAACTAATGAAGTGGTACTAATCTAATTCGGAAAAAAGAAATTTGTGGTACAACTTGATTAAAAGAAGGGATGTACTCGTAGGTCACTTTCTCCGGGGTAAAGGAATTGTCAGTTCTGTAGTGAGAGAAAGTGTGGCTGTGTGTGTGTGGGGGGGGGGGGGGGGGGGGGGGGAGGGAGGGAGGGGGCGGACGGAAATTGTAGACGGAGACCAAGGGACGAAAACAGTAAGAATGTTCAAATGGATGTATGTTGAAGTAGTTATTCGGAGATGAAGAAGCTTGCACAGGACAGAGTAGCGTGGAGGCCTGCACCAAATTAGTCTTCGGACTGAAGACCACAACAATGTCACCAACAACAACTTGTTACACGTTTGTTACCTTAAGAAGAAATGTTTACAAAACAATCGAGTTATGTGTGATGTTAAGGATCCCATACACTTTCAGTATCTGTTGCACATTAATATCGGGTCAATATATTGCGTTAGTTCGCTAGGCCAAGACCGGAAAAATATTATTGCGCAATACGAGTGCGAAATGCGACCGTCGCGAACATGTCGGCGCTCGACGACGTAGAGCTCGCGTATATTGTGACTGCAGTTGCTAAGTGCTGCAGAAGAAAAGCAAGAGGAAGTGGCAATGTGCGAAAAAGTGTCTTAAAAGGCGTTGTACACGCGGCCGTACTAACATTATAAGAGAACTTGCAGCAGAGCCAGATCAGATTTCGTTACACCTTATGCATACTGTAGTGTGCGCTGATATGAAACTTCCTGGCAGATTAAAACTGTGTCCCGGACCGGGACTCGAACTCGGGACCTGTGCCTTTCGCAGGCAAGTGCTCTACCAAGTGAGCAACCCAAGCACGACTCACGCCCCGTCCTCACAGCTTTATTTCTGCCAGTACCTCGTCTCCTACCTTCCAAATATTACAGAAGCTCTCCTTCACACTCCGCTACAGTGTGAAAATCTCATTCAGGAAACATCCCCAGGCTGTGGCTAAGCCATGTCTCCGCAATACCCTTTCTTTCAGGAGTGCTAGTTCTGCAAGGTTCGCAGGAGAGCTTCTGTAAAGTTTGGAAGGTAGGAGACGAGGTACTGGCAGAAGTAAAGCTGTGAGGACGGGGTGTGAGTCGTGCTTGGGTAGCTCAGTTGGTAGAGCACTGCCTGCGAAAGGTCCCGAGTTCGAGTCTCAGTCCGGACACTAAATCTGCCAGGAAGTTTCAAGCAGTTGTAGTGTTATTTCTCTGCACTTAAACTCTTTCGTCAAATATCTCTACAGCTAGTCACTGAATAAGTATTAAATATGTTATGAAACTACATCACCGAATGCACTTCAACAGATGATTCCTTTCACCTGTCTATCCTGTTGTATTCAGATTCATATGGTGTCGCTGTATCAATTGTTTGCATGTCTGGCAGGATATGACTGTATTGCACAATACCACCCTTACATGGTACAATATATTGCGCAATACATTGAGCGAGTGTCATATTTTTAAACCTCAGCAGGGTCCTTCGACATATTGTGCAAACCGTCAATTCCGCTCTCAGACGATGAAGAATACTGTGCAATGATCAGTATTACGCAATAAATATTGAGCGGGTGAGGGCCCCTTTACACTTAGAATATGAGCCGATAGCTTGTATTGTAAACTTGAATTTACCCACTAGAAACGTGTAGTTCAAGCACAGTAGACGATTTAATTAATATAAACTTAAGGTAAATTATCGAAGATCAACAATTTCATAACCTCGGTATGCCCTCAGTATCGAAAATGTGATGAGCAGCTAACAGAATATTCCGTCACTGTTTCATAATAATTTCACAGGTATTATCGATTTGTACCAATACCCTTCAATAAGTACGGTGAAAGTACGTCTTGATACGCTAATTATTCTATGAAACATTAGCGACAAAAAATTTTCGTCCACCTGTTTATTTTTCATTTTTAGAGTTCTAGCAGCCACCTACATAGTACCATTAGCGGTACAATATTGTGTGAGTTTCCTTTATTCGTCACATCAAAATTACTTAACAGAGTGCCAGAAATCTGTGCTTTGTCCTCAAACGTGCGATAAGGTTTGTAAAAGCTGACGATTTGAAATGAAATTATTTTCCAACCTGGCGGTACTTACTCCGAGGGTTAATACAAAATTTCATGAGGGATAAAAACAAAATGGCTACGAAACTAAATTATTAAATTATTAAATTTTTAAAATATCTTTACTATTATTACTGTTTCATAAAGACTGCGATTTACCAGTAATTTTTCAGTATTAACGTTAACGGTGACACAATGTGGTGGATGTTACAGGTTGTGAAAGAATGTATGGACAACATCTTCCTCACACTGTCCACTAACTGTACACATACTTTGAATATTATTATTATTATTATTATTATTATTATTATTATTATTAATGTTAGGGGCAGTGGTCAGATACAAAGCAATGGCAGCCTGAAGTCTTCCAATTTCTGTCAGTTCAGAACTAAGGTCTAACAGTGAACTGTTTATAAACAATAAATGTAGTGCACATATTTTAAATTAGGTGATTTTAAATGGGAGTGCAGAGTACGGATGAAGCAAGTGTCGCTAAAGAGAAGAGTGGTGCAGAGGTAGCATATTTTATAAGAATTGTCCACCCTCATTGTGGATAGTTAGGAGTTGTAGTTAGGGCTGGCGACGCACTGAGAACTGTTCTTTTTCAATCTAAAGTTTAGTCAGATGCTAATATTGATTACGGTGAGGGGAGGAGTACTAATTAATATCTGATTACACTAAGGGGCAGTGGAATCAGAAACATTGAAAACCACTTAGACAGACAAGGCTATCGTACTACTATGAATGCTTCCAAACGATCACCAGCGAAACTAAAAAATATCCTGCAGTATAAGGTTTATAAGTGAAACATCAACCAGCCACAAGTATGGTTTAAATAGTTTTAGTTGAATCAAACCATGACCAATTTCGGATTCCTTACAAATCCATCTACATATGTTTGTTACAGCTTCCGTTGTTTTCCTGGTAGATTTATTGGAATCCGAAACCGGTTATGTTTTGATTCAAACAAAGCTCTGTAAACCCCACTTATAGTATTACAGCCACGGTTTTCAAAATGTATTTTCCACACTATAGCATCCAGCACTTCTTCTCGCTTTGTAATGGGGGTTGACCATGCGGTACGTGGCAGATGTCCTGTAATTACAAGTAGACGTCCACTCAGCGTCAAGATTACACTATTTACAAAAGCAAGACGCCAATAGGAAGACGAATACTAAGTATCGACGCACAGTAAAGGATAGTATTATGGGAAAACACAATCGAAAATTCCTTCTAAAACCAGGTTTCACACAATTAAAGCGAATAAAAAATTGTACTTTCCATAATACACATGAGCTTTATCTTGAGTCTGCACCGAATAAAAGAAATAATTTGTGTCGGAATAACAATAGGAGACGTATTACCTACCGTCTTTTGTGTCTGAATCTTCGACCAATGTTTGTTAACAAAAAATCGTTAACGAAAAATCGCGTCTGAAGGTCCTGAGACAAAAGCTAACGCACTAGATGACAAGAAGGAGCAACGAAAGCCCAGACAATAGGAGACATAAATTACGTCTTTTTTCAGATATTTGTTGTATTGAAACCAGCATACTGAATCCCTATAACGGTTAATCAGATATGATCAATCATTACCCATCAATATGGCAATTTTCCTTCATCAAATTGATATATTAATTGAAAAGAAAGAACATTTTTTTTCTTAAAATTAATCTACTGTTAAACCCGTACAGCCACAGAAAATCTGTAAAATATAAAAACATGTTTGTATGACCTATAGGTCAAAAGATAATTTAAAAAATCCTGTAATAAAACGTCTGTTGCGCATTTAATTTTCTGAGAGTATTCAAATACTTCCTTGAAATATGTGATTAATTAATTTTCTGTGTGCCTACATGCTCTCAACCCCAACGTATATGTTTCACCAAGGCACTTGGTAATAAAATAAATTTACCTCGATTTCTATTAACAGGCGGTAGTGGAGTTTTCTCTGGCGTAGGCATGATTGTCCTTAAATTTTCTAATCGCGAAAAAATGAAAGAATACAGAAATTTTAACTGAAAGTTGCCGAAAGGTTGGACTGTGTTTGTAACCAGGGAAACTTCAAACAAACCAAGCCATTACCAAAGATAACACAATGTCGTTAAAAAAAAGATGGTATTATATTTTGGCGTGCACAAAATAATCTGTTGCAGCTATGGGTCGGTGTGTGTAATTTACAAGATTATACTTGTTGGACGGACATGTAACAGCAAACTGTTTTACGAATTAGATGGGAAATGTGCAAATCGTTAAAACGGGAAAAAAAGTTCATCGAGTACATGCTTTGAATTGCATCTTCCTTGATATAGACACAAACCGTGTAACGCTCGTTTCACAACAATTCTTGGAAACGTGACGTCGTTCTGACGTCAAACAACATCGACGACCGCGCGATCGGCTATCGTTAGCATTCGATACGAGCTCACACAAGATTTCAAGCGTGCATACTGGAGAACTATAAAAACACGCCATTCTTCGAATGATTTATTTTAATTATTATTATAATAAAAGACACGTAATGATTTATTAACTGTTAATGCCTTTATGTAATAGCGCTCTCTTAGGAGTGAGTTATTACCGTCAATAATTTACAAATTAAGAATGAAACACACTTGTTTTATAATTTTCGGTATGTCTTTTCAATGTAACGGAGCACTGAAAGTTTATCACAAACAAATCACCATTATCATTAAATGTCACTTAATATTGCATCAACGATACAAGGCTTCAAGATAGAATATGATAACTAAGACAGGAGCGATACATTACATAGTTAAGTAATGAACAATGTCATGGTTTCTACAGTCAAAAGTTGTTGGTTCACATCCTATTAAATACATTTTTGTCAAGTTAGCATTGTTAACATGTTAGGTTTGTTTCTTATGAATGTAATACAAGTATGTTGTGCAATATTGGATATTATTTACATTGAGTCTGATCTGAGAACGAACGATGAAATAAATATTTAGCGATTTCCGAGTATGTGGTTAGGCAGGAAACTAAGAGAACAGATTAAATTGCTGCGAGTGAATCGAGGAGCAATACAACAGTATTCATATTCTTCCTTGGCACAAAGTCGACATCCGATTATGTGGTCGTGAATACTGTGCGTGATGACAAAATGATATCACGTTTGCGGAAATCGTCATGAGACGAGCATTACCCACACAATTCATGAGCGTGAGAGTATAGTGCCATCCGCCTTCTTTTTTTACCTCCATGGACACTATGCTCTAACGCATCCGCTTTCGGAATGACGAGAAAGGCACATGGTTTGCACTGCTGACATACAGAAATAAAAGCGCATATGTAAATAAATTGTTACACAAAAAAATATAAAACACAATTACAAAAAATAATTACACATGTTTATCAAATTTTCGATTCCACGTTTACATCTATGCAAATTGTTGCTGCTGCATTAATTCATCGTAGTAGAGTTATGAATGACTTGTACGTTTGTCGTTTGAAATTTATAATAGCGCCCTATGAAATTGCAGTGCTATCATTTTCACCTAAGAGTGAGATAGGTCCTTTAATTTATCTACATAAATCCGTCGAGTACATATCACTCTGAGAAATTTCACTATAGCTTCTGCAAATATTATAGCTCCAATTTTCCGCTACGTATTGTTTTATGTGTGTATTGTTTACCAAACACCATAAATCGCAAACAAAAACTCAACATATGGAACAGAAAAGAGAGAATCCAGAGTCCAAGTACACATTCTCTACGTAAATAGAACTGGCCCGCCAATATGACAAACGTCTGAATCACCTAAGGAACTTTTGAACGCACTTCTTGGGCAGATGTATGCATAGCACACATATTTCGGCTCTGCTGCATCGTTAGTGCGTTTTATTTTCCTTATTAAAAGTAGATTATACTGAAAAACGAGTACATCAAGATCTGGTTATCATTGTCAGTTTCACAGCATTTCTTTTTTTTTTTTTTCAAAATATGTACCTCAGCGTCATATTTGTTTATCTGTGTGGTAGTCTGCCTTAACGACAAGGGTATTTACTTTAGGGAATACTTTCACTTCACACGTTTTCCGCAATATAATTCTACGCTTATGAATGACATTACTAGTGAGAGTGTTTCGCAAGTACACTAATCGAGATGAGTTAACTTTATACTTTTTCTCCACAGTCCACTACCACGTACTGTGCTTGTATTGCTTGGATCTCATCGCACCACAACAAGCTAATAAGCAAATATAATTTTCAGATTTTCAATCAGATTAATGGAGATGATACGGGCCAGAATTTTTCGTTTTGTTGAAATTATTATATCTATTGACAGCTCATCGGTTAAACTCTTATTTAATGGAGTGAAAACATTTATTTCTTGGACTATTAACAGCCAACATAACAGACAGCTGATAACCAAATGGCGGTATCCCTAAAATGATTTAGTTAAACAGAATGTTGATAGCTGTGTCTGAGTCGGACCTCAGTAACAATATCGGAGGATTGTGCTTCTAAGCTCTCTGTACAGAGATTGTTTATATGTGGCAATATGGATACAGTACGCTGAATAGCAGAAGAACAGGAAGAGGTGCCCCGTTTAAAACGATAATAATTTTCGCCGAGGCTACATTCTAAACATTGTAAAGCGCGCTACTTTTTTCTGAAAACTTAATATGTTCTGGTAAATTATGTGTAATATGAATTCTAAGCTTCATGATGGCTGAAGATGAAGAAAATAAAAGGCCTATGGTTGCTGCTGCCCAAAAGGGTAAGTCACTTTCACTAGCCAAGTTCCGTAGCAAGAGTGAGTTCTGTAATCGAGACCGCTAGATAGATTTGTGGTAGTATCGTTAATGAAAAGTGAATAGTTTGGTTTATAGCACCTGATGCTGTAATTTCGTTCGCTGGTAAATTTTTATTTTCAGTTTTAATTTATCTCTAAGAGGCTATACCTTTGGGATTCCTTTGGCGGGAACATACAATGAAGAATTGAAAAAGAAGCGTTTGGCAATTAAAACCTTACGGTGATGAAGTGTGAGAATGTGCTCATTGGTTTAACCACAAAGGAGCGCTACGTTATATAGGCATTATTGTTACTGTACGTCCGAGGGTTTTCCCAGTGTCCCGCCAAGATATCGAAGCGTGCCATTAGTTTTACCCCGACTTGGTCTAATTTAAACGTTCTACTTATTGTTCCCACACATTAGTACTGGTAAAACATGTCTGATATAGTAGTTATGTCTCATTAATAACACAGTCAGATACAAGTTACTGCATTTTTCGTTTTATGAATTGCACTTCATTATGTTTCTCCATATTTAGAGTCAGCTGTCGACAATTACGTAATTCTGAATGTTTGTTTAAACCTAACTAAGAATTATTATATCAGATAATTCTTCGTAGTAGATAACACCCTCATCTGCAATAAAACTGCGATTGGAGAGACATTATTCACTTATTCATCCACATACATTTGCCATAAATAAAATAAAAATCACGGAAAAATTCATAACTGTGACGGACATTAGGTAGTTTCCTCAAAACCTCATGAGCACATACAAACTATTAGCGTTGCAATTCGCTTACGTCATCAGCAGGGTTGTTACAAATCATTTTCATTCGTTATTTATTGCGACTGGCAGGTGTTTCACGAAAATCGAAATACCGATTCAGTACTCCATGAGACGTTTCATTAGTTGTACTCGTATATTTTCTCCGTCGCGCACAATACGTGTTCATACCCGGCCGAAGCCGTAGTGTTCGTATTCCAATTTGTTTCTCTCACATAAGTCTCTCATGTGCATTCGTTCTCATAATGCACGTCTCAGAACACCGAATATAAGGTGTTACAAAGAATACATGAAGAAATACAGCAAGTGACGAATTTTCAGCTATATTTACGCCGAAACGACCTTCACTCTTTTTCCAACTTCAGTTGCCCTAGTAAAGGCACATAGCTATCGTCAGTATCAGTACGTCACCTGCCTTTAGAATGATGTAGTTGACTCGTGCAAAATACGTGGGGCATTCCAAATGTAAGGGCCATAAAAAATATATTCGTTAGAACAATTTTCGATTGCTTGTTTCAGTTTCCTACAAATCCGCTACAATATAAAGAACTTTCTGGTGAGAGCAACTACAGCTTAGAGACATTGTGAATAAAACCAAAAACATTCAAACCTTGATGGATGTAAGGTCCAGCAGTTGTGGAAAACACCGTTTTTTCCACGTTCATAAACATGTTTCAATACCTCTGTGCCATCATCAGTGGGACTCTGTTTTATTTAATCTGTAATGTGAACATTTTTGCTAAATGATTACAAAATTGTGTCGATATTTAGTTCAAACAACAATTCGTTTCTTTTTGTTAGTACCTTCACACTCAGTTTGCGTGGTTTTTCAGGACCACTTGTGTATTATTTATTACAGGTACCCTGTCACCTGCAACCAAACGATGTTGATGAGCCGGCCGAAGTGGCCGTGCGGTTAAAGGCGCTGCAGTCTGGAGCCGCAAGACCGCTACGGTCGCAGGTTCGAATCCTGCCTCGGGCATGGATGTTTGTGAAATCCTTAGGTTAGTTAGGTTTAACTAGTTCTAAGTTCTAGGGGACTAATGACCTCAGCAGTTGAGTCCCATAGTGCTCAGAGCCATTTTTTGATGTTGATGAGAAATTTTGTAGGGAGTTAACCTATCATTTTATGCTCTAAACGTAATTTAGTTTTTCGCGATATTTCACGTCTATATTCGATTTTGTGTGGCAATCCCTTCTATTTTCAGCATCATGGTGAGGTACTGTGAAGCACACGTAAACTTAACACGCATTTTCACCAAATAAGATCGTAAAAGCACTTAACACTTCACCAAAACACACTGTAATCGTGGCTGTTGTGTGTCACAGCCCAGTCAGTGTTCATTTGTTCACCGGTGAGTTTGACGCCAAATTTGAATTTTGTTTACATTTTATCTTTGTGTGTGTGTGTGTGTGTGTGTGTGTGTGTGTGTGTGTGTGTGTGTGTGTAGACTTGTGGGTGTAGACTTGTATTTTTTGTAAATTCCTTTAACATGTTTAATAGTGTGCCCTTGCAGAGTGTAGTGTATACACTTATGACCTGTTTTCCTTCTGATATTGCCTTCTGTATGTGGAAGTTTTCGCTAGTTTGCTGTATAGGCTGTGACTGGGGTTTAGTATTGTTAAGTCTGTTTCCATTGTAGTTGGGTGATGATTGTGACCACCTAATACCCCACAATCACCACCCAGCTACAATAGAATCAGACTTAAGAATACTAAAACCCAGCCACAGCCTATACAGCAAACTGACCATTGAGGAAAACTTCTATATATAGAAGGCAATAGCAGAAGGAAAACAGGTCATGAATTAGTACACTACACTCTGCAAGGGCACACTATTTAACACGTTAAGGGAACTTTACAATAAAGACAACACAAACAGCTGAAACGTCTACACACACACACACACACACACACACACACACACACACACACACAAAGATAAAATGTAAACAAAATTCAAATTTTGCGTCAAACTCACTGGTGAACAAATGAACACGGACTGGGCTGGTACACACAACAACCACAATTACAGTGTGTTTTGGTGAAGCGCAAAGTGCTTTTACGACCTTATTTGGTGAAAATGCGTGTTATGTTTACGTATGCTTAACAATACCCCACCATGATGCTGAGAATAAAAGGGCCTGCCACACAAAAACGAAAGTAGAAACGAATATAGGCGTGAAATATCGCGACAAACTAAATTACGTTTAGATCATAAAATGATAGGTTAATTCCCAACCAATTTTCTCATCAACATCGTTTGGTTGCAGATGGCAAGCTACCTGTAATAAATAATACACAAGTGGTCCTCAAAAACCATGCAAACTGAGTGTGAAGGTACTAACAAAAAGAGACGAATTGTCGTTTGAACTAAATATCCACATAATTTTGTAATCATTTAGTAAAAATGTTTACATTATAGGTTAAATAAAACAGAAACCCACTCATGGCACAGAGGTGCTGAAACATGTTTGTAAACGTGGAAAATAGGGTATTTTGCATAACTGGCGGACCTTACATCCAACAATTTTAACTGCAAACACGGTAAACACGTAACCACAAGGAGCTGCAAATCCAGATGATGAATAGCATTCAACACTAAGTAACCATCCAAATTATGATAATAATTTTAACAATTAAAAAAGTCAAGCAAGAATGATGAGGTGTTTCCAAAAGCCGCATAGCTGTATCAAGTTCCATTTTTCGCAACTTCTGGTGTCACGTCAGTATAGATGTACCTTCAGGTTTGTCTGCCTAGAATACACATCAATGCGTGAAGTCGAAAGTAGGTCATCTACAGCTACTGTCTACCAGATCCTGTAATATATCCTAAGGGGTGTTATCCGGTAAGCTAATTTTCAAATTTTTTCCGTTCTCAACGTTTCGGTTCCATACTAGAGTATCATTTTTAGGTGATATTTCCCGTGTATTCATGGTGCTATCCCTAGACTTAAGCGAAATTCTAGCATTTCATCCCCATTTAAAGTAGTGACCTATTCATTATTTGTTTTTATCCCGCTTTTTTCTAGGCCTGGTTCATTCAGCAGTCATGCTTTGTACATTTTAACAAACATCTTTTGGGTGAACTCAATTTAATACGACAATCCGCCAATATGGTTTGATTTATAACTTAGGATAACTTCCCGAATGCTGGGACTCTTGTAATTGTCCATCTTCATTATGAAAATATAACCATTGTGAGTACTTGTCATTGTTTTTAGTTAAGTGTCAACACTATGGTTCTGTATTTCTACCATTTCAAGAGCTTCACACAGTAATTTGTATTCTTGATAGATAAACCTGAAAATGGACGTAGAAACCGGCAGTAGCGAGTAAAGTACCTTCATGCGTCTATGCGGAAACACCTCATCATTCTAGACTTTTTTATTTGTTATAATTTTATGGCAGTTTGAATGGTTATTGAGTATTGAATGTTTTTATTGTCTTACTTCGGTACTCTATGTAATCTCCGTTCGGTTCCAAGTACTGTTCATGGTTTTGCACTAGCTTTTCCAACCTGTCCACATAGATGAAGTTCTCTGCGTACTTGTCAGAAACTGAAGCAGCTGACTACAGTGATCTAGCGATCATCGTCAAGGTGAAACCGTTTACCACCAAACCATTGTTTCTAGTAGCGCGTGTCCAGGAAGTAAGGACGAATTTGAATTTTGCGCTATTTTGTCACATGACGGATGGTAACCGTGTTTTTTCATGTTTGTTATCTGCGATCCTTCCCATTAGTAGCCTGATAGCTTTTGTGTTTTGAGCATTGTTGTTTGCTGTTTATTTTCGTCATGGAGCAGATGACAGCTGAACGAACTATCCAAGTCCTAACAAAAACTGTGAAAACAAAACCAGTGAAAGTCCCACGGCAACCGTTCGCGCACTGCATTTGACACTTCGGACATAATGCTGCTCCAACCATCAGTTCGGAAGCTGAACCGGAAGTTTTGACACCACGGGTCCTGTCTCAAACGTTAAGAAAACAGGGCGATCGTGTTCAGTTAGAACGCAAGAAAACATTGCTATAATGCCTGACAATGTGAAGATCGGTTCGTCGACGAGCTCAACAATAGAATTTATCACCAAGTACACTGCACGATTTCCTTTCAAAATATCTGAAAATGCATGCGTACAAGATTCATCTTACACAGGAGTTGAAGCCTGCAGATTATGGAAGGAGACGTCGATTTGCTCAGTGGATCTTGGCGGAGAACGAGAACTTCACAAAAAGAATAATTTTCTCAGATGAGGCGCACTTCCACCTTTTTGCGTACGTCAGTAAGCAGAATCCTCGAGTGACTGTGGAAAATGAGATGCACCCACAACGCACGACTGTGTGGTGTGCGTTGTTTTGAAAATGGTGAGGAACTGTGAACGGCGACCGTTACCAAAACATGCTTTCTGATTGGGTTTTCCCTCTTATTGGCAAAAAAAAAATGACGATTTTTGGTTCCAACAAGATGGCGCGAGAATTCACACATCCCGTGAAACGATAGCTCTGCTGAAGGAAAAGTTTCCTCAAAATTATGTCTTTGCTTGGCAACCAGGAATGGCCTGCCGGATCATACGATCTTAACACTTTGTGACCTTTTTTCTTTTTTTGTGGGGATTTGTGAAATCAAAAGTGTACGCGAATAAACCACAAACAATTCAGCAATTGAAGGATGAAATTAAAAGGGTTATTAACAGTACCCCACCATATGTTTGTGAACGCATGGGTGGGCATATGGAGGATATAATCTTTCATACACAAATGGGAGAAGTTACTTAATGTGTTTGTAAAAAAAAATTACATTTCCAATAAATTTTGTATGTTCTATAGCACTTTAATATTCGTCTCTACTTCCTGGAAACCCCAAAGTAAACACCACTGACTAGCCAACTGCTGCCTACAGGGCAGTTCGAGAAGCGATCTGGGATCGTGGGACATGGGATCATCAAGTCAACAACCCCTCCAACTGTTAACGCCAGGAGATGGATCCTGGTGATGCCGCTGCTTTCTTATTCAAGCAGCTTCTGATTTGGCCGAATAGAGCCCGTACCAGATCTTCCATCCCAGAAAAAGTCTGAGGACTTACGGGGCATCGAATGCGACTCCTTTCTCACTGAAGGCAGCGACGCTACCATTTTTTTTTATCGCGTTTACTTTCCTGGCCCTTTAGGCACTCGACTATAATACTGGCTGGGTGCGAGCTTTGTCTGTAGAGTGGATGGTCGATACGTTCCCAACAGAAACACTGAACCTTGATCTTGGTAAACATTTTTGGTGCTCATCTCACACATAATCTATGACATCCGAGCAGTTCCGTGACATTCCTGTAAATAGTAAAGCGTCCAACTCGAGGAAATTCATTAGCTAAAGCAATAATCGTCCACCATCACTCAGATCGCAGTTTTCGTTCAACTGTTACAAGATTTCATATGTCTTGATGTTGGACCTACCACTCCGTTCTTCATCTTCCATATTTGGACAACCGCTTTGAAAGTCTCGGCACTGTTGTTTGCTTTCACTCATAGTCAGACTACTGAACTAAAACAATTCGCAAATAATAAGTACGTGGCGCTGCATTCTTGTAACTGTTTTCAGGCCTGGCAACATTTAAATATGATCAAAACTTATACTGTCACATAACAATTCAACTAACCACTCTAGTTTCTGAGTCGCATACTGACGTCTAATGCACAGTGGAGGGGCATTTACTTTCACCGTGAGTGTTGATAGCTCACTATTTCCATTTTCTTTGTGACAGTGGTACACTGCTGCCAAAAGTGAGTACTTCTTTAATTCTCCTTACAACAAGACGATCCCATAAACACATGGGAAATATGTAGCATTATTGCTGATACTGCTTATGACAATCTGTTACGTTGCTTGTACGCGATCCAAAATCTCAGTGCGCCACTATCCCAGATAACTCACAAAGCCAGCTCCTTCTATAAAATATGTCATACTAAGTTTTGCATTATACATACAGTTTTTGCTCTATTAATGTTGTCTTAGCTTTATGTAAACAATATATCGTGTTATTTTCATATCATTCATGCCAGTACGTTAATGTTCTGTTCGTGGTTTACACTATTAAAATTCTACTTTCAAAAGAAGCTAACCCTAGTTATCCCCGTACGTCCGTGGTGTGCCAAGCTATGAATATGATACCATATGTCGTTTCGTTTAAATTATTTCATGTGGAGCTTTGACTATGAATTTGTGTGGGGATGATATCCCTTATGCTTATACACGGCTGTAGGCCTGTAAAGTTCCCAATGTATTCTTCTTATAGAACTACAGCACGTGGTCACTTAGGTCTCGCTTCATTGATAAATATTCAACAGCAGGTGTCGGATTACGAGCCCCATCTGTCGACGTTGTCACGTCCACCCACAATATTCAGGGGACAGACAAGAAACAGACACAGATTAACTTGTTGTTTCGCTCTCACTTGCTAACTTCGGAGTTTCTGGTTCACAAGTTCCATTTATTCCCGAAATCACGAGTTCACCATATAGTGTCCCAATGCACCAAAGGAGAAACAAAAACACGCTCGCAATATAAACAAAAAAACATTCTGTTGACTTAAAAATGCAGTTTCTATAACAAGTGGTGACAACTGTCGCAAATGTGTTCCGTGCACTCCGCCGGCCGGTGTGGCCGTGCGGTTCTACGCGCTTAAGTCTGGAACCGCGTGACCGCTACGGTCGCAGGTTCGAATCCTGCCTCCGGCATGGATGTGTGTGATGTCCTTAGGTTAGTTAGGTTTAAGTAGTTCTAAGTTCTAGGGGACTGATGACCACAGATGTTAAGTCCCATAGTGCTCAGAGCCATGTGAACCATTTTTTGTTCCGTGCAAAATACCAGTTCCAGATCATTTTTGGAAGTCTGAGCTATTTTTTATCACGGTCAACTACTCCACGACGCGTTGCTCATCATGGGTTATAAATGACATACTGCTGGCAGAAGGCCAGCTTCGGCAACAGTAAATCAGAGTGAAAAACTGTCTTTCTCATATAATACTAGCTCTTTAGGTGTTAAATAATTGCTTATAATAATTTTGTTGAACCAGTTGCTAGTGGTGGAGGGTGACGTTAACAATACCAATAACTCATTTTGGCAAACGTAACAAAAATCAGTAAACAAACGTCGGCCGTGTACCCTGAGACGACAACAAGTGGATATAAAAGCCTCAACAACTTTTTGCAACATTGTTTTCTTGGATGTGGAGAGAAATGAACAGGCGCTGAACAGTCAAGTGGGCGGCCAAGGGGCTCATAACCCCCCCCCCCCTCCAAAAGAAAAGTTAGTACAAGCAATCAGCACCGGCCGGTGTGGCCGTGCGGTTAAAGGCGCTTCAGTCTGGAACCGCGTGACCGCTACGGTCGCAGGTTCGAATCCTGCCTCGGGCATGGATGTGTGTAATGTTCTTAGGTTAGTTAGTTCTAAGTTCTAAGTTCTAGGCGACTGATGACCTCAGAAGTTAAGTCGCATAGTGCTCAGAGCCATTTGAACCGTTTTGAACAAGCAATTATGTTTTACCTGTATCAATTTCTATATTTGACAGTTAACGTTCGGAGAATAAAATAGCATGAAAACTAAGAGTCTACAAAATGGCGAGGAGTTCTACAACTTACAAGCTAGCTTCAAAACAGGACGGTTTTCTGTCGGTTGCATGAGGGCGTGCCCATGTGGACGGGCTTGTGGCCTGAACGGTAATATTCCAACCAGTTCATGGAACACAACGAGTGATTAGTATATTGCATTGTCTTGCAAAGTATAGCAAATATAACTCGAGCACAGAACTGTGGTAACAAGAGACCATTTACACCTCGTAGCATTCACAGCTTACACAAACATGTGAAGTATATAATTTATTAAGGAATAATGATAAGAAGAAATTATCGTATGGCACAATGGTTGGATGAAAGTCTCTCTATTGGACACCACTTAGGCGACTTGCGTGTCCCGGAAGTTATCCAACAAGGGAAAGGGGACAAACAGTTTAACGTGGATTCCGAAACATGTGTCGTTCCTGATGACTCCTCACTTGGTTGACGGATGAAGGCTAGATTAAAACGAAGACAATATTTCCGTGGTCTGACCGGAATTCGATCGTGCGACCTCTAAGTTTCCAGACGTCCTGGCGCACAATCACGCCTACGATATGTAGTAACAGTCGATAGTTTGCTTCGGCTATTCCACTCACATTCTTCCTAAATGTTCAGTAACTGGCAGGAGGGGGACGACAGCGCCCATCCCCGAGACTACGTCCAATATCCAGCACTGCCGACTTGTTGATGTTCAGAAGACTAACCCATAGCCTGTTCGTACAAATCGATCCAGTTTAGTATGCTTCATCGCAGGATCCAACCAGCAGTAGAGGTCGTCGGCGAACGCCATACAGTGCAAGCTGATGTCTCACAGGGTGATACCAGACAGTCTGTGTTGAAACCCCCGAGGAGTGATTCGAGTGCGATTGCGTAAAGGTAGGTAAAAAGGAGTTAACCTTGTTCGAGAGACCTCGTAATGGGTATTTGGCCCACCGTCCATCAGTTACGTGGGCGTCAGAGCTGGCAGCTACCAGAAGGCGCCACAAAGTGTCGATGACTCCTGGGGGAAAATCCATATGATTCGTCACGTGTAGAAGATAGTTACAGTGCACTCTATCGAAGGTCCGATACAAATCGATGGAGACATTCACCGCTGTCAGGCGGCACGCCGAGATCGCTGTTAAGTACCTGCAGTCGCCGGTGGCCTTTTGTATGCTGGCATTTTCCCACTGTGACGTATATTCTGGGGCAAGGATCATCGGCAATGTCTTCTTAATGCGGCCTGCCAAAAGCCTGGCGAAAATCTTGTAGTTGGCGTTCAACATTGTAAATGGCCAGTAGTCACTGACTGATTGCCCTACCGCTGGCTTGGGTGCTAGTATGAGAAATCCTTCGAATAACGTAGGCGGTACAGTGCAGTTTGGGGACGTGAGTTCACGGAACACGGTAACCCAGCGAGGCACCGTGATGCCACGGAAGGTCCTCTAAAAGTCGATTGATAATCCATCGGGTCCAGGAGACTTATTGACAGCCCTTACGTCCAAGGCTTATCCCAACTCCTGAAGCCGAGACTTCCTCTATTAATGCCGTCACTGTTGCCATGTCGATAGTGTGTATCACCTGCTTCCTCTGTAGGCTCGTTATTTACTGTTCTTTTCCTTTCATTATGGTTGCTTGGGTCGTACAAGAGCAACCGTATCGCGTCAAAGGGCGCGTGATCAACTGTCGGCAGTGTCGGAACATGTTCGCCACAATGTGGTGCCTGGCTGGCACTTCTGCGGCTGTTCAGACTACGGCGCCTTCTAATTGGCGCTTCGTCAATGATAGCATGTGGGCTTTCCTTTGGTGTCGTTCTCGTTGTTTGTCTGGCAATGAGGAAGGGCGTCGAGGTCCCTGAGAGCCGCGTAGTAAGAGTCCAGGGTCTGCTAGTGTCACGCAGCTGCGTCTTTACCAAACTGGATAAGTATCTTGCGCATTGCCGGTTTGGTGCAGAAGAGCCACCACGCCAAAGTCAAGAGATATCGGGTGTGAAATTATTCACAATTGGCCCACGGCATGGCGACTTGCCAACGGCAATCCGGGTCTTGGAAGTGCGTTATATCCATCTTTCAAACGCCGTTAGTATGCCAGACTTGTTAAGAATGGAGATGCATCGTGGAGGTACAGGCACTGTGATCAGAGAAGGCCAGAGGCCATGGCTCTGTGGAAACTCCCTAAGACATTGTTACACACATACGATCCAGTCGGCTCGCTGAACAACTGATAAGATGCGTGTGTCCAGAGCTTTCGCTGTGTATCTTATCCCATGTGTGCAAAAGTGAAGATCATGAATCACTATACTCGCTTCTGGACAAGGCGTGTAGTGCAGAATTTGGTTCTTGATATGGAGGATGCAATTAAAATCACCAGTGAAGACACTGTGTTGAAACCGTCCTAGCACAAGGGAGATGATGTCAGCGGATAGAACCTAACCCAGTTGCAATGTTTGGTGGTGCCCAATGGCGCGTAAGGATTAATGAATCGGGTGTCGAGTGTCGTGACCGCTACTTCTCGAGCGGAGGGGAGATATATGATGTCGATGGATTCGATGTCGCTATGCACTAAAATCGGCACGTCGTTGTCTGTGGGACCACCAGGCATCACAACACTGCAAAGTCGACTTCTGTGGCGTTGTTTCTCTCGGGAACTGGATCTTGGCAGGGGAGCTAACCATGTTGACATTCATCGATGCCAAACGGTAAGCGTGCAGTACAATGGTTGGGCAGAGTTATACACGATGATGGTGGAAAGAAGCGGACGTAGTGAGTGACGTCACACGCCGCCAACTGCAGCCCTCCCTGTGATTTCCGACTGGATGTTCTGGCGGCACTCAGCAGGACCCGAATCGAGGTACTGCTCGGTCTCGGTGTCCTCAAAAAAATGGTTCAAATGGCTCTGAGCACTATGGGACTTAACATCTATGGTCATCAGTCCCCTAGAACTTAGAACTACTTAAACCTAACTAACCTATGGACATCACACAACACCCAGTCATCACGAGGCAGAGAAAATCCCTGACCCCGCCGGGAATCGAACCCGGGAACCCGGGCGCGGGAAGCGAGAACGCTACCGCACGACCACGAGCTGCGGACCCGGTGTCCTCAGCCCACGCTGTGGGGGCGGAAGTCTGTTGTAGTGGTTGATAGGAAGGGACTGAGTTCCTTCACAGCCTGCACTGAAACCTTCGTGTTGATCATTGTTCGCTGCAGAGGACTGGCAGATGGACGGCGCCTGCCCTGCCGTCCGTTCTGCGGGAGTGGAGTCAGTGGCAATGGTGTCAGTCTCTTGGTCGGCGTCCTGCATGATCAATTTTTCTTCCTTCGGCGACTGGGAGCTGCCCTGTTCCGACATGGTTCTGCAGCGTCGCTTTTGACATTTCATTGAACATTTTTTGGTGCGTGGCCTGCCGTGTTGGACGACAGCATTGATTCACGCCTTTGTGGCATAAAGGCTTCTGTCTGTACAATAAGTGTATCGATAGCCATCCTGCTGTCGGTGGTGCCTGCTGTGTTCAGTGGTATCGATTACTTTGTGCGGAGGTCTGCTACTGGCCAGGCTGACTGACCAACCAGGCGTTAGTCTCCGGAGGGTTGTTCCGGTACTGCAACGTCGGTCTGTTGTGTTTGAACAGACGCAGATGTCTTGAGTGCCACCGGATAAGTTACTGGGAGGATTGTCAAATTGGTGGAGATGCCACGTCCTGCGGTGGAGGTTGTGTGATCTAACGCTGAAGGCACTCAGAACGTAGGTGACCTTCCTTGCCGTATCTGGAACACGTTTTAGGCTGACCATAATAAATTACTATGGTCCAGCAGGCTCTTATGTGGAAGTTTGATGGTACGTGTCGTCAGAGTTCAGTGCACACCTGGAGTATTCCGTTGAGGATTAGATACGTTTTAAATTTGGTCCACTTTTCTGCCACGTGTTCTTGTACGGTGCCAACATTTCCGTCAAAGTGGCGGAATCGGAGTCCTTGTTTCGTCTCTCGAAGAACGTTGTCGAATGTAGCGTCGTTAATAAGTCCATATTACTTGCGATCGAAAAGTGGATGCCGACGATGTCGTCAGTCTGGATCTTGGTCTCCTCCTTTAAAAAGCGCTCGACATCGAGTGCTTTTGGTCTAGTAAAGTCGTTTCTAAATGAGAATTGCAGATCTTGTCAAGCTACGGCGTCACATTTGTGTCGGCCGGAGGAAGTAAATAAGGCGATCGTGCTAGCGCTGCAGGTGGAGAAACATTAGCACGTTCGCTCTTCTCGGCTGCTAAAGCTGGACTGATTTGATCTGTCAGCAGTCCCCTGGCTGGTAATGATGGGTTAGCTATTTCATCTATCCATATAACGCTACATTCATACAGGGTGTTTCAAAAATGACCGGTATATTTGAAACGGCAATAAAAACTAAACGAGCAGCGATAGAAATACACCGTTTGTTGCAATATGCTTGGGACAACAGTACATTTTCAGGCGGACAAACTTTCGAAATTACAGTAGTTACAATTTTCAACAACAGATGGCGCTGCAAGTGATGTGAAAGACATAGAAGACAACGCAGTCTGTGGGTGCGCCATTCTGTACGTCGTCTTTCTGCTGTAAGCATGTGCTGATCACAACGTGCAAGTGTGCTGTAGACAACATGGTTTATTCCTTAGAACAGAGGATTTTTCTGGTGTTGGAATTCCACCGCCTAGAACACAGTGTTGTTGCAACAAGACGAAGTTTTCAACGGAGGTTCAATGTAACCAAAGGACCGAAAAGCGATACAATAAAGGATCTGTTTGAAAAATTTCAACGGACTGGGAACGTGACGGATGAACGTGCTGGAAAGGTAGGGCGACCGCGTACGGCAACCACAGAGGGCAACGCGCAGCTAGTGCATCATGTGATCCAACAGCGGCCTCGGGTTTCCGTTCGCCGTGTTGCAGCTGCGGTCCAAATGACGCCAACGTCCACGTATCGTCTCATGCGCCAGAGTTTACACCTCTATCCATACAAAATTCAAACGCGGCAACCCCTCAGCGCCGCTACCATTGCTGCACGAGAGACATTCGCTAACGATATAGTGCACAGGATTGATGACGGCGATATGCATGTGGGCAGCATTTGGTTTACTGACGAAGCTTATTTTTACCTGGACGGCTTCGTCAATAAACAGAACTGGCGCATATGGGGAACCGAAAAGCCCCATGTTGCAGTCCCATCGTCCCTGCATCCTCAAAAAGTACTGGTCTGGGCCGCCATTTCTTCCAAAGGAATCATTGGCCCATTTTTCAGATCCGAAACGATTACTGCATCACGCTATCTGGACATTCTTCGTGAATTTGTGGCGGTACAAATTGCCTTAGACGACACTGCGAACACCTTATGCAAGATGGTGCCCGGCCACATCGCACGGCCGACGTCTTTAATTTCCTGAATGAATATT
The DNA here is from genome assembly GCF_023864345.2 of Schistocerca serialis cubense. NCBI lineage: Eukaryota > Metazoa > Arthropoda > Insecta > Orthoptera > Acrididae > Schistocerca > Schistocerca serialis. The sequence continues at coordinate 242,731,758 of NC_064642.1, forward strand.
TCGATGATCGTGTGATTGCTTTGGGCTATCCGAAACATACAGGAGGCGGCGTGGATTGGCCTCCCTATTCGCCAGACATGAACCCCTGTGACTTCTTTCTGTGGGGACACTTGAAAGACCAGGTGTACCGCCAGAATCCAGAAACAATTGAACAGCTGAAGCAGTACATCTCATCTGCATGTGAAGCCATTCCGCCAGACACGTTGTCAAAGGTTTCGGGCAATTTCATTCAGAGACTACGCCATATTATTGCTACGCATGGTGGATATGTGGAAAATATCGTACTATAGAGTTTCCCAGACCGCAGCGCCATCTGTTGTTGAAAATTGTAACTACTGTAATTTCGAAAGTTTGTCTGCCTGAAAATGTACTGTTGTCCCAAGCATATTGCAACAAATGGTGTATTTCTATCGCTGCTCGTTTAGTTTTTATTGCCGTTTCAAATATACCGGTCATTTTTGAAACACCCTGTATCAGCAGTGTAATGCAAATACCTACCTATCTTATGATAATTGCACCTACTATTTATATTTACCTATGTATATCTATTAGTCTGCATCGCCGCATGTTGTCTCAAGGGTGAAACGTGACATTTCCGATGAGGAGATCAGGCAACTTATTGAGCAGTTGGACGCTGACGAGAAGAGGCGGTTTCAAGAAGGGACACAGGATAGTGAAGAAGACATAGTCGGCTCAGATGTTGAGGATGAAGAAGAAGTCGTGGAAGTAAATGAGCGTGACAGCAGTTCAGAGGTCTCTGAAGAAGAAGCAGGTAAAATGGAAATTGATGATACTGGTGAGGATTTCTTTTTGTACATCGGACAAGACAAGGAAACTATTTGGTGCATCAAACCCCCAGTGAAAGCTGCTTCAAGAGTACCAGCGAAGAATATCATTAGCATTTTTCCCAGCCCAAAGCGGATTTGCAGTGATACTCCAAAACCCATTGATGCATTTATCAAATTTATAGGCCGTGACATTATTGGTACAATTGTAGACTGTACCAACGCTTTTATTGCTAACAAAAGGGACGAATTAAAATACTCCGGAGATCGGTACTGTAAGGACACTACACGGGATGGGATTATGGGTATTTTGGGTCTTTTATTCCTAGTTGGAGTGAAGCATGGGAATCGTGCGAACTGCACAGAGCAATGGAAAGATGATGGAACAGGTATGATGATCACAAGGGCGACATGCAGTTACAAGCGCTTCCTATTCTTGCTTCGATCAATGAGGTTTGATCATGTCTACAAGAGTGGAGAGAGAAAAGACTGACAGGCTCGCAGCCGTCCGCAATATTTATAACAGGTTTTTGGCCAGCTGTAGGAATAATTAGTCATGGTGAATTCACAATAATTGATGAGATGCTGTTCGCGTTTAGAGGTAGATGTGGTTTTGTCCAGTATATGCCTAGCAAACCAGCGAAGTATGGACTGAAATATTGTGCAATATGTGACAGTAAAACATGTTATACATCAAATTTCGAGGTGTACTGTGGAAAGCAAAGGCCAGGTTCTAGGGATGTATCAAATAAACCCTACGATGTAGTTCATAGACTTTCTCAAGATATTCAACGTTCCAACAGGAACATTACAATGGACAGCTACTACACTAGTGTGCCCTCAGCTGATATCCTTCTTGACAAAGGATTGACTGTCATTGGTGCCCTCAAAGCCAACAAAAGACAAATCCCTCCCGAATTTATCTCAAAATCACGGGAAATCGGTTCAAGTCTTTATGGATTTCAGTACGACAAAACACTTGTTTCAATCCAGAACAAGCGAAGGGAGTGAGTACTCCTTCTACCGACTATGCATGACCGCAAAAAGTTACCGATGAAATGACGGGTAAACCAGTGGTCAACACTGATTGTAATTTCACCAAGGGAAGTGGCGATACAGTCGATAAAATGTGCGTTGCTTACTCAACTGCACGGCAAACAAAGAGATGGCCTCTAAGGACATTTTTCAGTTTTTTGGACCTGGCTGGCATAAATTCACAAGTGGTGTTTCTCTAAAATAACCCCAATCCACGATACGCCGTCGCGACTTTCTCAGTGAATTAGCGCTCGAATTTTTAGAGGAGCATTTGAAAAGAAGGACTCAGATGTACACACTTCGAAAATATATCCGACTGTTTCTTGTAAAATACCGCGAGCTACCCCAGCCAAAGCCGCGCGTGATTAGCCGAGCGGTCTAGGCGCTGCAGTCATGGACTGTGAGGCTGGTCCCGGCGGAGGTTCGAGTCCTCCCTCAGGCATGGGTGTGTGTGTTTGTCCTTAGGATAATTTAGGTTAAGTAGTGTGTAAGCTTAGGGACTGATGACCTTAGCAGTTAAGTTCCATAAGATTTCCCACACATTTGAACATTTTTGAACCCCAACCAATTGCAGCCCCAGACGCTGCAAAAAGAAATGGGCCATATCATCTATGTGGAGGAAAAAAGTGCAATCGTACAACTATCACATGTAATGATTCTAAACAGTTGCTTTGTAAGAAACACTCACGACATATTGCAACGCGGAAAGATTGTAATAGGTTTGAAAATCCTGCATTATAATGTTTTCTATTTATCTCGATTTTCAAGACAGAACCTTAGGAACCTACAAATTATGTTCAGACCGGTAGTGGTCTATTCAGTTACTGTACTCTTGATCAATGTTGTTTATTCTGATAATGTTCTCAGCGTAAGTAGCTATCTACTATTTTACTTGTCAAATTCTGGTTATATTTTATTATAGGTTTGATTTGTAATCGCGTGAAATTGGCTATATTCAAAAGGTGTACGTTCTTTCTTGCAAAAGGTTACGTTACCACCGACAACGAAATATATTTTTACTTTAGTTACTTGCGTTTGATTTTTATAATTTATTGAGGAACGATTTCCAATTTACATTGAAAAACTACATTATATTGAAAGGCTGTAATATGCTCAAGAATCAACTGTATAATTCAGTTCGATATCGCGATCTGTTTCTAATGATTTTACCTACCTTACATCGAAAACAGGGCTGCTACATGAGCGAAAAAGCCGATTTTCTGGAGGGAGCAGTCAGTGCCGCACGCCCCCGCTCTTGTGAGTTTCATGGACGCTACCATCGGAAGGTTAAGAAGTCTTCGGGCCACTCACATACCTGGGAACCTAATCTACATACTTGTACCTCGTCATGAGTCGCCTGTGTGACACCTTGTCAAACGCTTTACGGATATAAGGAGTGTGGAATTTGCCCTCTCTCTCCATCCATGGTTTTTTAGAATATAATGTGAGAAAAAGACGAGTTGAGTTTCGCACGAGCGATGCTGCCTATATCCGTGCTGATTCGCAGACAGAAGCTTTTCTCTCTCTATCCCAAGAACCAATATTCAGTGAAGACTCTAGGAATGTATTAGAACCCTCCTTAAGGATCGTTCTCTTACGGAAAGCGAAGACGAGATCAGAGTAATTAAACCGCGCACGTAGAAAGGTAAGCAGTTATTCTTCGCACGCTCCAGACATGTAGGAACGACAAGAAATTCTAATATGCGATATATGGGAACAGTTCTGTACCATGTGCTTATCATTGGTGTGCAGAATATGGATGTCAATGTAGATGTAGATGTCTCCGTAAACTACATTTACCCATGCCTTTCAATAAATGTTAGCATAATATTGTGTGTACGTGAAGCAGAAACTGGAAGTGTAAGGAGGATTCCCTCACAGATGTTCATACAAATAAACATATGTGGTTTACCTAATATCAAATGACCCATAAAATTTCGGTAGTGTCAGAAATGTAAGTCGTGTATAACTAAAATTAGCTGAAATAGTATGCATCCAGACCCCCCCCCCCCCCGATTCTTTGCAGAATCGAACTGCCATGTACAAAACAGCTTCAGACGTCTGATTACCTTACAAAGGGATTGATGTGTAAAACATTTGACGTTAAGCACGTAAGCGAGGAAAAGTTTTGAAATGGTTTGCAGTTGTGCTTAAAGTCTGTTGGAAGTCGCTAAGTGCTCTCATTATTAAACACTGGAAGAATATCATCTATGTCATTTTCCCTCCATTATAAGCAAAAACAAGGTTTTTACACATATAAATGTTTATGACATCAAGCTCCTGCCGGCCGGAGTGGCCGAGTGGTTCTAGGCGCTACAGTCTGGAACCGCGCGACCGCTACGGTCGCAGGTTCGAATCCTGCCTCGGGCATGGATGTGTGTGATGTCCTTAGGTTAATTAGGTTTAAGTAGTTCTAAGTTCTAGGGGACTGATGACCATAGATGCTAGGGTGGTCAGAAATAGTCAATAAAGCTTGTAAGGGTGTTGCAGGGTAGGCTGTGCTGAGAAATAATTATCGAGAAAAAAATTCGATACGTTGCACCGTTTCCGAGTTAATTAGTATTGAAGTAGGCCTATCAGGCAGTTGCGCACACTAATACAAATGGACCATCACATACAATTTGCGTCAGTTGTTCTTAGAGTAGATGATAGCGCACGAAAGTACTCATACTTTGTCTCGGATTCGATCCTTACTGCGGTCCGATGTCCAATTTTTGTGTCGCTCTGTTGTTCTGTTTTACAAATCAAAACGAAGAAACGACACAGAACTACACCGTCCTTGGTGGGTAGTTTGAATTTGCGGTTCACTAGCCTGATTGGCTCACTTAAATAGTGATTAACTCGGAAACAGTACAACGTATCGATTTTTTTTCTTAACCATTCTTTCTTAGCGCAGCCTACCAAGCAACACCCTCACAAGCCTTTCACACTGTTTCCAACCATCCCGTATGTGTCGTACAGTGACATAATTTTGCAAGTACATTCAGTGATACAAGTAGATACTGCCTGCAATCTGTGTTTCGAAAAGAGTTAGTAGTATAGAAGTTATAAATTAAAACGTCATGCTTGATGTTCAAGTTTTACTGATCGCCATTTTTAGCTGAAGCTAGCTTTTCACACATCTAAATGCCTACCGCGTCATTCTCCTGAACTATGTGTCGTAGAATGATATACTTTTTCAGGCACATTCAGTGGTATACGTGGATACTGTCTGCAACTACATTGCTAATGGAGTCGGTAGCAAAGACGTAATAAGTTAAATCGTCATTGTTGATACTGAAGTTTTACTGCTTGAACAGCGAAAATGTAGTAAGGATAATATTTTTTTCCTGTCACCATTTTGCCAGGGATTTCAGCAAGATAAGATTTCTTAAAGATTTGAAATTATATGCAAAATGTTTTTGGAAGTTGCTAAGTGCTGTCATTCTAAAATACTGGATGAATAAAGTCCGGATATTTGTACGCCGTCAGTTACACTGCCTGAAGACAAACACAGAGCTCTAACTGTAATGCTTGTCTTTCTGTGTTATACTTTTAATATTAGATTATACATCTTTATGAGTGGATTTTAAATTTTTAAATTCGGTCGGTAATTACGTAGAATATTGAAAATCAAAGTTTTGTTGTCCCTGTAAGCCGTTTAGACGGCCGCGCGGAGTGGCCGCGTGGTTACAGGCACCATGTCACGGATTGCACGGCCCCTCCCGCCGGAGGTTCGAGTCCTCCCTCGGGCATGGGTGTGTCTGTTGTTCTTAGTATAAGTTAGATTGAATAGTGTGTAAGTCTAGGGACCGATGATCTCAGCACTTTGGTCTCTTAGGAATTCACACATTTTTGAGCTGTTAGATAGTCAACCTTCAACTGGCGCTGGGTACAGGGTTGTGGGTTCCAGAATAGTAACTTAACAATAGAGCGTGATCGGGTTAAACATATAATAAGTTGAGAAGAGATTAAGATATTTATTGGCGGTATGTTTCTACATGTATGGTAACTCAAAACGTTTTTTAATTTATTTTATTTATTTATTTATTTACAGTCCTAATACACCTCTATATGCCCACAACCAGCGCGGCCTGACAGACATCTAATCTGTATTCTACTTTTCTCCAAGTGTTCTCTAGCATTACAGGCATAACATTTGCGATAGCTGCACGAATGCGATGGCGCAAATCTGGAAGATCACGAACTAGTGTCCGACACACTTGATGCTGGATAAACCTCCACAGAAAAAAAAGTCAAGTGGCGTAATGTCTGTGCTTAACGGGGCCAAGCAATCGATGGACTACATCTCCCGGCCCAGCGATCTAGGAACTCGTGATGCAAAAAATGTCTTGCAATGTTCGCAAAATGGCATGGTGTGTCATCTTGTTGAAATATAACGTCAGTATGAAGTTGTGACACAGAATAGAGCTCCGATCTGTCTATATTTTCATCCATTTTTACCAGAATTCTCTCTACGAATGCTTTCCATCGTGGTCTGCTCTCAGGTTTGATTTTGTGACGAAGCTGCAGTTTGTACGCCCGTAGGCGCAACTTTTTATGGAAGACATCGTGTATATGCACACAAGGTAACTGTAACTGCCTACCTGCTTGTCGGATTGACTTAATGACGGCTCCGCTGGAAGGACGTACGAATTAACTCAACGGCACCCCCTGGAACTGCATGCTTGGCGTTGTGACCCGACATCGAAAGCAAACTCCCAGTTTCTCGAAGCGCCTTGCCCCATTTCTTAATAATTACGTAAATGTTAATATCGTCAGTTGGTCCCAGCCCGCACTCGATTCCCGAAGTATTCCTCAAGAAAGCGAAACACTTGTTCGGTCCGATATGGTCGGGCTCCATCTTGAATAAACCATTCAGTACCTGGTCGATCCTCTAACGCTTGCTGTGTGGCGACAAATTGTTCCAAAATTGCAACGTAACGTGCACCAGTGACGGTTTCTCGAATGAAAAAAGGGCCAATAATGCCTCTGCTGCATACTGCAGCCCACATAGTAACTTTAGGAGAATACAGGGGTTTCGCTTCACACCAATATGGCTTTTCGGAACCCCAAAATCGCCAGTTCTGCTTATTCACGTATCCATTCAGGTGGAAGTGTGCTTCATCAGTAAACCAGATGCAGCCAACATCAAATCCTTCACTATCAATCATTGTGAGCATCTGATTAGCAAAGGCAACCCTTTGTTGCACAGCTCGTACGGGTATGGCCTGGTGCGTTTGAATTTTGAATGGAAACATGTGTAGGCTCTTTCTCAGTATTTTCTGCGTGCTGGAACGCTTCAAACCAGTCTCAGATGCAATTCTACGGACGAATGACATTGGATTTCGCTGAATAATTCCAGAAACTGTGGCGATATTTTCAGGCGTAACTGCGGTTTGCTTGCGGCCAACATGACCCACTAAACCATCAGTTACGCTGCCTGTTTGTTGAAATTTTGCGAAGAGCGTACGAATGGTTTTCGCATCGGGTCCTTTTGGAACATTAAATCGTGCTTGAAAACTTCGCCTTGTTGCCGTAGGACTCTCTTCTAACCTGTGGTACTCTAGCACCAGAAAAACGCGTTGTGCAATGGAATACATGGTTTTAATCTCTTCCTTCGGTACGCTAACCTCCTTTCACGTTTCAATAGTGGAACTGATCGCTCTGGGCTTCGGATCACTATGTATACTAGGCATTACGTATGGCGATTACAGCACCATCTGTTAGCAGCTTTTGTAACTATTATTTCAAACTGCTGTATAAACTTCTTACAGCTTTCACAATAAACATTCCGTTTACTGCATTCCTCTATCGATCTTTGTTTTCGAGATATTTAATTTTGAAATCAGGGAGCCCTTTTCTGAATACCCCGTACCTCAGTTACATCTCGAGTTATTAGATTTAAAATTTTTGTATGCTTAACCCAGATATCTGTATAGATTTTACGATGTGAGCCAAAGGCATGGCAGTCTGCTGCAGTCGCTCCGTTAGGGATCATGTACGCAGCCAAGCTGTGTACTCGTGAGCTGAAAACCCTTCCAGCGAGCCTGAACCTCACTGTTGCAGGGCCGGCGCCGAACGCCTACGGGCTGCCGCCGCTGGTGGGCTACGACAACCATGACGTCACCAAACATCGGATGCCGGCATACACCATGCGGAAGGCGCTGAAGAGGGCGGTGTGGCGCCTGGGCCCAGGGCCGAAGTACGCCTTCCAGAGGAACCTCACACGCTACGGGCCCAACGGCACGCCGCAGTACTCCATGGCCAAAAAGATACGCCCACTGCGTGAGTACAGACTGTGTTCACTGTCGAGTAATCTTCACAAGATAGACTTGCTTCTGTACACCAGGAATATGATTTTACGGGATGAGCTTATGAGGCAGCTGCGAGATGCAACGCTCTATCTTTGGCGTGTTGTTTCAAGTACTGTGATTAAATAAGTGTCAAATTAAGAAGCAGAAACGCTTGTTACGCGAAATTTCTGGAGAAATGACGGATGTTGGTAACTTACTGAATACTCCGATGTAGATTACTAGAGTCATCTTTGAGATGCATTCTGTGTACAGGGTGATCAAAAAGTCAGTATAAATTTGAAAACTGAATAAATCACGGAATAATGTAGATAGAGAGGTACAAATTCACACACTTGCTTGGAATGACATGGGGTTTTATTAGAACCAAAAAAATACAAAAGTTCATCTGATCACAATAGCAATAATTAGTATAACAAAGTAAGACAAAGCAAAGATGATGTTCTTTACAGGAAATGCTCAATATGTCTTCCATCATTCCTCAACAATAGCTGTAGTCGAGGAGTAATGTTGTGAACAGCACTGTAAAGCATGTCCGGAGTTATGGTGAGGCATTGGCGTCGGATGTTGTCTTTCAGAATCCCTAGAGATGTCGGTCTACCACGATACTCTTGCGACTTCAGGTAACCCCAAAGCCAACAATCGCACGGAGTGAGGTCTGGGGACCTGAGAGGCCAAGCATGACGAAAGTGGCGGCTGAGCACACGATCATCACCAAACGGACGCGCGCAAGAGGTCTTTCACGCGTCTAGCAATATGGGGTGGAGCGCCATCCTGCATAAACATCGTACGTTCCAGCAGGTGTTTATCAGCCAGGCTGGGGATGATGCGATTCTGTAACATATCGACGTACCTCTCACCCGGTAGCAGTTTTGCTGTCCAGCGCCATCCGACGGACATTTTGTGAACTTTGTTTTTTTCGGTTATAATAAAACCCCATGTCATTCCAAACATGTGTGTCAATTTTAACCTCTCTATCTATATTATTCCGTGGTTTATTAAGTTTTCAAATTTATACTGACTTTTTGATCACTCGGTATATCAGCGCATGTGTGGCGTACTCCTAAGTTGCTGTGCAAGCGTTACCTTAGTGTCGGCTTTAAGTCTGAGTTTTGCTCTGAGGGCCCTCTGTGGTCAAAGCTCGCATTATTTATGCCAGGTCTATCTTCTTCGTTCGGTAAAATCGCAGATATACTTCGTTTGCACAGAACATCATTACCAGGATTCCATGTGACATCCAATGGGAAATGACCATTCTGACTAGTCATGTTCTCCGACAGTTATGTCGGTTATGATCTCCAAAAACTTCGATGTGTAGGTCACAGTTGTCGTTTCTTGACAGTCAATCGAATGACCAGCAGAAATGGTGTTCAGCAGTAATGGATCTACTGGCTTGGATGAGGCCAGTACACTGCTGGTGCTTCACAACGCTATCCTGAAAAGTGCGGTTGTTTAGCCTTGTACGGGGTGAGGCAGTTAAGACAACCCATCCCAAATATAAACAGAAGGCGAAAATAGAGAGAGATTCGGTTTTAGATAAGTGATACCGGAGAATGTCGCAATTTTCTGATGTACAAATGTACTTTTTAACGTTTATAGCGGTTGTGCAGGAACGGCTCTGTTGGGAGAGGCTAAGGCGGTGGGAGAACGTGTTGAAAGAAATTATTCTGACACCTTTTTTTTTAAATGAGGCCATTTATTGGCAGGAAAACCAACAGCTGTGAATTCAAATGGGCAACATGAGTCAGGCCTGGGGAGGCGAGGGTGAGCCAAGACGTAGTGGTGGGCGAAACATAGTTCGCAGCAAAATTAGACGACGTTAAAGAAAAGTGGTCTCTGCCATTTGGACAAGTTTGAATGGTGTGGCAACTACAGAAACCTTGGCGCCGCAGCACCGGGAAGAGAAGATGATGTTAACAGCTACAGGGCCCGCGGCAGAGAGACGGATGGCAGGCTACCTCCAGCATGGCCACGTGCTTCCTCTGCCCTGATTGGTCAGGAGCCAAGAAAATCGCGGGGGCGCCATGGTTTGAAGCGTGGCCTGGTCAGCTTCGCATAAGCGGCGTTACCTCGTCAGCACACAAGGGAGGCGCGTGATCGCGATTGCCCACCTCGGTCCTGATATGTTGCTGTCAGAGTATTGGACGAGAAAATTACAGGCAGCTGAAGCTACCAGCTAAAGCTTGACTGTAACAAGAAAATGAAATAAACCTTTTGAAAGAAAATAGAGACAGAATCCCCTACTATCTGGCTCAGCCTTACACGGTCGAATAATGATACCTACTTTGTGTCTTCATAGTAGAGTCTGTGAGGGGACTTCGAAGACATAACATGTGTGGCTGTTGGTGAAATAGTAAGACTGTAACAGCACCGCAAACCACTTTTCACCGAAGGAGAAGAGGTCACACAAAAATATTCCATCCTGTACTAAATGAAGCAAAAACGGAACTCAGGTGTGGTTTGTGTGTTTACCTGTGTGCTTGTAGCCCATCGATCCGTGCTCTGCTGTGTAGCACCAGACAGGTTTCACGTGAACCTACATAGACTTGCACAATGTTAACACAAACAGAAAAGTGAATAAGGTTTTTGTTTATGGTGAATGTTGCCAAACTGTGGAACAGCGCTGCAGATGCATAATAAATGTATCCTTATCGTGTCAAGTCCTCATGATCTGTCCTTGCAAACATTATAAAAAATTGAAGGAAGTGGACACGTAAGAAAGTAAATACGTCAACGAAAAGGAACGCAGATCACTTTAGCCGCATTTGGGCACTGAAATAAGTCAATGCACGGTCGCTAGGTCACGTAAGGTGTCTGTCTTTTCGGACATATCACGTGTATGTTTTTGCACCCTAAAACAAGACACAACAGACAATCGTATATGTATCAATACTGTGCAACGACCAAAGATACATTCTTTTAGGAATCCAAAATGGCATGTGGGGAATTAATGAGTAAGGGACGCTACGCTGGGAATTTAGTTCGGGAGGGAAGAGTGTTTCGATGGCTGAGGCAGTCGGCTTTCGGTCGTGCTCGTGGACGAATCAGCTCTGCCCATCGGACAGCGCTCCACTAGTGGAGTTGTTTACTTCTGTGTCGAATATTGTACCCCATGGCGCACTCTTATCGCCGAGTGACACTTAGAGTTACAGTCCAAGCCGAATATCCACGACTACGAACTTATGAAATCGAACAATTCATTTGCGTCGAACTGTGCCTGGAACCACAATAAGTGATAGGTATTCGCTTCTCTATCACCGGCAGCGTCGTCTACATTAAAATGATGATGAAGACAGGATACGCTTACGTAGTTCGACAATACGCACACGAACTAAAGTTCAAATATTCTGACGGGTACATGGGGGAGGTGGCGGTAGACCACTCTGGCTTCGAGTGTTTGAGCTCCCTTTTGAGGTGCCCCATGATGTGGTCGTTGAAGACTTCTGACCCTACAGCAACTTTCTCGTCCATATCGCGGAAAAATGACAGACATTCATGGCATACCACATGTTAAATGGTGTCTGATAGATCGAGATCGAGCTGTCCAAACATGTGGTATCCTATCTGCTGATAGGAGCTGTGCAAGCCATATTCATGTATGATGGCCAAACGGGGACATGTGCAAGATGTGTACAAGAGGGCCATGTTAGGTCCGATTGTCCCCATCACCGTTCGCTCCAGATCCCGGCCAGTGATGCAGCCCCAAAGCGGCAGTCACTTCTTTAACAGGCACCTACGCCAGGGCCGTGCACAACCCAGACACATCACTTCAGGATGCGCCTGTTCTCCCAATCACACTGCCCCTGAAAATGATAGTGTAGATGTGACCTCACTGGCACCATCTTCTATGATGGTGACGAGACAAAGAACTCCCCAGAGCTCGATGTACAGTCTGCCCATCACAATGCACATCAAACCGACTGTGGTGCCTATCTCTGCTTTCCTCCAGATAGGTACGACGTTGATAGATGAATAACCACATTCCGACGTGGAACAGCACCTCTGAAAGGAGCAGTTGCCCAGAAAATGGAAGAAGCGAAGTCGAACGTCTTCCGACGACACACTCCTTCATATAGCATCGTGAGTAGCGGACTATATACCAGACAGTGATCTCCCTTCGAGTGCTCTGATGACAGAAGAGTCCTTTACGATGTCCCATCTAAGGAACATCCTTTCCACTGCCTGCGATCCCCCCTGAAAATGAAGGATCCCATGGAGGGAGGTTTCCCAGATGCCACAGTGGCAGCACCACCACCCCTAGCCCTCAGTGGGAGCGAGTGTCACATGCCACTGGTTTTGATCTCCTGAGTTGACAATGTTGATGATGGAGCAGATCGGGACACTGACTTACCCATCAGGGAGTGCCCCACAGTGGCGCCCTACCCAGCTTCCACCCAAGAATTTCAGCCACAGTGGCTGCGCCAGATGTTCACGCCATTTAGATATCTCTGCAGTATCTCCATGCGAATAGTGGAAACATGTCCACAACACTACCGCTTCACAACAATGAATCTGGCCACAATTCAGACTCCACATTAATTGGAAATGTTATTCTGCTGATGTCGATGTTGTCTTCCTCCAATAACTGTTTGTAGCAGATTTATGTGCTCTCACTGGCTACACAGCCCACATGCCTCATGCCTCTGACAATGGTAGCGGGGTGGTCACCCTCCTGTGCACAGGGCTCCCCACTGAAGATGTGGTGTACCTTACTATTGCTAAGGGTATGGCCCAAACACTGTTTGGCGTCCGTATCTTAAATGTCTATCACTGTCCAGATCTAGTAAGTGTCATGAATGACACACCTTTTTGCTGACAAGATATCGCCGCTTTTTGAGGATCCCCTGGATTATCTGGTCCTTGGTGGGGACTTCAACTCTACCCAAGGGGCCACTGATCAACTCTCATGACATTCCTTGTGTGTGGCCCTCTCTATTATTATCGAATGACTTCACCTTATTGACACATGAACAAAGATTCGTGGCACCTGTGCAGGTTTCACATATTATAGGGTGCATTCGTCCAGTCGTCTCGACTGTATATACCGCACGTGCTCCCTTGCTGGCGACAATCGACTTGCCGAAATTTGGCCACAGGCTTTCCTCCACCACGAGGCCTACATCTGTGATGTTTCCCTCACTTGCCAACGGCTGTGGCATAGTCGTGGCCTGTGGAAATTAAATATTGCTCACCTGACTGCCGACAGATGGTCGAGGATGCATGGGCCCTCTGTCGTCGACGGCGCCCCGCCTACACATCCACCCTATCCTTGTCGCTATCCTGCATAAAACCAGTTCTACGGACGGCATTGGTGCGATGTGGCAAAGACGTCAGGGCTTTACTACAAGCACCATGGACTTTGGCCTTTTATTACACGATCCTAAGTGACTACACTTTGATAAAATTTTCTCTTGCCCGTCATTGAGCTAAAGTGCAGATCACTTTACTCACATGACACTTGGAAGGGACCATTGTTAACCTGTCGTGAACCGATGTCCTCAACAGCGCCGATCCCAGCCACCTTCCTTGATGGGGTCATTATCAATGTCCCTAAATCATATGTATGATCGCAGATCTGTGATTACTGGCCTGTCACTCTACTCAACAGCGACATGAAACTTTTGACGCGTTTGTTGGTGTCACCACTGAAGAGGACAGCACTATATGTCACGTCCCTCAATCAGACTTCCCTGGGTTGTGACAATAATATTGATACAGCCCTTTGCCGTTACAGCGACATGATTACACTCACCAGGTCGCGACATTTGCCTGCTTGACTTCAGTCAGGCTTTCGACCTTGTCGATCACACCTTTTTGATGATGGTCCTCCAGTGCATGGGTTTACCGGCTCATGCAATAACAGCGGTAATACGCATCTTGCGTGGCGCGACTTCAAGAATACTCTATAACAGACGTATCACCTCGCCTATCACGATCGCGCGCTCTGTCCGACAGGGTTGTCCACTTTCCACGACCCTGTATGCTTTGGTATCAGAGCCCCTACTCCAGGGACTTCGTCAAAACTTGGTGGGTCTATCATTGTACAGCCCCGTTCCTGTTGTACGGCCTGTGCTGATGACCTCGTCTTCTACCTGTGCAGTGAAGATGATTTCTGCGCGGCTCTGACATGGATAGCGCCATACGGTGAGGCACTGGGCAGTTCTCTTAAAGTTTCCAAATCGCAGGTTCTGTTCACTGGAGAGAGCGTACCTGAAGATGTATAGTTCCTCTAAGCGTGGCCACTCCTGCTTCCTGCTTGGGCGTTGGTTTTACCAACGATATTCGTGGTTCGGCGGCAACAAACAGCAGATGTCTCCTCTAGACTCTCAGAGCTGGACTCGTTGATCAGCGGCGTAGATGCCTTGCGCGATGCGTGAATGTCTCATATCCCTCACATGACACAACTGAGCCCAGTCCCAATTACCCTCATCCATCAAATGTTGATGGGAGTCTTTATCCTTACCAGGATGCTATTCAAAGTTCAGTATGCTTCCCTTGCCCTCCCACGTTAGCTTGGTGGGGTACCTTGTTCCACGTGCCAGTCAGAGTTATGGTAGTTTTGTTTGCTCCCAATAAAATGTTTGGAGCGATTGACTGACAAGCCTCACTAGACTGCTTTTACATGAATATGAACTGGTGTCCATATCAGCGACAGTAATGTTATCAGACATTCCACCACTCCCCTTTTATCGCTTTCGGGATTCCTTTCTGGAATTAAGTTACTTCCTCCAATCCTAATCACTCTCACGAATACTCTGGACAAAGACTGTACATAGTGAGTTACAAATGCATCAGCCCCCAGTCCAATCGAAAATAAGTTTCCTCAGGTCATATGGCGTCGTGTATGGAAAGTGGTGCATGCAGGCTTTCTGTACATCAGCGTCCAATCCACTTGGTATATCACCGTCAATTTCTAACGGGTCAACCAGTTTCGTTTGCACCACATTCGTCTCTCTGACACCCCTATGCATTCACGGTAGTGTGGACGACACAGACGCTCATCGATTCTCATGTGGTCCGTCGTCTGGAGGCTCGCGCAGCATATCTTGGCTTGCATTACCCGACGTGCTCAGATCACTTTCCGGATGTGTTATTCCCTGACGTATTTCATTACTCTGCAACAAAAACTAACGCCGTGAATTGGAGACGAGAAATCGTAACTTGGTTATTGGAAGTACCTTAATTATCGACACTGCGCACTTGTTCGCAACACCAGATACATGCACTTCCTTTGAAATTTTGTATGGAGCGCCTTTCATGACCAGCCTTCCAAATACAACGTCCAAGCCATGAAATGCTGACGTTTATTTTGCTGACATGATTCTCTCAACGAACTACGGATGGAATATCCACAAAAATTTCGAGAAGACACATTGGGACGTTCCACCGTTCGAAGGCGCAAGCGACTCCCAGAATTTTGGTACTTAAAAAAAAGAAAAGAAAGTCCGTATTCAATTTCTTTCATTTTCATCACTCACCTGTGTGTTTTCTTCCCACACGTTGCTCCTTTCCTACCCCCTTTTTAGTAATAGATTACTTGTTGAGGGATAGGGCTCGGTAGGTTCCAGGGCCTGAAAAAGTGCAGTTCTTTTTTTGTTTGTTAGCACACAAGTGGCGGTGGCAAGTAGATTTTTTTTTTTTTTTTTTTTGGTAGTTCCCTTCCCTGTTCGGGGGAGAAAAGAAAAAGTGTGGCGTCTTTAGGGGGAAAAATAAGACCCTACTTGAGTCGCCTTTTTTAACGTTGTTCGTTCCCTACTCACGAGAGTCGGGCAGACTGATGTAGGACCTAGAAAAGAAATGGGATTAAGGCAACCGCTCACGTTAATCGTGAAACCCGCGCGGCATGGCCACGTGGTTTGAGGCGCCGTGTCACGGGTTGCGCGGCCCCTCCCGCCGGAGGTTCGAGTCCTCCCTCGGGTATGGGTGTGTGTGTTGTTCTTAGCGTAAGTTAGTTTAAGTAGTGTGTAAGTCTAGGGATCGATGACCTTAGCAGTTTGGTCCCTTAGGAACTGACACAAATGTTCAAATTTGTGTGAAATCTTATGGGACTTAACTGCTAAGGTCATCAGTCCCTATGCTTACACACTACTTAACCTAAATCATCCTAAAGACAAACACACACACACCCATGCCCGAGGGAGGACTCGAACCTCCGCCGGGACCAGCTGCACAGTCCATGACTGTGGCGCCTAAGACCGCTCGGGTAATTCCGCGCGGCGAACTGATACACATTTGAACATTTTTAAGCATGAGATCCGGGTTCGAGGTCCGGTGAGGCACAAATTTTCCACCTGTTACTTCTGAATTATTTCAATGGCCAAATTCTGTTAAAGTCATTGAAAGCCTTTGAATAACTGGTGAATAACGTCGGAAGTTCCATGAGGATTACCGCGGATGATGCTATTGTGTGCAGAGAGGTCTTGGCGTAGAAAATTGTAGCGAAATATAGGAAGACCTGCAGAGGACTGGCACTTGGTGTGTGGATTGGCAGCTGATTCTAAACGTAAATAGGCAGAAAGATACACTACAGTATGATGACACTATTGCAGAACAATCACTGGAAGCAGTCACATCCATAAAGTGTATAGGAGTTTCAATGGGTTAGAAATAACAGCCAATCAGTTGTAAAATACTGGTTTCTTAAACCTTGACCATGGTTTCGACGAGTGTAAAACCGTCTTCTTCAGAAAATATTGTACGTAAAATCACATTATCTGTAGCTAACGTGCGAGTCGTTGACTCTGTCTAGACTTGTCACCCATTTAATCACCATGTAAAATACGTTATATTAATGGAATATTCGACTACTGTAGGGCTTTGTCCCAAAACATTTTTTAAATGTTACATATTTCACGCTGTATACAACAACATATATTATCCCACTTGAAAGACTTGTATAAAACTCACATATAAATATAAAACGTAGCATCGGATCCTATAGAGCGTAAATAAGTCCCATTCAGAGCCAGTGGCATTCTTTCTGAAGAAAACGGTTTTAAAATAGTTGAAACTATGGTCAAGGTTTACTAAACCCGTATTTTGCAACTGGTTGGCTGTTAATTGTAATCCATTGAAGCTCTTGCATGCACAGTTGCCGAAGTGCAGCCACGTTCAAAATCTTGATACCTAGCACTATGCGTACGTAGCAGTTTGGAGTGTAAGGACCCCATAAAAATTAACAGCAGGTAAGGCAGATGCCTGACAGATTTATGAGAAGAATCCTCAGAAAATGTCCTCCCAAAAAGGAGATAGCTTACAAAACACTAGTTCAACTAATACAATATTGCTCGTCAGTATGGAATCCGTCCCAGATAGGACTAATAGAGGAAACAGAGAAGAGAAGACGAAAGGCAGCGGGTTTCGTTACCGGTTCATTCAATAAGCGAAAGCGTCATTGAGATGCTCAGCCAACTGAAGTGCCAGCTCTGCAAGAGGCGCGTTCTGCGTGGAGTGCATTACTGTTAAAGTCTGCGAGAACATACTTTGCTACAAGAGACAACCAACATCCTTCTACGTATATCGTGCAAAAAGACCATGAAGGTAAGATTAGAGAGATTCGAGACCACACGGGCATTACCGCTAACCATTCACTTCTGGAAAAGGAAAAGGGGAAGTGATAGTGGTGCACAAAATACCCTCCATCACACACCTTCAGGTAGCTTTCAGAGTACACAAGTAGCTGCAGAAGCAGATTTAGTAACACACAATCCCCGTGTCACTACGAGACGTCTTAAATGTGAGAGTGTAATCACTCGAATACGTGTTCCTAAAGTATTATTATCCAACACAACCCATTCTTTCCACATTTCACTCCACCAACTATTCACGGCAACTACTTTCAGAATTGGTTACATTTCTCCGAATGGTGTCAACAAAAACTACAAAGTAATTCGGCCTTTCTATGCAAGAGTTTGTTTTTGGATGGAGCATCGTTTACACATCATGGGAAAATCAGTCTTCACAATATGTGCTACAGGACGATTGAAAATCCTCGTTGAAGTGTGATACAAGCTTTTCGAGTACCGCATCGCTCGTCCTTATTTTACTGATGGTACCCTAGACAGCCAAAGGTGTCCTAACAGATATTCTGACGCTGTTATTAGAAGATAACCTCCTGGAAAGTAGACATGCATGCGGTACCAACACGACAGATGTCCCACCCGTTTCTGACATGTAGTTACGGACCTTCTTTATAGAACATTTGGAGATCGATGGATCGGTCGTTCAGGAAACATAAAATGATCTACTTGCTCACCATGTTAAAACAGACGGACTGTTACTTATAGGAAAGAAATTGAAATAGAAGTCTGTAAAGAAACATCGATGACTACCAAAGACGATAAATGCCGCATAACGTGGGCCTGTGCTGCGCTAAGTCCAGATGAAATTGTGCATGGAATATTGTTTGTTCGGAACTGCTCCTTGTCATATGCCAGTGCTCAGATTTTGAGCACCCTTGATATGACAGTCGTAATAAACACATGGACCGTACCTGAGTTACGTCTTTGCTTACATGTGGTACAGTAAGGCAGACTTTTGTGGGGTCTCTTCTCTTGAGGGCGGAACATCAGTTTGCGCTGCTGTAATGTCGTTAATACGTGATCGACCTCCACATATATTACATCGCTGAAGTTCTCAAACTACAACACAAAAATGTGTATAGTTATATTAAAAACGAAGAAAGTTATAAAAGTTTAAAAAATTACTTGTGTACATCAGAAAATCTTCACCTTGTCTCCTATAAGTTAGCGGAAACCACACCTCGATAACTTATTCGCCCTATATACACTACCGGTCAAAAGTTTTCGATCACCCATCATAAAAACTATAGACTTTATTTCAATGTATAAACACATAGTACAAACTGAATAGTCCAACAAAATAAATATTTCTTTCTGTATATCATTAAGTACAGTACGACATACGAGTGCTTCAGATTTTAGCCTCTTCAGAGTATACACCCTTTGTCCTCAGAACAACTGCGCAAACTCTTGTCATTTTGGATGTAAGGTATTGTGGTCCAACACGTCTTAAATTATTCGACAGGTCTACAGCATTAGATGACCTTAGTTTTCTGATCTCCCTGTCGAGTTCATCCCATAAGAGTTCAGTAGGATTTAAGTCAGGTAAGTAACTTGGCCAAATTTATGCTTCAGTTAATCAGATTTCTCTTTTCTATTGTCATACCTTCTGCATACTTTGGGAACACGTTTGGTATCATTGTCCTGTTGTAGACGAAAACTACGTCCAATAAGTCTCCAGCCAGACGGAACTGCATTTTTGCCCAGTATCCTTTGATATCCTTTCTTCTTTAATGTTCCATTAATTCTCACAAGCTCGCAAACATCCCCACACCGTTGGCGTCACATACCGGCTCTTGACACATTTTCCACGAAATCGACGAGCAAACATTCGACGGTGGCTTCCAAATATTTAAAACTTAGATTCATCCTTGAACAACACCTTGGACCATTGCTGCACGCTCCCTTTTTGTGCCGCTGTGCCAGTTGCAAATTTTCCACCTTATTTTGTTTGCGTAATAAAGGTTTTTTGGCCTATGTGCACCGCTTTAAACCTTGTTCAGAAGACGGCATTTCACTGTTGATATAAAGGTAAAAGCTGCTCGCACACTATTTACTTCGTCGCGAATTTCAAGTGTAGTACAACTCCTATGACGTTTACTCTGTACACGTATGAACTGATCACCTCTGTGTGATATTACTCGGGGTTTTCCAAGTCGCGGAACACTTGCATTGACACCAGTTTGCTTAACCTCTGCAATGTACAAGTATATACCAATGCAGACTGGGCTACACCAACTTTTGTTGCTATTATCCTACTAGAATAGCCTTCCTGATGCGGAGCTAAAATTACACCAAGTTTTTCAGTTCCTGATAAGGTGTGCAAACACAGTGCCAGATGCACACAATGTACTGTAAACTATTGCGAACTGAGTGCCACCTAGACAGGTGAAGGAATGAAGCCTATTCGAATAGAACAGTCTTAGCTAAAGGCACGCCAATGTTGTTATTGATACTCATCAGCGCCCCTCTATGCGAACAACCAATCAAATACATAACAGACGCGCTTAGTCTTTACAAGTTTATAGTTGTTTCAATATCAGAACTGGGATATGACAGAATATTCAAAACTAAATTCCTCTTTTAACCACAGATACATAGTTGTCACAGCTGATCGAAAATTTGGCACGGTATCCTGTGTTAGCTTTGTGTAAGATGCGAGAGCCGGCCGAAGTGGCCGTGCGGTTAAAGGCGCTGCAGTCTGGAACCGCAAGACCGCTACGGTCGCAGGTTCGAATCCTGCCTCGGGCATGGATGTTTGTGATGTCCTTAGGTTAGTTAGGTTTAACTAGTTCTAAGTGCTATGGGACTAATGACCTCAGCAGTTGAGTCCCATAGTGCTCAGAGCCATTTGAACCATTTTTTGTAAGATGCGACCCAATCGTATGGTATCCTTTAAGGAAAAATTAAGGAATCTGTCGTCCTGTCGACATCGAGATCATTAGGAGACGGAGCACAAGCTTAAAGCGGAGAAGGATGGGGAAGGAAATCCGCCAGGCCCCTTGCAAAGGAACCATCCTGACATTTGCCTTAAGCGATTTAGGGAAGTCACGCAAAATACTAAATCTGGACTGCCGGGCGGGAATTCGATCAGTGTTTGCTAATCATTGCTCCAGTTCACTATAAACCGTTGCCTTGTGCAACATTAAGTCATCTTCGACCGATCCCAGAGGCGGCAACATCTTACTGGAGGACAGAACACCACTTCAACCTGTCTGTGTTCAATATTGTACGTTCCTGTTGTGTGCGAGGTAAGGCCTCTTCCTCGCTGTGTGGTTTGTACGACATGTCCGCCAGTTTGGGAGGTATACATCTCAAGATGGCCGGACGGCTCTCGGCCGGAATATTGCAGCAACAAGTTATCGATATCCGGCAACTGTCACGGAATATTATGGAACACTCTACAAGCTAGGAAAGTTCTAAACGTTACGGGATGTATTTATGCGTACTTTTAATTGAGTGGCGTTTTGAGGAGGCTATTTCATTAAAATGGATGAACTAAGAATAGTATCCATTACTAAGTTCCTTATTAATGTAAAGTTTGATAAGATCCGGTGCTCACTACAAATACGGACAAAATGTCTCAGCAACGTTTGTAACATTTCAAAAGGAGTCCAGCTAATTTGTTGCTGTAGGTGAGATCTGGACGCAGGACGTGGCGTCACAACGAAACAGCAACGACTGCCGCGGAGGACGACATGTGTCGCTGCACCAAGATGGGGAAAGTCAGTTTCACCTGTCAGAGAGGTTACGCCAATGTTTTCTGGGACAAAAAAGTGGTTCTCCTTACCGGTCATCTTGAAAAGAGTAAAAACAAATTGCCCAAACTACGCAAATTTCATGGAACAATCGCATAAAAAAGACATGAGAAGGAGCTCGAGACTGCCAGAGAAACAAAATCATTTTCAATGTGGATACCCGAAAATGTGCTTCGGTAGTGAGAACACTGAGGATTTTGTAGGAAGAAAGATTGTGACATCCATCTTGTTCAGCTGGTTTGGCGCTCTCCTACTTCCACCTAGCCCCTACATCGAAAGGAACGTCTGGCGGGAAACGTATAGATTCTGGTGAAGAGGTTACAGCAGCGGCAGGTGATGGCGCTGCCCCTGTAGGATACAACTGCATGCACTCGCCGGCCGTGCGTACGCTGCCGCAGCACCTAGCTGGCAGGCTCAGCTCTTATCGCACGTAGATATCACGTGCTGCGCGTGTGTTGCTCACGAACTGGCGCCGTCTCCAAACTCAGACTCGTTTTCTTTCGTCTCTGTAGCTGGTAGCGCAAACGAATAACGCGATAGGAATGGAAGACTAGTTGTTTTGCAACGTGTCTCATTAACCAATGAAACTAGATTTCAAGGATGCATTCCAGATCACCGCCTGAAAAAAAAAAAAGAAAAAAGAAAATGAAGCATCCAGAACACATGATCGGATGTCAACATGTCTTCGTACACGTACACACCATCGGCGGTTGAGTTGCAATTCTCTGTGGCATGTAGAATGGCCACCAGAGTATCTTAGCGTTGCTCGTGTATTACTGTTGTTACTAGGCTTTTAGTAGAGAATATAAGGTGTGTGGACAGCGTCAGAAGTTGGGTGATGACTGCGAAGAGCACGGAGTTGCCACATACTAATGTAAGGCAGCATTATGAGCATCTAACAGAGTTTGAAACGGCTTGTGGGTCTCTATTAGACTAACAGGTCGGCTTGTGGGTCTCTATTAAACTAACAGGTCGAATCGAGCAATATCCAGATATATGGGACATTCGGATGTGACATTGAATGTTGGGCTGTATTAGGACTTCAGGGCAGGCATGCTCGTCATCAAAGTTCCGATCACCACTTTTGAACACTACAAGGGAATATTGTGCACCAAGCGCACCCAAAACCGCTTCACATCTGCATCTGCCACCTGAAAACATGTAACAGGCTCACGCTGTCATCAAAAGCACATGACCGTTTGTGTTTGGAGTGGTTCCACGACGGGGAAACGTAGACTGCTGATGGATGGCGTTGCGTTGTCTTCTGTGAAGAGTCACAGTTCTACACTAGTCCAGGTGAGTATCGTTCCTGTGGTATACACCACTTCTAACAAACACCGAACAACGCGCTACAGTACGCTGCCGCCAAATACATCGCTGGCCGCACTTCCCTGGGCGGCCCGCTGCTTCCATCGCTGGCCGTCTTCACACGCACGCTCCCTTACGTGGCCGAGAAATACATCGCTGGCCGCACTTCTCCGGGCGGCTCGCGGCTACCATCGCTGGCCGCCTTCGCGCGCGCGCGTTTGTCAGCACACAGCAATTGGCTACGCCAGGAAACATTGCGATTGGTTTCCTTGGAAAACAGCGACCCCAGCCGACGGCTCCATTAACTAGCGAGCCTTATATAAACCCGGCCGCCGCCTCAAACGACAGTTCTCATCGGGAAGTGCAGTACGCCGTGTTCCAGCTGCTTGTGGATGACTCGCCGCACCACTCGAGGTTACCTGGCTGCTCGGCGGAAATCTAGCGGCTTCACTTGGAGAGACAGCACTTCACTGGACTTGGGAATAATTACGGGACGTGCAACCCACTATGCACATTTGGACATTGGTATAACCAAACTTTAATTATGCATTACTTCTGAGTGTGAGCCTGGGTAGACGCTTGGCTAACATAATTGTTAAAAAGTGATTTGTGATTTAATAAACCAGACTGACGAGGTTGTTGTGTTATTCCTGGTTATAACAGTTCCGGGTATGGCAGCGACTTGGGGGAAGTCCCATTCTTCCAATGTTAAGAAGAGGTACGGTGGTGTTACTTCTGGCATCATGGTGTGGGAAGCTGTCCAGTATGACTTGAGCTCACGGTTGGTAATGATTGGGGGACCTCTGACTGCACAAGGGCACGTTTCAGAGATCCTGCATAATCAATTGTTACCTTTCATGTGACAATATCATGATGCCACTTTTCAACAGGACAATGATCATTCGCGCATGTCACGTGTCTCTATGCACTATCTGCATAATGATGAGGTTCTTCCATGGCCAGTAAAATGCCCAGATCTGTCCCTGACAGAATATGTGTAGGATCAACTCAAAGTCTACCTCATTCCATTTTGAACTAGCTTATGTCAATGGCTTTATGACACCCTTCCCAACCAAGTCAGTGTATGCTTTCAGTCCAGAGGTGGTGCAACATAATACTGATAAGTAGGCTCCTACTGCCAAGTTCTACGTAAATCTGACTCGATGTTGTAATCTTGAAATAATATTGCATACCCTCTCAACCTGTGACTTTTATTTCGTTTTGTCGTTCCTCTCTGGGTATTTCACTTTTTTCTTAGACAATGTTTTTAATTGTGTTAACGGTACTTGCTGCTCAGCAATTTGCGATACTTTACAGTTACAAACAAGGGCTATCGTCAGCAGCCTGTGCTGCCAGATATGTTACCAGTGAACTTATGAAAAACGTTACCTTGTGTCTTGCAGTGGGGAGACGCAGCTCTAACCTGACTGGATCATACCATATCTGCATGCTGGCCTAAATTAAACTGAACTGCCCCGAGTGCCCACTCGAACGCAACTGCTGTGGCGAGCTGCAGCAATGCAGGTGTCTGTTGGATAACATCCAGAAAATTTTAATTGTTTCTGATGCCATGCCAAGTCAACCATCATCACATAAGTGTTTCGCAGAAGCCTAACACACAGGGGACAGTTTTCCAAATGAGGGACACCCACGCTCCGACCATCAACCAGGAGGCAACCCAAGCGCCGCTAGAGGCCACAGGCCACACATGCCTATTTTCTTCCGCGAAACACGTGATCGAAAGTAGATCCAGCTGTATCCTAGCATCGAATGGTATTTAGGGCAGCACTTGGGCCAGACCAGACCAGATCACCCTGAGTGAGTTTCCTGGGCCAGGCACCAATTCGCAAAGATTCCATTAATCAGGATTTGCACACAAGAGGCGCTTCCTCGACACCACTGCCATTCAAGTCTGATTTCACAACTACACGAACTGCAGACGTGTTATAACGTGGCGGCTGAGACGCTGCATCCACTACCAGCACGTACAGGTTATCTAAGAGCTGTAGCACTATGGCAGTGCGGCGAATTCGTGTTGTAGGTGCCAATAAAAAATAAATA
This sequence comes from Schistocerca serialis cubense, assembly GCF_023864345.2. Classification (NCBI taxonomy): domain Eukaryota; kingdom Metazoa; phylum Arthropoda; class Insecta; order Orthoptera; family Acrididae; genus Schistocerca; species Schistocerca serialis. The sequence goes on from NC_064642.1 coordinate 242,756,579, forward strand.
GCGTAACGAGTGCGTTTGAACATGAACAGCTGCATGATAACCATTCACATAACCTTGTTACTTCTATGTGTAATTTATACCTTAACTGCTGATTATCTGCGAAACGTAATACTGGCACTCCGATCTTCCTCCCATTAACAACACTTCTTATAGCCAACACCTGAGGGCACAACGACTCTGTTTGGTGCTGATAACACTCCCGCAAATGAGTTCATTGCATCTCCGTGTCCTTGACAGAGATCGCTCAACATCTGGTGCTGCACGCACCTTGCACTGAGGTGTCAAAAGTCATGGGATAACGATATGCACTTATACAGATAGGGGTAGTAGCATGTACAGGAGGTACAAAAGGGCAGTGCATTAGCAGAGCTGTACTCAGGTGATTCGTACGAAAAACTGTCTGACGTGGTTATGACCGCACGACGGGATTTAACAGACTTTGAACGCGGAGTGGTAGTTGGAGCTATACGCATCGGACATTCTGTTTCAGAAATCGTTAGCAAATTCAATATTCCGAGATCCTTAGTGTCAAGAGTGTGCCGAGAATACCAAATTCCAGGCATTACCTCTCACCACGAACAACTCAGTGGCCGTCGACTTTCATTTAACGACCGTGTGCAGTGGCGCTTGTATAGACCTGTCAGTCCTAACAGATAAGCACCACTAAGTTAAGTAACCACAGAACGTATCCGTTAGGATAGTACGGTGCAATTTTGGCGTTAATGCGCGACCGACACGAGTGCCTTTGCTAACAACACAACATCGCCTGCAGCGTCTCTCCTGGGATCGCGGCCACATCGGTTGGACCACAGACGACTGGAAAACCGTGGCCTGTCAAATGAGTCCCGATTTCAGTTGGCAAAGGCTGATGGTAGGATTTGAATGTGGCGCTGACCCTACGAAGCCATGGACGAATTGTCAACAAGGCACTATGCAATCTGGTGGTGCTCCTTAGTGATGTGGGCTGACATGGTATGGACGGGGTCCTGTGGTCCAATTTTTGAGAAAGTAATGTATTCAAGAGTAGCTTCACATATCTGTAAAAATGGAAGTACTAACAAAATGTCAGTTTGGTTTCCAGAAAGGTTTTTCAACAGAAAATGCCATATATGCTTTCACCAGTCAAATTTTGAATGATCTGAATAACCGAGCACCACCCATTGGGATTTTTTGTGATCTCTCAAAGGCTTTTGATTGTGTAAATCATGAAATTCTGCTAGACAAGCTCAAGTATTGTGGCATGAGTGGGACAGTGCACAAATGGTTTAATTCGTACCTAACTGGAAGAGTGCAGAAAGTTGAAATAAGTAGTTCTCGTAACATGCAAAGATCAGCACATTCCTCAGACTGGGGAACTATCAAGAATGGGGTTCCACAAGGGTCAGTCTTGGGTCCTTTGTTGTTCTTATTATATATTAATGACTTGCCATTCTATATTCATGAAGAGGCAAAGTTAGTTCTCTTCGCTGATGATACAAGTATAGTAATCACACCTGAGAAACAAGAATTAACTGATGAAATTGTCAATACTGTCTTTCAGAAAATTACTAAGTGGTTCCATGTAAACGGACTCTCACTGAATTTTGATAAGACACAGTACATACAGTTCCGTACAGTGAATGGTATGATGCCATTAATAAATATAGACCTTAATCAGAAGCATATAGCTAAGGTAGAATATTCCAAATTTTAAGGTATGTCCATTGATGAGAGATTAAATTGGAAGAAACACATTGATGATCTGCTGAAACGTTTGAGTTCAGCTACTTATGCAATAAGGGTCATTGCAAATTTTGGTGATAAACATCTTAGTAAATTAGCTTACTACGCCTATTTTCACTCATTGCTTTCATATGGCATCATATTTTGGGGTAATTCATCACTGAGGAATAAAGTATTTATTGCACAAAAGCGTGTAATCAGAATAATAGCTGGAGTCCACCCAAGATCATCCTGCAGACATTTATTTAAGGATCTAGGGATATTCACAGTAGCTTCTCAGTATATATACTCTCTTATGAAATTTGTTATTAACAACCAAACCCAATTCAAAAGTAATAGCAGTGTGCATAACTACAATACTAGGAGAAAGGACGATCTTCACTATTCAAGATTAAATCTAACTTTGGCACAGAAAGGGGTGAATTATACTGGCACTAAAGTCTTTGGTCACTTACCAAATAGTATCAAAAGTCTGACAGATAACCAACAAGTATTTAAGAAGAAATTAAAAGAATTTCTGAATGACAACTCCTTCTACTCCATAGAGGAATTTTTAGATATAAATTAAGAAAAAAAAGAAAAAAAAAAACAAAAATATTAAAAAAAATAAAATAAAAAATAAAGAAAAACAAAAAACACAAAAAATAAAGTTGTTATATTAACTTAAGTATGTTGTTAAATTAACCTAATTACGTCATGTATTGGAAAATTCGACCCGTTCAACATCATTACGAAATATCGTATTCATGATCCATGGAACTAGTATTAATCTAATCTAATCAATGGGACTTATCATTGACTGGAAATGGTGATGCTCGGCTATTGGGAGACCATTTGCTGCCCTTCATGGACTTCAAGTTCCCAAACAACGATGCTGTTATATGGATGACAATGCACCACGTCACTGGGCCACAATTGTTTGTTACTGGTTAGAAGAACATTCTGACAATTCGAGCGAGTGATTTGTCCACCCAGATCGCCCAGCATGAATCCCATCGAACATTTGTGGGACATAATCGAGAGGACAGTTAGTGCGCAAAATCCTGCACCGGCAACACGTTCGCAATTATGAAGGGCTATGGAGGCAGCATGGCTGATTATTTTTGCAGGGCACTTTCAACAACTTGTTGAGTCCATGCCACATCGAGCTGCTGCAGGCCGCGCAGTTAAGAGGCGCCACGTCACTGACTGCGCGGCCCCACCCGCCGGAGGTTCGACTCCTCTCTCGGGCATGGGTGTGTGTGTGTGTGTGTGTGCGTTGTTCTTAGTATAAGTTAGTTTAAATAGTGTCTCAGCAATTTGGTCCCTTAGAAATTCACACACATTTGAACATTTGAGCTGCTGCACTATGCCTAGCAAACCGAGGTTTAGCACGATATTAGGACATATCCCACGACTTTTGTCACCTCAGTGTATACATCCGTACAAGCCCAGTAACAACAATGAACACGAACAACACTAATGCAGTTCGGTGTCCGTTCCACTTGTCACAGAGAGTTGCCACTGATACATGTCGTCGATATTAATGTAAGACGAGGACCTATACCCCAGTGTGTTTTATCTATTTTTTTTATATGCCGCAATTGCGCTAGTAGACTGTTTAGCGTTTTAAACTGTTCAGCTAAGTTTTAGTACCTGATAATGAGATCATTTTCTCTCGAAACACTTTGTTGACCTGTGTGTAGGCCAAAATTACGGTTGAATTCTACTAATTACACCACTGGCCATTAAAATTGCTACACCAAGATGAAATGCAGATGATAAACGGGTATTCATTGGACAAATATATTATACTAGAACTGACATATGATTACATTTTCACGCAATTTGGGTGCATAGATCCTGAGAAATCAGTACCCAGAACAACCACCTCTGGCCGTAATAACGGCCTAGATACGCCTGGGCATTGAGTCAAGCAGAGCTTGGATGGCGTGTGCAGGTACAGCTGCCCATGCAGCTTCAACACGATACCACAGTTTATCAGGAGTAGCGACTGCCGTATTCTGACGAGCCAGTTGCTCGGCCAACATTGATCAGACGTTTTCAGTTGGTGAGAGTTCTGGATAATGTGCTGGCCAGGGCAGCAGTCGAACTTTTCTGTATCCAGAAAGACCCGTACAGGACCTGCAACATGCGGTCGTGCTTTATCCTGCTGAAATGTAGGGTTTCGCAGCGATCGAATGAAGGGTAGATCCACGGGTCGTAACACATCTGAAATGTAACGTCCACTGTTCAAAGTGCCGTCAATGCGAACAAAAGGTGACGGAGACGTGTAACCAATGGCACCCCACACCATAACGCCGGGTGATACGCCAGAATGGTGATGACGAATACACGCTTCCAATATGCGTTCACCGCGATGTCGCCAAACACGGATGCGACCATCATGAAGCTGTAAACAGAACCTGGATTCATCTGAAAAAATGACTTTTTGTCATTCGTGCACCCAGGTTCGTCGATGAGCACACCATCGGAGGCGCTCCTGTCTGTGATGCAGCGTCAAGGGCAACCGCAGCCATGGTCTCAGAGCTGATAGTCCATTCTGCTGCAAACGTCGTCGAACTGTTCGTGCAGATGGTTGTTGTCTAGCAAACGTCCCCATCTGTTGACTCAGGTATCGAGACGTGGCTGCACGATCCGTTACAGCCATGCGGATAAGATGCCTGTCATCTCGACTGCTAGTGATACGAGGCCGTTGGGATCCAGCACGGCGTTCCGTATTACCCTCCTGAACCCACCGATTCCATATCCTGGTAACAGTCATTGGATCTCGACCAACGCGAGCAGCAATGTCGCGATACGATAAACTGCAACCGCGATAGGCTACAATCCAACCTTCATCAAAGTCGGAAACGTGGGGTACGCATTTCTCCTCCTTACACGAGGCATCGCAACAACGTTTCACCAGGCAACGCCGGTCAACTGCTGTTTGTGTGTGAGAAATCGGTTGGAAACTTTCCTCATGTCAGCACGTTGTAGGTGTCGCCACCGGCGCCAACCTAGTGTGAATGCTCTGAAAAGCTAATCATTTGCATATCACAGCATGTTCTCCCTGTCGGCTAAATTTTGCGTCTGTAGCACGTCATCTTCGTGGTGTAGCAATTTTAATGGCCAGTAGTGTATTACTGTAAAATGGTCACTGTATTGCATCCCATCATGATACGTTCAACCCTCACGCTGTGACCCTGCTGTGTGCCGCAGCGCGCCTCAACGTACCGGGCCCCCCCGCCTACTTGACGGAGGAGGTGCCGCCGATGCGGACAGACCGCGCGCCGGCCTACAGCCTGGGCGACCGCACCAAGCTGCGCAGCGAGGACTTCAACCCGGCGCCCAACATTTACGTCATGCCCGAATACCTGGGGCCCAGCCAGCCAATCAAGACGTCGGCACCCGCCTACACAATGTGAGTGCCGAGATCTGTTCTGCTGCCCCGCTGGCTTGACACACTATTTATGCATATTGCTTCACTGGTCACTGACTACTTGCTGTACGCCGGCGAACCTCACCCCCCCCCCCCCCCCTCTTAGAACATCTCTGCTTAACTGCTCACAGTAGCCTGCCCCTACTTACAACACACACGAGCGAATGCATACATACGAGGACGTGCTGGAAATTAATGGCTGAATTTTTATGTGAAAACACTTAAAATATTTTAAGTAAAACAGACATTATTAACAGTCTACATCTTCATCCTACATACTCGTACGAGGATCACTCCAAAAGAAATGCACACTATTTTTTTTTTAATACATCTTTTATTCTACATGTTTGAAAGTTTTACAGTGTGTAGATACATCCTTTAGGAACAATATTTTCGTTTCTTCACATAATTTCCATCCCTCTCAACTGCCTTACGCCGTCTTGGAACCAGCGCCTGTATACCCGCACGGTAAAATTCTGGACCAACCTGTTGGAGCCACTGTTTGGCAGCGTGCACAAGGAAGTCATCATCTTCAAACCTTGTTCCACGAAGAGAGTCTTTCAGTTTCCCAAAGAGATAATAGTCACATGGAGCCAGGTCAGGACTGTAAGGCGGGTGTTTCATTGTTGTCCATCCGAGTTTTGTGATCGCTTCCATGGTTTTTTTGACTGCAACAGCAAAACATCCTGCTTTTGCCGATGTGGTCGAACACGACTCAGTCGAGCTTGAAGTTTCTTCAGTGTCGTCACGTATGCATCAGAATTTATGGTGGTTCCACTTGGCATGATGTCCACAAGCAAGAGTCCTTCGGAATCGAAAAACACCTTAGCCATAACTTTTCCAGCAGAAGGTGTGATTTTGAATTTTTTTTTTTCTCGCGTGAATTTGCATGGTGCCACTCCATTGATTGCCTCTTCGTCTCTGGTGAAAAATGATGGAGCCATGTTTCATCACCTGTCACAATTCTTTCAAGAAATTTTTCTCCACCATTCTCGTACTGTTCCAAAAGTTCGCTGCATACCATTTTTCTTGTTTCTTTGTGAGCCACTGTCAAAATCCTGGGAATCCACCTGGCACAAACCTTTTTTAACGCCAGTATTCTGCAAACACTTCCTTCCCATATCCCAACGTAGCGTGACAATTTGTTCACTGTGATGCGTCTGTCAGCAATCACCAATTCGTTAACTCTCTGCTCATAATCTGGACTGTGTGCAGAACGAGGCCTGCCGCTGCGAGGACAATCCTCAATATTGCCGTGCCCGCTTTCATCACATAACCTGCTTGCCCACCGACTAACTGTACTGCGATCCCCGGCCGGTGTGGCCGTGCGGTTCTAGGCGCTTCAGTCTGGAACCGCGAGACCACTACGATCGCAGGTTCGAATCCTGCCTCGGGCATGGATGTGTGTGATGTCCTTAGGTTAGTTAGGTTTAAGTAGTTCTAAGTTCTAGGGGACTGATGACCACAGATGTTAAGTCCTATAGTGCTCAGAGCCATTTGAACCATTTTGTACTGCGATCGACAGCAGCATCTCCATACACCTTTTTCAACTTCTTGTGGATGTTTCCCACTGTCTTGTTTTCACAGCACAGGAATTCTATGACAGCACGTTGCTTCTGACGAACGTCAAGTGTAGCAGCCATCTCGAAGACATGCTGTGACGGCGCCACTCACGGAAACAGGTTGAACTAAGTTTGAAAACAAGCGGGAAGGATGTTTTTACACACTGTAAAACTTTCACACATGCAGAATGAAAACTGTATTTTTACGAAAATAGTGTGCATTTTTTTTGGAGTGACCCTCGTATATACACTGAACCGCCAAAGAAACTGACATAGACATACGCATTCAAATACGGAGATAGGTAAACAATCAGAAAACGGCAGTGCGGTCGGCAATGTCTATATAAGACAACAAGCGTCCGGCGCAGTTGTTATATCGATTACTGCTGCTACAATGGCATGTTATCAAGATTTAAGTGAGTTTGAACGTGGAGTTATAGTCGGCGCACGAGCGATGGGACACAGCATCTCCGAGGTAGCGATGAAGTGGGGATTTTCACGTGCGACCATCTCACGAGTGTACCGTGAATATTAGAAATCCGGTAACACAGTAAATCTCCGAGATCGCTGAGGCCGGAAAAAGATCCTACAAAAACGGGACCAACGACGACTGAAGAGAATCGTTCAACGTGACAGAAGTGCAACCCTTCCGCAAATTGCTGCAGATTTCATTGCTGGGCGATCAACAAGTGTCAGCGTGCGAACCATTCAACGAAACATCATCGATATGGGCTTTCGCAGCCGAAGGCCCACTCGTGCACTCTTGATGACTGCATGACACAAAGCTTTAAGCCTCATTTGGGCCCGTCAACACCGACAGTGAACTGTCGATGACCGGAAACATGCTGCCTGGTCGGACAAGTCTCGTTCAAATTGTATCGAGCGGATGGACGTGCACGGGTATGGAGACAACCTGTTGAATCCATGGAACCTGCATGGTAGCAGGGGATTCTTCAAGACGGTAGCCGAGCGGTTCTAGGCGCTTCACTCTGGAACCGCACTGCTGCTACGATCGCAGTTTCTAATCCTGCCTCGGGCATGGATGTTTGTGATGTCCTTAGGTTTAAGTAGATCTAAGTCTAGGGGACTGATGACCTCAGATGTTAAGTCTCATAAGTGCTTAGAGCCATTTGAACCATCAAGACGGTGGAGGCTTTGTAATGGTGTGGGACGTGTGCACTTGGAGTGATATGGGACCCCTGATACTTCTAGATACGAATTTTCAGGTGACACGTACGTAAGCACCCTGTCTGATCACCTGCATGCATTCACGTCCATTGTGCACTCCGACGGACTTAGGCAATACCAGCAGGACAATGGGCACCCCACACGTCTAAAATTGTTGCAAACTGGCTCCAGAAAAATTCGTTTAAGTTTAAACACTTTTGCTGGCCACCGGACTCCCCAGACATGAACATTACTGATCATATGTAGGATGCTTTGCAACGTGCTATTCATAAGAGATCTCCACACGCTCGTACTCTAACGAAGCTATGGACAGCCCTTCAGGATTCATGGTGTCAGTTCCCTCCAGCACAACTTCAGACATTAGTCGAGTCCATGCCACGTCGTTCTGCGGCATTTCTGCGTGCTCGCGGGGGCCCTGCACGATATTAAGCAGGTGTACCAATTTCTTTAGCTCTTCAGTGTATTTATCAACATAATCACCCTAACAAAACACATTTCTCACGACGACAGAACATTTTGTTGATATCGTCACTGTAGAATGTTTGGCTTTTGTTGACAGAGTCACAATCTTACCTCTGCTTGCACCGTTTCGTCACTATAAAAGTGAAGTCCTCGAACGTGTTCTTTAAGTTTTGGAAACAGATGAAAATCCGATGGGGCCTAGTCGGGACTGTGCGGATGACGATCGATAACAGTGAAACCAACGAGTCGGGTTACAGGTGTCGCAGCGCTCGTTTGTGTTCTGGCTTTGACATGTTGAAGAAGAGGGTGCTCCGTGGTTTGTAGAACTCTTCGAATTCGAAACTCGATTACGCTTTCTCACGCACCGGCATAGTTACATCACACACCACCACGTTACACGCCACAATTCTGAGCCCTCTAGCTGCAGAGGGCTGCAAATACGTAGACACGAAGAATAAAGATATGGTAACAGCGTATTTTTTTATCTAAAAATCTTTTAAGAGTTTTCACATAATGAATTGGAAAACATTACTTTTCAGCACACCTCGTTATTGAAACTTCTGATGCTAGCTAACAGCTACGTGGAAAAAGCTGTAAAAATATGCACAACTACATCCCAGGCAATAGATTCATGGTGTACAATGTGACAAAAACATGACATGCTGTCAAACCACAAATGCATGAAAACAGACCATCTTCTAAAACCCATCATCCTCAGAAACCACATAAGATTCGACATAGTTAGCGAAAATGTACCGGTAAAAGTAATAAAAACACTCTAAAACCAGAAGAAGTTGGCAATGCTACACACAAAAAGTATATGTACAGTCGGAAGAACGTACTTAACACCAGTGGTGCAATATTTTGTCGTATCTCACGATAACAAATTTGCAGTGTTGCAAACCAGCCAGAAACTAGACCAGTAACATCATTGCTCGACGTAAGAATACCGGGATATGTGCTAGCAGATGACGCTGCTAGATGTAGGCGTAAATCACACAAAAAATGCTGTAAGCAGTACACATCAGTATCTTTTGTAATGAAGTATTTTCTGTTATGTAGAGAGCAAAACAGAATTGTAAATACGAGGGCGTTCTGTAAAGTAATGCCTCCGAAATTTTTGTATGAAAATGCTTGAATCTTTTTAAATAAAACCGATTTTATTAGAATTTTATATATTTATTCTTCATGTCTGCGTATGTATTTCCCAACATAGTCACTCTGGCAATGAACATATTTCTTCCAACGAGAAACCAGTTTGTTGAAAACGTCACTGTAGAATCTTTGGCTTTGTTGACGGAGCCACGACCTCACCTCTGCTTGCACCGCTTCATCGTTATCAAAGTGAAGTCCTCGGAGATGTTCTCAAAGTTTTGGAAACAGATGAAAACCGAATGGGGTCAGGTCGGGACTGTATGGAAGATGATCGATGACAGTGCTCCATGTGGTGGGCCAACCATTCTGCGGTTAGACATAATTGAGTTACACACCGCCATGTCACACGCTACAGCTCGGAGCCCACTGGCTGCAGAGGGCTGCAAATATATAGACATGAAAATAAAGATGTAGAATGGTAATAATTTTTTCCGTCTTTTCCTTAGTTGCTCTAAATTCATGGAGGTATGTACCGTCTATTCAACTAAATGAAGGCAGAACAGAATTTCCACTCTGCAGCGGAATGTGCGCTGATATGAAACTTCCTGGCAGATTAAAACAGTGTGCCGGACCTAGACTCGAACTCGGGACCTTTGCCTTCCGCGGGCAAGTGCACTACCATCTGAACTACCCGAGCACGACTGCCTGGGGGATGTTTCCAGATTGTGGCTAAGCGATGTCTCCGCATATCCTGTCTTCCAGGAGTGCTAGTTCTGCAAGGTACGCAGAAGAGCTTCTGTGAAGTTTGGAAGGTAGGAGATGAGGTACTGGCATTATTGAAGCTGTGAGGGCGGGTCGTGACTCGTGCTCGGGTAGCTCAGATGGCAGAGAACTTGCCCGCGTAAGGCAAAGGTCCCGAGTTCGAGTCTCGGTCCGGCACACAGTTAAATGAAGGCAGTTTGTCTATTGCCACAAGCGTTTTCGCTTCTTTTGTTTGGGAAGCATCGTCAGTGGCCTGAAATACACGAATGCTAATAATGTTCGTTTATTTAGAAAAGTTTTAGAGTTTCCACATAAAAAATTCAAATGCATTATTTTTCAGCACGTCCACGTATGTACAGTGACAGTAATTAAAGTTCCAGTTTCAGAACACTGTATAAAGAGAATGACTGATGAGAATGGCGTCTCATTTGAACATCATATTATTGACACAGGGGGAAACGTCATGGAAAAAGAAAATTTAACGAAAATTTGACCAATAGATGGCACACCAACAGACGCGCGGAACACGGCTGTTCCTCAGTCAAACATGACTGTCTTCATGTAGGTTCGGGCGCTGCTGGTAAAACTCTTGTACAAGAACGGTGACCGTGCGCCAGTGGCCCTTCAGAAGTTCCGGACGCTCAAGGGTATGGAAATAGGCATTGGTCCTGTGTCTGTTAAAAGGTTTGGAGAAAAACAGTATCTTTCCAAGGGCGATGTGGCACAGGGAGGAAAGCAGTTTATCTGATGTCACTTGAAGATATGGCCACAGCATCTCAGGACGGGTCGAGGTCGAGCGGTAGTGTGCAAACACGCAGTGCACAGGGAATTGCCGGAACGTTGGACATGCCTGTCAGCACGGTGTGGAAAATCCTACGAAACATCCTGCATTGCTATCCATACAAAATCATCTATGGTTCAAATGGCTCTGAGCACTATGGGACTTAACAGCTGTGGTCATCAGTCCCCTAGAACTTAGAACTACTTAAACCTAACTAACCTAAGGACATCACACACATCCATGCCCGAGGCAGGATTCGAACCTGAGACCGTAGCAGTCGCGCGGTTCCGTACTGAGCGCCTAGAACCGCTCGGCCACCACGGTCGGCACAAAATCGTATATGTTCACGAGTTGCTTCCTGCTGAGCTGCCACAAAGACAAGAGTTCGCTCTGGAATTTCTTGCTCGCATGGAAGTGGACAATGAATGTGAAATGCACTGCTAAACCCTCAGGACAGGACAGATAAAATAAATTGTGGAAAGGGGACAAAATAAGGGGCTGTCAGTTACACTCGAACATACAACTTTATTATTTGAGCAAACGTTACAAGAGCCCAAAAAAATTTCTTAAACACACAGCTTTAATCTTTGGGACTTAAATACCGGCTGAAAGCCACTTTCATTTTAAAACAGTTGAAGCCAATAACTTAAAGGCAAACCTTATCTTGAAACACTTCTTTAGTTAGGCTGAAATAAAGATTTTTGGACAACATGGTTGTGGAAATGAAGCAGCGATTAGTATGATTAATCAATTATTCAAAAACAGTCTTAATCGCATTTATTGTTATTATAACGCCAACCGGTTTCAACCCAACGTAGGGGTCATCTTCTGGGCGTTTACACTGTGAAATTATAGATATCCGTCAGAGAGACTCCATTATACAATAGCTAAAATTATGTAAATTTGAAATATGTTACCCATTGGTCGACTGCTGGTGGTGTCACTCCTGTCTACATAACGGCAGGAAACTATGCGAGACTAACCCTTCGTATGAGCTTAAATAGCGTGGTGAGATCACGTGAATAGATGGCAGCACCCCTAGCGGCATTCAACGGCATTTAATACAGTTTATTATATGTAATTACTAGTCACCTTAGTTTAACATAAACTTAAGTTACAGTAAATAACAGATAACGGAACTATTCCATTTAAAAAGCGTTACAATTATAGTGTTAATTATAAAATAATAACAAATGTTCCGTAGTCAACTCGTAAAATTCGTAAACGTATATTACATTATGTGCCATAATATAAAGCAAAACAATTTGTGACACACAAAAACTGGTGTCGTCTTGTATCATAATATATCTATTCGTACATTTACGTAGAACGTAGTGTAAACGCCCAGAAGATGACCCCTACGTTGGGTTGAAACAGGTTGGCGGTATAACAATAATAAATGCGATTAAGACTGTTTTTGAATAATTGAAATAAACAACTTAAATTCAAATCGGTTGAAGGTCGAACACTGAAAACTCCAAAACATTATTTTTTTTAAATAACAAAGTCCTTTGTGAAAAAGTTTTTTAATTTAAGATGAAGACCTTAAGAACAAACAACTGAAACTCAAACCGGCTGAAGGCTGAAAACTAAAAAAATTCAATAGGGTAAGTAAACAAGTTAAATTAAAATCGGCTGAAGGCCGAAGACTTAAAAATTCAAAAAAAAAAAAATTAAGTGCAAAAGGGCTTACGTGAAACAGTGCTTTAAACTAGGCTGAAGGCGTTAAGAGTAAAACAACTCTAAAACACAAAACCGGCTAAAAGCCATACAAGTACCAACAGCAAGAACAAATTTTAAAAAAATAATCAGTACACACAAGGACGCCCAGATGTTTGAGGGTCGGCCTGTAATTCAAACACTAACGCTCGCTTAGGTGAGACAGGCAGTCGGGCCAACCATTCACGATCCGACGACAACCCAACCGACCGACAGTCAGCGGACCCACCGACAAGATAACTTCCACTCCACCAGACCAGGGCACAACAGGGAGTTCAACAGAACAACGTAGAAGATATTGGCGCCCACAACCAATCGTACACGAAGCTGTCAAACTACACACCGTGCTGGACACCAACAACACGATGAGGAAACTACACTGCCTGAAATTTACGTCAGCGCCCAGGACAGGTACGTTAACGGCCACAAGGCAGAAGATTCCGCTGGTGCACTTCAATTCAAATAACCAAATACAGTGAAACTCCACCGGAGGGTGGCTAGAATTTTCCAACTCGAAAATCACGTTGTTGCTCGCGGGAATATCCCAACAGCCGACAACGAACTCCAAACGACACAGTCTTGACTTGCTGGTAGGTTAAATAAAAACTCGACTTTCGTGTCCAGGGGCGGTGAGCCACGGACTGCGTAGCGGTGGGAACAGCGCCACACTCTCCGACACCGCGTAGAGACCACCAGCGGGCCCCGGCCAAACTACGCCCCGCCGAGAATTCCTCACTGCTCCACGCCAACTGACCGACTGGTGACACACCGGCCAGCCGGAAGCTATAAGTGCCAGGTCAAAGATAGTGCAAGGTGCGAATATCAATACACACCGCTGCTGCCACCCACGGAAGGAGAGGATAACAGCATAATTGCGATAATCGCGGGAGACTAAACACAGAATCGCAACGAAAGTTTAATCCAGCGCATAGCATGAGCCAGCTACGGCTCAGAATGGTCAGGGAACACTCTGTGGACAGACGACGCCCATTCCCATTTCCAAGGACATGTCAATACGCAGAATTGTAGAAGAATATGGGCAACGGAAAATCGGCACGTAAGTCAGCCGGTACCACTTCATTATGCAAAGGTGACTGTGGTACGGGCTGACAGCATCGTTTATTGTAGTGCCGTATTTTTTCCGAGGAGATGAGTTCTGCTGGTCCTGTTAACTGTACCCTCGCTGGTAAGCGTTATGAGATTCTTTTGCACACCAACGTCATTCCAACCCTTCAACAGCGTGGATGTCTCGATATTAACATTTTTATGTAAGACGGTGCTCCTTCTCACATCACGCAGCCAGTGAAGAGGCTACTGCAGAAGCATTTCGGAAATGCTGAAATTACCAGTCATCATTTCCTTACATCCTGCCCGTCCATATCACCTGACGTAATCAATGTATCTTTTGGCTGGGGATTTATCTGATAGATATTGTGTTCAGTGCTCTAGCTATTAACTTAGCTGAATTGTAGGCAAGCGCTATGCAACACATTCTAAACGTTATCCCCGAGAAAGTCCGATCTGCTGTGAAACATGCGTTTCTCGATTTCAGTTTGTGGCAGAAAGCAGTGGACAGCATATTGACGATGTCTTGCGCTAGTCTAAAGAAAGTTAGAAACCGATGGAATTTTCCTTTTTTTGCGTTTTTTGGCCTGGAACAGTTAAAAACCGATGTCATTTCTCTTTTTATACCGTTCTCGGCCGCTGAACTATTAAAAACCGCTGACATTTTGCTTTTTATACGGTTTTAGGCCTCAGGATAACCGATTTTTTCCATCCGATTTTGCGTGTTGGATAGGCTTACCTAGTTCACAGAGCCACAGTTGTTGATTGCCGTATTTGTGCAGTCATGTACATTGAACAGTACGGTTGGTGTAATGTACAATGTCAGACTGCGAGTCATCTCCATTCGTAACAGACGCTATTTACGTTAAGACGCTTACAGCGCTTTCTACGAGTATTTGTAAAATTTTCGTTAAATTTTAGGTGTTTCATCACTCTTCCCGCCCGTCAGTAATAACTGTTCAAATTTGACGTCGATCTGAGCATTGGTTCTCTTTCTATTGCGTTTTGAAACTGGAGCTTTAAGTACGGACTCACTATGCATAATTATATGCGGTACATTACACTGTACACATTACACTGAAGTGACAAAAGTCGTGGGATACCTCATAATATCGCGCTCAACCTCCTTTTTCCTAGCATAGTGCTGCAGTTTGACGTCACATGGACTCAACAAGTTGTTGAAAGTCCCCCACAGAAATATTGGGATTTCTGTCTCTATAGCCGTCCATAATTGCGGAAATGTTGCCGGTGCTGGATTTCGTGCACGAACTGATCTCTCGTTTATGCCCCATAAATGTTCGATGGGATTCGTTTCGGGCGAGCTGGGTGGCCAAATCATAAGTTCGAACTGTCCAGAATGTTCCTCAAACCAATCGTGAAAAATTGTGGCCCGTTGAAATGGCTCATTGTGCTCCACAAAATTTCCACCGTTGTTTGGGAACATGAAGTTTGCGAACAGTTGCAAATGGTCTCCGAGTAGCCGCACATAACCAGGATCCACTCCATCTGAACAGGCCACGGATTTATAGTCGTCTAGAATCCAATCAATATGATCACGAGACCGGATAGGTTGTGCAAGCGATGTTGTGCTGTTAGCAAAGCCACTCAACTCGGTCATCTGCTGCCATAGCCCATTAACGCCAAACTTCACCGCACTGTTCTAATAATGGATATTTTCATCGTACGTCGCACATTGAGTTATGCAGTTATTTCATGCAGTGTTCTTGTCTTTTAGGACTGAGAACTCTACGCAAACGCTGTTGCTCTCGGTCGTTAAGTGAAGGCCGTCGGCCACTGCGTTGCCCGTTGTGAGGGGTAATACCCGAAATTCGATATCCTCGTCGCACTCTTGACACTAAGGATCTCGGAATACTGAATTTCCTAACGATTTCCGAAATGGAATGTCCTATGCGCGTAGCTCCAACTACCATTCCGCGTCCAAAGTCTGTACCTCGTGTACATGATACTACCGCCACCTGTATATGTGCATATCGTTATCCCATGACTTTGGTCATCTCATCCTAAGTCCGCTATCCTCTGTACCTTCAGCCAATGAGTTTGTTGCATTAGAAAATATCGCCAGATACGCTGTAAAAAATTACGTAACCTCACTTTGAAAGTGGCTAACGCTTGATGCTCAGTAGCTAACGTTTAACGCATACTGACAAACACTACATAATGCCTAAAGCCTAATGACTAAGTGTACACGCTCTGCATGCATCATATTCAGCGCGTACATCATATGCTCAGCGTATACGACATTCGCATACTTTCGTCTGACATCAGGATAATAACAGTACTTCGTCTTTTGTGTTTTGAGTTGTTTGTCTGCTTATCGCCGGCCGCTGTGGCCTAGCAGTTCTAGGCGTTTCAGTCCGGAACCGCGCGGCTGCTACTGTCGCAGTTTCGAATCCTGCCTGGAGCATGGATGTGTGTGATGTCCTTAGGTTAAATAGGTTTAATTAGTTCTAAGTCTAGAGGACTGATGACCCCAGATGTTAAGCCCCATAGTGCTTAGAGCCATTTGTCTGCTTATCTGTCTGTATAATAAACTGACTCAGTTCCATCTACATAAATGATCTTTTGGATAGGGTGGATAGCAATGTGCGGCTGTTTGCTGGTGATGCTGTGGTGTACGGGAAGGTGTCGTCTTCGAGTGACTGTAGGAGGATACAAGATGACTTGAACAGGATTTGTGATTGGTGGAAAGAATGGCAGCTAACTCTAAATATAGATAAATGTAAATTAATGCAGATGAATAGGAAAAAGAATCCCGTAATGTTTGAATACTCCATTGGTAATGTAGCGCTTGACACAGTCTACATCTACATCCATACTCCGCAAGGCACCTGACGGTGTGTGGCGGAGGGTACCTTGAGTACCTCTATCGGTTCTCCCTTCTATTCCAGTCTTGTATTGTTCGTGGAAAGAACGATTGTCGGTATGCCTCTGTGTGGGCTCTAATCTCTCTGATTTTATCCTCATGGTCTCTTCGCGAGATATACGTAGGAGGGAACAATATACTGCTTCCAGAATGAGATTTTCACTCTGCAGCGGAGTGTGCACTGATATGAAACTTCCTGGCAGATTAAAACTGTGTGCCCGACCGAGACTCGAACTCGGGACCTTTGCCTTTCGCGGGCAAGTGCTCTACCAACTGAGCTACCGAAGCACGACTCACGCCCGGTACTCACAGCTTTACTTCTGCCAGTACCAGTACTGCTTGACTCTTCGGTGAAGGTATGTTCTCGAAACTTCAACAAAAGCCCACACCGGGCTACTGAGCGTCTCTCCTGCAGAGTCTCCCACTGGAGTTTATCTATCATCTCTGTAACGCTTTCGCGATTACTAAATGATCCTGTAACGAAGCGCGCTGCTCTCCGTTGGATCTTCTCTATCTCTTCTATCAACCCTATCTGGTACGGATCCCACACTCCTGAGCAGTATTCAAGCAGTGGGCGAACAAGCGTACTGTAACCTACTTCCTTTGTTTTCTGATTGCATTTCCTTAGGATTCTTCCAATGAATCTCAGTCTGGCCTCTGCTTTACCGACTATCAACTTTATATGATCATTCCATTTTAAACCACTCCTAATGCGTACTCCCAGATAATTTATGGAATTAACTGCTTCCAGTTGCTGACCTGCTATATTGTAGCTAAATAATAACGGATCTTTCTTTCTGTGTATTCGCAGCACATTACACTTGTCTACGTTGAGATTCAGTTGCCATTCCCTGCACCATGCGTCAATTCGTTGCAATTCCTCCTGCATTTCAGTACAGTTTTCCATTGTTACAACCTCTCGATGTACTACAGCATCATCCGCAAAAAGCCTCAGTGAACTTCCGATGTTATCCACAAGGTCATTTACGTATATTGTGAATAGCAACGGTCCTACGACACTCCCCTGCGGCACACCTGAAATCACTCTTACTTCGGAAGACTTCTCACCATTGAGAATTGCATACTGCGTTCTGTTATCTAGGAACTCTTCAATCCAGTCACGTCGATTAAATATTTGGGCGTAACATTGCAGACCGATGTGAAGTGGGACAAGCATGTAATGGCAGTTGTGGGGAAGGCGGATAGTCGTCTTCGGTTCATTGGTAGAATTTTGGGAAGATGTGGTTCATCTGTAAAGGAGACCGCTTATAAAACACTAATACAACCTATTCTTGAGTACTGTTCGAGCGTTTGGGATCCCTATCAGGTCGGATTTAGGGAGGACATAGAAGCAATTCAGAGGCGGGCTGCTAAATTTGTTACTGGTAGGTTTGATCATCAACGCGAGTGATGCTTCAGGAACTCGGGTGGGAGTCTCTAGAGGAAAGGAGGCGTTCTTTTCGTGAATCGCTACTGAGGAAATTTAGAGAATCAGCATTTGAGGCAGACTGCAGTACAATTTTACTGCCACCAACTTACATTTCGCGGAAAGACCACAAAGATAAGATAAGAGAGTTTAGGGCTCGTACAGAGCCATATAGGCAGTCATTTTTCCCTCGTTCTGTTTGGGAGTGGAACAGGGAGAGAAGATGCTAGGTGTTGTACGAGGTACCCTCCGCCACGAACCGTGTGGTGGATTGCGGAGTATGTATGTAGATGTAGATGTAGGTATCCCTGTACGTGTGAGCCAGATTTTGAACTTATGAAATGGAAGAAAGATACTCTATTAGCTTGGATGCATGAGTTTAAAGTTAGGCTATTACATTTTGCCTGTACACGGCAGGATGTCATTTACATCTACATCTACATTTACATGATTACTCTGCAATTCACATTTAAGTGCTTAGCAGAGGGTTCATCGAACCACAATCATACTATCTCCCTACCATTCCACTCCCGAACAGCGCGCAGGAAAAACGAACACCTAAACCTTTCTGTTCGAGCTCTGATTTCTCTTATTTTATTTTGATGATCATTCCTACCTATGTAGGTTGGGCTGAACAAAATATTTTCGCATTCGGAAGAGAAAGTTGGTGACTGAAATTTCGTAAAAAGATCTCGCCGCGACGAAAAAAGTCTTTGCTTTAATGACTTCCATCCCAACTCGCGTATCATATCTGCCACACTCTCTCCCCTATTACGTGATAATACAAAACGAGCTGCCCTTTTTTGCACCCTTTCGGTGACCTCCGTCAGTCCCACCTGGTAAGGATCCCACACCGCGCAGCAATATTCTAACAGAGGACGAACGAGCGTAGTGTAAGCTGTCTCTTTAGTGGACTTGTTGCATCTTCTAAGTGTCCTGCCAATGAAACGCAACCTTTGGCTCGCCTTCCCCACAATATTATCTATGTGGTCTTTCCAACTGAAGTTGTTCGTAATTTTTACACCCAGGTACTTAGTTGAATTGACAGCCTTGAGAATTGTACTATTTATCGAGTAATCGAATTCCAACGGATTTCTTTTGGAAATCATGTGGATCACCTCACACTTTTCGTTATTTAGCGTCAACTGCCACCTGCCACACCATACAGCAATCTTTTCTAAATCGCTTTGCAACTGATACTGGTCTTCGGATGACCTTACTAGACGGTAAATTACAGCATAATCTGAGAACAACCTAAGAGAACTGCTCAGATTGTCACTCAGGTCATTTATATAGATCAGGAACAGCATAGGTCCCAGGACGCTTCAAAAACGTGATATCACTTCAGTTTTACTCGATGATTCGCCGTCTATTACTATGGACTGCGACCTTCTTGACAGGAAATCACGAATCCAGTCGCACAACTGAGACGATACCCCATAGGCCCGCAGCTTGGTTAGAAGTCGCTTGTGAGGAACGGTGTCGAAAGCTTTCCGGAAATCTAGAAATACGGAATCAACTTGAGATCCCCTGTCGATAGCGGCCATTACTTCGTGCGTTGCACAAGAACGATGTTTTCTGAGACCATGCTGATTGCGTATCAATAGATCATTCCCTTCGAGGTGATTCATAATGTTTGAATACAGTATATGCTCGAAAACCCTACTGCAAACCGACGTCAATGATATAGGTCTGTAGTTCGATGGATTACTCCTACTACCCTTCTTAAACACTGGTGCGACCTGCGCAATTTTCCAATCTGTAGGTACAGATCTATCGGTGAGCGAGCGGTTGTATGTGATCGCTAAGTAGGGAGCTATTGTATCAGCGTAATCTGGAAGGAACCTAATCGGTATACAATCTGGAGCTGAAGACTTGCCCGTATCAAGCGATTTGAGTTGCTTCGCAGCCCCTAGGGTATCTACTTCTAAGAAACTCATGCTAGCAGCTGTTCGTGTTTCAAATTCTGGAATATTCCATTTGTCTTCCCCGGTGAAGGAATTTTGGAAAACAGCGTTCAATAACTCCTCTTTAGCGGCACATTCGTCGGTAACAGTACCATCGGCACTGCGCAGCGAATGTATTGACTGCGTCTTGCCGCTTGTGTACTTTACATACGACCAGAATTTCTTCGGATTTTCTACCAAAGTTCGAGACAATGTCAGATGTGCTTGGTTGCAGGGCGAGCCGCGCCAAGCCGCTGCGGCCCGACATCGGGCCCGGGCCTGCGCGCTACCCGGCCGTCGACATGTCCGTGTCCCGCAAGCGGCCGCCCGTCTACAGCGTCGTGGGCCGCAACTACCCGCCGGGCGACCGGGGCATGAACCCGGGACCCGGCGCCTACCTGCCCGAGTACAACCGCGCCAAGAACCCACCCAGCTTCTCGTTCGGCGTCAAGCACTCTCCCTACAAGCGCACCCCCATGGTCGAGGCCGACAACGAAGTCTGATCAATAATTCACCCAGCTGCAAATCACGATGGCCTATCTCTGTTCATTTCATTCTGGGAATGTGTTTACACTAAACTTGATCACACAACGGATATCGTAACAACTATGAGCGGTCGAACAAAATGCTTTCGTACTTTTAAGTCGCCAACAAATATTCTTGACTGAATGAATTACGAACGTAGTGTAACCAGCGGAAAAATGCACCTATGGTATCGCAAAAAAAGAAAATATGTTCTTGGTTATTTAAAAGCCTCCGACTGAAAAGTGGGGCACCTATTGCCTCAGTCTACTTTCCTCAGCACCTTTAAGAACGTTCCCAAAAAATTTTGGTGTGCAAACATAATTGCGTTTTTTTATGCTGAGGGAGAAGATGAGAGTGGCAGTGACAAAGAGACAGAAAAGTAATAAATGTTCAAATGTGTGTGAAATCTTATGGGACTTAACTGCTAAGGTCATCAGTCCCTAACCTTACACACTATTTAACCTAAATTATCCTAAGGAACAACACACACACCCATGCCCGAGGTAGGACTCGACCCTCCGCCGGGACCAGCGGCACAGTCCATGACTGCAGAGCCTTAGACCGCTCGGCTAATCCCGCGCGGCCAAAAGTAATAAATACTGGAAGATAGTAGACAGTGGTTGTGGTACAGAGAGGGCGAAGGAGACAATGGCAGTTGAACACTGTAGACAGTGAGAGAACATTGCTGCGAGAAGAGTGAAGGAGATAGTGCCAGAGGGGTGGGTGGGGGGAGGGGGTGGGAAGAATAAAGAGAAATAGAAAGTGGAAGTTGGTGAGAGCTAGTAGTAGTGAGAGAAAGAGACACTGACAACGAGGAACAGAGAGATAGTGACAATGAGAAGAGACGACAGCAGTAGGAAGGAAGGAAGGAATGAGATATTTGTAGTAAAAGAGAGCAAGATGAAGACAGTCACTATGAGAGGAGACTATAGTAGTAGGATAGAACGAAGGGGACCCTGTGCGGCTGGTCCCGGCGGCGGTTCGAGTCCTGCCTCGGGCATGGGTGTGTGTGTTTGTCCTCAGGATAATTTAGGTTAAGTAGTGTGTAAGCTTAGGGACTGATGACCTTAGCAGTTAAGTCCCATAAGATTTCACACACATTTGAACATTTTCGAAGGGGACTGTGGCTAGACAATGACAGAGAGCCACAAAGAGATAATGACAATGAGTTGAGCTGAATGAGTGAGTGAGAAAGGGCAATTGGGAGGGGATGGTATGAGCAATTTACAGCGATGGACAGTGAGTGTCAGTGAGTTACAGTTAGGGGAGCTTGTGGGAGTCTGAGATGAGTTACATGTTAAAAAAGGGGGGGGGGGGGTGGACAATATGTTCGAGTGCAAAAGTTCTGGAAATTTTTTAAAGTTGTTGAAGTACGTAGAATGAGTCAGCTGTGCCCCAATTTTCAGTCAGAGACTTTTGAATAAATAGGAACATATTCGAGTTTTTGTGCTTCTTTTGTCTACTTTCTCCAATAGAAACATTTTTCCGCTGTTTCCCTTCTTTCCCCTGCTGCAGCAGGGCATGTAACTCATATGAAAAGAACTGTACTGGTCAGTAAAATTTAGATAGTTCACTTATATGAAACTGAAATAACACAAAACTAATTTTACACCTCAGGCCAGATTTTACGTGCAAATAATTTTGAGTGTGCTTTAGTACTACCCCATTGGGCTTCCAGGATAACAGACACTCTTTACAGCTTATTTCCCCGTGCTACGTCACTTTATAAAGTACATTTTCACCTCATGGCAGATTTCAAGTACCTAATTTTGAAATTCTGTACCTCGGAAAGGGAATAAGATATGCAGAAAATTTTCAAGATTGTTCGATATCCGGATCTTAGGATTTATCGTATAAATTACATCAATTTGCTGCGCGTAGTTGTCTCAGAATCCGCAACTGGTTTTTTAAAATTTGAGCAATTTATTGCGGTTATTCATTATTTAGATTTCGCCTCATACCTGATTTTAAGTGTAGAAGTTGGGTAATTTGAACCTCTGTATCTCGGAAACCGATAAAGATATCATGAAATTTTTAAGGATTTTCGAGATAGAGCTTTTAGGAATATATCGTAAAACTTTCAGCCATATGCTGTGCATAGCCATCCTGGAATCCTCGGTTGGGTTTCGGTCCACTTGTGACGAGGAAAATATAGTAAAAAAGAAAACCTTTTTTTGGAGTTTTCCGAAGAACTGCCCATGAGTTAATGGTGCAGCCATAAGTCCCATCAACCCCACCGAAGACCACATCAAATGCAAAAAAGAACCAACCGATTTGCTCTATTTGCCTAAGCAGGAGAAAGTATGTAATGTTCATACTTTGACTCTGTACTACAGGGTAGCGACACAGACAATCTTTCTGTTGCGTATACAAATGGCCCCTATCCCAGGCTATACAAAACACTTGACACTACTTGTTTATCACCGATAGAACTCGACGTATGAGCACCAGAAAATCCCCTTTTTTGTGCTGTCGCATACATACCGATATGTGATCAAAAGTATCCGGACACCCCCAAAAACATACGTTTTTCATGTTAGGCGCATTGTGTTGCCACCTACTGCCAGGCACTCCGTAACAACGATCTCAGTAGTCATTAGACATCGTGAAAGGGACACACGGACTTCGAATGTGGTCAGGTGATTCGGTGTCAGTTGTGTCATACGCCTGTACGCGATATTTCCACACTCCTAAACATCCCTAGGTATATTGTTTCCGATGTGATAGTGAAGTGGAAACGTGAAGCGACACGTACAGCACAAAAGCGTACAGGCCGACCTCCTCTGTTGACTGCCTATCGCCGACCGCCGACAGTTGAAGAGGGTCGTAACGTGTAATAGGCAGACATCTATCCAGACCATTACACAGGAATTCCAAACTGCATCAGGATCCACTGCAAGTACTATGACAGGCGGGAAGTGAAAAAACTTGGATTTCATGGTCGAGTGGCTGCTCATAAGCCACACATCACGCCGGTAAATACCAAATGACGCCTCGCTTGGTGTAAGGAGCGCAAACATTGGATGACTGAACAGTGGAAAAACGTTTTGTGGAGTGCCGAATCACGGTACACAATGTGGCGACCCGATGGCAGGGTGTGGGTATGGCGAATGCCCGGTGAACGTCATCTGCCAGCGTGTGTAGTGCCAACAGTAAAATTCGGAGGCGTTGGTGTTATGGTGTGGCCGTGTTTTTCATGGAGGGGAGCTAGCACCTATTGTTTTTATGTGTGGCACTATCACAGCACAGGCCTACATTGATGTTTTAAGCACCTTCTTGCTTCCCACTGGAAGAGCAATTCCGGGTGGCGATTGCATCTTTCAACACGATCGAACACCTGCTCTTAATGCACGGCCTGTGGAGGAGTGGTTACATGACAATAACGTCCGTGTAATGGGCTGGACTGCACAGAGTCCTGACCTGAGTCCTGTAGAATACTTTTGGGATGTTTTGGAACGCAGACTTCGTGCCAGGCCCAACCGACCGACACCAATACCTATACTCTCTGCAGCACTCCGTGAAGAATGGGCTGCCATTCCCCAAGAAACCAACCAACATCTGATTGAACGTTCACCTGCGAGAGTGGAAGCTGTCATCAAGGCTAAGGGTGGGCCAACACCATACTGAATTCCAGCATTGCCGATGGAGGATGCCACGAATTTGTAAGTCATTTTCAGCCACGTGTCCGGATACTTTTAATCACATAGTGTAGTTACCTCTCGCGCGAGAAAAACGTTCATCACTCTAGTTCGCCCCAGAGTATGTGGAAAAATTGGCGATATACATTTCCTTTTCACCACTGTGTCAGTTTACTCGAAAACCTCTTTGCGGAGCAGAATAAGAGCGGTTGACACTGTTAATGAGAAACAAAAGAGGGTCTCCTTCATCACGATGATGAATTTAGGGTCGGGACACGCAGTTGATTACATTAGAAAATTCATATAAAATTTATTTGAGACATGACTAACAGCCCGCATCTCGTGGTCGTGCGGTAGCGTTCTCGCTTCCCACGCCCGGGTTCCCGGGTTCGATTCCCGGCGGGGTCAGGGATTTTCTCTGCCTCGTGATGGCTGGGTGTTGTGTGCTGTCCTTAGGTTAGTTAGGTTTAAGTAGTTCTAAGTTCTAGGGGACTTATGACCACAGCAGTTGAGTCCCATAGTGCTCAGAGCCATTTTTGAACCATGACTAACATCGAGGGTTCACTTCTCATTTCCGAATGTCATAAACATCAGTTGTTGCGAAGTCATGAGGAAGAAATATTAAACGGGATTGCTCCCCAGCACAATCTTACCAGAGTGTATGAACGATCCACCTGACGGAGCGTATAAATACCAGAGTGTCAACTCTTGAACGGTGTTACTCCTGCAGTTTAGTAGCTACGTATTAGACAAACTACGTCATATGCTTAAATTATTACACAGTTAGCGAAATGGGCGTTACATGTTACTTCAGTTATAATATTAAGGTAAATTTTACGTTGAACATGCGTCATCTGGTGAGGGATGTCTACAACGACCTGCATTTTTAGCAGAAAAAGTTAGTTATAGTTCTGAATAGATCATTTAATAGCAGTTCGAGTTTTATCATAGCAAACAGTGACAGTAGTTAACATACCACTTCATCGCAAGAACACTACATCGTCGAAGTTTACGATGTAACTTCATTAGTTGTACATATTTTGCTTTACTCTGGGCCTCACGGGGTAGCCGTGCAGTCTAGAACGTCTTGCCACGATTCGCGCGGCAACCCCGTCGGAGGTTCGAGTCCTCCCTTGGGCATGGGTGTGTGTGTATCATAAGTTAGTTTAAGTTAGATTAAGTAGTGTGTAAGCCTAGGGACTGATGACCTCAGCAGTTTGGTCCCATGGAACTTAGCACAAATTTTCAATTTTTTTGCATTACTCTCTGTTAACAATGGAATGAAATCGTGGGTGGGGAGGACACAATGAAGTTTCTTTCTTCTACTTCTTAGGGGGTTTACTTACAGTCGCTCACGATTAAAATACGGCCATTATTACTTGTAATGAACATTAGATTAAATTTTGCCTGTTGAACACTTAACACTGACCGTTAGACTGTAAAGTTTTGCAAGTGGCACGACGTCTGTAAGCTGTCGATGCAAAATTGCGCTTCAGATCTCCTCCTGTTATCGGCACATGTCGGTACCGTCCGTGTCGACTGTTTTATGTTTACGACTGCTGTCAACTTCTGTAATCTAACAGGCGTAGCACTATAGCAGTGCAGCGTTTCGTGTTATGTGTGTCAATTGAAAAATAAATAGCGTAACGAGTGTGTTTGAACATGAACAACTCTATGATATGTTTTCACATAACCTTGTTATTTCCGAGTGTAATTTATTCCATACCAGCTACTGATTATCTGCGTGCACACACACCTAAAGTGACATCTATGTATAGCAGATAGAAAATCACCCCCGTCTGTATGGGGCACCCAATACCGATTTCGTAAACTGATTTCCCAATACCGCTTCTTAGTGGTCATAAAACATTTCAAAATCGCTTCTGGAAATCCGCTTCTAGGTGCCGGTTTTCCAAATCCGCAATCGATTTTTGCTACCATGTAAATGTAACGAGTTTTGAAACGTGCTGGGTTGTCAAGTTCCGTCTTGTTTTCAGAATATTCGATGAATAAAGACTTATTGTGTAGCAAAGCAGAAGCAGAAATGTTAGAGCATGAAGCTGTCTGCCTGTAATATTTAAATGAAGAGAAATAGCATGTGTTGACTGAATCAGAAACTGCGTCAACTGTTTTCCAGCCGCCATATTTGACTGAGCTAGCAAATCCGCTTCAGGCCTTAATATGTAAACACAATAGCGAAAAACGGTTTCCGAAATTCGGTTTTCGTCTTCCGGAAGACGTGTCGCATGTAAACGTAGTGCATATTTCCCCTGTTACGTCGTTTCTCAACGAGAAGTTCTCCTTCCTGCTTTCTCCGCACGTCACATTCCACTGAGGTCGAATCTTAGCTGCGACAACTTATATCGACTTGTATCAACATCCGCAGAGCGAAACTATGGCGTCTGGGATCACTAAAACTTGAAATAGACACATCAAAAAAAGTGTTGCATTACCCCGGTTCCCAGAACTCCTGAAAATAGACGTTGACTTTGGATACTGTATCACAGACACAGTCCCTTTGACTGTTCAGAAATGTCACTTAACCCACCCAAAGATGTAAACAAACATGCGTGAGCGGCGCCTATTAGACGGAGGGGGTCCGACAGCCGATCAGTTCCAGTCATTCCACCAGGGAGGATGTACACGGCTCGTGTTGTCTGTTGTTCAACCATGCTTAGACGGTCAATACCGCGGTTCCACCGCGTCCGCATTGTTACTTTGTGCCAGGAATGGCTCGCAACAAGAGAAGTTCAAAAGTGTGTGTGAAATCTTGGGACTTAACTGCTAAGGTCATCAGTCCCTAAGCTTACACACTACTTAACCTAAATTATCCTATGGACAAACACACACACCCATGCCCGAGGGAGAACTCGAACCTCCTCCGGGACCAAAAAGGGGAGAGTCCAGGCGTCTCGGAGTGAACCAAAGCGATGTTGTTCGGACATGGAGGAGATACAGAGAGACAGGAACTGTCGATGGCCTGCCTCGCTCATGGCGCCCAAGGGCTACTACTGCAGTTGATTAACGCTACCTACGGATTATGGCTAGGAGGAACCCTGACAGCAACGCCATCATGTTGAATAATGCTTTTCGTGCAGCCACAGGACGTCGGCCGGCCGGAGTGGCCGTGAGGTTCTGGGCGCTACAGTCTGGAGCCGGGCGACCGCTACGGTCGCAGGTTAGAATCCTGCCTCAGGCATGGATGTGAGTGATGTCCTTAGGTTAGTTAGGTTTAATTAGTTCTAAGTTCTAGGCGACTGATGACCTCAGAAGTTAAGTCGCATAGTGCTCAGAGCCATTAGAACCATTTTTGAACTGGACGTCGTGTTACGACTCAAACTGTGCGCAATAGGCTGCATGATGCGCAACTTCACTCCTAAAGTCAACGGGGAGGTCCATCTTTGCAACCACGACACCATGCAGCGCGGTACAGATGGGCCGAACAACATGCCGAATGGACCGCTCAGGATTGGCATCACCTTCTCTTCACCGATGAGTGTCGCATATGCCTTCAGCCAGACAATCGTCGGAGACGCGTTTGGAGGCAACCCGGTCAGGCTGTACGCCTTAGACACACTGTCCAGCGAGTGCACCAAGGTGGAGGTGCCCTGCTGTTTTGGGGTGACATTATGTGGGGCCGACATACGCCGCTGGTGATCATGGAAGCTGTCGTAACGGCTGTGCGATACGTGAATGCCATCCTCCGACTGATAGTGCAACCATATCGACAGCATATTGGCGAGGCATTCGTCTTCATGGACGACAATTCGCGTCTCCATCGTGCACACCTTGTGAATGACTTCCTTCAGGATAACGACATCGCTCGACTAGAGTGACCAGTATGTTCTCCAGACATGATCCCTATCGAGCATGCCTGGGTTAGATTGAAAAGGGCTGTTTATGGACGACGTGATCCACCAACCGCTCTGAGGGATCTACGCCGAATCCCCGTTGAGGTGTGGGATAATCTGGACCAACAGTGCCTTGATGAACTTGTGGATAGTATGACACGACGAATACAGGCATGCATCAATGCAAGAGGACGTGCTACTGGGTATTAGACGTACCGGTGTGTACAGCAATCTGGACCACCATCTCTGAAGGTCTCGCTGTATGGTGCTAAAACATGCAATGTGTGGTTTTCATGAGCAATAAAAAGGGCTGAAATGATGCTTATGTGGATCTCTATTCCAATTTTCTATACAGGTTCCGGAACTCTCGGAACCGAGGTGATGCAAAACCTTTTTTGATGTGTGTATAAGAAACATGGCTTTAATATCGTAGTGATTACCAAAACCTTAAAGGCTTTCAATGCTTCAGACTATAAGAATGTCTCGGGGGTTCATTTGTAGTGATGTAACAACAGTATACGAGGGTGTTTGATAAACCTCGTAAATTTCCATGGAAGAATTGAACGTTTTTCTTGCGCCTTCATGGTTTGTTGGTAAGCCTGATTATTCCAAGAATCGAATAAGCATACGGTTCATTGTTGACAGCCATCTGAGTTAGTCGATGTGCTGACTGAGATTTAATATGTAGAAAACCGTGTTTCGTGTAGTTATTAAACATTTTCATCTGTAGTGTTCGACTGCTGTACAAATCCAAACAGAAGTGGATAAGTAGATGAAGTTCTGAGTGCAAAAGGCAGTCAAAACAATGGGCAAAAGCTGGTGAAAGTGCACCGAAGAAGGCAAAGACCATTTTGTCAGCTGATAAGATGATGGCCACTAATTTTGGGATTCTCAAGAAATTACTTGGAAAAGACAGAACCATGACTGAACCCTGTTATGCACCATAGTTGGACCGTTTGATACGTCCGTTTACTGAAAAAAGCTTGCCACACACAAAAGTGCTCTTTCACCATGATAATGCACCATCCCACACGTCAACGATAACAATGGTGAAAGTGCATGAACTGGGCTTTGAATTGGTTCCTCATCCTCACTAAACCACCAGACTTAGCCCTTAGTGACTTCTTCCTAATCCTCAACTAGAAATCTTGGCTTGCTGGGAAGAAATTTTCATCAAATGAGGAGGTAATAATTGCAGTCAATGAATACTTGGCAGAGTTTGTCGAACCTATTTTCCGATGGGACGAAAAATCTGGAGGATCGTTAGATGAAGTGTATATCTCCCAAAGGAGACTATGTCTGGAAGTAAGGTGAGTTGATAGTAAAACAAACATTTCTTCTTGCTTTTTCACCAGATTTATCAAACCGAAATTTTAAAACTTTTCGTCACGTGATAGTAAGAAGGGAGTTCCAATACTTAGTGTGACCGAGATTGTGTTGTTTGACTAGTTCACCTGTAGCGACATTCCACAGGAAGGTTCTTTTGTACTTTGGAAGAGTGAAGTGTTATTGAATAATTATGTTAATTTAACCTCACATGAAAATAAGTATGATGTTTGTATCACCCATTCGGTATTAAGGTCAGGGGACTACCATTTAAATACATCGTAAATAGTATGTTTCTAGTGGCCTTTTAAATGCATTAAAAATAACGCTAATGCTCCAGGAGACCGACCAGTGTGAAAGAACATACTTTATGTTTGAAAATGTGACTTTGCATGTACTGTAGTGTACAGAATAATGTCAGTTACAGGGATGTACTTACCCGCCCACAGGGCGTGCTGTGTGGAGGAAGGAGGAGGGCATAAAGCCATCCTATAGTTTCGTATTCCCAAATATATAATCTAGCTTTCTATTGGCATTTCATTTCGGTAATAGTTGCAAAGGACTGCTGATCCTGTTCCTTATACGCCACGCCTACAAATTATGCCTCAAAACACTCAGTATTTTCAATTGGCGTTCATCTGGAAAACAGCAAAGATTGATGACACATTAAAGGAACCTGCAAACTGTTGAATACGGCGAAACTAGGTAAATCCATTATGGCAGATATTTTTTTCAGTCATAAGCCAATAGCAGTATAAAACGTTCAACTTTTCTTGCGTCATCTGAACGGTGAGGGTGTGGGACTACATAGTAAGCAGTATGACCGCCTCGGCGAGAGGGATCTTGAGGGGGGAAATGTCCCGCAGTGTCGGTACTTGCAGCTTGCGATTCTATCTTACCATCTGCTGTGATGGAAATGACGCAAGAAAGTAACGATGTTCCGTGAAAGGGTGTTACAGCGAGATTCATGTTCACATGTATTTCTTATTTGTAGCTACGAATGTGAAGTAACATTAAACTAATGTCATAGTTCAAGGTCAATTAGTCACTGCATAATAGCAAGTGCAGTGCTCCTTAGTGTTAGTTGATGCAGTACAGCAACTTCACGAAATTTCCGTATTATGACGACGAATTCCGGATAGGACTAGATGTCTATAGAAATACTCGCAATTTTCGGAGCGATCTACATCAGCATCAACACACGTCGCAATTTTTCTACTTTATAAAAATATGACTGTTGTGGTTTTGATGCGATATCTTATCCATGCTTATTCTCTTGCAGTACTTCGTAAACCTTGAATTAAATTCTCATTACTTTACATTTCACGTCGGTAAGTGCTCTGAACCCTCTGCCATGCACTTAAATGTGATTTGCAGAGTATTCATGTAGAGGTAGAATACGTTTCCATAAAATGGACACCGCTGTTTTCATTTTCAATGACATTTCACAAAATATGATTGTTGTGCTTATGATGCGATACCTTATCCATTCTTATTCCCTTGCAGTACTTCGTAAAACTTGAATTATATTCTCATTACTTTACACTTCACATCGGGCTCTATTTTCAATAAACGAAGTAATACGTTTGCATAAAATGGACACTGCTGTTTTTTTTCATTTTCAATCACATTTCACTTGAACTTTTAAGAAGTCATTGTCTCATGGTGTCATTTCCGAGAAAATAGCAATAATTTGTAACACATAGGTCTCATGACAGGAAATGATTCGTAATGGCAAAGGCATCAAATAAGTGGCAACCCGACAGGCATTTTCACTGATGGGTGTACTCTATAC
The DNA here is from genome assembly GCF_023864345.2 of Schistocerca serialis cubense. NCBI lineage: Eukaryota > Metazoa > Arthropoda > Insecta > Orthoptera > Acrididae > Schistocerca > Schistocerca serialis. The sequence continues at coordinate 242,787,747 of NC_064642.1, forward strand.
ACGCCATCCCTATTGTTCACTATTGTCCATAAATCAAGGAAATAACCCAAAGATCGCTATCACTCAAAACGATCCATCGAATGTGATGAATCTTAGACCAAGTGTATTGGTGAACTATACTGTTTTACAAACGGAACACGAAAGCTTACAGTTGTAAATCTAGGCCTAACTTTACGCATTGAGAATCGTACGACCAGAATAACAATTTTTCATTTGTTTCATTGTATCTAACGTTGAAATCGATCAGCCAAGTGTGGTAAGTGTGGATATTGCAGAAGATTAGTTACAAAGGGAGTGTTTTGAAAAAAATTGAAGGTTATCGTTTCATTGGGGTGATTTTAATGAAGAAGAGAGTGGGGTGTTCAGTGCGGCTCTTCCGTGGTATTGTAGGTTATGCCGGAAAGACCAGAAAATCGAAGAGCAGGAGGCGAAGATTTGCGCCTTCAGGCAGATTTAGAAAACGTGAGATCTGAATTACAACAGCTGATGGGGAGGGGGGGGGGGGGGGGGGGAGGTGTGCTAACCTCTACATCTCACAGTAGCACTTGCACCCTGTGTTCTCAACTATTTGTTGGATGTATTCAAATCTTTCTCTTCCCCTAGAGCTTTTACCTTTTACAGTTCCGTCTAGTACCATAGCACTTAATCCCTGATGCCTTAACACATATCCATTCTTCCTGTTCCTTCTTCTTGTCAGTGTTTTCCATATGTTCCACCATTCGCCGATTCTGTGGAGAACCTCCTCATTCTTTATCTTATAGTTTCACCTAATTTTCAACATTTTTCTGTAGCACCACATCTCAGACGCTTCAGTTCTCTTAGTCACTTAAAATCTGATATCAGTCATAAATTTCCCTTCCTGAGTTGCTTGAGATAGTATGAGTAATATCCTTATAGATAATGTGTTCATTTAACAAGCAGAAGTTAAAAATACATTTGCCCATATAGGGTAGTAAATGGATTGTCAAATCACAATGCACCTTTATTCACATTACATAGCTTCATGTGCAGTTGAGAAACAGTCTAAAAAACAGGGAGGCTGAAAGAAAGCTTAAAAATGTTAACTGGGATGAAGTTTACAATGAGCCTAGTGCTAACTCTAAGCTGAACATATTTCTTAATGAGCTTGTATAAATTTTTGCAAGCCATTTTCCTAAACAGAATACTAAATATAATGATGGCAAGTCATTAAAGAATCATTGGATCAGTTCAGGTATCACAGTCCCTTCACAAGGATGAAAACAAAAAAAGACTTGACAAATATAACCAGAACAAGTAGTTACACAGATACACTTTCTTATTAAAAACATGTTATAATGTATTAAGAAAAGTTTGTTTCAGATTGACAGATCAGGTAACAAGATAAAACCAATATAGAATATTGTTAAAACAGAGACCAGGAAAGAAGTAATAGAAAATTACACTATTTCTGTTAAAGAGAATGAAAGCATTGCAAAAGAAATTCCATGTGTTGCAGATAAGTTTAATAATGAATTCTTCAAAATAGGTGAGAAAACTGATGCAAATATTTCAAAAGAGAAAGCACAATAGCACACTGAAGAAGAGACACAGAGGAATTTTAGTGAATAAGAAATTAATCTCACCTCGCCATCTGAAATAACGAAGATCATATTGAATCTTATGAGTCCATAATGGACGAGTAATGTCTCCAACAAGACAGTTGTTGTTGTTGTGGTCTTCAGTCCTGAGACTGGTTTGATGCAGCTCTCCATGCTACTCTATCCTGTGCAAGCTTCTTCATCTCCCAGTACCTACTGCAATCTACATCCTTCTGAATCTGTTTAGTGTATTCATCTCTTGGTCTCCCTGTGGTGTCACCGCCAGACACCACACTTGCTAGGTGGTAGCTTTAAATCGGCCGCGGTCCATTAGTACATGTCGGACCCGCGTGTCGCCACTGTGTGATCGCAGACCGAGCGCCACCACAAGGCAGGTCTCGAGATACGGACTAGCACTCGCCCCAGTTGTACGGACGACTTTGCTAGCGACTACACGGACGAAGCATTGCTCATTAGCCGAGCCAATAGTTAGAATAGCCTTCAGCTAAGTCAATGGCTACGACCTAGCAAGGCGCCATTAGTAACATTGCATGTATCTATGGAGTCTCACTTATATCGTCAATAGCGATGTACCAAGGATGGAGTAAAGTTAAGTATTACAGAAGCTACGTACTTTTCTTTATAGCATTCATTACGTATCCTGTTACAGACCTATCTCTTGCCTGTTAAACGCGTGCCTTTCGGCTACTTCCGTGGCGTGGCTGTCTTGCTACGCCACAACACTCCCTCTACGATTTTTACCCTCCACGCTGCCCTCCAATACTAAATTGGTGATCCCTTGATGCCTCAGAACATGTCCTACCAACCGATCCCGTCTTCTGGTCAAGTTGTGCCACAAACTTCTCTTCTCCCCAATCCTATTCAATACCTCCTCATTAGTTATGTGATCTACCCATCTAATCTTCAGCATTCTTCTGTAGCACCACATTTCGAATGCTTCTATTCTCTTCTTGTCCAAACTATTTATCGTCCATGTTTCACTTCCATACATGGCTACACTCCATACAAATACTTTCAGAAATGACTTCCTGACACTTAAATCTATACTCGATGTTAACAAATTTCTCTTCTTCAGAAACGCTTTCCTTGCCATTGCCAGTCTACATTTTATATCCTCTCTACTTCGACCATTATCAGTTATTTTGCTCCCCAAATAGCAAAATTCCTTTACTACTTGAAGTGTCTGATTTCCTAATCTAATTCCCTCAGCATCACCCGACATAATTCGACTACATTCCACTATCCTCGTTTTGGTTTTGTTAATGTTCATCTTATATCCTCCTTTCAAGACACTGTCCATTCCATTCAATTGCTCTTCCAAGTCCTTTGCTGTCTCTGACAGAATTACAATGTCATCTGTGACAAGACAGTAAAAAGTGTTGGAACTATAATATGTAACGTTCTTTGCCACTTGCTTAATGCATCATTGAACCAGGGTGCTTTCTCATAAAGATTTAAATATACCACTGTTGCGGCACTCTATAGAAAGCGTTACTCCACAGATGACAATCACTACTGGCAAGTGTCACTCCTTACAACATTTTCTGAAATTTTTGAGAAGGTAACATACTGCAGTTTGCCAACCACCTGTAGTAGTGGGATAAGTAGCTAATCACAGTTTGGATTTCAAAAGGGCCATTTTATTGAATCAGCCATTTGCACGTTTACTGAGCACATAATAAAATCTTTAAATGATAAAATATCACCAACTGGGATATTCTATGGTTTATCAGAGGCATTTCACAGTGTCAATCATAATACCGTGTCAAAGAAGTTTTTATGAATTATGTGGTTGACCAAATGCCTTGTATACTTCTTATTTAACAAACATTGAGTACAGCAAATTAACCTAGACAGTCTGAGTAGTACAAAAAGGGATGCCACATCTTCTGCATGGGGAAAAATTGGAATGGGAGCCCATAGGGCTCCATCAGTGAACCATTACTGTTCTTATTTATGTTAATGACCTGCTGTTTTATTTGAATCAGGAGGCAGAAACAGTCCTGTTTGCAGATGATGCAAATCATTTCTGTGAAGTGGAGCAAAGAAGCATCAACAGAGAAAAGATTAAATGACATTTTCGTCAAAGGTGCTGAATGGTTTTGCACAAATGGGATAGCTTTAAAAATTTTTGTGCTGTCAAAAATATCCCACCTCCTATCAAAGTACTAAACCAATAAGAAGTAATAAACAGGTCAGAAAACTGTAAGTTCTTAGATGTGCATATTGAAGAGAACTTAAACTGGAAAACCATACATTAGAGCTGCCAAATGTTAGTTGCGACTACATTTACCAGAAGAATAATTGTCAATTTTGAGGATGTAGGAGTAAGTAAGTTAACACACTTTGCATGTTTCCATTCACTGATGTTGTAAGGTGTCAAATAAGTAATACACCTTACATTGAATTCCTGAAACAATTCCAACAAACTCGATATGTCACACGACATAGTTATGCGTAAATATACGAATTTTATTGATAGACAAAGTGGAGCAAATAAACGAACTGACATTTCGCGAATATGAACCATTAACATTCACACTAGTAATTGCACACAAGTATTTTCCCTGAACTGAGCTACAAGATGCAGTTCTGAGGGAAAAGAGACTTTTAAGACGGCACACCGTCTCACCTGGCTGAAACCCTTGCCACAGGATACATAGTGGATACAATGAGATGCCGCAGCCACTGCGTAGACTGCTGGCAAAAGCAACCCCTGTCCCTGCTTTTAAAGATAACCCTTCGGAAAGCCTTTCTACAGGAACACGACCAGAGATCGCAGATAAACGTCTGGAGTTACCCACTCCAAAACACTGTTGACTCACTGTAGCCACCTGCATTAAAACTCACATGAAAGAAAAAGCTACTCATCTCAGTATTACATAGCATAAATTAAACTCTGCCCTGCAAAAGAAACTATGCCTGTGATAGGCTACAAAAACTTTAGTTGGTGGAGTTATAACAAGTACGAACGCCCTGATTGACCAGAAATTAAAAAAAAAACATGGCCACCAGCTTTGATATAAGCAAACTGCAGACAGAGTAATTGGCTCCTTCTCTTGCAGAAAATGGTCAAGTGTTTGAGCAAGGCGACTCGCGTTGTGCTTAGACGATTGCGAGAGTCGTTATGTGAATACTTGTTCACAGACTCGTCTTACCTTTTAAGGAGTTAAGCTGCAAAGTTTCCAAATATGGAGAATCACACCGAGTACTAACAGTTAACGCTTGCGAGCGATTTGAGGGCAACGACGTACGCGTTATTCCAGCCAAATAACGTGTACCATGCCAATTAACTTAGCTAGGGAATAAATAGGAATCTCGGTTTCAGCAAAGACGTAGGAAATGTATCACACTGGTGTGTAACAGTCGAGAGAGATTTAGTATGATACTCAGATTCACTGCTCACACCGCCAGCCGCCACTACCGCCGCCGACGCAAGGTAATCACACACTCTTGCATTATGCTAGCAAGTGATATTCAATCAATACTCAGAACTGCTGCCATCTCTGTCTCTCCTAATTTTCGTACACTCATCCATGTCTGCAGTTAAACATATTCACGATTGTCGGGCTTAATTGAAGAACAAACTAGAGATGTCCAATCTAAGAAGAAGGATTGATCAGCCAGACATGGTCATCAACAATCTAACTATAAAAGAATCTTATAATAGTTAGGAATTTCGCTGCACAGTAGTGAACACCCAGTATCAATATTGTACTACCAAATATACAATTGGGAAATGTAGTGGAAACAACATTGAGATCATTCTCCATACTGCTGCGCTCTTCTCTGCATGCGTGAGATGGTATCTTCCTGCCTTGCAGGCCATACGTTCAACATCAAATTCCTAAAACACTAACAGAGCATCCTTCCACAACTGTGGTAGGAAGATAGATGAGAGCCAGTCTCACACGAGTTAGATAATGGCGACCCTGCCAGGATGGTAAAATACCATGGTAAGGTGGTCAACGATATGTAATTACTAGGACAAAATAAACATCCTCATAAAAATTTTTAGTATCAACCAATGGTAAATATTAGTGGCTATATACAAGTCAATAGGGAGATAGAGACGTGCAATGCACCGATAGATGTATGTAGTAACCCCATAGCATAATTTAACGCCATTGTTAGCTTTAAGTTTTTCTTGCAAGCACACAGAAGGCTGACAGAGTGCTGATAATTTGGTTCTGTCCCAACTGGTAAGTGATGTTCGTACAGTTTTATTATTGTGTCGAGGGAACTAGGAACACTAGAGAAAGGGCGAAGGTGGTAAGTTCATGAAACGAGTAAGGTCGTATGATCACATGATTACGCGAAGTAGGTCGCATCAGTTAAAATTGCAAAGACGGGAATCAGAGAGATTAGCCATGCAGATCGAGACTTTGACCGAATTGAGATTGACACCCATCAAGATAACGTACGGGAACCTCCGGTCAGAATAACAGACGACGCAATGCCGTGAGAAATAGATCAGGGGGTGCAGCAGGACGTAAATACCGAGCAACAAGGGGCTGTAAGCGGCGACCAACATAATGCAGAGGTGCAGGAAGATGAGGAACGTCTTGAATACATAGAACCCATAGTACATATAATAAGAACTCCTTACAACCAAGTACAAGGAATACAAGTCGAAATGTGTCATCGCATGGTTCACCACAGTCAGTTGCGGACAGACACAAGAATGTAAACGCAGAACGAAGCGCTTTGGAAGAAGAGGTAGTAGGACTCGTTAATTTGCCGGAAATTCTCCAGCAATTAACGTGCCCCATAACAATACAAAACAGAGAGCTGAAACAGCAGACGAAACAACTGCAACAAGAGATACTTGAGCAGAGTGCGGGAACAGCAAAACACTGCAACAATAGATACGTGAGCTGAATGCAGAAACAACGAAACAACTATGTGAGATCAAACAACAGTTAGGTCACATTGAGGAAGAGGCAAAAGAATCCAGAAATATGATCGAAACTTTAGTAACAAGTCACACACAATTAAGAACAGACATTAACACGGTCCATGTGCGAAGTGATCAAGATCATAAAAGCTCTGAATCCGTTACAATTCCCAAGTCAATAACGCCACCAGAAAAGCAAGAAGTTTCACAAGGAATGAAAAAAATATTTCACGCAAATACAGCTCCAATCACAGGCGGAGAAGAAATTACGCGATAGCCAACCACCTGCAATGCCACAGGCACGTTTCGAATCTCACCAAGAGCAGACGGCACCACAAATACATCGGGTACCACAAGCATACTTTTCGGAATAATTAGGACCACATGATGAAGCGGCAAGATTAACCAGGCAAGACACTTAGCTATTACGTGACAGGGAAAGGCAAGGGCGCGAAGGTTATAGACTGAAGCATACCGACACTCGCGCACGCAGAGCCAATGGAAGAAAGTCATTGCGTTCCGTTACAACGATATCACGCAAGACTAGGACGAAAGTTGCAGTGGACAATATCCAATGTATTTACCAGAACCTGAAAGACTGACACGTGAAATGATCTGGAACGGAAGTTGCGAGGGTTCTCGAATTTCGTACTGTACTACACCGAGCTATGACAACGATCATTTCCTCATTGTAAGAAAGTTTCAGCATTTCCGCGAAGGAAACTCACTGCATCCACGAACCTTCATTGATCGGTTCAGAGTAGGACTACCAGAACGTTAGACATTAGTACACAAACTAGGCTGCCAACATGTCTGGAACAGTAGCAGAAACGATGCAAAACGTAGCAGCTACATGTCGATCATATGAAGTTTCTCTCACGCTACTGGTCGACTGAAGCGCAAAATAGAGTGAAGTATGAACTACTGCAAAATCCATGCTGTACTTCGAGAATTCCGGAGAGAAGAGCCCTGTAAAATTTTTCGAAGCAACGACAAAGAAAAACCAATGTTTGGATGTGCTACACAGCGATGGAGAATTGATTAAATTGTGAACCCTGAAGCTGCCACTAAAATACCAATAATCACTGGTTGTGCGTGGAGGCAACGACGTGGAAGTTTTCAATGGAATTTTGAGAGATTTTGAATTCATATTCTCAGAAGATGAGGCAAGAAAATGCGAAACCCGCGTGAATGAAGGACCGCGAAATGCGCCAGAGAACGCACGAAGGAATGTCAACCATTACGAACCGCGTGATAACTTCGCTCAGAGAAGTGACAATAGATTCCAACAAAGAAATGGTTATGGGTACGGAACAAAATATGGCAACGGTTATTTACCTAGGAATGGCAATAACTATTACAGGGGGAATAACTCTAATCGCAGAGGGTATTGGAGGACAAACAGGCCGACAAATTACCAGCAACGAAACCTGTGTAACCAAGTCGAACAAGGACAGGACGGACCGAAAGAAGACGTGAAGATCAGGCCACCAAACCCCAATAAACATTCGAATTGACGAGAGAGTGCCCAAGTCAAGGAGAACAGCGCACCTACCCAAGCAAGCAGCATCAATGTAACGAAAGAAATAAACACTTTGACGTGAGAGTTGAAAGATGAAGGAACCGAACCGCGGGGATTGAAAGAAGTTGAGATACTGTAAACATCAGGTTGGACAGGAATTTGTTGTGAGGATTTCGCCAAACACGGACTACCGGAACTAAATGAAACAGCCATAACGGAAGTCGAGTTAAAAGGCAAAGTCGTTATATTTCAGAGCTATTTAATAGTGTAACTAGGGAGAGCCGATTGCAAGAAGATAACATACCATCGAGAGAAATAAATATTTTGTCACGACAGGTAATAAATGAGGAAATAGGATCGCAGGGATCAAACAAAAGCAGGAGAACAACAACATCATGCTGGGGAGAAATTAATTGGGAGGATACAGATGAAGAAAATGAACGACCAGAGGCATACACAATAGGAGGAAATTGCACAGTTATCTGAGGCTGAGACCAAGAAAAACGAACTAAAAGATGGCAATGCTCAGTCGACAGAAATTGAAAATAAATTACAATTGGGCACAGGTTCCAATGCGTACAATGATAGAAGTTATAGAGATATAATAAGGGCATTTACATGCGACTATTTTGGAATTTCAGCGAAGAAAGTAGAGGCAGCTGTAGCTGAGTTGAGGAAAGATGAAGTTAAATGTGAAGAAGAAGTTGTAGATGAGAGAGAGATAGTGGTCGAGGCATATTCGACAGAAGGTTTGAATTCTCAGGTAAAAATCCCGAAGCAACTCACGTGTGATTCAATAGAGGATGCTTTAATGTACGGAGATGAGGAAGAACAGAGCAAACCGGTCGAGATTCAACCAGTTGTGAAGGCCATTGTAGCGAAAATCCCAATTAATGTAGTCACAGACAGCGAAAGCGGCGTAGGTTCGAGTCCCCCCCTTGGGCATGGATGTGTGTGTTGTTCTTAGCATAAGTTAGTTTAAGTAGTGCATTAGTCTCGGGACCGATGACCTCGGCAGCTTTGTCCCTTAGGAATTCACACACATTTGAACATTTTTTGAACATACCGAAATTAACGGTGGACATAATAGCTGCGGATTTCTGAATGAAAGACGAGCTGTGATAGACATGGGAAAGAGTAGAGTGACGTTTGGGAGCATTGCACTTCTCTTCGAGCAAAGGCTGAAATTAGAAGAAATACCAGTAATGAATAACCAATTAAGAATTACATTGGGCATGGATGCTGACGAAACAGAACGGTACGCACGAAGGTGGTAATCACCTCATCTCACTAGAGAACTCCTGTTAGAAATACATAAAGAAATCGACGACAAATTACTGGAGGTAAAAGACATTCAGGGTGAAAGTAAAAAGGAATTAGAAAATATTTTTCGCGATAAGGTAGAGGTGTTTTTACCCAAGCCAGGTAGTATTAAACATTTCCAATACAAATTTGAAATCAAGGAACACGAACCATTTAGAGTACTGCCTGATACAGAACCACTAAGTTACAGGGATACAGTATTTAGGGAGATATCCAAAATGTTAGACGATGACATCATTGAACCAGCCTCCTCAACATATAATAGCCGTCTCCATATTGTGAATGATAAAGATGGCAGTATCAGATTAGTGTTCGATTTGCAACAGATAAACACCATCATTATCACAGAGACAAATCGTCCTGAAAAGTTAGAAGAGCTAATTCAAAAATTTCATGGCCCAAAGGTTTTCTCGTCCATTAACTTACGATCTAGCTTCTGGCAGATTGAACTGGTGCCTAAAAATAGAAAATATACAACATTCATCGTCTTTGGCAGATGTTACCAATTTAAACGATTACCATTTGGCCTGAATATATCATCAGTGGGATTCATTAGGGGGCTTAACACCATAATGAGTCTTGAACTCTTACAGAAAATAATATGTTATGGTGATGATGTCATTATAGCAGAGCCCTCATGGGAGCAGCACAACAACACAATAAACGAGTTTTTGCAGACCATAAAGGATCATGGTGTGACAGTCAACGTAACTAAGTCCAAATTTGTATGCGAGAAGTCAAATTCTTATGACATATAATATCAGAAAAGGAAATTATACCAGACCCAACCCCATTAACAGCTTTTAATGAATTTGGCACCCTATATAGTACAAAGACTCTGAGGGGATTTTTAGAACCAATCAGCTTTTACAAAAAAGTTCATATGGATTGACACTCTCGCAACACCACGTCTATGTGCACTTACTCGAAAAAATACGCCATTGCTATGGGATCAGCAAGCTGATAAAGAATTTTTAAAATTGAAAAATGTATTAACAACAGCACCAATACTAGCTCACCCCAACTGGGCACAAAATTTTTATATGGCCACAGACAGTGCAAAAAAAGGGTTGGAGTTGTTTTATTCCAAGAATACGAACAGGAAGGGCAGATTAATTACAAAATAATGGCATTTGCCAATCGAGTATTCATTAAAAGTGAGAAAAATTATTCGATCACAGAGTTGGAAGCATTGGCCATTGTGTGGGGCTTCTAACGTTTTAGATATTTCAGAAGGAAAACAAACGTATTCACAGAGCACAAGGCTTTATAGTTCCTATTAGCCGCCAAATTAACTCATGGATGCTAATTTTACAAGTGTTTGGTTTCACAGTCACACATATTGCAGGACCAGCCAGTATGTTAGCAGACGCCCTATCATGCATCTAAGAGCATAGGTTTGGAAGCGGAGGAAGATCATTTCACAATGTATTACACGAAAAATATAACCTTCGAAAACTACATTACTACTGCATTGCGAAACATAGGTAAAGAACTGGACAAAGATCCAGATATACTCAGGATCAAACAAAAATGGAAAAGCAGAGCAGAGATCAGAAAAGATTATCTCCTGAAAAATGATGCCTTATTTATCAGACAAAATGTTGTCACCAGCGAATGGTTAGTTTGTATCCCAGCTGAAATAGTTAAAAAATACACATGGTACACACACTTGAGTAATGCCCAATTTGGATGAAAAAAATGCTCCCTGAAACTGAAACAAACAAGTCATTTCCCTGATATGGAAAAGTGAATAAGGGAAGTTTTCCTAAAGTGCATAATATGTATGAGAGCAAAACATGACACATTTCAGATAAAACTACCTATGTTTCCAATAATCCCTAACAGATTAAAACAAATAGTGGCAACAGATTTAATGGGAACTCTCTCACGCACAAAGGAGGGCTACACTTTTATATTTGTGGTACTGGAATTAACTTCAAAGTGGGCAACGGGGCTTACAATAAGTGATGTGCTCAAACAGGATTTTCTCAAACAAGTTGGCAGAGTGGAACGAATCTTTTCAGGTAACGAACCACAATACAAATCAGCACACTGGCAGGACTTGTTGAAATAGTACAAAATTAAACCTATTTTTATATCAAAATATTAACCCAGTGCAAATGTAGTGGCATGGTCAATGAAAGACATAGGTCCTTTATGTCGATTGTATGCCAGCAAAAAACATAACACTTGGGATAAACACCTGAGAGATTTCCAAGACATTAGAAATCAAATGTCCCACAGCACTACCCTACTTCCACCCATCACAGTACTTAAAAACATTGTAGCCCCTGATGAAACCTAAGAAACATTAAGATTTCCCACAGTACCATGCAGGCAACACAAACAGATTATAGATACAGCATTAACAAATATTAAAAGGGCAATCATGAAAAGAAAGGAAAGAGGGGATAAGACAGTCATGAAAAGGTCATTCGCAGTAGGTCAGATAGTGTTTGTGAAAGCTCACCATCTTTCCTATAAACACAAACAAAAGAACGAGCTTTTCACTCTGCAGATGAGTGTGCACTGATATGAAACTTTCTGGTAGATTAAAACTGTGTGCTGGACTGAGACTCGAACTCAGGACCATTGCCTTTTGTGGGCAAGTGATCGACCATCTTTTTTTATTTTATTTCATTATTTTCTTCAGTGTTGTTCGTTGCATTTGGTCTGGGCGGACGTCACATGACATCCATTCAAGTTGATTGTTGATTCCTGTACTCAGTTTTTTTATTACAGAGGGCCACTGCCTACTTTGACTGAACTCCCTGAGCTACCGTGCCGGCAAACCACACTCTGTCCTCACAGCTTTACTTCTGCCAGTACCTTGTCTCTTACCTTCCAAACTTCACAGAAGCTCTCCTGCTAACCCTGCAGAACTAGCACTTCTGGAAGAAAGGATATTGCGGAGACATGGCTTAGCCACAGCCTAGGGGATGTTTCCAGAATGAGATTTTCACTCTGCAGCAGTGTGTGCGCTGATATGAAACTTCCTGGCAGATTAAAACTGTGTGCCAGACCAAGACTCAAACTCGGGACCTTTGCCGTTCATGGGCAAGTGCTCTACCACGGCAAAGATCCTGAGTTAGCGTCTCGGTCTGGCACACAGTTTTAATCTGCCAGGAAGTTTCACAAACAAAAGAACCATAAGCTTTTCGCTGCATACAAAGGACCTATCGTAACGCCATAGAACTAAAGAATCCAAAGACAGGCAAAAGTTTAGGACTTCATGATGTAAGCCATATTAACGGGTATGACGATTAACCACTTATAGGGATCAGTAAATAATATCAAAGAAGCCATCAGGTATGTTTTAGACTGGACGTGACTAAGAGTCTGAGGAAAAGAAGAGACAGAGAACTGAGAAGTACCTTAAATTTTTTATGTAGCAACCAACGTGATATGTAGAGTTAACAAAGGTAATGATCTAATAGCATGATGACATACCACAATACCTCACATAACGAACATAAGGAGTCTCATGAGCTTAAGATATCAGGAACAAACTGGAATCTGATATAGAAACTAGAATTGTAATGCAGAGATAGGAGGCTGAAAAATGAAAAGAATTTCTTAAGAGGCATAAATTAGGCATTAGGCATAAGGTAGATTATAAGAAAAGGTTTTTGTATTCAAACCTCCTGCAAGAAACAATTGTTAACTTCGCGCAACAATGCGACAAACTACAACTGACATTGTATATTGGACGTGAATGGACGAGATCAACAATTTTCTACGAGGTACCTGTAGATGCACTGGCAAGGGCATGAGAAGGATGGCGATTTGTAACCAAGTCAATCCTTGTACCTAATTGTGGTAGCAACCGTGCCGTGATAAAAAAAAGTACAAGAAAGGTGGATGAGCAGCAGAAGATCGACGTTAGGTCTAGGCCTTGCGAAAATTCACTTTCGACTGATTCTTAAGTCGGAAGGACTGCAGGGAACAATGGGCCACAAACATCAACCAGTGTGCAGACTAAAAGCGCCTCGCCCGAAACCCTGGCTTGTCTGAGGCACAATTTCGTAAAAAAATTACGTGTAGAATAGCACTGCCTGCACCAGACTGTGATAGTATATTGAAATACAGAGCTGAAAGAAAATCAGTCAATCAATGCTGAACTACACGTTCAAATCAACGATTGAAACACTAACGAATGTTAAAGTTCAAAGCAACTAGTAGTCAATACTTTCCTATATCCTGTCCAGAGAAATGACAACATTCAAGTCTGAAGAAAGGAAGATGCTTGGAAGAACAGAAGATGAAGAGTCCCAAGACTGATATTGAAGAGAGAAAATGGGCGAAAATATTTCAAGATACACATTTTCAAATACTCATCCTATCGTAAACTAGTTGTCTGCGAAATGGTACAAAAATATAAATACCTTCAGCAATGTCTTGAGAAGAAAAATACACGGTTTTAGGCCAATTCTCCACGAGACTCTGCATTAAACGTTCCACATTATGAAGAGGGGCACTTCAAACTACGGCAACGTCTTGTTGCAAAATTCGACAAAGAATGACGCTGCCCACCCAGAAGTTTGCCGACAAGCAACTGGCACAAGTCCTTCAGCTTCCTGCAAAGACATCCGTCGCCAACCAATGCAAGAACATTCCTAGACATCGTGTGAAAATAGCGGTCGAAATTAGGTAAAGATCATGTCGGACAGTGAAAAATCTGCAAAAAGCACAAAAATTGACACAGGACTTCGATGTATTCATATCGATTAGATACGATATACATTTCTCTAGGCAACGTGTGTAAGTGTCTGAATAATACCTGTATAACAGTCTCTTTATAAACTTTGTTTCATGAGCAATGCAGGTTGTACAGAAATGTTTTATGTACTTATAATGTTAACTAGAATAATATGTTTTAAGAAATTTGTTCATCTATATTGTATCTTAAAGATAACATTTTTTGTAAAGTTTATTTACTGTCTATGATTGTAAATTTTAAATTTTTATTCATGTGTAATTATAAATGCAACATTTCTTAAAAGCCACACTGTCTGTTAGAGTAATATTATTTTTTTAATAATATGTGTGTATTAATATTATTTGTGACTATAATATTTTTTAATTTGCGTAAATAAATAATAGAAACTTTTAAAATTTTGACATCGTTAGGATTTGCTACAGAATCATTTTGATGCTTACATTAGTTGTTAGCATCACAATTTTTGTAAAACGAACGTCAGAATGTAAACACTGTATTTTTCGATTATGTGTAAAGTGTTTAACTTTTTAAGCTGATTTACATAGTATGTGGTTTGAAAATAATATTAAAACATCGACGTGAGAGGCTCCTCATCTCGGAAACAAAATCTAAAATACTCAAAACTCATTTAAATAAATAAGAAAAAGAAATTGATATCAGTATAAAAATTTATAGTCTTCACTTAACGCAGATAATTAAATCAATATCAAAGTTAACCATGTCAAAAATACAAGTATTCAAACCAATAGAATTAAATAGAATAAGGACTAGACCAAGTGGCTGACCAATATTCAATGCTTGAGAAAAAGGATAATTTTTAACACTTAGACAACACCTCAACCATTGTCTAACTTCAGTACAAAAAATATCACGGAAGGGTGGTGATATGTAAGATGTCAAACAAATAACACACCTTACATTGAATTCCTTAAACAATTCCGGCTAACTCGATATGTCACATTACGTAGTTATGTGAATATGCACTAACTTTATTGACAGGCAAAGCGAAGCAAATAAACGAACTGACATTTCGAGAATAGGAACCACGAACAGTCACACTAGTAACTGCACACAAGTATTTTCCCTGAACTGAGCTACAAGATGCAGTTCTGAGGGAAAAGAGAATTTTAAGACAGCACACCGTCTCGCGTGGCTGAAACCCTCGCCACAGGACACCTAGCGGATACAATGAGATGATGCCGCAGCCTCTGCGCAAACTGCTGACAAAAGCTGTTTATTTCAGTATTACACATCAGAAATTAAATTATGCCGTACAAAAGAAACGACGCCTGTAATAGGCTACAAAAACTCTAGTGGCTGGAGTTACAACAAGTATAAACGCCCAGATTGGCCAGAAAGAAAAAAACATGGCCACCAGCTTTGATATAGGCAAATTGCAGACAGAGTAATTGGCTCCTTCTCTTGCAGAAAATCGTAGAGTGTTTGAGCAAGGCGACTCACGCTCCACTGAGACGACTGCGAGACTCATTATGTGAATACCTGTTCACAAGCTCGTCTTAACTTGTAAGGAGTTAAACTGCAAAGTCTCCAAGTATGGAGAATCACACCGAGCACTGACAGTTGACGCTTGCGAGCGATTTGAGGGCAACGACGTTGGCGTTATTCCAGCCAAATAACGTGCCTATTAACTTAACTAGCGAATAAATAGGAATCTCGGCTTCAGCAAAGACGTAGGAAATTTATCACACTGGTGTTTAACAGTTGAGAGAGATTTAGTATAGATTCTCAGGTTCACTGCTCGCGCCGCCAGCCGCCACTGCCGCCACCGACGCAAGGCAATCACACACGCTTGCACTATGCTAGCAAGTGACATTCAATCAACACTCAGAACTGCTGTCTCTCCTAATTTTTGTACACTCATCCATGACCTGTAGTTAAACATATTCACGGTTGCCGGGCTTAATTGAAGAACTAACGTGAGATGTCCAATCTAACAAGAAGGACTGATCAGGCACTGTACAGTTATGAGAGTTATGAATCGTTTTAATTGTGTACTTCTTTTTGATTGCTCTTTACCGATCCCCATTCAATCTTGGACATTTTTATTGTGCCGGTATTGCGTAATTGATATGTCTGGCCGCTATTCTATTTAATTTTTTTGTATTTTTATCGACCCCAGACATGGTCACCAATCATCTTACCATTAAGGAACATTACAATAGTTAGGAATTTTGCTTCACTGTTGTGAACACCCAGTATCAATATTTCCTACCATCCTGTATGTAATTTTGCTAACACTGCTATGTCATGAAGACATACTTAGAGTAAAAATAAACCTTAATAATGAAAATCTAAGATTTTCGCTATTTTCTAACGTATAGTTACGCCTGAACCCGTATGCTAATTTCTGTTGCCAATAACATTGCCTTTACAGGGTGTGTAGTGGAACCGACATTGAGATCAGCATCTGATTACATCACTGTCAATACTGCTGCACTCTTCTGAACTCTGCATGCATGAGACGGTATCTTCCTATCTTGTAGGCCATAGTTTCAATACCAAATTCCTAAAACACGCATAGAGCATCCTTACACAACTGCAGTAGGAAGGTAGATCAGAGACAGTCTCACAAGTGTTATAATGTCGTTAAATAAGTAATGCCCCACTTTTTTTTCTCGGAACATATTTATTGTTAAGAGTCAGAATTTGGAGACAATAACATCAACAGGTCTTGTCCATGTCCTATCTTTGTACGCAGTCTCCATCACACTCTATTGCTATACACCAATGTTGTGGAAGAGCACGTATTCCCTGCTGGTAAAAGCTCTTGTCCTGTTGGCATAGCCATGTTTTCACTGTGTGACTGACACTCTCATCATCTTCAAAGTCTCTTCTCATGACAGAACGGACTGTCTGTTGGTCTCGAAACGCTCCAGCAATTCAGATGAAATGGCCTTTCTTTGAATTTTGTTGAAACCATCATGAGCACCTATTTGAATGTCTGAGAGTGTGGATCATTTCAGATGTACTTCCTATGCTGGCTGACAACTGTCGAGTTGTGATGAGCCAGTTGGCACGAATCACTGTGCAACAATGAAAATGTAAATCGAATGAAAATATTTAATTCCTGTCAGTTCTAATGTGCTGATCATGAATATCACAAAGCCAATTCAAAATTAGCTCTAGTTTTCATTTTACACTGTTTTATTACAGCGAGATAATTATATGCGAATTTTTATGTTAAGTTTAAAATCAAATATTATAATGGTTTGTCAAAGTCATAATAACTAGTAACAACGGATCATATTATAGTCCCTGGTCTTACTTGTGTGCAATATTTTGGATATAAACATGTTGATATCAATTTTAGTGATCTCTTTGTTTCCCTCCTCTTCAACTTCAGTGACTTTTTTAATGCATGTAATAATTTTTGCACATTTGTTTCCAGATTAACAACCCAGTGGTTCAAGTTGCCATGAGTTCGTGTTAACAGTGCTGACACATCTTGCAATGTGTGTGGAGAAGTGACATTTGCATCACAAATACAGCAAATAACTATATTGATTAAAAAAAAGCTTACAGTTGTTGTTTTGGGTGTAAAGTAGGTGATCAGGAAGTATGGGAATATTTTAAGACAGTCTTTTTACAGTGCTTAGGGAACAAACGAGCAATAAATTGCAAGGAGATTGTAGATAACATGTCATCTTATGAAAAAACTTGGTTGCAACATGTCACTGAAAATGTATTTCTTACATAGTCATCTTGACTTCTTCCCAAAGATTGTGGTGCAGTAAGTAATGAACATGGGGAGCGATTTCATAAAGATATTGCCACATTTGAGAAGAGGTATGCCAGAAAGAGGAGCCCCAATATTTTAGTGGATGACTGCACGATTGTCATAAGTGATGTTCCCGAGTATGTGTATAAACGTCAAGCCAGGCAAAAACGGTCATCTTCTGAATTTATCTCTGAACAAAATATGTAATTGTATATACTGTACATTATGGAAATTTAACATTTATAATCCCTTATATACATTTGTGACCAGTTAATTTATATATTTTCTTTTGTGCTTTACATAGCTCTGGTACAAAGTAGAAATTCAAAGTATTTTCTTTCATGTAATACTATCTTCATTTTTTGTTAATATTTTACTTTTATACTTCCAGAAAGGCACTGAAATTTATCAATGCATAACACATAACATAATTCAAGTATTTACTCACTTAAAATTTGCTACGCTGAATCTTGGAACATGAATGCATATTTGGATAATGAGTTATTTATACAAAAATATAGATAACTTTTTTAAAAAAATTACAGCTAAATATTTATGAAGATGATAATTTTGCATCATTTTATACTGAAATAAACATAACCAACTCAAAATAGTTCAATTTACACACTTTCACTTCTAATTTGTTGTTCAGTGTAATAGCATTCGCACTATCCAGCATGTCTGGAGCAGTGGCTGTGACAGGATGTGCTGAGCATGGCTGGTTATCAAGCTCTGTTTCTGCATTTCCTGAGGCTGTAACTTAGTTTACCCATCGCCCAACTGTACTTCTATCAACTGCAGCATCGCCATACACTGCATACAAACGTTTATGGATGTTCACCATAGTTTCTTTTTCTGCACAAAAGAATTCAGTAACAGCACGTTGCTTGTAACGTGAGTCGTATGTAGACGCCATTTTGACGCTGTACTACGGCTCTGCCATCTGCCAGAATGGTTCGAAACTTCACTGGCGCAAAGAACAAACATCAAATGTGAAACACCAACAAGGACATTTGTGTATGTTTATTAATGGTTTTTTTTAAAAAAAAATGTGGGGCATTACTTATTGAACGACCTTCGCAATATTCTGAGGTAGCTCCTCACTTAGACAAAAAGTATTCGGTGCACCAAAAAAAAAAAAAATTATGTTTGGCATTCACACTCATACATTCCGAAGGTATCTGTTCAAGCACCTGAGAATATTAACCACCGCCTCACAGTACATTTATTCACTTAATGACATTTGCTGTCAATAGTTCATCTACGCTTGAGAGTAACAGAGATATTCAAAAGTGCAATACTAGAAGGAAAAATGATCTGCATTACCTTTTAATGAGTCTCACTTTATCAGAGAAGGGAGTGAAATATACAACCATACATCTATTTGACATAATACCCAATGAAATTAAATGACTGATAGCAGAGATGTTTTCAAATGTAGATTAAAGATGTTTCTCCATAACACCTCCTTCCATACCACAGAATAATTATTGTTGAGTAGCACTTCTCCATATTCGATACTGTGAAACAAATCTCTTCTACTGCAAGCTCTTTGCTTTCATGTTTTGAGAGGTGGTAGTATGGACCAACACAAGGAAAAAAGGCTGTAAACGAAGTGTGTTCCTTAAGAGACGTGAGCACTTGTTCAGTAGAGAAGATGTGTTTCACACTAGCGAAGATGAACAACTGCTCATCAGTCTTAACGTATGCACTTTAGAGCCCACGTTCACTACACATTTTTTTTTCTTTTTTATCCGTACTACCATCCCTCAAAATGTGGAAAGCAGACAGCTTGCAGTAGAAGAGATTTGTTTCACAGTATCTAAGATGTAGTTCTCTTAGTTTTTAAGGTATGCGTTTAGAGCACATGTTTATTGAGGTTTTGTTGCTTCTAGTATCTGGTACTTTCACTTTATGCTTTTACGCCATTGATTATGATACCCCTGTGTAGTTTTGTCGACATGTTCCACATCATAACGTTTATCGTGAATTTGATCTATAAAATGAGGAAATAGCTAACTAATACCGTGATTGTCTGAAGCTGGCCAACGTAATCGTGGATGCCACACAGCAGGAACAGTTCGGCATTTCGATACGGACATCATCAGAAACACACAAACCTCTGGAATGCACTGGAAAAACACATATAAAAACAAAAAGAAGGTAAGTAAAGACGACACGCATGGACATCACATGTAGCTGTTTATAGTCTCGGAATGTTCGACACTTGTAAAGTCATGTAAAAACATTTTTACGCATAAAAATGAAACGACCACTGGATGCACTTGCATACATGTACACGAGTATTCTACATCAGGACGCGTTATCACATATGCAGGCTACAACAACCAATCACTGTCTTTCTGTACCACAAGGCAATCGTTCCAACTTTGTGATTTATTGATGTTCTCAACCTCCATCGCAAGGTGAATGCCTATTTACCGATTACCAATTTTCGTTACAGCCAGTTTAAATAAGTAAAAACCTTTTCGACAAAGAGATAAGCAAATTAATTAATTATTTGATATATTAAAACACCATTCAGAAGTGTACTAAGAGCCGAATTAGACATTAACTTGTAGAAGCAGCCACGGCAATATGACAATAACCAAAGACAATTAGCACTAATCTACTCACATCAGCAACTACGAGATTACTTGCAAATTACTTTATTAATGTACGTCTTAGCAGAAAAGTACTGCTTTCAGTAGAGTCACTGAACCTCCTCTTACACTTCTCAGCATCCACTTTTATCTAAGTCGAAGAATATAGAGCTTTACACAGAAAAGTAGTGAAGTGGCAAAAGTCAAGGGATCCTCCTAGTACTGTGTTGGACCCTCTTTTTCCCGGTGTAGTGCAGCAACTAGGTGTGGTATGGATTCACAAAGTCGTTTGTAGTCCATTACAGAAATATTGAGCCATGCTGCATCTATAGCCGTCCACAATATGTCATAACATGATGTAATTTTGCAGGTACATTCATTGGTATATGTGAATACTGTCTGCAAAATGTGGTGCGAATAGAATTAGTAGCAAAGAAGTACGTAAGTTAAAGCGTCGTGTCTGATTCTGAGGTCTGAATGTGTTGCCAGTGCAGGATTTTGTGCTCGAATGGACCTCTCGATTATGTCCCATAAATTTTCGATGGGATTCATGCAGGGCGATCTGAGCGGTCAAATCATTCGCTCGAACTGTCCAGAATATTCTTCAAACCAATCGCGAATAATTTTGGTCCAGTGACACGTGCATTGCCATCCATAAAAATTCCATCGTTGTTTGGGAAAATGAAGTACATGAATGGCTGCAAATGGTCTCCAAGTAGGCGAACATAACCATTTCCAGTCAATGATGTTTTCAGTTGAACCAGAGAACATGGTCTGTTACACGTAAATACAGCTCACGCTATTATGGAGCCACCACCAGCGTGCACAGTTCATTGGTAACAACCGGGGTCCATGGCTTCACGAGGTCTACGCCACGCTCGAACCCTACCGTCAGCTCTTACCAACTGAAATCGGGATTCATCTCACCAGGCCAAGGGTTTCCAGTCGTCTGGGGTCCAACTGATATGCTCACGAAGTCAGGAGAGGCACTACAGACGATGTTGTGCTGTTAGCTAAAGCACTCGCATCGGTCGTCTGCTGCCATAGCCCTTTAACTCCAAAATTTCCCAACACTGTCCAAAAAGATACGTTCGTCGTACGTCGCAAATTAATTTCTGCGATTATTCAACATAGTGTCGCTTGTCCGTTAACACTGACAACCCCAAGCAAATGCCGCTGTTCTCGGTCATTAATTGAAGGCCGTCGGCCACCGAGTTGACCGTGGTGAGAGGTCATGTCTCAGATCTAGTATTCTCGGCCTGACGCTCTTGGAATATTGAATTTACTAACCGTTTCCGACATGGAATCTGTTAATTCCCGCCGTGTGGCCATAATCACGTCGGAAACCTTTTCACATGAATCACCTGAGTACAGCTGACAGCTCCGCCAATGTTCTGCCTTAATACGTTGTGTATGCGATACTACCGCCATCTGTATAAATGCATATCGCTATCCCATGGTTTTTGTTGCCGTACTGTGTACGTACTGATTAAGTTAAAAGCCTGTTTAATATGGACATTAGTGCTGGCCGGATATTACACCCTTTAGTCCAAATGTTCCCATAAATTGTGGCTGGTAAGGTACTCTCTTACTTTAGCTTCGGAAGGAACAAATTTGTGAAACTCATTAAAAGTCTAGTGATACAAAGAAAGCTGTTCAACGTCTTGACAAGTATTTGACAACCAGAAAAGGGACCCAAGACAAATGAGGCATGGCATAGCTGACTTGAAGTACTCGTAAACACACCGAGTGGGGTGACTGAGGGAGTGGCAACACACTGGTCCATATCTCTTGTCGGCTACTCAGATTGACGCTCTCTACATCTACATCTACAGTTCAAATGGTTCAAATGGCTCTGAGCACTACTGGACTTAACATCTGGGTTCATCAGTCCCCTAGAACATAGAACTACTTAAACCTAAGAACATCACACACATCCTTGCCCGAGGCAGGATTCGAACCTGCGACTGTAGCGGTCGCGCGGTTCCAGACTGAAGCGCCTAGAACCGCTCGGGCACACCAGCCGGCTATATCTACAGTCTGCAAGCCACGTTACGATGTGCGGCGCGCGTTACTTGTTGTATCAGTGTCAATTTCCCCTTTTCTGTTCCCGTCGTGAACGGTTCGCTAGAAGAACGACTGTTGAAATCCTCTGTATGGGCTCTCTCTAATTTTATCTCCGTCATCTTTAAGCTACATATACATAGAAGGAAGGGATATATTGGTTGTCTCTTCCAGGAACGAACACTCTCAGAATTTGAGAGGTAAACAACACCCTGGCGCAGAACACCTGTCTTGCAGCATCTGCCACTGGAGGTGGCTAAGATTCCCTGTGACGTTTTTGCGCTTACTAAATGAACCTGTAACGAAATGTGCTGCTCTTCTTTGGATGGTCTCTATTTCCTGTACAAGTTGTATTTAGTATGGGTCCCAGGCTGACGAGCAATATTCAGCATTGGTCGAACGAGTTACTTCCTTTGTTGGTGCACTACATTTCCTGAGCATTCATCCAATGAATCTCAGTATGACATCTACTATATCCACGATTAATTTTATTTGATAGTTCCACTTTAAATCCCTAGGTGTGCATACGCCTAGACATTTTATGGAAGTCACTGCTTCCAATGACTGTTCTGCAATCATACGATGAATGGTCTTTCTCTGTATGTGCGAGGTATGCATCTTCTTTGATCGCTCTGGAAATGTCTGTTTCTTATTTAAATATCATAATCATAGCTCACACAGAGCAAAACCATGTAGCTGAGTAATCTTTTGACCATTAGTACAATATCTTTGCGTTGCTACACGGCCTCTGCCTGAGAGCGCTAGCAAACTTATGCGCATTGTAAAATTGAGCATAGTTTAGCAGCATACATACTTTGAAGAATGATTAGTTCCCACCCTTCATTCAGTTTAGAATGTGTGTATGCACGCACATTGCACTTTGCGGTATGAAATTTTCAGTCCTAGTTTTTAATGTTGCTTTGGTGCCACATGCTGAGTGTTGCTTCCGAGAAATTTACAAAAATATTTGTCTCGACACAAGGTAAGCGAAAATACAGTTTCAGGCCAGGAATTTCTTTGTAAGGTCAGTTGTACATTTATTTCAAAAGTCAGGTTACATTCAGGGTAGCACTGCATTTTTATAGACACAGTTAACTTCAATTTGTAGACTGTGTTGAGCAAAACATATTAAGTCTTTCTATAATTCAGTGTAGTCGGAGGTTTTCACAGTACATGAGCTTAAGTTAGGAATTAGTCTGATTGGTAATTATTTTTGAGGAGTTTTGGTAGGAAGTTTTAGGAAGAGTCAATAAAATAGAGAAAAGCAAACAAGCGTTAAGTTACATATGCATAAGCGAAATGTTCTGCATGCTTTCCCCTAAATTGCTTAATGGAAATATCGGGGTGGTTTCGGTGGAAGACCACGACCAATTTCCTTCTCATCTTTCTCCGTCGCAGTTTGTGCTGCCTTTAACGAATTTCTCGTCGATCAGGCGTTAAACCACGATCTCGCTTGCTTTATAAACTAACATAAAGCTGTGCATAAATAAATTACTTCGCAAGAAGAACCGTGAAGACAAGGAAACTACTAGTTTTACAGCAGTACAGTGGTAACAGTTGTTAATGTGTCAGTTACTTTATGGCTGTTGCTGAATTTACCGAAACCAGAATATTTACAATGATTGAAGTTGATATTTACAGTGGTCGTGTCATCCTGTGGTTTGTTGATATAGGGTAATCACAGGTACGGAGGTTGACGTTTCACATATACAATTTGTTTTAGCGTCTGGGTAGTGACGACATGCTGCTCTCCCAGGAGTTGCGAAGTGTTGTGTTGAATGGGAATCACTGCACTTGCCTACATTGCGCCCACTGACACCGCCATTTTACAATGAATCTGACTGAATCAGCACGAAACACGTGATTTCATAAGTCACTACATTTCTCGGATGAGTGATTCCCGGAGACCGGGCAAGGTATATTCTCTTAAATTCTGAGGGCTTCCAGTAACTAAGTAATTTTAAATGGGTCTTCATCTCCCGTGTATCTTGGAAGCGACTTCATAGCTCATTGTCATTCACACACTCTACCTGGAGCTCCCTCATCAAATGATGGCGTCGTATTAGTCACTGTGGGTTGCGTGTTACTTTTTTAAGTATTACTATGAGTTGTAGTCACACTTAGGAATTTCGAAATTGCTTTTTTTAATACTTGGAATGCCCCAAATCTAGCACCTACTATCACACTTGACGCAAATGACTCTAGTTCGCAGCTTCTAGGTTAGCAACCTATTCCTTTTCTAGGTTTGAGGTAAGCAAACAGCTGGAATGGGACTGTGCGTTTGCAAGATCTGTAAATTTGAAGGCACTACCTCACTGTAACCATATCTTAGTTTCAACACTCCAAGTTTAATATCGCATCCCGGCGAGAAGAGTGTCACAAGTAAAAAAGATGGTAATTTTTAGGTTTGACACGGAAAAATACATATCACTATGTGCACGAAAAATGTCACATCCCAATTTCGCAGTTTGTCCACTTTAAGGCAGTTGTGTTAGTTTTGCTGTGGGATACTTCATGATTCACCACAGCAGGAACACCAGATGTGCATGGGTCATTGAAGAAGAGTGACACATTTTGAGTTGCTGACACTGTGCATGTATAACGTAAGTTGAATGCAATTCTTAATTTCATTGATTATTACAATGTCTATGTTCATATAGCGTCTATATCTTACATTCAGTGTCCTTTGACATGGACGCATGTTTGAGGAAACACAGTTTTCACGATTGCAGTTGTTGTAGATGTTACGAAATTTCGTGCGTTGCTGCTTACAAGAAAAAATGGAAATTTCTGCTATAAAGAAAGTTAGAGAATTACTTTACTCGGCAAAAAGTATTCCTACATTACATAAGCCCATTTATGATTTCATCTTTTCGTAAATTGTTTTCCTTAAATTGTACCTAATTGATGTTCCTCATTACATTGTATTAATTTTCATAAATTATAATTTTGCATTTTGAACATTTCTAGTAAAACAATTTCAACTTGTTTTTACGTTTTTTATTCGAACTTAAGTACTATTTTAATGTGATGGAGCCTCTAATGTCATATTATATTGCAGTAAGTTAAAAAATACATTATTTAAGGTGGAGAAGTGGCAGAAGTGTTAGGCAAGGGGTCATAAAAAAACAAAATAGTTTTTAGAAAAGCAAGAAAAGTGACACAATTCAAAAAATAATTAATAGTTACATAATAACACCTCACATTCTGTGAGGACAGATCTACATGTCCTTATTACTATTGTATAGAATATAATCGGATTTACTCCCAAAATCACTAATTTGAAATTCAAACGAAACTTATACCATTTCAGTATAAGTTTTATAGAATTCAAGTAGACCTATTGTATTTCTAAGCTGTGTTACTGTTCTTGTCAGTGTGCGACATGTAGGGACTTCAGATCGTAAGTTATACATGTTGCCCCACTTTAAGATTAGTGTGCAACATGAATGGTTCACTGTCAGAGAACAGTAATGTTCTACATCTCTTGCACCAACAGTTCTGCTGCGATACGGATTATAGGTGCATCACTGTGTGTGATTGAAACGGTGCAGTAACTAGAAATGTTCTCCATAGTAGAAGCAAGCCCGACAGTAGGATCCTTGTGGGGATAACGTCTAAATTGCACGCAAATTCGCCATGAAATTCTTACGGTGTATAGACCAAATGAAATGTCTCATCCAGCCGTAGTAAAATGAGTTTCAACAACTTGACCGAAGCTGCACAGATGTGGTTGATGCTGACTGGGAAGTCAGGATGTCGCACCATGCGAGTGCCAACTTTTCATCAAACTGAAAGAACAGATGTGGGAAAGAGATTTTCCTACGACTAGGACATTAACACAGTGGTTCTCGAATGGCTTTGAGAGCGAGGAGCGGATTTTTGTCATCGAGGGACTGAACGACTGGTAAAAGGATCGGACCATTGTTTACATATACCTGGATATTATGTTGCCAAATAGTGTACTGCATCCATGGTACGTAGAACCTTCCGATCATTGTTTATACGCACTTAGTGTCTATGATGAAAATTAGTGTAAAGTAACCGTGTCCCTTTAAGTGTAGTGTAAAATTCAGTAAAAGTTACTTGGTCTGCCTTAATAGTGTGTATCTTACTATTTGAAGTCCCCTCGTAAACATCTAGATCTAACTGAAAGTCCTTTTTTGTTGTTCTGCACCAGCGTCTACCAATAAGAACTGGGATGAAGTTGTATCGAGATTTTTAGATTTTAGGTTACATATTTGTTCATTCCCTAGAGCCACAGTGAGGTAATCTTAAAAAATGTGGAACAGCTTTCAAAAACAAAGTACGGAATATAAATTTTGCACAAGAATTAATATTTTATCTTCATTCGCCAGTTTCTTTGTGAAGTGGTTCTGACACGTTTGTATGAGTATAAAAAATTAAAACTCTCTTTATTGATTATGTGTGAATGAGCTATAACTGTAATAGATGACTTTTTGAAGTATTCCACCTCAGCTGTTTTTTTACGAATATTTAATCTATTATACCTTGTGCGATTGGTCCATTTCGGATTTACATGCCATTTTCGAGCGCAGCATGTGTCGATGTATTGTACAGTTATTCTGCTAATACACGACGTGGACAGAAGTGACGGTGTTCGACAACGAAAGCGAGCACATGTAGGGTCCTACAACGTGCTATTGGTTTTAAAGATGACTATTACTGCACACATTAAGAATTCTGGTTTAATTCTGAATCCTGCACGCTATGCGCTCGCTTTCAAATCTGCTCTATCGCCTTTTATTAACAAGGTAATTGTGCAATAAATCGAGACCTACTGCGCTTGAAACTGGCCTTTAAGACTGAAATGGGCCAATCGCGTAAGGCTTAATGAACAGAATACTTGTGAAAAAACAGCCAAGGTCCTTTAACAAACACATGGTTGTGGTGCCCCACATGAAGAAAATGATAGTATCTAAAAATTTATATTTTTCTAAGTATTTAAAAAATAAATAAAAAGTATTTATAACTTCTGATTTCCAATGCATATAATTTCACACTCCTGAGCAATCCAGTCAGCTGTTGTTTTGGACAGAGACAACTGCTGTCACCTTGTTGAATGGAATACTTCGGCTACCTTTTAGCTCGGAGCCCCGCAAGAAATATGGCCTCCACAACGAACTTTTGACATCACATTATAGTTTCCTTGCGCCGACGTAAATCGAGAACGCTCAGCTATATCTGGGGCCAGATGGGAAATTAGTGTATGAATGAAAAGGTACCCATTAAAGTCCTTAACTATGTCATGTGTTATCAATAGCTTGACAGTATTTAAACGTGCAGATAAGAGGTATTATATTGGTTGAAATGGTAACTTACTCTCTGCCGAAGATGGTCGCTGCAACTCGTAAGACCTGCAGGGTACATGCCACACAGTCCTTACATCTCGTTGGCCCCGATGTGACTGGGATGGTGTCGGACTTTGTGCTGACCGTTTGGTGTAACACAGGGTGGACAAGAGACTTGGTGTGTCAGCGGATTTGGTCATGGCGAGGGTTAGGTAGTGAGAGGCCGTACACATAGCGTATTCCAACGCCGATGTCATTTATTTATTTATTTATTTATTGCGCCATTTACTAAACCTTTGCTTTGTTATCTATAATAGATTGCAGGTTACAGTGTTTTAAAAATTACTTCATACAAGTAGTTACATTATTTCCATCAATTTACAGCTTGCAAGACGTATAAGTTAAAAAAGAAAGAAAGAAAAAATCACAAACACAATACTAACGGGACAAAAAGCAATCAGAATCCCAAAACTGGAAATTAAACTTGAGGAAACAGAATGAATTACCCTGTGCACAGAATGCAACAGAAGTATAAACTACAGATTCCCGCCACCAGTCCGATGGTTATGCTAGTGTTTTAAACAAAGAATAAAAGTCTGCTCACATACCAACATGGGACCTATAGTTCCATATATAGAGACTGCATCTACTACTAATACAACTACATTTATTTCCACCAGTTCGATGGAATTCCCAAATAGTTTCTACAGCAGTAAACTACGATTCTAAAGACCACGTACTCTGCAATGCTTGCATTTTTTAAATTGATTAAACCACCGTAACACCTTAAAAGCACTACTACAATAACAATACTGCTGCTCAACCACTGTTTAACAGTTAGGCAAACAGATGCCAACGGCTACACTTCATGTGGATTTTCAGATCGACCGTGGCCCAATGACGTGTGTGACGCAGGTGGAGGTGGCGATCTACTTTGGAGGCTTTGCGGCTGATTCACGTAATGTCTTACTGATACCTCTGTCACCAACACTTTCGTTTTCACTTTCGCAGCCACTTGCACTGGGTGTGTTTCCCGCTCGTGGAATATTTTGCGAATTTTCCTGACGTCTGAAGCATGCATTGCGTAATTGAATGAGACAGGCATATGTCATGTTTCAGGTAGCATGCTTGTCGTGGCACTGGGCACTTGAATTAAAAGTAGACAGATAAATTATTAACAATAATAGTTTAAGACAACTGTTTTTGTTGATAATAATCAGTTGAGCATTGATGTTAAGATAAAATTCATGCGACGCAGTGCTACTTATGATTAGGTTTGTGTATAAGTTTGAAGCTTTTTTGTTTTGCGCGATGGTATTCCAGTTGCTAAGTGTTTATTTGTTGTTCACTGTAGCTATTTGAGTTTACATATTGCCATTTTATCATTTGGAAATAGTGAGTAGAGCTGTGGATGCTAGAAAATAGAGTGCCCTGTGGGGAAATCAGAACTCTTTTTTTTTTTTTTGGGGGGGGGGGGGGGGTGGACCAAATTGCTTAGGTCATCGGTCCCTAAGCTTACACACTACTTAATCTAACTTAAGCTAACTTACGCTATGGACAACACACACACCTATGCCCGAGGGAGGACTCGAACCTCCGACGGGGGTAGCCGCGCGGTTGCAACGCTTCTGTTTGAGGTGAATAGAGGGGTGACAGCAGCGGAGACAGCAAGAAACATCTGAGCCGTGTATGGCTATTGGACAGAGCATGGCAAGAAAATGGTTCCCTCATTTTAAGGAGGCTCGTTTTAAAATAAGTGACTTTCCACGCTCATGAAGACCTTTGGGGTTTGATGAGGGTCGTTTAAACGCATTAATCCACAATGATCCACATCAGTCTGCTCTAGAAATGGCAAATGTTATGAACCGTGATAGTTCCGTCATCGTTCGACATCTGCATGTTATAGGGAAGGTTCAAAAATGAGGTATATGGGTAACGTATGCTCTAAGTAAAAATCACAATAAGTAGCGTCTGCCCATATGGGCGTCTCTACTTGCTCGTCATCAGTTGGCTCGTTAAGAATACCTACCATTCCTCTACTGTATCGTTACTGGTCTTGAGAAACGGTGACTTTGGAAAACGAATGAATGGTTGAGCCCAAACAAAGACCCACACGCATCCACAAAAGATAATGTGCATCTAGTGGAACAGTGATGGTGTGGTGCACTACGAACTGCTTCCCCAAGGTGTAAACCATAACTGCTGACTTTATTGGCAACAACTGAAACCTCTTGCAGATACAGTCCAAGAAAAACGACCAGGAACATAGCACAAAGTGATGCTACTCCACGGCAACGCCCGCCCACATTCTTCTAGACTGACAAAAATACTATACAGCAGTTGGGTTGGGAAGTCATTGCGCACCCACCTTACTCTCCAGCTGTTCTGGCCCCAGATTTTGACCTTTTCCGCTCTCTGTCGAACTACCTTCGAGGAACTCCGTTTCTGGATTAAAATGACTGAGCGATGTGACTCAGTGGACGGCACACTGGACTCGCATTCGGCAGGAGGACGGTTCAAACCTGTGGTGACTCAGCGCTACAACTCGTGAATGCAAAGGTGAAATCCTTATAGGCCCATTTGACAAAGTTCAGATGCGTATTTCAGGACCTTAGATTTAATGTCATACTTCTTTTGCAGTATCCCGTCTAGCTCTATAAGCGTCAATGGCTATGTCCTTCTGAGACATGACCGGTATAGAAGACGAGGTCGCAGTGTGTCAGCATACAAAGTGAATCGCCTAAAACTTGCACCGCAAATTTTGCGTAAATGGAAAAGTGCTGTTGACGTGCTGTTTTCACAGAACTAATTATATGTCAGGGGCTCATGCTGTAAGTCAATCAACAGATTCTAACAATACTCACGAGGTGTGTTTTTTGTGCAGACATACACTTTTTGAAGTGGAACAATGCCTATTGACATCAGCAGAGTAAAAGTAGGGTAAACTGGAATGTCATTGTGTGGGGCGGCGGGTAAAATTAGCTTTTTGCAACAGCCCGTCTCTGACATCATCCGATGCAGCGCACAATCCGGCGTTTGCTAGACGCGGATCTTACAGTGGCTGGGTGCGACATGAAGCCTAGTCTTGCCTCTCGGGCGCAGCGGACGGCCAAGGGAACACCTGCTGCCATCCGCCTTATGCACACGGCAGCAGTCTCTAAACGGCCACTTTCTTGTACACACAATATTTAGTAACAAAGTTATGAATTAATTTAGAATCTTCTTCATAAATTTGAAATTTGTGGTAAGGTCTTGTGGGACCAAACTACTGAGGTCATCGTTCCCTAATCCTACACTCTACTTAATCTAACTTAAAAGAACTTACGCTAGGACGACACATACATCCATGCCCGAGGGAGGACTTGACCCTCCGCGGGGGAGCCGCAGGGACCGTGACAAGGCGCCTCTCCTTAATATTTACATCCATGAAGGTAAGTTGGTTGAAATCACAGAAAAAGTTTCAACTCGCCTGCATAAAAACTTTGCCTTCTAGAATTTTTAGAGTGAAACTGACGGTAGATCGTTACCTCGGAACTATAACTTTAAGAGACCTTGTATTGGTTGTTATTACTAGTATGGTCCTAAAACTTGTTATAGCTCTATTATTTAATAGGTTTTATCATGTGCTGCAACCAAAATTTTCTAGCATGAAAATTATAGATACTTAATCTACTACTAATTGGGATGTTTCAGTTACAAATTTAGTTGTCATTAAATTACTCGAAAATTATTAGAGGTAGCTTAATGTGGTCACTTAGATATTATTTTTAGGCTGAACTGAAGCATCATACAAACTTTTACATTTCTAAAACTATTATTTAGCGCCTTCAATTTTTCTTAAAAACGTGGATTTTGCCCACAGTTTTTATTTTAACATGTTGAGAATTGCACCAGTTAATTTTGACCTACATTGGCACATTAAGACCAATTTCTGACTCTAGCTTTCTTATTTAGCGCCATTACTTTTTTCTTAAAATAATGTATTTATGAAAACTATTGATCTACTCACTCTAAGACTTGACTTTTAAAACGTTATTACATTAAAGTGCATGTTGACAAAATTTGAAAAAGCAATTTTAACTTTTAATTTTATTCTTAATTATGTTGCAATGCTTGTGCTCCACATGCAGACGCGTTATGGTGACGTGGCGCTACTAGCAGTGAACTTGGGTAAGTCTGGGCACACTCGCTCGCCTCTGTATCACTCAAACGATACAGTGCCTAGAAGTGGTATTTGTTGCAGGATTCTAGTGTGAGTCGTTTCCAAGATAACGTAATTTGTAATGTTCCCACACCGACACTTGTACTATACCTGTGTTAGCACACATTAAAGAACAATGCAAATATTCAGGTTGTTACAAAAAGGTACGGCCAAACTTTCAGGAAACATTCCTCACACACAAAGAAAGAAAATATGTTATGTGGACATCTGTCCTGAAACGCTTACTTCCCATGTTAGAGCTCATTTTATTACTTCTCTTCAAATCACATTAATCATGGAATGGAAACACACAGCAACAGATCGTACCAGCGTGACTTCAAACACTTTGTTACAGGAAATGTTCAAAATGTCCTCCGTTAGCGAGGATACATGCATCCACCCTCCGTCGCATGGAATTCCTGATGCGCTGATGCAGTCCTGGAGAATGGCGTATTGTATCACAGCCGTCCACAATACGAGCACGAAGAGTCTCTGCATTTGGTACCAGGGTTGCGTAGACAAGAGCTTTCAAATGCCCCCATAAATGAAAGTCAAGTGGGTTGAGGTCAGGAGAGCGTGGAGGCCATGGAATTGGTCCGCCTCTACCAATCCATCGGTCACCGAATCTGTTGTTGAGAAGCGTACAAACACTTCGACTGAAATGTGCAGGAGCTCCATCGTGCATGAACCACATGTTGTGTCGTACTTGTAAAGGCACATGTTCTAGCAGCACAGGTAGAGTATCCCGTATGAAATCATGATAACGTGCTCCATTGAGCGTAGGTGGAAGAACATGGGGCCCAATCAAGACATCACCAACAATGCCTGCCCAAACGTTCACAGAAAATCTGTGTTGATGACGTGATTGCACAATTGCGTGCGGATTCTCGTCAGCCCACACATGTTGATTGTGAAAATGTACAATTTGATCACGTTGGAATGAAGCCTCATCCGTAAAGAGAACATTTGCACTGAAATGAGGATTGACACATTGTTGGATGAACCATTCGCAGAAGTCGCATGTCAACACAAGCACCGAAGTCAACATTACCTTCCTTCAATTGGGCCAACTGGCGGTGAATCGAGGAAGTACAGTACATACTGACGAAACTAAAATGAGCTCTAAGATGGAAATCAAGCGTTTCCAGACACATGTCCACATAACATCTTTTCTTTATTTGTGTGTGAGGAATGTTTCCTGAATGTTGGCCGTACCTTTTTGTAACACCCTGTATACACTAGTTATGTGGATTTTGACCAGAAACGAGACAAATGACCAGCACATGTTGTGTTCAAAATACACGCTTCGAAGCTGGTATGAAACAACTGCTGCAAATGTGCTAGCATTTCAGGGCAGATGTTCAAGCAGGATGCAGTAACACGTTGTTGTGTATCATCAGTCGTAGTTGATACGTCCTTGTAAACAGCGTCTTTCAGTTTGCCCCACATAAAAACGTCTACAAACGTCAAATCTGGGGAACAGATCAGCCATGGGGTGGATTCTCCACGTGCAGTCCAATGACTTGGAAACAATTTGTGAAGAAATGCTATAGTACTTTGTACACTAAGGGATGGGCAGCCATCATGTTGGTACCACAGTTTCCTCCTAGTCTGCATGGGAATATCTTCTAGCATCCATGGAAGATGGTCTATTAGGAGGTTGCGATAGGCGCATTTAGTGTACAGTCTATGAAAAATGGTTCACTTACCACACTACAGATCTGCACTTCGTGGAGGCTGGCATCAGACCTGACAAAGCCAGTGGGGGTTGTCAACAGATCAACAGTGCATGTTTCGGGCAATTAACCTGTCCATGACTGGTAAAAGTGGCTTCATCACTAAACAAGGTATGTGATACAACTGGAGAATCCTGTCTTAATACTCATGAACAGAAGTTAAAGTGATTCTCATAATAGCTTCCCTGCAACAGATGTGATAGGCATGAAACCTATGTTGATGGACAATGAGTAGGACTCTTGTCTGACTGATGTCATTTCCTCGTGGGATTGTGTGGGAGCTAACGTGTGGATCAACTACAACAGCAGCAAAAACATTAATTTCCCCCTTTTCTGTTGTCATTTGTTTCCTTTTATTATGTTGTCTTGCTGTTACACAACAACTTTCATGCACTGGTTGAAAAGGTTGATAAATAATTGCCGAGATGGGTGACATCTATTGGGATATCTTGCCACATACACCATACAAGAACGAACTGCATTCTTCCTTCATTCTCCCTACATCGTGATCATGTTGGCTTTTTCTGTATTGGTAACTTCCAACATCGTCTCACGGCCTACTGCTTGGACTGTAGCACACTAACTGACTAGCAAGTCGCAATGCACTCAAGGAACACATGAGTACAGTGTAAGCAAACATAACAATATTGTACCCAGCAACTATGTAGGCTGAATAACACAAACAAGCGTCGATGTAGAAACTTTTCAAAATATATCTCGTAATCGATTCACATTAGAATCCTGCAACAAACACCACTAATATTCTGATTTCCCTACGTTTAGTTTGTTAATGTCAACAGACATTAGTCCGTATGAAAAGTGTATGTTTGCACAATAGGTACCCTTTCTAAGTATTAGTACAGTATGTTTCTTGGCTAACAACATGAGCCCCTGACTACCAATCCATTCTGTGAGAACTGCACATCAATAGCACTTTCCATTTCCGCTACATTTTCGGTTCACGTTTTAGGTGATTCATCCTGTGATGTGCAGACTTACTCCCTAATCTCATGCTCACGTCCAAAAACGAAGACAAACAGAACACATACATGTTCATTGAAATTATACCTTTCTATAGAATGTATCTTATCTGTGTAACATACAGTCCGCCCAAAGCTGGATAGCTCTCTAGCTTTGAATCTCGCTCTCAGGTTATGAATCTTTGTATGAACACATAAGGAGTAGTTAGAGATGTGAATATAACTTTTAGAAACAATAATCCTTCAGTTTCAAAATTTATTTATTTTTTTATTTACACGTAAAGTTCCGTGGGGCCAAATTGAGGAGCAAATCTCCAAGGTCATAGGACGCGTCAGTACATGAAATTGCAACATAAAAATAATAACAGATAAAAATAAATGTTCATGAACCTGAAAAAAGTCAGTCCATAGTAAAAGCAATACAATAAGAATCAGCTTAATTTTTCAAGGAACTCCTCGACAGAATAGAGGGTGTGACCCATGAGGAAACTCTTCAGGTTTGATTTGAAAGCGCGTGGACTACTGCTAAGATTTTTGAATTCGAGTGGCAGCTTATTGAAAATGGATGTAGCAGTATACTGCACACCTTTTTGCACAAGAGTTAAGGAAGTCCGATCCAAATGCAGGTTTGATTTCTGCCGAGTATTAACTGAGTGAAAGCTGTTTATTCTTGGGAATAAACTAATATTGGTAACAAGAAACGACAATAAGGAATATACATATCGAGAGGCCAATGTCAAAATACCCAGACTCGTGAACAGAAGTCGACAAGAGGATAGTGGACTCACACCACTTATTGCCCGAACCGCATATTTTCCTGTTCAGATCTTACACAACTTCCCCTTGGTCCAAATATCGATATTTGTGCCACTAGGTCTCCAGAAGTTGCAGTGTCCAAAGAGCAAACTACAATTGGCCACTTTTAGAATTTAAGCACCTGAAGATATCTGAGTTTGCAGCTGATGCCTATGATATCTCTTGATGTGAAATGACAGGAAATAACTAATTTCACTGAGAGACACAATAATTTATATGACAAACAGGCTCTGATAAAAACTATAGGAATCCAGAGAAAACCTGCATCATGGCTTAGCAATCAACTCAAACACCTTATGAGTATCAAATATGTAGCGCACAGGAAATATAAAGGACACCTAACCTGTGAGCATCATCTCACCACAAACGACTACACAAACGAATTCGTCAGTCCATAAGATATGCAGATCTCAGGTACGACAACTCCTTAAATGAGGACTTTAACAGGTCCTCCATCTTGTGGGAAAATCTACAAGGTCTAGAAATAGGCAAACCTGAATCTGCAGTTGAACCTCCAATTCGTACTGAGGATCTAAATGAGTATTTCACCATGCGTACATCCTCACATGATCCGTGCACAAGGATGCAAACCATCGATTCCCTTGAAGTATCAGCAGATTGTACAATGGAAGCATTTTTTCTGCAACTGGTAAGCCTTAAGACAATCAGGAAGTCAGCTGCACGAATTTGTTTGGCAGCTGCAGGACACAACAATATTACAATAAAAATAATCAGTTTGCACATCAATCCATTACTGCCCATAATAATGAATATTTTTAAACAATCTCTGACCACCACTTCTTGACAATAGCTGGGAAAAGGGATTCATAATACCTTTACCCAGAACGGAGACTACCATTGAACGTTCTGACTAAAGGCCCATTTGCATT
Source organism: Schistocerca serialis cubense (assembly GCF_023864345.2). Taxonomy (NCBI): domain Eukaryota; kingdom Metazoa; phylum Arthropoda; class Insecta; order Orthoptera; family Acrididae; genus Schistocerca; species Schistocerca serialis. The sequence goes on from NC_064642.1 coordinate 242,824,133, forward strand.
TTACCAGCATTACCTAAGGCTTTAGAATACAAGTTCACAATCAGCTTGCCAATTATTTAACATCAAACAGCTTTCTGGATGAATCTCAATCTGGTTTCCATAAAAACCACAGCCCAGTGATTGCTGTTATAAAAGTAATTGATGAAGTAAAACAGTCTCTGGACAAACAAGAGCAACTATTGTGTGCTTTTTAGATTTGAGCAAAGATTTAGACACTGTCGACTTTGACAAACTTTTCTTCACGCACTGTGCAATAGTTCCACACATACTGCCAACAGTGTGTAATGATCGGGACGAAGAGGTCACAATGGAACATTGTAGTAACAGGTTTCCCAAAAGGCTCAGTACTGGGCCAATACCTTTTCTCATTATTCAGGCTAATTATAACTAAACTTTCAAACCGCTGTAGAAATAACACAAACGATCATAATGACGTTAAACTGCAACGGAATATTATCTGAGAAAGGACAAAACGTATGGCAGAAGAAAAATAGTTACTAAGTGTAATAGAGGTCGACTTCAAATGACAGAGTGTCATACAACAATGCCTAAGGTGTACATTCGACGTTAAACAAACTGTACTGCTTAGTGTGCATGGGTGTACAGGTGTGATACTGTTAGTTACGTAAGCCCATCCACCACGGCAAGGTCACATCACATCGAATGGGAAAAATCGGTTTTTAGTTGTCCTGAGGCCAAATACCGCAAACAAAACATCAATCACATCGGTTTTCAAATGTCCTGAGGCTAAAAGCCGCATAAAAAGCATCAATCAAAATCAAATCGGATTTTTAATTTCGGTGTGACTGGCGCAAAACAGATACAGTATGTTGTCCACCGTTTTCTGCAACAAGTTGAAATCGAGAAACAGCATGTTCCACAACTGACGGATAACCAACAAGTATTTAAGAAGAAATTAAAAGAATTTCTGAATGACAACTCCTTCTACTCCATAGAGGAATTTTTAGATATAAATTAAGAAAAAAAAAGAAAAAAAAAACAAAACAAAAATATTAAAAAAAATAAAAAATAATTAAAAAAAATAAAAAATAATTAAAAAAAATAAAAAATAAAGAAAAACAAAAAACACAAAAAAATAAAGTTGTTATATTAACTTAAGTATGTTGTTAAATTAACCTAATTATGTCATGTATTGGAAAATTCGACTCGTTCCACATCATTACGAAATATCGTATTCATGATCCATGGAACTAGTATTAATCTAATCTAATCTAATCTAATCTGATCGAAGTGTTTCCGGTGTCACATTCAGAATGTGTTGAGCAAAGCGTTCCTTCAATGCATTTAAGTTCGTAATCGGAGCACTGAACATAACAAATGCCTCTGAGCACTATGGGACTTAACATCTGAGGTCATTAGTCCCCTAGAACTTAGAACTACTTAAACCTAACTAACCTAAGGACATCACACACATCAATGCCCGAGGCAGGGTTCAAACCTGCGACCGTAGCGATCGCGCGGATCCAGACTGAAGCGCCTAGAACCGCTCGGCCACACCGGCCGGCCCTGAACATAACATCTTTCAGATAGCCCCACAGCCAGAAGTCACACGGATTAAGATCAGATGATCGGGACGGGGAGACTGTAGGGAAATGGCGGCTGATTATTCTAGCATTTCCGAAATGGCGTTTCAGCAGCTGCTTAACTGGATTTGCAATGTGCGGAGGTGCGCCATCTTGCATAAAAATGATCCCATCCACACATCCACGCTGCCGGAGAGCTGGAATGACGTGGTTACGCAAAAGACGCTCATAGTGCTTACCAGTGACAGTACAGGTAACAGGACAGGAAGCACCTGACTCTTTGAAAAAATATGGCCCCATGATAAATGATGCCGTAAACCCGCACCACACATTGATCTTTTCAGAATGAAGTGGTACTGGTTAATTTGCATGTGGATTTTCCGTTGCCCGTATTCGACAATTCTGTGTATTGATATACCTTGGCAGATGGAAGTGGGCTTCTTGTGTCCACAAAATCTTCCACTGCCAATCACTGTCCATTTCCAAGCGAGCAAGAAGTTCTAAAGCAAAGGTCTCTCTTGCTGGCAGGCCAACAGGAAGTAACTCGTGCACATAGGTAATATTGAATGGATAGCAAAGAATGATGTTTCATAGGATTTTACGCACTGTCCTCACAGGTATGTTCAATGTTCGGGCAATTCTCCATGCGCTACACGTTTGCACACCGCCACTCGTCTCCTCCTGCATTACCGTGCCCACTGTTTCCACTGCCGTCGAATCTATTCGTTTCCCCCCTCTACCAGGTTGCACACCAAAAGAACCTGTCTTTTCGAATTTCCGAATCGGTTCCTCCAGACCCACAACAGTCATCGGACCAACACCTTTTTTTCAAACCATTCAGTGTCCAGAACTTCTGCAGAGTGATGTGTGTACAGTCATCATTCTTGTAATACAGCTTTACAAGCAGAACGCGATCCTACATTGAGACAGTCATGGCGAACGTCGCAGACGCGAAAGGAAGAAAAACTATATACCCGGCGAGTTTATACCAACTTCAATGGGTCGTGTACATGACAGGTGTTTTCATTTACGTATACTGACACACACAGTGCCATCTATTGATCAAGTTTCACACTATTTTTTCTGCCATACCTTTTCCACCTACCTCGATAATATTCTGTTTCAATTTGATGTCATTCTGAACAGTGGTGTTATTTCGATAACGCTTTGAAAGTTTAACTTAAATTATAATCAACCTGTGTATTAGTAGCATGTCGACTATTCTCTCCTCTTGCAAATAACAATTATACCTTGATAACTTTTTGTTATACCTAAGGACAAGCGCAACAAATCTGCGCACAGTCATCCAAGATGTAATGCCTGAATTACTTGCTTTATTGAAATGGGTGTAGAACATAGGTTTGAAACTTAAACCATCTAAAATGCAAGCGATCTTAGTAGCTCACAAAAGACTTCTTACTCTTCATTTCAGGGAATCTCTTCCACCCTTAATCCTAAACAGCACAGAAACAAATTTTTCTTCTTCTAGAAAGAATTTGGGGATGAATCTGGCCCATCATTTAGACTAGACTGAACACACAACTGCAAGCTATAAGACAGTCTCCGCATCACTTCATTCACTACAAAAAATATATAAAAAATATTTCTTCTCTAGCTTAAATAGAAACTCATAGAGTCACTAATACTCCCTATCCTTGAGTATGGTGATCCTATACTCCAATGACTATTGTATGAGAGCTCACTTCAGCTGGAACTATGATGAATGTTTATGTGTGATACATTTGTGATGTGAGCTGTTTCTACCATACCCCTCCTGCCTACAAACAATTATCATGATCACATTCCAGTTAGTGTAGAGCTTATCATACCCTGTTTTTGCTGTACTGCCTTCAGAATCACTGCTCTACTTCCTAATTATCTTCAAGTCTAACACTATTATCTGAACAATACAGCATAAATACTCATTCTCAATCTTCTCTGTACCATTGCACAGCAATGTCATGTTCTCTAAATCATTTTCTGCATCAGGAACTCGTGTTTGGAAAAATCTCCCTCAAAATATCAGAGAAGTTAAAATCCTTTCAAACTTCAAAACACAGCTAATGGTCCACCTTCTGTCAGCAATAGCTATGTATTCTGCAGCTCACTCTTGTCAACCCTCCCCTTGTCTACAGAGTTCTCTACTGAAATTCTCTTCTATCCTAGGAGAAGCTGTCACTTTCCTTTCAATGTTTTCCTCTTTTACAATCCCTTCCATTTCCTCTAATACCAAACAACGCCTCAAAAGTGCTAAACTAATCAATGTCACTCTTAATGCAACTGTCATGTTATTATTAGTGTTACTGTTATTATTATTATAATTGTCACTTATTATTTTTCAATAATAATGCAAATTATTATTATTGAGTGTGTTATGTAATAACTAAACAACATTATCCTTAATTCCTCCATTATTTTATCATCATTATTAGTGTTACTACACTACCGGCCATCAAAATTGCTACACCACGAAGATGACGTGCTACAGACGTGAAATTTAACCGACAGAAAGAAGATTCTGTGATGTGCAAATGATTAGCTTTTCAGTGCATTCACACATGGTTGGCGCCGGTGGCGACACCTACATCGTGAGGAAAGTTTCCAACCGATTTCTCATACACAAACAGCAGTTGACCGGCGTTGCCTGGTGAAACGTTGTTGTGATGCCTCGAGTAAGGAGGAGATGTGCGTACCATCACGTTTCCGACTTTGCTAACGGTCGGATTCTAGCCTATCGCGATTGCGGTTTATCGTATCGCGACATTGCTCGAGATCCAATGACTGTTAGCAGAATATGGAATCGAAGGGTTCAGGAGGGTAATACGGATCGCCGTGCTGGATCCCAATGGCCTCGTATCACTAGCAGTCGAGATGACAGGCATCTATCCGCACGGCTGTAACGGATCGTGCAGCCGCATCTCGATCCCTGAGTCAACAAATGGGGACGTTTGCAAGACAACAACTATCTGCACGAACAGTTCGCAGACGTTTGCAGCAGCATGGACTATCAGCTCGGAGACCATGGCTGCGGTTACCCTTGACGCTACATCACGACGAACCTGGGTGCACGAATAGCAAAACGTCATTTTTTCGGATGAATCCAGGTTCTGTTTACAGCATCATGATGGTCGCATTCCTGTTTGGCGGCATCGCGGTGAACGCACATTGAAAGCGTGTATTCGTCATCGCCATTCTGGCGTATCACCCAGCGTGATGGTATGGGGTGCCATTGGTTACACGTCTCGGTCACCTCTTGTTCGCATTGACGGCACTTTGAACAGTGGACGTTACATTTCAGATGTGTAACGACCCCTGGCTCTACCCTTCATTCGATCCTTGCGAAACCCTAAATTTCAGCAGGATAATGCACGACCGCATGTTGCAGGTCCTGTACGAGCCTTTCTGGATACAGAAAATGTTCGACTGCTGCCCTGGCCAACACATTCTCCAGATCTCTCACCAATTGAAAACGTCTGAATAATGGTGGCCGAGCAACTGGCTTGTCACAATATGCCAGCCACTACTCTTGATGAACTGTGGTATCGTGTTGAAGCTGCATGGGCAGCTGCACCTGTACATGCCATCCAAGCTCTGTTTGGCTCAATGCCCAGGTGTATCACGGCCTTTATTACGACCAGAGGTGGTTGCTCTGGGTACTGATTTCTCAGGATCTATGCACGCAAATTGCGTGAAAATGTAACCACGTGTAAGTTCTAGTATAATATATTTGTCCAATGAATACCCATTTATCATCTACATTTCTTCTTGATGTAGCAATTTTAATGATGAATTGTTATTGCCAATTATTATTTTCATTACTAATGCATATTTTTATATTCTGATTGCTATGTAACATTTCTCCATATGTGTTATTCCTGGTCAGATGCAGGAGATGGCTTTACGGCTCTAATCTGGTCAGGCTAAATAAGCAATAAATAAATAAATTTGTAAAGATCATACCCGTTTTTAATTGTGTAAGGTGTCATTAATTTTGCTATTGCACACACAAGTCTGGCACTGGAGAAGTTAGCGAATCTGTTAAAGTCTCTTCCTGCAGAAATCCAAATTTTCGCTGTGTTATTCGTTGATTCTGGCAACAATTTTAATCACAGCTTCTGCTTGCAAGGTGACAAGGGCCATGAGTATAATTCATGTAAATTCATTCATCCCCTCATTCATTCATTCATTCATTCGTTTTTCAACACATTGTGTTCTGTAAATCCTATCATAAGCGGCCATAAATAACATGGAACAAGCCAAATTATAAATAAACAGTAAAAACCAGTCATCATCTGCTACTTCTGTAAAGTAAAATAACAAAAAATCATGAATATTTCTAATTTACTTACACTGACAGTTATAGAATTTACTTCTAGTTTATTCTATGTATATCAGGAGAAGAACAACTAACTAATTAAACAAAAGCCTCTTCACAACTGCCAACACTACTCAACAACTGTTTTTATCTAATACTTAGAAAAAGCCACTTTTGTAGCATTCCAGAGACCACTATCAGTTGTCCATTGTGACATTACTGTTACATATCTCTATGTGATCTTGATTCATTTTCTGCATTATTTCATAGTTATTATTTCGTGAGTATTGGAGCTGTGTGCTTGGCCCAGGGAGATGGGTAGTTATCATGGAAGTGAGGTTGCTCCTTACTTCCTGCTATTGTAGACAGAGCTAGAGCCCTGGCCTAGTTGTGGGCAGGGGCCTCATGCTACAGTATCCAAGCCTTTACAATAACTGATTTTGACGTTTTTGACTTTTCTGCATGGTTATCAAAGGCCACGACACCACAATGCCCCCCAGCTTGTGTGAGGCTGACATTTGCTTTCACTCAAAAATTTTAGTTATCCAGTCGAATTCACCCCATCGCTGCACTTGGTGCAAAGAGCCCAACCAATAAAGGAAACACTGCTCCAGGCCAGTATCAACCTTGAATTTGTTAACGTGCATTTGGTACACCAACAGTGGGAAGTTTCTGCATGTGCTCCACTGTTTCTCTGTGAAATAAGTGATATTTTTCTCTCTCACATTGCCAACAGCATGGACTCATCCCATCCATGTACAGCGTTTTGAAAGTTGAGAGTGGAAAACCTCTGACTTGGATTCTGGGCATTTGTCTCTGGGATGTAGTTGAGAGAGAGTCATCTCCAACCACTGTCTGGTGCTGCTTCGCACATGCTAGCTGATTTGAACAACTGAGTGCCGCAAATTTCATTAGTAGGATGTACTATAAAAATGCAGTAAATTAAGCAGGCAAAAAGGAATACAAACGTCTCAAAAATGAGATCGACAGCAATGCAAAATGGCTAAGCAGGAATGGCTACAGGAGAAATGTAAGGATGTAGGGGCTTATCTCATGAGGGGTGAGATAGATACTGCCTACAGGAAAATTAAAGAGACCTTTGGAGAAAAGAGAACCACTTGCATGAATATCAAGAGCTCAGATGGAAACCGAATTCTAAGCAAAGAAGGGAAAGCAGAAATGTGGAAGGAGTATATAAAGGGTCTATACAGGGGCAATGTTATTGAGGACAATATTATGGAAATGGAAGAGGATGTAGATGAAGACGAAATGGGATACATGATACTGCGTGAAGAGTTTGACAGAGCACTGAAAGACCTAAGTCGAAACAAGGCCCCGGGAGTAGACAACATTCTATTAGAGCTACTGACAGCCTTGGGAGAGCCAGTCCTGACAAAATTCTACCATCTGGTGAGCAAGATGTATGAGACAGGCGAAATGCCCTCAGACGTCAAGAAGAATATAATAATTCCAATCCCAAAGAAAGCAGGTGTTGACAGATGTGAAAATTACCGAACTATCAGTTTAATAATTCACGGCTGCAAAATACTAACGCGAATTCTTTACAGACGAATGTAAAAACTAATAGAAACCGACCTCGGGGAAGATCAGTTTGGATTCCGTAGAAATACTGGAACACGTGAGGCAATACTGACCCTACAACTTATATTAGAAGCTAGATTAAGGAAAGGCAAACCTAAGTTTCTAGCATTTGTAGACTTAGAGAAAGCTTTTGACAATGTTGACTGGAATACTCTCAAATTCTGATGGCGGCAGGGGTAAAATACAGGGAGCGAAAGGCTATTTACAATTTGTACAGAAACCAGATGGCAGTTACAAGAGTCGAGGGGCACAAAAGGGAAGCAGTGATTCGGAAGGGAGTGAGACAGGATTGTAGCCTTTGCCCGATGTTATTCAATCTGTATATTGAGCAAGCAGTAAAGGAAACAAAAGAAAAATTTGGAGTAGGTATTAAAATCCATGGAGAAGAAATAAAAACTTTGAGGTTCGCCAACGACATTGTAATTCTGTCAGAGACAGCAAAGGACTTGGAAGAGCAGTTGAACGGAATGGACAGTGTCTTGAAAGGAAGGTATAACATGAACATCAATAATGGCAAAACGAGGATAATGGAATGTAGTCGAATTAAGTCGGGTGATGTTGAGGGAATTATATTAGGAAATGAGATACTTAAAGTAGTAAAGGAGTTTTGCTATTTGGGGAGCAAAATAACTGATGATGATCGAAGTAGAGAAGATATAAAATGTAGACTGGCAATGGCAAGGAATGCGTTTCTGAAGAAGAGAAATTTGTTAACATCGAGTATAGATTTAAGTGACAGGAAGTCATTTCTGAAAGTATTTGTATGGGGTGTAGCCATGTATGGAAGTGAAACGTGGACGATAAATAGTTTGGACAAGAAGAGAATAGAAGCTTTTGAAATGTGGTGCTACAGAAGAATGCTGAAGATTAGATGGGTAGATCACATAACTAATGAGGAGGTTTTGAATAGAATTGGAAAGAGGAGGAGATGTGGCACAACTTGACAAGAAGAAGGCACCTGTTGGTAGGACATGTTCTGAGGCATCAAAGGAACACAATTGTAGCATTGGAGGGCAGCGTGGAGGGTAAAAATCGTAGAGGGAGACCAAGAGATGAATACACTAAGTAGAGTCAGAAGGATGTAGGTTGAAGTAAGTACTGGGAGATGAAGAAGCTTGCACAGGATAGAGTGGCATGGAGAGCTGCATCAAACCAGTCTCAGGACTGATGACCACAACAACTGGATCTACTTTCTGAGTAGCTTGTTATTTGCTTACTTTGGTACGCAACTTGTGTTGCTTAATTCGTCGTAATTTTTGGTGTCTTGCTGTATTATTAACTTTGTTTTTATGATCTGCACTCTCTCCATATAGACTTCCTCACCTTTTGGTATCACCACACAGTGCTCGAGTCAATTTGCAGTTTTGATTTGAGTTTTACAGAACTTCACTCTCTGTTAATTTTAGTGTGATTTGTGTAACTCATTAGAGCAAAGAAATAATTGTAAATCTATTTAATGATATTTCACTGTTTTACGACTTTCCCGTGCTTAACTGCTTCACATATCATAAATATACCAGTTGTACACCCAATTTGTTGTTCTCGCTGTGGCAGTGTTTCAATTGTGCATAGTGGCCGACCTAAACGATCAATTACATCAAGAATTCACGGAAAAGAATGAGCATTGCGCCGTCTTATATGATCAAATATTTGTTATATAATCAACGATTTGTTTTATGCCTCTTGACTCAGATCTGGGACACACCAGTTTCAGCTTTTACTACATACTGGCAAAGCCAAGAACTTTTTAATGCAAATGTTGATTTTAGGAAGAAACATCCCAGAGCCCAAATACTGTGATAAACCACATAAAATAATGATGAATAAGATATTCTTTTATTTTGATTTTCTGGGAATTTTCGATTTCCTGCTTATGTCTACCGACAACCTGTTATGAACTTTAGCACCAGAACGTCAGTCTGAATCATAGATGCATGTTCACTGTGGAATCTGTTTATAGTTCTTGTACTGTGACTTTGAATAGCATGGATCATTTGAGATTCACTTTTGTTTTTAACCACAAATTCTACAGTTGATATGTTAGTGTAAGAATCTGTAGACCCCTGAAAAGTCTTCTGCAATGTGTCTGATTACTAACTGTACACAGCATTCTTGGTTCATACTTTTGGAGAATAAATACTTTTTGTCTTAACTGCCTGTCCTAGAAGATTATGCTGTAGAAAAGTAATGGGTGAAAGTATGCTAGCAATCCTGCCTGAAAGATCAGCACAGGGAAAGAAAGAAATTTCTAAGTTCAAAGCAGGCAAAACTGGGCTTTTTGGTTGTCTTATCTGTGTCCTGTGCCACTTTAGTTTGTTACCATCTTGATGAATAAGAATTCCATATGTGGAATCTCATCCAGTCTCACTCATTGATATCTACTTCTGATGCCTTTAAGTTATTTTTATCTATTTGGAATTGTGTAATATGAACACTGAATCTGTTTTCGCTATTTATCAGTATTAGCGTGTCATCTGTAATGTCACCTTTTGAAGAGTCCTACAAAATCCCACGCAAATCTTTTACATGGGCCAAGAACAGGAGTGGATCAAGCAAAAAACCTCGAGGAAAACCATATTTTATGTTCCGCCAAATCCAGTGCATCCTTATACCTGTCATATAATTTATTAATGTGGCCCCTGTTTTCTGTTGTTAAACTAAGACACTATTTATACAAGGGGAACACCTTTAATATTATTCCATTTTAGTTTTTCTATTCGAATTCAGTGATCTGCATAATCAAAGGTCTTAGGAAGATGACCAACAATGGCAACATTATAATTTTTCTTGTTTGGTTCTAACAGAACTGAATTCATCAGATCAGTCAAACTGAGCTATTGTTTAGCATTTTAACCTTAGAAAGGTGGTTCAGTGTTCTGTTGAGTAGTAGTGAAGTAGTAGTACACCCTGCATTCTGGATCTAGACAGGCCGCTATTGACCAACGTGCTGTCCTCTGCCAATGGCGACATTAGATGCAGTATGGAGGTACATAAGATCTGCACACGTTCTGTGGGATATATTTTCCTCAAAAATTTTAGAGTATACAGAAAGGATGGAGATTGCCCTATAATTTCATTTTGTTGTCTTGAATTTTGTAAATAGTTTTTCCTACTCCATATTTCAGTCTTCAGTGAGTCTACTTTTGATGGTTTGTTTTTCGTCATCGTGTATGCAGATATTCTTAGATAGAATTCATTGAATTTAGTAACCAATGATTTGATTTTAATGTAATTTTTCTCACCACCATTGTCATCAAGTAGTTGAATATCATTTGCCTTGCCAAATGTGACTATTTTGTGGTTAATAATGTTACTAATTGCCTTTACTTTATTCTTGGAATTCTAAATTTTTGTCTATATTGCGTGGTCTTTTCTTTTTTGTGATACAGTAAAAAAAATTTCAGTGTACCTATGGTGTGGTAAACTGGTGGACTTCCCTTTTATTGTGGTTTGTTTTTATTTTTCTGCAGGATATCTATGAATTACCAGCTGTTTCATTAATGGCAGCCTTTGCATCTGACTACTTCAAAGAGCACCAAGAAGTTTCATCTGTTTATTTCCATTAAACTTTTTACAGAAGCTACATCCAACTTCAAGTATGGAGTTGTCCACTGCAGAATGAAACCACCAGAAACAACCATGCTACTTTGAGCACCACAGAATATCCAAAATGGAAGTTTGTCTGTGGTGCAGAACCCTATAAAATCAAAGGTGGACTCAAACATGTTTCTAGAAAACAAATGTAGTGACATATCTCATGGCACACAACAGTGTGGTTTCTTTAATTATAACACACAGGCACACAACAGTGTGGTTTCTTTAATTATAACACACACACACACACACACACACACACACACACACACACACACACACACGCGCGCGCGCAGAGGGCAGTGGCAGTAATGAGACCAATGACTTACTTCTGCTAGTAGTTGTCTCATATTTGTACATACTTTCCTATTGAGGCCGACTTGTTCTGACAATTTCATAGAAGCAAAAGTAAGTCAAAGCATTTTTCAAAGTCATTTTTCAGCACAAGCTGAAGTTTGTAAAATGCATAGCCAGTGAGTTCGCAGTTGCTGATGCCTAACCCGATCACTAGTGTGCAATCGCCATTGTGGTGCAGTTACATATTTCATGTTACACCTTGAATAATGGCACTCACTTTATTTGTGACAAAACACACGTGGGCACTACTGCTCATTTAACTTACAGCTTAAAGTGCACTTGTCAATGAGAGTAAACAATGTTATTCTCACATCTCTGACTAATCATTCAATACTCGTGATTTTCCGCATATCTCAGATGTTGAACTTACTATGGAAATGAACAGGCAATAGTTGAGGACAAAATTCTTGCTGAATTGAGTTCACAGTGTTGCGCTAATGCATTAGAGTTAAGTGCAGACATTATGTGTGTATTTTTACTGGAAACGTTTTGAAAAACAAAAGATCTCTGTTACATATCACACATACATTAGCTGTATGAAAGGAAACTCAGAAGCATTTTTGTGTGAAAGATGAGCTGCAGAATCACTGATCTGACTATATCAAACCTAAAAAAGTTTCGAAATGCTTGGTCTACAATTTATGTTAATAAATTGCAAAGCTGAATTGAGGTCAAGGAACATATAGATCATGCCACTGAGTCTTGATACCTCAATTTTGTTTCAGATACTTTGAGAGGACAGTGGTCCAGAGGAAGATATTGGATTTTCAGAATGAACTGATGTCTCTTTCACAATTCTGTAAAAGTATAACACATCCTCTCCTAAATAGTTAAACACTAACATTCCCTTATGCACTGTAATTAAGGAATTAGAAATACGTGGTTGCCAAAGACGAGTTTTGCTTCAACTACTATTCCACAAAACTTCAAAATGAGAAACAAATTGAACAGCTGATTTATACTCCTGTTGCTTGTCATCATCAGGTAAATGCATATACGAATAAACAGGTAAATGATGTCGTCAAAATCCTTCTCAGTTCCACTAGGCAAAAGAGTAGTCTTCAATCAGATGTTAAAATCTTGGGGAAGTATCCATGGGAAACTGGGTTTGCTGCAGGGAAGGCAAGCTGAAGCTGACTCTGTAGTTTCAAATCTATTTAATCCTGTAATCAGCCACTATAAATATTGGAACAACAATTCTGAAAGGAGGTGACAGGCCAAGATGAAGAAGACAAAGATATTAAAGTCAAAGAAAACAATTTATTTATGAAATAAAAGGTGGAGACAATCGAGGAGGAGGAGGAGGGTAAGAAGTAAAAGAGGATAAAGAAGAAGAAACAGATGATATAAAATGTGAAAAATAGTGGTGGGGGTGGTGCTGATGATGATGATGATGATGATGATGAGCCAGAAAAGAAAATTATAGCAGAGGCTGTGGGTAAATTGGCAGCATCATATTTTGTTGACGAACTAACAAAATATATGATTCTGTATATGGCACCAGATTTGAACTGATATCAGAAATATGGATTATTGGTGATTTATTGGTAGATGGCGATGGAGATACTTTAATAATTCGTAATGTAAGACAACTGGGAATGATAGGATTATATAATCTAGTATTCAAAATTAAACCATGTGAAAACAGTTACACAATATGGAATCTTCATAATGATGTTTAAACTCTCAAGGCTACCACCGCTCATAAGAAAAGATATCTATCCCATAGATAGCCAAATTCCAACATATGTTACAAATATATGCGTATCATTAAGCCAGAATTATATAAATTGGTGGATCATTATTGAGAGGTGATGATGTAGTTGTTGGTGTGGAAGAGTACACCATTTCAGAACCTAATTCAGCTGTGCCTCATATTGAACTGAAAATAGTTGGAGAAGACAATGTGAATCAAGAAGCATGCACTTCCACTTCCCATCAGAACCATTTCTCAGGGACTGATTCAAAGGAGGACAGTGATTCTGAAAGAAGAAGAAGAAAAAGAAGACTGGCCAAGATGAAGATGTTTAAGTCAAACAAAACAATGTATTTATGAAACCAGAAAGTGGAGATGTTGGAGGAGAAGAAGAAGGTGATTATAATGAGTAAGATAATGATGATGATGATGATGGGAATGATTATGCTGTTGTTAATGGCAATGATGATGATGGGAATGATTATGCTGCTGATGATGGCAATGATGATGATGATGATGAAGATGAAGAGGATGATCATGATGAAGAAGACGACTTCACAAATCGTCAACACATATCCACTACACCCACTGAAATGACTCGAATGAAATGGTAGAGTGATTAATTTTTTCGATATCTTTGAAAGTGATAGGCAATAATTGACATGATAATGAAATACAATTTCTTGCAGAGGACTTTTGACAATCATCAGTTATTACCTGAAGTGTGTTATGTCTGTTGAAAATAAAGTGAATGTCATTTCTAAAGATGTAATATAAAATATGTAACTGCTTCGCAATGGTAATTGCACATTAGTGATGGAGTTAGGCATTAGGAAGTGCGAACTGACTGAACTCGTTCTGCCACATCGAGTCACTGAAGTATGCATTGTGTTGCTGGCTAAGCACTGTTGTTTGTCAGAATTCGTCGGAACAAATCGCCAATTGCTGCCTCCATAGGAACATACGTATAAATACAAGACAGGTGTGGGTGTCTGTGTGTACACAATTCAGATCTAATATCTTTGAAAATACTGCCATTTTATATAAATATCTTTGAACTTGGCCTCTGTGAAGGTAATGTAATTTTTTTCTTTGTGTCTTTGATATAGATGGCATTTTTACACTAATTTAGTGCTATGTTATGAAAGTTTGAAAGGGGGGAGGAGTGTAGAGAAAAAGGGGCAGGATTTGTTGTAACATGATGATGATAATGTTGATGAAGCATCACAAATGTAAAAAAAGCGGGCCCACAATCACGATGTAAACAAAATGGGCTGGGTAGTACTTAAGCACTACTACCAGGGCCACTGAGAAAAAATTAATCAACACAACATATTTTTGTCAGAATTTTCATAGCCAAATGATGAGTGTGAAATTGACAAAAGGGGTGTCACCCTGACCAGCATGAGATCTAATTGTGCCAAAAACAATTAATTGCTCAAAAGTAATCAGAGTATTAAAAAATCCTAATAAGTTATTTGTGGAGATTGAAGTATTTCATGAGCAGCTACTGCCAGCCATGTAAATGAAGTATCAAAAATTATGCCTCTTCCAGGACTAACTATTTTGCGCACAATAAGTCTCATTTGTATGATACTCAACTGTCAAAAGTCTTCCTTCGAATCAAGTACTAAACTCAGAAAATTTTGAGAGCAGAAGGCGCTAGGAAAGCAGATGAGGTGTAACAAAAATCATGCTTTCTGAACAAAGCTTGAAAATTTTTAAAAAATGTGAAAAATAGACAAATATTTTTGCAATGGCTTGTTTAAAAGTATCAAATAAAATAGAATAGAGAAACATTTTATGCAACTTCGGAAAATGTTGCAGAAAATGAGAATTGAGAGTTTAAAGTTCAGTGTCTAACATAGAATTTCAAAGAGTACTACAACACATTTGTCTGAGGGATTCTGCAGACTGTGCAGTCTGCTCTTGTCTGGCCTGACATATTTCTATCTATGCCTTAGGTGTACACAAATTCCAACAATTTTTTAGCCTCAAAAGTTTTTCCTTCAAACATCAGGAAATAGAATGGATATTGTTATTTGACACCACATTTGTTGTGCATAATTTCGAATATCATTGAAAGGTCGACTAAATGTTTGTCTAATCTACTTTACTTCTTGACAAACCATTATACAAAACATTTGACCATTTTTTTTCTAAAAATGTATTATTCTGTTCTGTAAGCAAAATTTACTACTTTTGTCATACTATGTCTTTTTTAATTGATTTGCGGCATGGCATTCTGTTATGGGGAGACTCATTGGGGTTAAATTGTGAATTCAGGTTGCAAAGAAATCAGATGCATCACAGTATTGGGTATTGAGAAACCTGTTAAAACCATTCCAGAGAACTCAAAACAACCAGACTCCCATACCTATATATATATATATATATATATATATATATATATATATATATATATATATATATATATATATATATATGCCAAAAGGAACATAAAGAAGTTTAACTTGAAATCAAATATACATTTTCACGTCAAGATCATCAATCATCCACTAGAGCCATTAATATTCCAGTCTGAATTTCTACAATAAACCTCCACAAATAAGAAATATCGTACCTTTAGACGAAATTAAGCATCTATTAGATTCTTTTATTGAAATAAAACTATACAATTCATTTAAAGACTTCCCTTAAAGTAATTTGAATAATGTAAATAACTCATTATTTACATTATTCAAAATACTTTGAGGAAAGTCTTTAAATGAAATGTATAGTTTCATTTCAATAAAAGTATCTAATAGATGCTTAATTTCGTCTAAAGGCCCCTAGTTCTAACAGAAAATCTATTATATACTGTTTGCGTACACAAATAATACATGCTTATGTAATTAATCACATAATATGTAGATATATAGTGGGTATATATTGTGAAACTGGAAAGGAGTATTATATACTCCTTTTTCGCGTATGTAGGCTGAAATACAATAAGAAGAACTTGTAAATGTATATATTTATATGGAGATATACATGTATAATTGAATTTTCTCGTTTTGAGAAGCAGAAAGAGCAATCTGTTTTACTTGCTAAAAACAATCCAAAGTCAAGATCACATAAATGTTTCTTTATTTAAAACAGTCGGTTTTGATATACTTTTCTGTCATCTTCAGGTCTTAAAATTCTCTTTATTGTGAAATGTATTAATTTTATGTTGAATCTTACACCAAGTTGACATTTGCACGAGGTGGTTTATGTTTTTAAGTATTTTAGTTATAACAAACCATGTATAATGTGCTGTGTTTATTTAAATGACAACTTTAAGTCCAACTCAAAATGAACACATTTCATAGCAAAAAGATCTTTTAGAAGTGAAGTTGACAGGAAAGACTATGAAACTGGCTGTCATAAAAAAGAGATGTTTATGTGATATTGACTTTAGATTCTTTTTAGCAGGTACTTGTATAAATGTAAAACTCTCACTGATGAAGCCAACTGTGTGGAAAACACCCAGAAAGGATTATAAATATTTTTTTATATTCTATTCTACACTACCCTGGGGCACACTTGTAGTTACTTAGACACATGTTGATGACTATTCATCCAAGATAAAATGCCACATTCTCCCTGCTAATAAATCGTTAATCCAGAAGCAAATATAGTTTAATTCCTCATATGATTGCACTTCTGTTACTAAGCATCAGTGTGTTATGATTTTTGGGAAACATGGCAATGTGGAGCATTAATGTACTATGTATGGAAAAAAGCTTAAAAAGGATGAGTAAAAGTATTCATCCTGCAACAGTATCGATGTGTATTAGGACAGTCTGTACTTATATTGTATTGTATCTTTATTGACCCCCTCACAGAAGTATACAACATTATATGGGAGAAGTCAAATGGATGCTATGAGAACATATGTTCACATAACAATGTTTCTTATAGTGTACATCACATTGAAGATATATTACATGCATGATAGCAAAAGTTCATTAATGAACATTAGGTTATTTCTAATAAAATAGTTTAGTTTTGAAAGATAATCAGAAAAATATGATGATGAAGATTTCACCTGAGGGGCATCCTATTTAAAACAACTGTTCAGTGCACATGAGAGGAAATTAAGAACAAGAAGCAATTGTCTGTTAATGTTTTGAACAAACTCACATGGGGGAGCCAGCTTCAAAGCAGTAATAACCCCCCCCCCCCCCCATGTCCAGTCTTATTTATTTTGATGATTCTCCCTCTTCAGTGGTTTGATTTTTAACTGCAAACGTTAGGGTATCTTGGAGCACTAATGTGACACTTGTGACGCACCTCCTCACTATTTACCCTGATGTCCTGTTTTACTTATTTTGATGACTTTCTCTTTTCAGGGGTTTGATTTTTAACTGTGTGCATTGGAGGCATCTTGGTGCACTAACATGACACTGTTTTCACCTGTGGATGATTTTTCCATGCAGTGAAACCGGTTGTTACAATAAAGAAATCGCCACTCATAGCTATCTTGTCAATAATTTTATTTCCATTCATTCTGAAGTTTAATGGCTATGGCTACCCACATTACAAAGTTCTGTGTGACCATTATACTTGATTTCAGAAGTGAGATACAGACCCATACCTACAGCTAAATTTCCACATGCTGTGCATAAGTGAAGATGGGGCCTTTTTACAATAAAGTGGGTGGAAATATTTAAATTACTCACCACTCAGATACTATCAGTGCCTTGTCTTTGATTGTTGATGATGGCAAGACATACTCCACACAAGCTGTCAGTGCTCTGTGGGCCAGTCAGGTTCGTCTACACCTAGCCACATCATCAGCTTGTTGCTGGTCTATGAACCACTGCTAGAACTGATGATACCAGGACTCAAGCCAATGCCTCCAGGAGGGGACCACACCCAGGGTGATTTTGCGCAGCCTCTGAGCATCTTCAAGGAGTCATGGTTTCAGAACCTGCATACCAGCACACCAAATGTTGACCAACTTGATGCACAACCATCGACCCATGCATATCAGCCAGAGTTTGGCCAGCCTGTCATTGATGGTGTCCACACCCTCAATCCAATCATACTTATCGAGACGGATATCAAGTGGCCTTAATAATTTCAGTGGTGTACACAAATCCACAACTTCCTACTAATGCTGCGATTGTCCATGAAGGGTATACTATTCCTTTTCGGGGTATGCTGGGCTCTTTACCGCCTTTACTGGCATCAGTTCTGGAAAATGGGGACAGTAATACAGCAAGAAGAAAAGACCGCATCTGAGCAAGCTACTGTAGTAGTAGTAGCAGTATATTAATCCAGAGACAATTTACATTGCATGGATTTCGTCAAAAAATACATAGTACATATATATACACACATACAGGGTGAACAATACTATACAAAATACAGGTGTGGATAGTAGACTACATAACATCAGACCACATTGAAATAGCATGCACAACTTTGATTATTTACATTGATGTATGAGAAAGACTTTTTACATGGAATACACAGTTGATATTTAGATATAACACATACAATTCTAGCACTTTTGTACATATTATTTATTTAGATCATAGCAACAGTCAGATAAAAATTGCCATTGGCACAGAGTACATAAATATAATTGTTTAGTATGAAGCTATTCCAGGTATTCTTTTACACTATAATAGCAGTTGGTCATTAAAAATTTGAATACTGTTTCTTTAAATGACGACAATTTTTCTATTTCTTTTATCTTTACCAGTAGTTTGTTATACAACCTGCTTCCTTGTATGTTTGTTTGTTTCTGCGCCAAAGCCTTGTTAACTCTTTTTATATGAATGTCATTGCACTTTCTTGTGTTGTAAGTATGTAGATACGAGTTGGATTGGAAATTGTTAATATTTCGTTTTACATTAATTACGCTTTTCTGTATATAGAGGCACAGTAGAGGTAGAATATTCAGCTGTTTAAATAATTGCTTTGAAGGAGTTAGACTTGAACTGTTTGTAATTATTCTAACAGCTCGTTTTTGTAGAGTGAAGATGTTTTTGAGATTTTTCTTACTATGACCCCAGAAGATGAGGCCATAGGTAATAGCAGAATGTATATAAGCAAAGTAAACAGCTCTGTTACATTCCCTACTACATACAAAGCTAATAACGCATAAAGCAAAGCAAGCAGAGCTTAACTTATGTGAGAGATATAGGATATGGGATTTCCAGTCTAAATTTTCATCTGTATGTACACCTAAGAATTTTGTGGTAGCAACTCTCACAATTTCTTTATTTTGTATTCTGAGATCTAGATCAGAGTGTGACTTTGCTTTACTGTAATGGATATAATTAGTTTTAGAGATATTTATGGTTAATTTGTTCACTTCAAACCAATTTTGCAAATATTCTATAACTCTGGTTGCAGATGATGGCAATACCCGGTTTATGTCAGTTACTACAATGTTTGTGTCATCTGCAAACAGGGTTATATGAGTACCATTTACTGGAATCTTGATATCATTTATGTAAAGAAGAAATAGGAGAGGTCCTAGAACACTCCCCTGTGGTACCCCTATTGGCACAGTCTGAATATCCGATCTGTAAACAATACTTTGGTTCTTACTGCTTGTTGTTGCAATTTCTACTACCTGTTTCCTATTATGGAGATATGACTGAAACCACTTTTTAGCTACTCCTCGTATACTGACATACTCTAATTTGTCTAGCAGGGTATCATGTTGGACAGTATCGAATGCCTTTGAGAGGTCCAAATTTATTCCTATTGTACTGTTGTTCTTATCTAACCCTGTTACAATATTTTCAATGAATTGGGTGATGGCTGACTCTGTACTCATTCCTTTGCGAAAGCCGTGTTGGTTTACAGACAATAGATTGAATTTCTCAAGGTAATTTGTAATTTGTTTCTCATGACTGTCTCTATTACTTTTGAAAATACCGATAATAAAGCTATTGGTCTATAGTTTCCCACTTCATGTATATTGCCCTTTTTATACAATGGTTTTACTTTTGCAATTTTTAATCGTTGTCGAAAGACACCTTCTGAAAATGATATGTTTATGATGTGTGAGAGTGGGTCTGATATGACACTAGCACATCTCATCATGACTGAGCAAGGTATCTCGTCAATCCCTGAGGACATTTTATTCTTCATTGTTTTTATTATTCGATTAACTGCCAATTTGTTCGTGGGAGGTAGCAATAATGAATTAACACTTTGTTCTTCTGGGATTGATGTTCTACTAATCTTAGAACAATTTTTATGCAGATTGATTCTTCTATTTATGAAGTAGTCATTAATGTAATTTGCTAAAGTACGATTTCTGACTAGCACACCTTGATCATCTTTCTAACATTTTTGCTTGGGCCTATTTCATTTTTTACTACATTCCATATAGCTTTTGATTTGTTTGCTGACCCAGCAATTACACTGTCATTGTGCATTGTCTTGGCTTTTTTGATCACCCTCCTGTAAATTTTCTTGTATGTCTTAACATAATCTGTTAAGTGTTCATCTTTGTTATCTTTTTTGAGTTGACTGATATGTTTTAGTGTTTGACTAGATACTCTAATAGCAGGTGTTATCCACTGGCTTGTGTTCCTAGGCATGACATTGATCTTTGTGAGCTTTTTTGGGAAACACATCTCAAATAGGGACATGAATGTATTAGAAAAAGCATTGAAAGATGCCTCGGTTGTTGTTTGTGCAAAGACATCTTCCCAGGTTTCATTAGCTAACAACTGGATGAAAGTATTTACTTTTCTGTATAGAAGTGCCTTTTGTATCCCCAATTATAATTTACTGCCTTGGAGATAGAGTAATTTATGTATGTTAATAGTGTATTGTGATCCAAAAGACCTAAGTTTATGTTTAGTGGCTCAGTGATACATTCTCCATGTTTGAGAAAATATTGTCTAAAAGAGAAGATGACAGTTCTGTTATTCTGGTGACATATGTAAAGAGTGGTTTCATGTGTAAGCTGCTGAGTATACTCAAAAGCTGTCTTTTCTCATCACTTTCAATTAACAGGTTAATATTAATATCTCCACATAAAAATAATTTCAGTTCATTACTATAAAAAGTGTTTAATGCTGCTTCTATTTTTCTGAAGAATATGTTTTTGTCACCCAGTGGAGATCTATATACTGTAATGACAACTAGTTTTTCACTCTTCTCCTCAGTTTTTAACTCTATGGCACATTATTCAAAATGTTTTTCTATATTTAGATGGTCCAATTCTGTTTTCACTTTGAACTGCAGTCCTACTCTAGAGTAAATGCATACCCCACCATTTTTAAAAACACTTTGGCAATAATGTGTTGCTAAATTAAACTTGCTTATATTTATGAGACTTAATTCACTAGCCTTGCACCAGTGTTCAGATAAACAAATACAAGAGACATCAGCAAGATTATTTAAAGCTGCTTCTAGATCTAGTACTTTGTTTCTGAGGCATTGAATATTCTGACATATTATCCTGACTGTTTTGCAAGTATTTTTTCTTTTGTCATTACCTGGTAATGTGCTGCTTTTTCCATAGTAGTTGTGACTTATCTGCAAATTTTCTTGCTGATTTGTCACAATCTTTTCCATTTCCTTGTCTGAGGCCATAAAAAATCCTTATTTAATGATGTAGGTGTACCTTGTCTTTGACTCCTCCTTAGGCAGTGTTGTGTTGCTGCAACTGTTGTTGATGGTTTTGTTGCTGCTGCTACTGTTGTTGTTGGTTCAGTTGCTGCTGCTGTTGTTGCTGCTGGTGCTTCTGTGGCCGGAGGTGGTGGTGGTGGTAATGGTAGTGGATGTGGTGGTGGTGCTGACAGGATTCTTCGTGCTGTTGCTGCCTTTGATTCTTTTATTGGCACTATTTCTGTTGGTGGTGGATCTGTTGTTGTAGTATCTGTTGGTTTTGCCCTGTAATTGCTGATGCCTGTGGTTCCCTTCCTCTTTTCTGCCAGTGACTGTAGTGGAACTGCTACAGTTGTTGACACCATTTCTGCTTCTGTTGCTTGTGCTGCTGCTGTTATTGGTCTTGTTGCTTGAGCTGGTTCAGATGTTGCTGGTTTTGCTGGTGCTGCAGTTGTTACTGAATTTGATCGTGATGCTGTAGCAATTTGTGGTTCTGCAGCTGCTTTAGTTGTTGTCTCCAATACAGATTCACTTCCTCCATGGTTGCTTCCAGTAATGTATTGGTAGTTCACTACAATGGCTGGTACTGACTCATAGATACTTTGTTTTTTATATGGTTCTAACGTTTCGTAAATTGCTTTGCACAGAGATGACTTGCCTCTTCTATTCAGGTGCATGCCATGTTTTGTAAAGCTGCATCTATCCAGGAAATCGATTGATAGAAATCTTATGTTTGGGTACACTTTACACGCTGTTTGTATCTGTTTATTTGCTTCCTTAATTTCGGCGTTCACACATGAAGCAGATATGAGGTCATACCTATGTGGTATACCAATAACAGTTACTCTTTGGTTTTCTATCGAACTGAGGGCACTTTTGAGACTGATAATAGCGTTAGCTAACTCGCTACAATACACGTCATTTGTTCCTCCAATTAATACGACATGACGATTTTTGCTGTCTTGTTTGTCCAGTAAAACGTCCCTAATAATTTCCCGCATTTTGTGCTCCTGGTTTCACAAGACTGCGTACTTTCAGATCGTAATGGTTTCGTAGTACTTCCGCCAGTCCGCGTCCGTGGCTATCTGAGTAGATATTTAACTCAGTGAGATTTCGTGAAGATTTATTATTTATTCTTGGAGACAAATATTTCTCTTGCGCACAGATTTTCGCTTAGCTGGTATGCATTTTCTGTTGAAATTCATCGATCTCTGCGTGTTTTCTATGTGAGGCCTGTCTTTGTAGTTCATTAGTTAATGAACTTATTATTCTTTTTGCTTCTTGCAGTTCGCTTTTATATTTTAATATATCAGGCTGTAGGTCGTCTTGTATTAAGGCCTCATATTTACGTTTTAAAATGCCGATCTCAGTTAGCAACGTTGCAATCACTTCACTTTCGCATTCTGCACTGAACAATTGTTTTTCAATGTCGTGTACATTCCCCACAAGCCCAGAATTTTTGTTTCGGATTAGCACTTGCACAACTGTAATGGTGTGAAGTTTTGCATTTAACACACATAATACCTTTCGCCGCTCGCTTGTTGCAGTAGTATTTGTCTGAGTATACACAATAATGTTCACCACGAGATTGACCGGAAGACGATGTGGACGCTATACTCGCGATTGCGTTAACGAAATTTGTCGATTTTCCCATCCTTTCTTCTGATATTTTTACAATCATATGGCATGTAACACATTTCTCTTCACTGTAAATGTTTTGTTTTTTACATTTTGCACACTTTTTACCACTGTTTTTGTTCACATTTGCGGAGCTAACACACACTATATCTTCACTTTCCGCCATTCAACTCTTAACTCGTTGACTACTACCAAGACAAATCAAATAAACAGCACACAAAGCCTTGTGAGTTAAGACTTAGCGTTAAATTGATGTAACAAGAAGGGATAATCTATTGGAAAATTCTATGGGATTCTCAGGTACATTCTCTTATGATGGAGTTTTGTTTTAAAATGTGGGTATTTTGCTAGAGGTGTTAATTTGCAGGTTATAATGTGACAACGAGCCTAATTTTGGTGATGTGTTTGTAGTCCTCAGGAAATATCGTGTGTGCTGTTTATTTGATTTGTCTTGGTAGTATAGTAGCTTGTGAAAGTATTTTGTTTTGCGATTAAATGGAGAAGATAGGAGGTGAAGTTTGTTTATTTTGTGTATAATTACAGGCCATGTGCAAGTACAGTGGGGTCGAGAATGTGGCCAACAGTAAATCAAGAATGGTCGTCTCAGAATGTTGTGTGTAGATCAGTGGCTTGTGTATTACCAGCTCCCAAGCGACTGTTGAATCCAAAGAACTCAGATAGCAATAACATTCTCTTTTCGGTAAGATGCTTGTACAGAGGCTTATGGTAGTGTCTTGGTGGTGTACAAAGACCCCCAAGCAACAGCTGCTACCTCAACATAGCATTCAGCTTGACAATGGCAGTGTGGGGACACCAAGCAGGAGAGCTAACTCACACAAGTAGCAGCAGCTGTTGTCTTTGCATATGTGAGACTGACATCAACACTCATGAAGCAGGCGGCGTGTGCACTGGACAGCCAGCCACTCTTGTGATCAGTCAGATGTGTGGCATATTGGTGCACTGGGCTCAAACCCAGGACACCCTGGAGACGCACAGAGGTATGACGAAGTCATCTTAAAAGTGAAACCCTCTTGATGGCACTGGCTCATAGCACAGAATCATCACATGTTGGAGCGGCTTGGAGACCAGCAACTAGTGGACGATTGCGACTAGCTGACTGACTCACATAGGGCTGGCAACTCTTAATGAGGTATTTTCATGTTTCACAGATTATTTGCATGATAAATTGATATGATGTGGAACTAGTCATTTTCATTCACATAACAAATTAATTTATTAATATGGCTACATGCTGGCAATTTGAAAGTGCATTTTCTTTTTAATTATACAGATGTGTGTTGGTAATTCCTACCCACGACCTTCTACACATTACAGTAATAGAAATTTGCCTACAGAATTGTCATGGAGGATATCTCGGCATTGGCAGGAGTCAAAGACAAGGAACTGCTAGGGTCTTAGTGATGATAGTGATGAGTATTTTTAATGGCTCTGCCTAACTTTGTTGTTTCAAGACCTCGCGTTTGGTCATGTCGAGGCCAAAGAACTATAGCTTGAAGAAATTTAGCTCGCCAGTGTGGCTGACAGGCTGTTTAAACTGTAGTCCAGCCCCAGCAGCAGAATTTCACAGGCAGCTAGCTTGCCCACCTCGCTATGGGTTGTGAAGTCTGGACGGTGGGGTGTTGCCGCGAAAATATATAGATAAACCGCCAACAACCTTCGTTGAGTCTGCAGTAAAGGCCCGTCAACGTGAAACTATCCGTAGAGCTTTCTGTTAATATCTGCAGTCGTCTCCATCATGTTGCAGATAAATGAAAAGGGTTGTTAAAGATTAGTAAAAGTTACTCTTATCTACATGATAAACTGTAAACTGTGTTTCATATGATCCTTCTTCATTGGAACCACACAGAAACTGGAGGAGGTCAAAATACCACAAATGTGGCTTATGTGTTTCGTCATCCCCGACTCCAAATCGGATGGATTTCGTTACTTTGCTTAGCTCTTTGCGGTAAACAGTCCGCAACGGAAGTTTTTTATTACCGTTTGCGTTCTTAACATAAGGTTAACGGCTCGTAATTTCTCTAGTAAGAAACTGTAAGCGACTCCCTTCTTATCTCAACTGCTGTATTCTTTACTCTTAAGTTTCCACAAACATGTATGGTTCCTATACATTTCAATAATGAACTCTCTAGGGCACTGACGTGTATCTGCCCTTTTAAAATTCAATGTTCACACATACGAGAAACACTTGACTGAACGAAGATTTAAATATGTTTCTCGCGGCAGATTTGCTACGATTTCCTGGTCACATGACACGATTTGTCTGTGCATATGTGGTTTGTGCCCACAGATTTGAGCAGTTTCGCTCAAACCTCCAGTTCCAAATGCCAGGTTTGAGCACAACTCATATGAGCCCAAATCTCCCTTTCAAAGGCAACGAGTTGTCTGCGCAGTTTTTATGTGCAGACATATCGTTGAGAGTGGACAAATAAAACGTAAAAAGACGCTATGGTCAGAATGCCTTTGCCGCTGAAGATCTTTGTATATGTGCATTAAACTCGCAGGTTTGCAGCTGTTTACGCTGAAGTTTGAATGATGTGTTGTGTAGAAATTAAAGATTCAGGCAAAGTGTCTGAAGAAAAAGTTTTTGATGACTTACACGTTAAGTACTATATGACGTGCATGAATGTACAGTCCATTCTAATTTTGTGTTGCGTGCAATTGGCCACCTTGAGGCCGCTTTTTTTTTGAGGTTGCCGTAGGAGTGCATCATGATGCAAACATAGTTACGGATGAATGTCGCAAACAGATTCTTGAACACAGTAAGTAAAATTTTTTGTGACACCTATTTTAACAGACTATTTACTCCCCGCGTATAACGTGTTTCAGAAAACGGTACCATTAGTCGTACTGATTTCCATTTATTTTAGATTCAAAACTTGATTCTGCTGCGCTTTGAATATGAGAGTGTACAGTTTTCATCCTTTCTTTCATATAGTACAGAATTATATATTCTGTACTTCGTAGATTAAAGCACGCTTGATAGTTTTACACAGGCGTTAGGTTGTGGATCACCAGTTGTTGACTTCACTGAAAGTTCGATATTAACTTTGAGACGAGTTGAAGTGCGCATGTTTGAAGCAGTTTGTTGGTCCGTTGATCTAAGAAGTGGCCTTGTGATATGTGAAGCACTACACTTAACTTCATCACAGTAGTCACATCACTTAGATTTTTAATTTGGTGCTAATGTGGACCTACCTAATTGGTTGCCGAGAGATTGAAAGTTGAATAATATAGTTAAGTCTGCGGTTTTGCTTCACTTTTAGACCAACTGGCATAAGCTGGATGTAGGGTCTACTAGTTTAGTGAAGTATAATTAATTATGATACAGCTCTGCAGGTAGGTAATGAAGTACCATTAATTACAAATACACCTTTTAAGTTTCTGTTCTCATAATCAAGATGTGAATATCTGTAATTACTTTACTATTGTGAGTGGTTCCCATTTAAATGTTAGATCTTGCAGGATTGTCAGATCGTTCCATCCAAATGAACTTATGGGGAGGAAAGTTTATTTTTCCAGTCTGTTGCGTGACATAAATGGTTGATGACTATTTTCAGCCGTTACTCATCAGCTATTTATGACATGCAACAGACAGTAAAAACAAAAATGTGAGATGCGACATTGAAAAGGGAAGTATTCGTTCCTGTAGGGTAATTATAGATAATCACATCCTTGTGTATGAGAACTGAGACATCAAACATTGATTCCTAATGAATGGTAGTTCATTACCTACTTCCAGCACTGTGTCATAATTAATTATATTTATCTCAACTAGTATATACAGCTTGTACCAGAGGTTTCAATACAGGAATTCTGCCACACCAATGTCATTACCCATTAAAAGTTCTCAGTAAATGCCCTGGATGGTTTTTCAAGAAGAATTATGTTACACACTGTCTTGTTGTAGCAACTCGTTTTCCAAGTCAGAAGTAGTTCTAATTAAAAAAGTGTAGAAATGCCAGTTGATTGAGATAGATTTTTCCAAAGCTTCTGCTAATATGAACTTGTTTCCTTTACCTTTGTTTTTCAAACTTCCTCTGTTTATATCTTCATCAGATGTATGATTTTGGTTATGTATTTGTAGGCTTTTGTCTTATATAATGCATTTCTAACACTATATAATTAAAGTATTTACAAAAATGCTTTCAAATGTTAGAAACCAGCATCAACACTGTAGTAAATGTCCTAGTTTTTATTATTTGAAGTGCAGTGTGTATTTTGTTTCCCTACCTTGATTAATTTGTTTACAAGATGTGCATATTTTTACTTGATAAGCCTTTTCTTGCCTACTTCCTGTAAAAATAATTTATTGATTGATAAACCTCTTCACTCAGCGTGTAGGTTTGGCTGTGTAAACAGTACTCTGAATGGCACCTAAATGTTTCGTCCCCGTGGTGTACAAACATATGATTATTTTAAAAATCAGTATGTGAAAGCTCGCTTAAGTTTGTGAAAGCTGTGTGTTTCACTCCAGTAATCATGGGAGTTTAATGGTTCAGGAGAGATTTCACTCCCTCCCGTATCGTCAATTCTGAAAACATGTCTTTTGCTCTACTTTTAAAGTGCAGGCATGTCACAGTGGAATGTCAATAAAGTTTCATTTGCACATGAAATTCCGTGTTGGACATTCACGATTGGTGTTCTCGTTAATGGTTAGGTTGCTGAAACTCTTTTTTCACGAATCTCTATACACTGTTTCAATATCCTTAAATTCCTGGCCAAGCCTTACACAGGGTTCAATGTCTGTGTCCATTAGATTGATTGGCTACAAGTAGGCCTATGTCATGACTGTAATAAGTACAACTTAATTGAAGTAATATTTCATGTAGGTGTTGATGATGCAGTGACAAGATTTGAAAGCACAGATTTGATCAGAGTGGCTGTTTTTTATGGCTGCAGCTTGTGAATCACTGCCTGTGAAGGGTTGGTATGCATAATTTGGTAAAACTTTACAAAGGGCCGGTTGGGAAAATTGTGACTCAATATTTCATATGTGGTTTATTTTTTATTTTTTTATTATTATTTTTTTTATTAAAACATGTGGCTGGATGGGTGAAGATAAGTAATCAGTTTTTATTGTTGAATGTAGTAATGCATTTGCCCTTAATCATACACTCATAGATGTTGCCAACATCTATACCTGGGCAGCCCATTGTAAACTTTAGCCCATAATTTGCTTGGATGAGTTGGGATGGTGTTTCTATGATTCTGGTATAACAAAACTTAGCAGAGCAAAAAATTTAATGAGGCTGTTACTTGACTGTCAGTATGAGTCAGCCAGAATGTCTGGTACCGGGCCTTGGCTTTGACCCATCATGTAATGATATTAAAGCATGTGATCCCATACAGGTGTATGGGTGGTACACCATATTTGAGAGTTGATGTGTATGGTGAGGGGCTTTTGAAGCAGGTGCGTTGTGAGGTGGTGGTCTTTCCTGGAAAATTTGGATGTCAGAAAAATTGTTGGGTCTGTGTTTTTTGTAAAACAAATGTGTTGTGTATTGGATGTGTGATGGAGCCAAGGATTTAGTGAGCAACTGATCCGGTGTGGTACATTCTTTATGACATAATATGTTAAATAGATTGCATAAAGGTTCTTTTGGTTTGTATATTTCAGTTGTGAAAGTTGGCTGTTTGTTTTGTTTACAGAATGTCATTTATTTCTTGTGGGTGGTTTCTTAGATCATGTTGTTTACTATACTTATATGGATCTAATGGAGATGGCTGTCCATTGATAGGAAATTTATTCAGAATTGTGTTGGGTGTTGGTCCTATTTGTTTCTTGTTATGGCGGGGTGGTGACAGACTGAACTGTAGTGTAGTTAGAAGTATTGGTTAATTTGAAAGCTATTAGTCTGGTTGAGAATCTGCGAATCCAGTATGGCATGACAAAAAGTTACTTCTGTTAAAAAAAAGTCTGTGTTAGCTGAGTGATCTGTCCTGTAGCCATAGGCTTACGTTTGGTGGAAACTTTTGAATAAACAACAGCGTTTAGCGCAGCCTTAACTCCATAGATAAGACTTACAGAAACACATTCATTCCAAGGCTATGGTTTGGAAAGGGTGACCATATGCTGCTCTTACACATGGTAAAACAGTTCTCATTGAGTGGGTGGGCTTCCTTTCAAATGTCTCAAAGAAAATTTTACTTTTTTTGTGCATATAGCGACTGAGCACTTGTTCTGTTTAAACAAGTTATCAATGATTTCATGTGAAATACAGACTAATATCCAGTGTAGGTTGAGGTATAGGTTAGGTTGAAGATAGTAATTTGATTATGAATATGCAAAGTCAACAAATCTGAATATGAAACCAAATGTAAATATAAAGTCAAATCAACACAAAATCTTAGTTGTTGTGACAAACTGGGCTGTTGCATTCCCTTTGTCTATGTGAGGTTAGACGAGGATAATTTTATTTACCATCTGAGTACAGGAGTTGTTAAACTTTCTGTGATAACTGAAAACTTCTATAAACGACCCATCCTCTGTGTTAATTAGTTTCTTACGTTTTGAGTCCATTACTAAAATAGCATTTTCCGTGAACAATACAATTTGCTTGCACTTCAACCACTTTTATTTCGATGTTGCCACCCCTGCCACAATCTTATAAACAGTCTCACTGATCCATCACAGACAACTCTAAATCAGCAGACAAAGCTGACATTCCCATGATCAATTGGAGCACAATCACCAACCTGTGCTTTCACGTGAGTATGTGGATGACCCTTCTTTTTTTTTCCCCCCAGAAATCCATTTCCACAACTACAAATGATTCCATTGTATTTGTAGTCAATGTACCTTGGTTAAAAATATACAAAAACCAAATAACACAAAAAACAAAAAATAAATAAAATCCCTATCCCCGCCTACTTTTCTCCAAATAACCACATCCAATAACCACCAACATAACCCCCACCACCAGTTGCACACTTCTCAACCAATCAAAAACTGAAAGATTGTCAACACCATCTGGTAGTTACAATATCATATGGGTAGGGGAATCATCTTAAATAAATGATATTGCAGATTGGCCTGTCAAGATTTTTCAACCCAGGTTCTCCACTGCATCAACGGCTACAAATTTTCCTCCAAACAGTACCACATTAAACCTTAGCTGCCATGGGGAAGACCCACTTCAGTTACTTTCTTAGGTTTTCTACGTCTGACATTTAGTACGTCCCATCAGTAGCTCATTGGTTCCAACTACCACCACAAATTTTATGAGGGTATGGTAATCTCAGGTCAAAATGCGATACTGTGCCAATAGACCTATGATGACATTAAAATACAGCGACACA
This sequence comes from Schistocerca serialis cubense, assembly GCF_023864345.2. Lineage (NCBI taxonomy): Eukaryota > Metazoa > Arthropoda > Insecta > Orthoptera > Acrididae > Schistocerca > Schistocerca serialis. The sequence continues at coordinate 242,854,773 of NC_064642.1, forward strand.
ACCTTAACTTGGTACCAACAACTGACATCACTAACAATATAAAAACATTATTAGTGTATAATAAAATCAAACAAACTACCATAACTTTGACGAGAATATCTGTTTTTGTGCTGATGCAATTTAACTGGATATATATAAAAAAAACTCTAATCAACAAGTGATGGGACAGAACACACACATAAAAGAAAGATGTAATCAGGCAAGCTTTCGGAGCCAGTGGCTCCTCCTTCAGGCAGAAGAGTTGAAGGGAAAGGAAGAGGGGTGAAGGAAAAGGACTGGAGAGGTCTAAGAAAATGGGTAGGACAGCAGGTCAGGGGAGACTTACTGCATGGGATGAGAAGGAAAGACTTATTGCTGAGGACTTCATCAGATGAGATCTGAAAACCTGAGAGCTTAAAGGTGGAAGACAGGGTGATATGCAAGGCAGGGATTACTGCTTAAACACCATGCACACGTTAACAAGAGTGAAAAGCTAAGTGCAATGTACATAACAGAGGTGGGAGGGGGGCAGCGAAAAACAGACGGGTAAGAAATAAAAGATGTAGAAAACTAAAACAGAGAAAAGGAAAGAGTAGTTACTGTGAAGAAATTCTGAGATGCAAGAAATTAATGTAAATTAAGGCCACATGCATGACACAAACCATGGACATGTTGTAGTGCTAGTTCCGACCTGCTGAATTCTGAGAAACTGGTGTCTGGGGGAAGAATCCTGATAGCATGCATGGTGAAACAGGCACTGAGTTCACAATTGTCATGCTGTAGAGCATGGTTTGCAACAGGATATTGCATGTTGCAGGTATGCACCCTCTGCTTATGCCATTTATCCTAATTGTTAATTTGGTGGTAGTTATGCTAATATTAAAGGCCATACAGTGTTTATATAACAGCTGGTATAGGACGTGTCATTTCACATGTGGTTCTCCCTTTGAGAGTATATGTATTTCCAGTTACAGGCTGCTATACCTGGTGGTAGGAGGGTGCGTAGGGCAAGTCTTGTATCAGGGACAGTCATAGGAGTAGGAGCCTTAGAATAGGGAGAAGAGTGAAGAAGGAGCATAAGGTCCGACAAGAAAATTGCGAAGATTGGGCAGGCAACGAAAAGCTATTACAGGTGTCGTGGGCAAAACTTCTGACAGAATGGATCTCATTTCAGGGCATGATAATACTGAGTCACCAGGTGTGCTCTGAAGTAGTTTTTTGGAGGGATCAGCAGTACCAGGACTGGATGTGATGGCCCGGGAAATCATGTTTTGAAGTAGGCTGGTGGGGTAATTACATGCAGTAAAGGTTGAGGTGAGAATGGTGGTGTATTGCTGTAAAGAATCTGCATCCGAACAAATATGTTTGTCTTAAATGTCAAGGCTGTGTGGGAGGGAATGTTTGACATCGAAAAGATGGCAACTGTTAAAATGTAAGGATTGTCGTTTATTGGTAGGTTTAATGTGGACAGAAGTGTGTAGCTGACGTTCAGTGGGGACGAGATCAACAGCAAGGTAAGTGGCATCGGATTTGGAATACAACCATGTGAAATTTATTTGGAAGAGGCTACTCAGAGAATCCACGAATCTTAATAGGTCAGCCTCACCATGAGTCCACAAGATAAAGGTGTCATCAAAATTTTTGTGCTGGGAACGTTCTACTTACTAATGCCTTCAAACATATTTAAAACTTTAAATTATCGGACTACAGTGGTAAAATGTGGGTTCTGATCAGAGGCACAAATTTACATACAGAATGTGTGACATTCATATAAAAAAGATTGTAGTGATTTCTAACATATTATCCCATTTTCTTTTGACATCCTCTCAATTTATTTCATATCAATTATGGAAGTATTGCTGTTACCTGGCATAACTGCAACAGCTACTTTCCTCTTATTCTGCAGTGTGTGTTTCCCTCCAAGAAACACACTTTGCCGATGACCATTCCTCAATGTTAAAAGATTATTGTGCATCATATTAGCTGGCCATATTACTTCAGAATTGATTTCAAGTGTCATGTACCTAATATTTACAATATGATTATTTGCTGTGAACTTTATTTTGTTCCATTATGTTCGTGCAAAAACCGACATGTACAATTTGTTGCAAAATGCTGAAACTGACAGATTCAAAAGTATTAGAGATCAGTGTCAGTTTAGTAGCTGTGTCATAATTCGGAGGGCAGTCACAGTCCACCTACAGAAATTCACTGCAAACAATGCTAAAAGTACTGAAAATATCATACAGCTTAAAACCACACATTATGACAATACATAGGAACATCCAGTGGGATGGAAGTAATGTAGGCTCACCAGAGCTGCGCAGAATATTTAATGTATATTTCCTATCAGCTATTACCAAGTTAAATAATAATGTTATAGGAACAGGCGAGTATGCATAGCTTTTTAAAGCTGTTGTTTCGAGACAGTGGTATTACACTTAGCTACTGGAAACAGGCAAAGAGGAAAATGAATCAGTTATGAAATAGCTAACAAGTGAAATTTTGAAGTGGGATGATGACTAATCAGCTATGCCTATAAGAATCAGTGTACTATATATTACTGGTGTACTCAGCCACTGGTACAGTGAGTGCTTCAGCAATGATCACTTTCCAGACAGTAAAAAGGTTGATGCAAACTACTCACCAACTTCCTTGTTACACGTATTTTCAAAGCTTATGAAGAGGATTGTCCATAAGACTATAGTAATAACTCTTAGTACATAAAGTTTATTGTCATATTCGTGGCTTCATTTAAGAAGAAAGTTGCTTTATAGAACATCGTAAGACAATAGCCAAAAATCTATAAAAGTACAGGGAGAACATTGGTTTGTTTTGTGTGACAGTTTAAGCAAATTGAGTGCCTGCGCCCACACTGTGCTAAAACTAAAGCTTCTGTCTCTGCTAATTGAAATAATCTGCTGCCGTACATCCCATTCACAGTTGCTGAAATCCAAACAGCAAACAATGAAATTTGCTCATGACACATAACAGCCAATTTGTGAAGTTATCTAAATGTTGTAGAAGTAAAATATTAACTAGATAGCAAACCCATAAATCTGGAAATTATCAGTTTAAACTAGAAAATGTGGAATATCAAGATTGAAATCATTGCTGTAATTTTGAATATTTCTTTCCTCAGAGTCAGCTAATAAAAACAAATACGTAACCATGATTTCAGTCTGTAGACCAAGCAGTACCTCAACTATGTAGTGGGTTATCGCCTTTGATTTGTTGGGGCAAAACATGGAATAGAAATTGTTTATACAGCTCATTTGAGTGTAAGCCTGTTTTGTGTTTTTGTATGAAAGCAATCCTTGTTTCTTGTTCAATAATATATGAAAATTAATATTTAATACTAATAAATCTTCATGAGACTTCCACAGACATATGCATTTGTAGGTGGAAATAGAAAGGCCACAATTTTAATTCGTTTAAATGTTTTGTAGTGTGCCCTCTTTGGATTACCTCATTTATCGTTATTGCAATCATCTCTTAGAGTTAAAGGTTTCTTCTGTCATACTTAAAATGCGCTATTATCAGCCTCGTGACTCAAAAACTTTCTATAAAAGAATAATAGGCATATAGTATTTTCTCTATTGCATCACTTTTTAAGAATTCTTAAAATACTGCGGCCATTCGTGAATAATATCACATACAACACTCGTGTAATATTGTCTTTCCACAATTTTGTTATTTAATTCACCACTTTTCTTCTATTAGGGTGAACAGCCATAAACTGCTGTATATATACAGAAGGCACTGGAGTGGAGTAAAATTTGTTATGGAGAAAAGTTCCTTGTCGGTTCAGTTCTTGTAGTGCTGTGCACTTTAGACACCTAAAGTAGGCCTTCATTCATTTCTGATAATACTGTGCCAATAAGTCATTAACAATAGAGCAATACCTGTTGCGTAGAATAAAGTGTGTCGTGTACATTTGGAAAACTTCCCCCATTTTGCATCCTGAAGTTACATGAACAAACAGCAGAAGCATTGAAATATAATCCCCTGCAGTGTCGGGTCAGAATAGATCCACAGTAATTCTTTCCTTGTCATAAGAGGCGACTAAAAGGAGCCTTGTTGTTGTTGTTGTCGTTGTCTTCAGTCCAGAGAATGGTTTGATGCAACTGTCCGTGCTACTGTATCCTGTGCAAGCTTCTTCATCTCTCCGCCTCATCTCAAGTTTATGACATATGTTTCTCAACAACCTCCAATCTAGCCTGTTTATGTTTGGCTGTTAGAGTAGATTTCTGCAGTCATTTCTTGAATACGAGATGTTTGTCATTTGACCAAATTTGTCATACAACTTCGGCATTTACTGGCAACTGTAAATCAGTTTCAAGTTGAGAAGAATATCTATGCCTCAGATAATTTTCTACTTTGCCCATATTTTCCATTCTGTCCATATTGTGCACTCTGTCTACTGAAATTATAAATCGTTGCACTTGAATGGTACAACTTGTTGCCTATTTGGCGATTAGATTGCCTCATTTGCTTTTGCACACCAATTTTTCCTTTTTCATCACACAATAACTGTTTTCTGCATTTTAGTGTCACGATCGTGCTTGATGTACCCAGTACACACTGTAACTAATGGTGTCTGTTTCCTATGTGCAGGAAAGGTATGTATGCACACACTAACACCACAATGAGCCGACTGCCTTTATACAGAGTTCCACCCACTACCACCTGAATCGTTGACGTCTTGCTGTATAACAATCTACTGACATCAAATGCAATATCATTTGTCAGTATACTGAATCTCATACTAGTACATATACACTGTGCATGAGTATACCAAATGAAAATGTTAATTTTCCTACAAATATTCTTGCCTTTATACTGATTTCCACTACTGTAGCCTGCTGACAATGCAGGAATCGCACTGCTGGTGCCTTCACTGTAACCTCCCCATGTGTGCTGATGAGTATATGCCTGTTCAATCTGGGGCACTGGTACTCTAGGCAGTGTCTACTATGCCACATAGTCATTTCTGCAGCAGAGTGGTATCTGTGGAGAGACCCTCCAATTGGAGTGAGTGGCTCCTGTGTAGATGACATGCAGTGAAACAGATCAACTTGTCCACACTGGTGATTGTACCAACAGAGTCTTCCCACCACACCAGATAGAAAGATTTTAATGCAGAAACTTAGTCTCATGGTGTTTTCATCTTTGGCCATGTCCTGGGATGAGTTGGACAAGGAGAAATGCAGATGTATAGTTTGTCCAGTTGTTGGTATGCTCCAGAACAGACAGGTGATCTTTTGCAACAATGAAGCGACAGGATTTTGTTGAACACATTGAGGATAGGTTCAGGGAAGTTGCTGCAATAGAAAAAATGAGAAACGGATCTCTGTTGAGCAAAACTTGGAATGTTATACAATCATAGGCACTTTAGGCCAGCAACTAGCTGGGGGCTATACCATTCGCAATCTCTCCTAGGTCATAGGAAGCTCAACAGGATTCAAATTGTCACTTTCTTTCAGGACCTAATGCTAAAACAGATGAACTGTATGCTAATCTAGTGACATTGAGTACAATTTGTCTGTCACATTCAGAGAAGACCCAAGGATAATAGGGTAGGCACTGGAACATTTATCTTAGCCTTCACAGAAATGTTTTACCTGAGGAAGAGAAAGTAATGATTTACAGGTTTGATGTGGAAACCTCTTTTCTACTTCTGTGTGATATTTTAGGTGGCTGAGGTGTGGAAACCTCCTCCCAGGGTGCTGATGACCTTACCATTTAGCATCCTAAAATATTTACACTGATCAGCCAGAACATTATGACCACTGACCTACTATCAGTATAAACTCATTCAGACATTAGCAGTGTCACCTGGTGAGGAATGACCGTGCACACCACACACGCACGCACGTGCGCGCACACACACACACACACACACACACACACACACACACACACACACACACACACACTCTCTGCATGTAATATCAGTGAGCATGCTGTCCACGTGTAGTAGAATGGGGAATGCACGCGATCTGTCAGAGTTTGACCAAGAGCAGATTGTGAGGGCCTGGAGGCTCAGGATGAACATTAAGGAAACTGCACAACTCGTGGGGTGTCTAAGGAGTGTCTTTGACACGTGGCAGAACCAAGGTGAAACCATGTCCAGACGTCATGGGGTTGGGCGGCTACTCATTACAGATTTTGGACATCGTAGGCTGGGCAGATTGGTAGAACAGGACAGGCAGAAAACTGTGGTGGAACTAACATCAGACTTTAAGGCTGAGCAGAGTACAAGTGTGTCTGAACACACAGTGCACCAAACACTCCTAACGATGGGCCTGTACAGCCAACGACCCATGCATGTACCAATGTTATCACCACATCATCTGCATCTATGAATGAAATGGGCATTTGACCATCGGTACTGGACATTGCCCCTTTGCAGAGCGTTGCATGATCTGATGAACCCTGATACCTCCACCATGCCTATGGGAGGGGAAAAAACAATCAGCTTCAAGGGGAAGAGCTCCTTGACACCTATACTGTGGGATGGAGACAAGCTGACGTCAGCTCCATTATGCTCTGGGAACATTCTCATGGGTATCCTTGGGTCCAGTGTAGCTCATGCAAGGTACCGTGATGATAAAGGAATATCATCTACTAGTTGCAGACCACATACCCCCCCCCCCCCCCCCCCCCCCCCCCCCCTGTGACAGTCATGTTTCCTCCTGAAGGCAGTGGCAGTTTTCCACAAGATAATGTGCCACACCACAAGGCCAGGAGTGTGATGGAGTTGTTTGAGGAACACAGTAGCGAGTGACAATTGATTTGCTGGCCCCTCAACTCGTCAGATCTGAACCTGACTGAACACATCTGGGATGTGATTGAACGTGGTGTCAGAGTTCATGTGCCCCTCTCCGGAATTTATGGGAATTAGGTGACTTTTGTGTGCAAATGTGGCACCAACTCCCTCCAGTGACCTACCAAGCCTCATTACTTCCACGCCATGAAGCGTTGCCAATGCTATTGTGCCAAAGTTGGACATTGGCTGTTAGTTAGTTGGTCAGAATGGTCTGGCTGATCAGTGTATCTTCTTCTTCTTCTTCTTCTTCTTCCATGTCCTTCCACTGTACTAATAATGAGATTACTTCTGGGATGTCAGGAGGACAAAGCATGAGGGCAGCTCATACAAACAGCACCCAACATGTTTAAGGTGCCTCAAAGACAACGCCCCCCGCCCCCCGGTCATTTACTGACATGCCCAGTAATGCACTGGTAATAAAAAGCACTTGACTGCCTGTCTTATCAAAATGCTAAGCAAAGGTTTGAGTGACACCACCCAATCAATATTGTGTCAAACTTTGGGAACAGTATCACAATCCACATCTAGCATGATGACAATGTCTCAGCCATTCATGGCCTTAGCCACTTGCCAGTTGGGGTAAGGTACAACCCCCTGGCACCAACGGTAACTACCCCACCGGTGCAGCCAGAGAGGTCTCATCCTTCTCTGGCACCACCTGGGAAGAGGACAAATGCAAAGGTGCCCCCTTCCCAGAATGAAACATGTCAGCAGTCTACCAGCAGTCAGTGGCTGAAAGAGCCACAGGCTGTGGGTCATAGAAAAGGAATGGTTCTCTTCTCTTTGATAAGTCAAGACAGGAAAATCCTTACAGAAACCAAAACCTTACCAGGAAAAGACAGAAGAAACCAAAGTTAAACCAAATCCTGCTGCTCTGGTTGATCTGTGCTCCTTGCACCCACACGCTGAGGTCAAGTTTGTGATTACCAAAGAAAAATCACACACTCAGGTGAATCTCAACTCACCAGCGCAGTATTTTGTACTCCCGTTTCCCCTTTGCTGCTCCATCAGATTCCCGTCTGATGTTTCTTCATTGGAACTGTTATGTCTACCATTCCCAACTGGTCGAACTCTGTCAGTTAATCGCTACTTACTCTGCAGTTAGTGTGGCACTTCAGGAGACATGGTTCACAGAAACCCAACTCCCAGCTATTACAAATCCTACTATAAAAATTTCTTTAACACAGAGAAGACATCTTTAGAAGTCTGCACAGTCATATATTCTGACACTTTCAGTGAGCAGGGGCCCCTGCTGCATTAAAAGCTGTGGCTGTTTGTGTCTGCGTATCACTAATGGTAACATTATGTAATATCTATCTGCCTGCACACAACATACAAAATGGGGCAAGTAAAAGTGGCTCAGAGAACAGAATTGCAAGGTACAAAGAAACACAATGAAGGAAAGGAAATACAGTACTAATCTGACTATAGCAGTTGTTGAAGAGACCACCATTTGTCTCTTGGCACTTTTGGTCTCTGGTCAACAAGTTGCTGTAGGCAAATTGAAGCTGGACTGCTAGAATTGCTGCAGTTCTTGAAGACAATGTGGATCATTGTGATACACCTTAGACTTAAGGGCTCCCTGCACAAAGTAATCGCACCCTGACAGATAAGGTGACATGGGTGGCCAGCTTGGACCGCAACCAGACTAACCTGTGCTAACAACGCTGTTAGTTGTAAAGATTGTGTAAATCTGCTCAAAAGTTTGGCCAGCTGTAGGGGCAGTTGCCCCATCCTGTTGGAAGTAACTGCAGGTCTTTTCCTCCTCCATTAATGCTGCCACAAATTCACATCAAATCATACCACTCATTCTGGTCACTTTTATTTCTCCTACCCTGTATTACGTCACTAGCTGGTGGAACAAGTGGGACAGATGCCTCCATCCTTTCTCCTACAGGGGGAATTCAGGTGCCCACATTGCTCTGTGTACCAGCCAAACCACATCTAACAGGGGCCAAGTAATAGAGTGATTAATTTCAGGACTGGAAGTCTGCCCACTTGACACTACAACTACTACACATTTCATTAAGGCCCATGGAACATTTTCTCGGTAATAGATACTACAGTCTGCAGCCCAGACACTCACAATTGATCGAATGCTACATCCATGGGGCCTCTGCAACAGTGACCACTTTCCTATCACTCTCTCTTTCACTGCCCAATGAAACATGTACCTCATTGGCCATGCCAGAAAGCCAACTGGCAAGATTTTACCTCCAGATCAGCTTTTGGAATCATTCAAGAGGAGCGTATTAAAGGAGTGGTACAATGATACCCTGTTCTTCAGGCTTTCCTTTTGGGAAACGTGTGCTATTGTAGTCTGAAGAAATAGCTGTTGCTATCAGAGAGCTTCAAAGGCCACTTCAGCAACACAGACACCATCCCTCTACAGAACTCCCTCCACGCCTCCCTCCGCTCAATGATGGGATATTATTATTATTATTATTATTATTATTATTATTATTATTATTGTTGTTATTATTATCAAGAAACCAGCAAAAGACCCTCAAATTTGACTAATTATTGACCAGACTGTCTAACAAACAGACTGTGTAAATTATTTGAAAGAATGGTCAACCAATGACTATTTCAATGCCTGGAAACCAGAGGACTTTTGTCGTAATTTCAAAGTTGGTTTTGGGATTCGAGTCCACCACAGACCAACTGATTTATGTGGAATCTGCCTGACGTTTTTGCACATCACCTGATTGCTGTGTTCATTGACCTGCAGAAGGCATAAGATACCACTTAGTGCCATCACATTCTGAGTATTCTACAAGAGTCGGGTGTCCAGGGCTACTTACCCATTTTCATTCAGAATTTTCTATCCCTTTGACTGTTTTGCATGTAGGTCAGCAACTAATATGTACAGGAAACTGGGTCCCTCAGAGATTTGTTCTGAGCATAACCTTCTTTGCCATTGCAGTCTATGGTATCATGACTGCAGTGGAACATACCATGTCACCGTCACTGTATCTGGATGAGATTTACCTGTATTACAGTTCTGCATCGCAAAGTGCATCTTCAGGGAACCTTACAGAAAGTACAGAAGTGTACTTGAATCATGGATATAAATTTTCTTCTGCAAACTTGCACCATGCACTTCTGTTGACTGAGGACTGCATCTACACCCATAACTTCACCTGGTTTAAAAGTTACTTGAAGTTGTTGAAACTTTCGGATTTGTAGCTCATTTATTTGACAATAAGTTAACAAAACTTTGATTTTATCCTCCATGGACTATGGATGTGTTACATGCAGGTTGGCAGTATCGTAAGTACTGAGCTTGTTAAACCACAGTGGTGTGTGGTTTGCAACTGAAGCCTTCTGTACAAAGACCATTTGACAGCCTCCGGGTGAAAGCTGTTTCACACCACCGAGCGTCACATGCCAGCAACTCCTGATGAACTGTACTGTCACAATCTGTCAGCTGACTACCTTTCCGCTTTATTTGACTCTGTTTCACAACCAGCAGTTCAGACCATTTACAAATCACCCAGAAACAGGTAGATCAGCTGGGATACGATTGGATGTTCCGTGAAAGGACCTTCATGTGCCCCTTCTTGTCTGTGTACTTACAATTTCCTTTCAGCACCCTCAGTGGTGTGGTCCCAGTTCTATGATTCTTCCCTTCTGGGGCCATAAGGAAATTGCTGATTCCACCAATCTCAAATGCATATTCTGTTTGTAGCAACTCCTTGAGCTGATTATCGGGTATCTCTCAAGTCTACCCCAGAAATGTTTTGGTTGTGATTCTTGAAGTTTCGTGGTGTACTGAATATTCTATGAGGTTTTGGGGTTGCTGCCGGATCATATTGACTTCCTGCCACAATACTTCGAGTGGCAACCATTCAGCCATCTTCAGGTGAGTGCTCGCCATTGGACACTGCTAGCTAACAGTCTCAGGTTTGTAGCAGAAATTGGCATGGGCATGCACACTGGTGTATCCTCTATCAAAATCTGCGTCTTCTGCAAATACTGTTCCATCTGTGGCATGCAAGCGCTTGCATAAAGGTAAAATTACATGTCTGCCCTCTGTCGGGCCCGGGGGTTAGAATAGGCCCGAGGTAAGTGCTAGAAGTTTGGGCATATGTTTTCCCTCTGTACTTAAAGCATCACATGTCAAGATTGTGGACGTCCACCCCATCCCAATACTCCATGTGCCCTGCCTCCCATCTGTGTCAACTGCGGAGAGCATCATTCCCCTTGCTCACCAGACTGCAGGATTTTACAGCAAGGAAGGAAAATCATGGAATACAAGACCCTGGACCGACTGACCTACACTGAGCCCAAGAGGAAATTTGAGCGCCTACATCCTGTGGCTATGACCACCTCTTATGCCGCTGCTACAAAAACAGTTGCAGCCCCATCAGTTTCACGAGTTCCAGTCGGCTCTCAGAGCCGGCAGACTACACCTGCCCTCTTGATGGTGGGGGGAGGGGGGGGCACTTCCCTTCCTGTTGCTCCCGCACCACCTACCTTGGAAGTAGTGTCTCCCCCACTTCCCAGCCGGAGAAGCGTAAGTCTTCTTCAGGTCCTCTCACTAGGAAGGGGTCCCTTGGGTCACTCCCTTCCCAGGTTTCTGCTAGTGAGAAAGATGACACCCGTCAGTGGCTGAAGTGCCCACAAGTAGCTGGTCTTTCTTGGTCCCGCAGACTGAATCGGTGAAGGCCTCCCAGCCAGAGAAGCCCAAGGACAAGTGAGAGAGATCCCAAAAGAAGACCCCCAAGCCCAAGGGAATTGTGGTGGCACCCACACCACCGCTGCCTACAAGCTCTGCATCTGACGATGAAGTGAAGATTCTGGCGTCTGCTGAGGATCTAGATCTCACCAGACCCTCAGACACAATGGATATAGCCTGTTCAGGAAGTGAGTCGGTTGCAGCAGGTGACAATGAGGTGTAGACTGCCTCATTGAGTGTTTCATGCCTTCCCAGTGTCACGATCACGTCATCCTCCTGTGGAATTGCAGCAGTTTTTTTCATCATCTGGCTGAGCTGTGGCAACTGTTAAGCTTTACACCTGCTTTCTGCATTGCCCTCCAGGAATGGTTCCCGGCAATGCGGACCCCTGCCCTCCGTGGCTACAGGGGATATTACAAGAACCATAGTGAATATAATAGTGTGTCAGGTGGAGTTTGCATTTATGTTCTGAACTCGGCATGTAGTGAACCTGTGCCCCCTTATAACTCCTCTTGAAGCTGTGGCTGTCAGGATACAGACGACGCAGGAAATAACTGTCTGCAACGTATATCTCCCTACAGATGGTGCGGTACTCATGATTGTATTGGCTGCACTGATTGATCAATTGGCTGCACTGATTAATCAACTCCCAAAACTTTTCCTACGTCTGGGAGATTTTAACGCCCATAACCCCTTGTGGGGTTGCACCGTGCTTATTGGTCATGGCAGAGATGTTGAAAATTTACTGCCCCAACTCGACCTCTGCCTCTTAAGTACTGGGGCTGCCACACATTTCAGTGTGGCTCATGGTAGTTACTCAGCAATTGACTTATCAATTTGCAGCTGAGGACTTTCCATCTATCAACTGGAGAGCACGTGATGACCTGTGTGGTAGTGACCACTTCTGTATCTTTCTGTCACTCCCCCAGCATCATTCCCACGAACGCCTACCCAGATGGGCTTTAAACAAGGCAGACTGGGTAGCCTTCACCTCTGCTGTCACCATTGAATCTCCCCCCCTCTTTCATTGTCCTCTATCTCCTACCTCCTATCCTAACTCTGCTTTGAGGTTTGAGGTTCCTCTTTGTTTGTTCTTCTTCCCTGTGCACTCCTGAAGGCCGGCCCATATGTCTGACACATAATAGGTGACTGGGTAACGCATAATTCCCAGTTCTGGGTTGACAGGTAGGGTTCACGCGTACCCCCTGGTACAGGCCAGGCCCAGGGAGGAGTGATTGCCTGAGCTGTTACCTTCCTGTTGTGCCTAGTTGGAAGAAGCACACCATCGGAGACCCTGGCAATCATGAGGGATTCTCTCACAATGAGCCAATCACCATCTCAGTCTATTATGTCTACTAAACATAAACAGAATGAGGGTAAAGACTCAGATTCCCCGAGCTGCAACTCGGCTCCTCGTGGTATTGCATACTGAAGGAGGTCAGTCCTTTGCTACGGTTAATACATTTATTATTCAGAACAGTCTGTCCACAGAATACATTCAGCCCTGTAAAATCCTGCTCTTGTTTATGCAATGGCACTTTGCTTTTGGAGACTATTTGTGATTCTCAAGCACAGCACTTGCTTGCAGTTTTGCTCCACCACCTCTATCCTGTGTGTGTTGAGGCCCATCAAATGCTTGGTCTTATTTACACTCAGCTGCTCAATGGTCTGACCGAAGGAGACAGCCAAACCTACCTATCTGATCACCTCACTGCAGTGCATCGGGTGATGAAAAAGGTCGATGCATCCTTCGTGCTTACACACGCTCTTTTTCCACATTTGATAGAGTAGTGCTTGAATGGCTGGCGGTGAGGGAAAATAAGCTGCGGTTGGTGAAATCCACCATCCAGCCGTGGTGTTTCTCCTGCCGGTCACCTAGATGGGACGAAGTGACCCTTACACGTCTTCGCATAGGGCACTGTCCTCGTACTCATGCCTTCTTACTACGGCGAGAGGAACCCCTGCTGTGTGATGCCTGTGGTGTACAAATCACTGTATGCCATATTTTAGTGGAGTGTGATTTATATCGTTCTGTCAGGGCGGAAGTTAATATTATCTGCCCTCGATTTTAGCTGATGTCAAGGCGAGTGTCAAAAAAGTTCTAAGGTACTGTGATGTTTCTGGGCTTCAGCCTAAAATTTTAGGTTGGAATTTTTAGTGTGTTGCCGAGTGGCTGACCACTCCTTTTTATTCTTGTAATAGGCCAGTTACACCATGGTAAGAAATAAGAGGAACGACAGAAGCGAGTGCCTGAGGATCATGGATAATAATGGAAGAGTTGTGGAGGAAATGCATGAGCTCAAAAAGATTTGGAAGGAGTACTTTGAAGATCTGTTGAATGCCGCCAAGCGGGTAACTAACAGTGATGGAGAGCCTAAGGCAGCAGACGATGATAATAGTGGGGAAATTGTTGATCTAACTTGGAATGAAGTGGAAGAAGCCATAAAGAAGATGAAAGGGGGCAAGGCACCAGGTTGGGACGAAGTAACAGTGGATATGATACGAGCAGCAGGAGAAGTAGGAACCCAGTGGCTATACAGAGTGCTGAGGGTGGTGTGGAAGGAGAACAGAATTCCTGAGGATTGGAAGAAAGGAATTATAGTCCCAATCTTCAAGAAAGGGGATAAAAGATGATGTGAGAACTACAGAGGAATCACCCTGCTATGCCACTGTGGAAAAATCTATGAAAAGATCCTGGAGAAGAGAATAAGAAGCAGTATTGAAAGTAGACTGCAAGAGGAGCAGTACGGTTTCAGACCGGGAAGATCAACAACGGACCTCATATTTGCGGTAAGGCAACTGCAGGAAAGGCACTATGAGTACGGGAAGGACTTAATCATGGCCTTTTTAGATATTGAGAAGGCGTATGACAGTATCTGTAGGGACAGGCTCTGGGATGTGCTGAACGCAAAAGGGATAGATGAAGAGACAACACGAAAAGTCAGAAAAATGTATGAGGGAAGTGAGAGTTGTGTGAAAGTGGGGAGGGAACGTACTGCATGGTTCAAGCTGGAAAATGGGCTGCGACAGGGAAGTGCACTTTCGCCTTTATTGTTTATTATTGTTATGGATGAAATCCTACAGCAAGTGTCAGATGCAATTGGAGATCATAAAATGAAAGCAGTGCTTTTTGCCGATGACCTGATGTTATGGGGAAATTGCGAGAAGGAGGTGCAAGAGCAGTTAGATGCATGGGAGGCAACGGCAGCACAATATGGAATGCATTTCTCTGCAAAGAAAAGTGAAATAAATGTCACTACAAGGAAGACGAATAGGCCAAATGTGGATATAACTTGTGGAGGGGAAAAACTACAAGTGGTAGAGAACTTCAAGTACCTGGGAAGTGTGATTGAAAGTAAGGGGGGAAACGCAATGGAAATAAATGAAAGGTGCAGAAAAGCAGGGCAGTTCTACAAATGCATTAGGGGGCTTATTTGGAGCAAGGAGGTGCCACAGAAATCCAAGGGAATTATATACCGAACCTACTTTGTCCCCATATTGGCATACGGAAGTGAGACATGGGTAATGCACAAAAGCGACAAAAGTAGAATACAGGCTAGTGAAATGAAGTTCCAGAGGATCAGGTTGGGTGTAACAAGACGAGACAGATTGCGAAATGTGTATGTGAGGGAAAGACTAAAGGAGGAACCAGTACAGGACAGGATAGAAAAATCAAGACTGCAGTGGTATGGACACATGAAGAGAATGGATGAGGGAAGAATTCCAAAGAGGATGTTTGATCTGCAACTGGAGGGGAAGAGGCCCAGAGGAAGACCAAGAGATAGATGGGTGAAGGGAGTGAAGGAATGTGTGACGAGAAGAGGAGAGAACTGGACGAAGGTGGAAGAGGGGGAATGGTGGAAAGACAGAACACGATGGAGAGGCTTGTGTTCCCGACAGACCCAGCCAGTGGCTGGAAACTGTCCAAGATGATGATGATGATGATGATGATGATATGATATGATGATGATGATGATGATGATGATGATGATGAATAGGCCAGTTCCGAACATGTGCTATGTGTTTTATTTTAACCCCTTCACCTATGTTCTGTTGCAGTCCTCCTCTTTACATGCTGCTTTCCACTTTGCTACTGTTGACATGCACACTGCCTATGTAGACTGTCACCTTTAATTTTAGTCTTATTTTTGCACTTGCTGCATTTTAGTGACACTCGTCCGTTATTGTTTCCGTTCAGGCACTAAAGACTACACTGTTGTGTAGTCCATAGAGTAGTGCTTCCATCAGAGATCAAAGCAGGCTGTGAAGTCTTCACGGTCCAACCATACATTCCGAACTGGATGTGCTGCTACCAGTGTCAACTTTATAACCACACTCGAACGTCATGTCAAAACCCACCCAAATGTGTTTCTTGTGGTAGGGATGATCACGAGGGTACGTGTCCGCCTCCCCCCGTATTGATTTGTAATAGTGACCAAGCAGCCTCATCCTGAGAATGTCCCATGTATCTTTGAGTGGGCCATCTGTGTGAAGGAAAAAGTGCCTTACCCTGTCGCTCGCAAGCGTTTTACCATATGACACTTTTTACTACACCTCGTTCCACAGAGGACATGGCCACGCAAACTTGGGACCTCAAATTCAGCACCACAGTTGTAAAATCACCCAGTGCCATGGAAGCATTTCTGTCTCCTCCTCAAATTGTGCAACAAGGCACCAAATTTTTGCCTCCGGTGGTGAAATCACATTCAACACAACTGGCAGGCTGGAAAGGACAGAATTACTACCCTGCGAAGAGTCCCTCCAACCAGCAAACATCTGAGTCTTCACCTGCCAATTGCAAAGGCTCCAAGAAATCGAAGGCAAACGGTCTTCTCTTCCGCCGACTCAGATATCGTCTTCAACATTGTCGCCGTGTAATACTGTCACCCTGGACTCCACAGGCTGACAGACAGAAAATGCCAACACCCCTGAAGATCTCATGGAGCAGGATCCTCTAGCCTCTGTGTACTGTAGCAGTGAGTCTTCTAAGGCTGGCTCTAGGCAGCCACTGAGGTGCCACCCCTTCATTTTTGCCCTCCTCCCTTTCCCTGTCATGAATCTCCCACAGTGGAATGTTCACGGCATTAGATCCAACAAGGAGGAATTACAGCTGCTCTTGGAATTGCAGTGGCCACTTGTTCTGTGTCTTGAGGAAAAAAAATTGCGTCCTCACGACCTCTCTGATCTTCCCCCCGAGGACAGCATTCCATCTCATCGGGGAGTCATGCTGCTCATCCAGAGTGATGTTTATAGTCAAAACACCTCCCTGACTACCCAGCTTCAAGCTGTTGCAGTCAACATTTTCTTCCTCACTTCACCTTTTCCCTTTTTTTCGTTTATGTTCCTCCATCATTCGGTGTCACCTGGGCAGACTTCCTCCAGCTTATTGGGCAACTCCCTCAACCCTTTTTGCTGCTTGGTAACTTTAATTTGTACCACCCTCTTTGGGGCTCTTCCAAAACCTGTTCGAGAGGTGCCCTCTTGGCTGACCTTCTTAATCAACTTAACCTTTCTATCTTAACACAGGAGCACCCATGCTCTTTTAAGACTCCACGCTCACCTATTCCCATTTGGAGTCTCCTTCTGCATTGCCCAGCTTGCTTGTTGTCTTGAGTGGCCCGTTCTCTCAGACATGTACGCGAGCGACTATTTCCTGCGTGCTTGTTAACTCCTACCCTACTTATGTGTAAACCAAATTGGCAACTTTCAAAGGCTAACTGGAGACTTTACTCCTGCCAGGCAGTCTTTGTGTGATGACCAGGTGGAATATCTTACAAACATTATCCTTACTGCTGCAGAATGTTCAATTCCTTGCACTTCACCTTCACCATGCTGTGTCCCTGTCCCTTGGTGGATTGAGCCGTGCTGCGAAGCAACTCACACCCGGAGATGTGCTGTCCACCTTTTTGACCATCATCTTACAATGGCGAGCTGCATTTGTTATAAACAGCTGCACAACCAGTGTCTTTGCATTCTTTGGGATAGCAAAAAAGCTAGCTGGATTTAATTTACTGATTCTTTTTAACAGTTTCACTCCCTCTTCGGTCATATGGGCCAACCTCCAACGGCTCTCTGGGACCAAGACCCATTCCTCAGTTTCCTGCCCAACTATAGCAAGCAGATGATGTCATTGTGGACCCCCATTGCTATCTCCAACACCTTGGGCTGCTATTCTGCAGTCATTTCGAGCTCCACTCACTGTAACCCTGCCTTCCTCCATTGGAAACAAGTGGAGGCGGCTTGGGTGATACATTTCTCCTCCCATAATCGTGAATACTACAATGTTGCCTTTGCTGTGAGGGAGCTAGACCATGCTCTGACTTCATCTTGATCTTCCAGACGATGTTCACATTCGAGTGTTGCAGCACCTTTCTCTTGCAAGCAAGCACTTTCTCCTTCATGCATGCTGTCGCATCTGGGCAGATGACAAATTTCCCAGATGCTGGCATGAAGCCACTGTCATACCCATACCTAAGCCCGGTAAGGAAAAGCACCTTAAGGACGAACACTTTCCTTGTAGCTACTGCCCCATTTCTCTCAGTAGCTGTGTTTGCAAGATGATGAAACATTTGATTCGTGCCAGACTGGTATGGTGGCTTGAGTCTCGCACCACTGCACAGTGTAAATTTCAAGTGTGCCGTTCTGCAGTTGACCATCTTGTCACTTTGTCAACACATGTCATGAATGGTTTTCTGTGGAAATAGCAGACTGTGATCATGTTTTGTGATTTAGAGAAAGCCTGAGACACCTGCTGGAGGACTGGTAGCCTTCGTACTCTCTACATATGGGGCTTCAGGGGCTGCCTGCCCCGTTTTCTTCAAAAATTTTTAAAAGACAGAGTTTTAAAGGTAGGTGTGGCTTGTCGGGCACATTTGTTCAAGAAAAGGGCTGCCTCTGTTCTCCATCCTGAGTATCATTCTCTTTTCTGTAGCAATCAACCCTATTACAGTGTGTCTCCTGCCGGGCATCTCTGGCTCTCGTTTTGTTGATGATATTGTGATCTACTGCAGTTTATTATGGACTTGGCTCCTTTAGCGGTGTCTTCATCGATATCTTGATTGCGTATACTCATGGAGCATGGACAATGGCTTTTGATTTTCCACTGACAAAACTGTTTGTATGAATTTTTGGCAGTGCTGTTGGTTTCTTCCACTGTCTTTACATCTTGGACCTGTTTTTCTTCCGTCTGCTGGAACTACAAATTTCTTGGGGTTCATGCTTGATAGGAAACTTTCTTGGTCCTCCCACGTGTCTCACCTGGCTGCCCACTGTATCTGGTTCCTCATTGTCCTCCATGTCCTCTGCAGTACTTCCTGGGGGGCAGATCAGACAACCCTCCTCCATTTGTACCGAGCCCTTGTCTGTTTGAAACTAGACTATGGTGTTTCTTCTATGCATCTGTATGTCATCCATCTTATGCCTTCTAAATACATTCCACCATCGTGGCATCCATTTGGCCACTGGCACCTTTATGCTAGCCTGGTTGAGAGTCACTATGCAGAAGCTGCCAAACTGCCACTGCCGTACTGCCACGAAGTTCGCCTCAACAGACATGCATGCCAATTGTCTGCTGTGCCTGGCTCCCCATCTTATGCCTGCTTCTTCAGTGACTCCTTTGACCGCCAATATTGGGCAAGTCCCTTTTCTCTTTTACCTCCTGGAGTTCACTTTCGGCTATTGCTCCAGCAGCTTAACTTCACACTACTTGCCATTTTCCAATGGGTGTGAATCCCTCATCACATAGGTTTCATGTGGCAGCACATGTACATCTTGGACTTCAGTCACTTTGTAAGAATCCCATTCCAGATTCGATATATTGCTGTAAGTTTCTCAAGCTTTGCATGGAACTTAGCGATAGTACCTCTGTGTACACTGATGGCTCTCAAACTGACAGTGGTGGCGGGTGTGCCTTCATCGTTGGCACTGACCATTTTCGGTGTCAGCTTGTGGAACACTTCTCAGTATTTACAGCCAAGCTCTTTGTCCTGTATCAGGTCACACAGTATATCTGGTGACAGGCTTTCAATTGTGTCATGTGCTCTGATTTTTTCCTCTTCAGAGCCTGTGTGTGCTGTACATCGTCCATCCCTTAGTGCAATGGGTCCAAGAAACCTTCCAGTTACTCACTCTTGAGGGAATCATTGTGATGTTTATGTGGGTCCCTGGTCACAGTGGTCTGATGGGAAATAGGGCTGCTGATGCTGCTGCCAAGGCTGCAGTCCTCCTACTCGGCCTGCTGGTTCTTCCATTCCTTCTGATGATCTCCGTTGTTAAGTGGTGATCCCTGATCACTTTGGGCTCTTTGTCACAAACCTTTAACGGTTCAGCTATTCCTGACTGAGTGCCGGTTTTTTTTTTTAACTATTTGTGTTCTAATGCATGTTTGCCATGTGGGTTATAAGACTTTCAGCAAATGATGCACAGGCTGTCGGCTGTGTTTAGCTCTATATCTGATGTAGTGATCTTTAGTTTGGGACCTCTGTTGTCTCTGCGGCATATTTTGTGGACCTTTCTCCAAGACAATGTCCTTGTTCTTAGTTCTCTTCCTTCCATCAGTTGGGCTCAACATGTAGTTGCATTTAATTCCTTTTTTGTCTTAGGGTGTTCTAAGGTTCTGATATGGGTGCATATGACCTTAGTTGTTTATGTGGGGGAAAAAAAAGAAAAACTAGAATTAGAGCTCAGACTCAAACTGCAGTTCGCAGCTCTTGGTCCAGTGGGTATAGTGGCTATCATTGCTGCCTCTGGATCACGGGGTCCCAGGTTAGATTCCCGGCCCGGTTGGGGATTTTCTGTGCCCGGGGACTGGGTGTTTGTGTTGTCCTCATCGTTTCATCCATCATCATCATCATCATCAGATTCAAACTGCACTCTACTAGTAACTGTGCCCAACAGACTGGGAGTCCAGGCACTGAACACATCTAAAACCACCACCCTTAGTTATAATGAAGAGCAGAAATTTAAGTCCTAGTTGGACACCAGAAAATATCTTGTCTGCATGCTACTTTAATGTAACTTCTGGAATTGTAGTAAATTAATTTTCATCCCAGGAATTATTCATGTCGTTTTTTCCATTTGAAGTATATGTTCATGGCTTTTAGTTGGGATGATTTCTGTTAGTTCTAAAGCTACTTTGGCTTCCAGGTAGATTGATGATTGTGGCTGTGTCTTTGTGTGTGAAGATAAATATTCCACCTTTAGTTCTGTTGTAGCATCCGGTATAAAACATAACATGAGAGGTTATGTTATCAACATGATTTAAACAGTGTTTCATTTACTGAAGCAGTTCCTTATTGGCCTATGAATGTGATCAATTCAGTCTTTTTTGTAGATAACCTATTTTATTACAGGATTTGTGTCTTTGCTTAGGTATTTGTCTAAGAAGATAGTTTGAGTAGGCAACCATTTTGGGTACACGGAGTACAGTGTACTTCATGAACAGTTTGTGTGATATATGTCAAAGTAAAATCATTGTCAGATTTTGGTGGAATCGTGATGAGAACAGATATAACACAAGCTGTGACATGGTCGCTGATTAAAACAGTTATCCAGACAGTGTAGAATGAATTTCCTTTATTTCCATCAGGCGATAAGGATTACAAATGTCTCAGAAATGAGATCAGCAGGAAGTGCAAAATGGCTAAGCTAGGATGGCTAGAGGACAAATGTAAGGATGTAGAGGGATATATCACTAGGGGTAAGATAGATACTGCCTACAGGAAAATTAGAGAGACCTTTGGAGAATATCGAGAGCTCAGATGGAAAACCAGTCCTAAGCAAAGAAGGGAAAGCAGAAAGATGGAAAGAGTATATAGAGGGTGTATACAAAAGCGATATACTTGAGGACAATGTTAGGGAAATGGAGGAGGACATAGATGAAGCTGAAATAGGAGATATGATACTTAAAGGCTCCGGGAGCAGACAACAGTCCATTAGAACTGCTGATAGCCTTGGAAGGGCCAGCCATGACAAAACTATACCATCTGGTGAGCAAGATGTATGAGACAGGCAAAATACCCTCAGATTTCAAGAAAAACATCATAATTCCAATCCCAAAGAAAACAGGTGTTGGCAGGTGTGAAAATTACCGAACTATCAGTTTAATAAGTCACTGCTGCAAAATACCAACACGAATTCTGTACAGACGAATGGAAAAACTGGCAGAAGCCAACCTCGGGGAAGATGAGTTTGGATTCCCTAGAAATGTTGGAACATGTGAGGCAATACTGACCCTATGACTCATCTTAGAAGATAGATTAAGGAAAGGCAAACCTACTATGTTTCTAGCACTCGCAGGCTTAGAGAAAGCTTTTGACAATGTTGACTGAATTACTATCTTTCAAATTCTGACGGTGGCAAGGGTAAAATACAGGGAGTGAAAGGCTATTTACAATTTGTACAGAAACCAGATGGCGGTTATAAGAGTCGAGGGGCACGAAAGGGAAGCAGTGGTTGAGAAGGGAGTAATACAGGGTTGTAGCCTATCCCCAATGTTATTCAATCTGTATATTGAACAAGCAGTAAAGGATACAAAAGAAAGATTTGGAATAGGATTTAAAGTCCAGGGAGAAGAAATAAGAACTTTTAGGTTTGCTGATGACATTGTAATTCTGTCACAGACAGCAAAGGACTTGGAAGAGCAGTTGAACGGAATGGACAGTGTCTTCAAGAAGGGTATAAGATGAAAATCAACAAAAGCAAAACGAGGATAATGAATTGTTGTCGAATTACATCAGGTGATGCTGAGGGAATTAGATTAGAAAAAGAGATGCTGAAAATAGTAGATCAGTTTGTTTTGCTACTTGGGGAGCAAAATAACTGATGATGGTCGAAGTAGAGAGGATGTAAAATGTAGACTGGCTTTGGCAAGGAAAGCGTTTCTGAAGAAGAGAAATTTGTTTACATCGACTATTGATTTAAGTGTCAGGAAAGTATTTGTATGGAGTGTAGGCATGTGTGGAAGTGAAACATGGACGATAAATAGTTTAGACAAGAAGAGAATACAAGCTTTCGAAATGTGTTGCTACAAAAGAACGCTGAAGATTAGGTGGGTAGATCATGTAACTAATGAGGAGGTACTGAATAGGATTGGGGAGAAGAGGAATTTGTGGTATAACTTGACTAAAAGAAGGGATCGGTTGGTAGCACACATTCTAAGGCATCAAAGGATCATCAATTTAGTATTAGAGGGAAGCATAGAGGGTAAAAATTGTAGAGGTTGACCAAGAGATGAATACACTAAGCTGATTTAAAAGGGTAAGGTGTAGGTTGCAGTAGTTACTCGGCGATTAAGAATAATGCACAGGATAGTGTATTATCGAGAGCTGCATAAAACCAGTCTCTGGACTGAAGACAACAACAACAACAACAACAACAACAACAACAACAACAACATCATTTCCATCAGTGATCACAATACGTTTGGTCCATAGACTACCCGTTTTGGTCAGCAATGACAGTCTTCAGATCTGTTGTAAAACTGGTAGACTAAGGACCAAACGTTTTTTGATCATTGATGGAAATAAAATAAATTTATTCTAAAGTTGTAACACTTTGTGTCTGTAGAAGATGTGTTAATTTGCCCAAACAGAAGGCAACAAAATGCAAAAATTTCTTACCAGTTGCTTAAAGTGCTTTATACATATCATTTCCGCAATGGTTTGAGATATTTGCAGGTGGTTGCAGCCATTGCCTGCTGAAAATTGTGTTATAGTTTCCATATTCTGGAATGACTGTGGCAGTAGCTAAGGGTGTACAGGTGAAACTCTCTGTAAGTAGGCATTTATTAGATGCTGGAACTAAGGTGTCAGCATTCATGTAGCACAGTGATACCAAGGAATGGCAGCGTGAATTGTTCCTCCAGTTCCTTCATGAACCCTATGGTGATTAATACTTTTAATTTGTTTCTGAAGTTTCCTAAATTATTTTTTTTCTCTCCATGGAGCTGTGCAATCACAGAAACATTGGTGTACTAATAAATGTAGTTGAGCTTTAAGGAATGATTTCATGGCATGCTGGTATAGCATGAGACCCCAGTATATAAATAAGGGTAATTTATTAGATTCTTAAGTATTTCAGACTTACTGCCGCAGTAACACGATTCCAAAGTTTTCCTTGATAACTTATGTTAGCATTACTTCTCTGCAGCCAGGATAATAATTCGTCATTCCAGGTTTACCATGCCACAGGAAAGTCGAGGGTGTAAATGGCCACAGCCATGCACCTGCAACAGATCTTTCCTGAAAGTATTTGTCTGGAGTGTGATCATACGTGAAAAAGGATAACAGAAGCTTTTGAAATGTGCTACAGAAGAATGTTGAAGGTTATGTGGGTAGATCATGTAACTAATGAAGAGACATTGAATCTGATTGGAGAGAAAAGAGCTTTTGGCATAATTTTACCAATAGGAAAAATAGATCGGTGCACACTTTCTGAGGCATCAAGGAAGAGTTACTTTAAGAGAGATAAGTGGGAGGGAGGGACAGAGCGGGGACAGGAGAGTACACATTGAAGAGTGAGAACAAAACTTGACAGCAAAAGCAGATTTGAGTAGATTAAGGTTGTGGTAGTTACTGGAGGTCTGCATTATTCTGATTTTTACTGGTGAGTCCCACTCGCCCCTCTGGCTCTCGGGAGTATGCGGCCGAGTGTCCTCTTCCGCCGGCTGTGGGCAGCCGATCGCCAGCGCTTGGCTGAGTGCGCCAGACGCTCGACCGGTAGCCAGTAACCAGTGGACTCAGTGCCAGTGAGCGGTGCTTCGTCACACTCCTTGAGATCAGAGGCCACCGCTTCACATTAACCGCTCACTTATTTCTTTTACAAATGTCTTTCGTTGTTTACTACCAGCTCTACGACCTAAATAATACACTTGTATATGTTACATTTGATGTTTGTTAATATGTTGCAGACTACTGAAGTTTAACCTTTGAGGTTATCGTGTATTCCAGTAATTATAACGTTAAAAACTGTAATGTCTGTATTTAGTATTTTGTTCCGTTCGGTAGACAAACGTGAACACAGTAGTCTAATCATGGGCTATGTGTAGCCTATCTCCAAACTCTGCCACGTGTACTTTGTACTAATATTGAATGCAGGATCGGGAAGGAATGACGGAGTTAAAAGTAATACTCACAAAATTTTGTTGCACAAACATTAATTCCTGAAAAATTATGACCTGTAAATAACGTTACAAGTGAATCATGACTATACAATTCGTTTTTCATCATTGGTGCTCCCTGATACACAGGCGTCATTTGTGTTCCTGGAGCTATTACTACAGCTGGCGGTTTGAACTCCTTCCTGTGATGTCAACGAAAGTGGAAGCATACATTTATAGAGTTTGAGGAATGTTTCCTTCCTTGTGATTACGTGGTATGTTGTCAATACTTACGTAATTGTGATGGATCAATAAGAGATCATCCACCTTGTCTGATTCCAGGCTCGATCTTCTGCTGGACAGCAGGTGACCGGCCTGGCTAAAATTTCTCTCGCTGGCAGCACTAGTGGCAGGAATACAGAGAACTCTTCTGGCTACTACCGACAGCCTTGGAAATAACCCCGTGTGCGTTTTCCACCACTGCAAAATTTGGCCTTCGGCACAGCTACAGTCGGATTTGGAGAGCGAAAGGTACCTGTCGAGTTCATTGGTAGTAACTGTGTGTCCATCTTCGTCGTCCTCATCCAAACTCCAGTCCATCCTAGACTTTTTCATGGGAAGAACTTGGTCACTGTTTGCTTGAATGGACTCTAAACATGAATGAAAACATCCGTAAGATATTCCTGTCACCTTCAATATGTGTACACCGTAGTTAGAATTACTAGTTACTAAACGACTATACTTACGGTTAAATTTTATATATATCGCACAAATTACATCAAAATGCATTGTGGAATGTTTAAGCTGCGAAACCTTTCCCAAATATCACATTATAGACGTAATAAATGTTGATCTAATGAAAGATGGCAGATTAGACAAACAAACATTCGGTTTCAGTGAATGAACCTTACCATTTTCCGGGAGTTCTGAGTACAATTGTCGAACTTCAGCATACGCAGCTTGCTTTTCGTCTGCTGTGAGTTTCTTCAAATGATGCCGTGATGGCCATAGAACCGTGGCAACATAATGGATAGCCTCAATTTTGCACTTATCTGTGATAAAGTATGCTGCTCTCATTTTTATTTTCGCCATGAGCTGAAAAGGAAACCCAATATACATAACTGCACTCTGATAATTCAACAGTTGTATAAAGGATTGTAACCTATAGAAAGTGTTCTTACCTCGTTGTCACCGTCTATTGGTTCACAATGATGTAACAGACTCTTGTACCACGGCAGCACACGTTCCAGCGTTGTTATCTTTGCAGTTTCCAAATCCAAACTCGCTTCTTTAAAGGGGGTTAGAAAAGTGACAATGTCTCGTACGCACCCTTCTTGGAAGGTTTCTAAGAGTGTCGATTGCCCCCGGGATTCTAGTAGATCTCGAATATCGTCAATTTGACTTACGACGGAATTGAGCATTAACAGTATACTGTTGCACCGGGTTACAGCAAATCTATTCCACTCATATCGACCAACCTATCAACAACAACTTTCTTTATGCTACTTGGCCGGTGGAATTTTGCTCCGCATTTACTTTTGCAGTGCCGAATCATACCTGTTGTGCTTGACTGGTATGAAAGTATGGTATCACATGTGGTACATTGCACGAAACCAGCAGAAGCCTGCGTGACAGGATCCACTAAAAGTGCAAACGATTTCCAAGCTTCACTTTTCGCCTCTCCTTCCAACATGTCTTTCTTCTTCAGGACTAATGAGCTGCTCCTAATCCTCTCCATAATACTTCTCTTCGTTTCATGAATGGAACATTTACGACCTATACTTGGTTTATCCATAACGCTGTCTGTGCTGCTCAAAGCCAGGTCGTCAACTGCATTTACACACGGTTTCTAATGCGATTCGGCACTGTAGAGCGTGCGGTGGTTGTACTGTCACCGTCCGAGATTGTGAGTACGCTCGAGCGCCCGGCAGTGCTCGACAGTCCAGCCGATAACCGAGAGGTGGAGGACAACCGGCCACATGGTGAATTAGACAGCCACAGCTGTATCGCAGTGTGGGCCTTTCCCAGCCGTCGAGCAGCAGCATGAAATGGGAAACGCTCGAGCGGTTGTTTTCATCGAAATGCAGAGCTCTAGTAGTTACACAGGAATGTTGAGACTTGGACAGAATAGTTCAGTGTGGAGAGCTGCATCAAAGCAGTCTTTGCACTTAGTAGATCTCCGTAACTTTCATGACTGTGTTACAGTCCTCATCTTTGTTATCCTCACACCCTCCTTCATATATTTACTTTTTTATTCTACTTTATTTCTGGAAGAATGAAACTGCACCACAGAGAAATTATAATTTGGTGTTTATTCTTGAGAGAGTTTCTCATAAATATTGCCATCTGCATTTTATGTTATGGTCATTCCATTTTCTTTGTGTGGTTACATGTGACTTAAGATCAAATGACAATGTAGAACTGCAGGTAGGAAAAGCAACCTCGAAACTGTGGTTCATTGGAAGAACCCTAAATAAATTTAATTTATCCACACACACAATTTTAGTATTGTTTGTCTTTCTGGGGCCATTACGAGGTATGACAAATAGCAGAGGTAGGAGATCCAAAGTAGGGCACTGCCTTTTGTCACAGTTTTGAAGCACAATAGTGTTAGGGAGTGGACCACCAAGCAGATGCTAAGAGAAGAAATTGTGGCCATGGAGGAGTGTATTGTTATTAGAGAGTGTACATTCTGAGAAGTGTTGGGCAACATAATACTTTCTCCTTTCCACATTGTGCAAAATGACCACAACAGGATGATCAGGGCCCATAAGGAGAGTTACTGACAGCTGTTCTTCTCAGCTATTATTTCATAATTGAACAGGAAGAGGGGGGAGGAGGTATGAGGTATCAGTAATGCCCTCTTGACACACACCATAAGATGAGTAGATGTGTTGTTTATTCGCCATTTTACTGTGTATCAGTAATTTTGTGACTAAAAGACTTTCATGATATCCTAGGTTTTAATGCGAGCTCTTGCATGTAGATAATTTTTTAATAATAAAAGAAATATTCTAAGGTAATGTGCTGTTTATTAAGAAATATTGTAAGGTAATGTGCTGTTTATTAAGAAATATTCTAAGGTAATGTGCTGTTTATTTTTATAACCTACAGAAAGTATGCATTTCATTCATTGCTTTGCTTACGCCAAGGTGAACCCACTCCACAATAAGTTTCCGAAAAACATGTATAAAAAAAGTAGAACAAAAATGGAAACAAAGCTACCAAATGTAAAAGGCGAAGCATTTCATTATGCTGATCATGCTTGTTGCATCCTTGTGTAACAGTTGAACGTCTCTTACTTTTCTTTAAAGTGCTATTAACTATAGTGTATACCATTGTGTTTAATGTGTGTCAAGTGTATAGAAAGAGCGAAAGAGCAAGAGTAGACTATAATTCTTATTTGTTCCAGATGGCCATGGATGAGGAATTGGAAGCAAATCATGCAGAAGAAGAAACTTCTGAAGAAAATGCATTAGAAGTTAGTTCAGTGAGTTTCTGTAATGAGTCATTTGAGTCTCCAAGTATAATGCAAACATGTTTGGCCGAAGATTGTGAAAGGTACGGACAAGACTGTGACAGTGTAAACAGTGTGGGGCACAGAAGACACCAGATTTCTTCCATTTTACGATCAGCTGCTGAGGAGAATGAAGCAGAAGCCATGGAAGTGCTGGAAAGCAACCATTGTTCAAGCAGTGAAGAATCTGGAGATAGTGACAGTGATGAAGAAAATGATAGTGCTTTGTCACCTGTGGCATTGATTGGTACTCCACTGTCCACAGGCAAAAAAAATTCTCATTCAAAAAGATCTGCCAATAAATGCATTAGGACTTATAATCCTCAACATGATTTCTTTGCTGACTGCCCCGAATTAAATGAAGCTGATGGGTTTTTACAGTGGGATGACATTGAACCTAAAAACTGTGAAAGTAACTGTACACCTGCCTCAACTGTTAGGTCTGCTAATAAGACTGACAGTGGTGACAGTTTTGTCACACCAAAACGAATTCCTGTGTCAGCCAAAAGAAGTAATAGTAGAACAGCAAAGAAACTCTGTAAACGTAACTTAAAAGTGAATGAAACAGGGGAGGCTAGTGCTGGAAAAATTACCAATACTGAAAGTTTGTGTATGCTCATGCGAGGCCGTCGTGTTGTAAGAGATCTGTTGAGAAGAACAGAAAATATGAGGCATAAAAAATGTTTGAGACAAAATTATGGCTCTCCTGTAAGCGGTGGCAATGTCATTGTCAGCCCTGGAGTTCCTGGTATTCATCCATTACCACAGACCCCTGCAAAGACAAGGCTTCCTGAAGACAGAAATGTACTTGCAGCACAACCTACAACTCCCATCCTTGATGCTTATGATAAGGATAGTAACTGCATTGATGAACTAGATCCAACGCAACCTGCCTCAATGCTGATTTTGCAGGGTAAGGGAAAATTAAGCATTGTGAATTTGTGTAATTTCATTAAAAGTTTTAAGTGTTTATCTTCCTCTGCGCGATTAATAGTGTGCACACACTGTCAGCAGAGACCAGTCCATTGCCAAAGTGGTTATGTTTTTTGTAGTAAAAATCTGTTGTCAAGGCCATGACTGACAGATATTGAAACATAATTTCCTACAAATACTTGTATTGACTTCTCTTTACTGTCATGAACGGCTAATTTATTTTGCTTTTAAACAAGTTAGATACATAGTAACAGAGGAATTTTCAACATATTTCAAACTATATAGCTAGATAAGTTTCTTTGTCATATTTTTCTTCATAAATTTTATGCACACTTAATTCTTATTCAGTAGCAAGCTGCCAGCTTATATCTATCAGGGTGGAATGGAGTGAGGAAGCACATCTTTAGTTGCAGACAAGATACTGTCATTTTGTGTTGCCATAAATTTAAGTTGTTAATTGGGGTATTCACAATATTAAAGAGCAAATGGGTGTGTTAGTGCCTTTTCCAGTTAATATTACAAAAATACCACATTTCCAGTCATATTCTGCTTTAACAGTGAAAGTTCATTAGAAGGGAAATTGCCTTCCCTAGTTTAAATTTGTTTACAATAAACACTGGATAAACTTGGTCTTGTTTGCAAAAGGTAACAGGAAACGGGGAGAGGTCTGTTACCTTCATGTCCATCTACATCTACATCTGTACTCTACAAACCACTGTGAAGTGTATGGCAGAGGATACACCCCACTGTACTGTTTGTTAGCGCTTTCTCTGGTTCCATTCACATATGGAGTGCAGGAAGAGTGCGTGTTTAAATGCCTCTGTGCATGCTGTAACTAATGTAATTTTATCTTCGCAGTCCCTGTGGGAGTGACATGTAGGGGGTTGTTTTATATTTGTAGAGTCATCATTGATGCCACTTCATGAGGCATTGTTAGTATACTTTCTAGCAATAATTTACATCAATCTTTAAGAATCTGATAGTTCAGCATCTCAGTGACACACTCTTGTTGGTCAAACAAACCTGTGACCTGCTCATGCTGTCCTCCTCTCTGTATGTTCAGTATCTCCTGCTAATCGTATTTAGTACAAGTTCCATGCACTTGAACTACGGGTATTGACTGCTTACTGTTGGAGGGAAGACGCTTGATACAGATATAAAAGAAAGTAAGCCACAGCAGACCATTAATAAGAATTTTAAGAGACAAATCAGAAACTAAATTCAGGAGAAAAAGAAAGGCATTACTGCTAGTTAGCAGTCATGACAGGGGTGTAGGCCAACAGCTGCAGGAAAAACTAAGATCAGGGTACCAGGTCATAAATAGTGCTTACCTTGGCCAAGTAATAGTTGATATTGAGGCACTGACTAGGGATCTGAGTGGAGAGGGGGGGAACCTTGTGTGCCACCACACCATGGACTGTAATTTTGCCTTGCAATTGATGTGTTTCACCCAAGTCTCATCGCCGTTTACGATTCGATCTAGTAATGAATCACCATGTTTGTGGTAGGCCTCCAGAAATGTCAGCGTTGCCCTATTTGCTGTTCTTTATGGTGCTCTGTAAGTGTTTTGGGCACCCATTGTGCACAAAATTTGTGGTGAGTGACAATTTCAAACAACAAAGTCCGTGAAACTTGTGGAAAAGAAAGTGAAATCTCAGTTTTTGTGAGGCGGCGGTTTTCACGAATCGTTTCATCAACTTAGCGACAAGATCATCAATCACAGTGCTCAGGCGTCCACTCTTCTCTTCATCATGAACGATGATTTGGCCATTTTTAAATCGAATGTGTCATTTCCAGACAGAACGTTCACTCATTACGTTGTTTCCGTACACTTCGCACAGTTCATGATAAATTTCTATAGGTTTTAGATTTTTTTGCCAACAAAAACCATATCACAGACCGCACCTCACAACTGGCCGTATTTTCAATTGCAGCACACATTTCAAATTCGAATATCGGAAAAACCAGATGCGCAGAGACGTTCCACTGTCACCGATGGATACAGACTGAACAGCACGCACATACCAAAATATACGTGATCGGGGTGCACCTAGTGCCGTCAGACGGAAACGTTCCCTACTTTCTGAATAGCCCTTGTATAATTCCTGTGGTTACCTGTGTGAGAGTTGAGCCTTTTTTATACTAAATAGCATAGACTTACTGCTAAAAACGTAGTACTGATAGATGAAGCGGCACGCACAAATTTGTTTGAATAAACTTGTCCAGGGTCATTAGACTCTTAGAGGACTAGAAATGAAGTTAATTAATTTGTTATCTGTTTACACAGTATAGAATGTCAAAAGTTAACATGTTGTCTCTGTCTGAGCATTGTGTAAAGACAGGAATCCATATGTTAAATAGAGGAGATTATAAATTGACTGCCTATTTCTGTAGGGAATATTGAGAAAGGACTTTTTTTTCATGTATGTTAAAAATAATATCTAGTTCATATCTATTGAACCAGTAGTTTATGCGTATTTAATCAGTTGGAAGTCTGTGTTTGTGAATTACTGCTACCAAAAAGTCTTTTATCTTTTATGATTATTACAATTAGATCTACGTGATTTAAGTGTCAGGAAGTCTTTTCTGAAAGTATTTGTATGGGGTGTAGCCATGTATGGAAGTGAAAGGTGGACGATAAATAGCTTAGACAAGAAGAGAATAGAAGCTTTTGAAATGTGGTGCTACAGAAGAATGCTGAAGATTAGATGGGTAGATCACATAACTAATGAGGAGGTATTGAATAGAATTGGGGAGAAGAGGAGTTTGTGGCACAACTTGACTAGAAGAAGGGATCGGTTGGTAGCACATGTTCTGAGGCATCAAGGGATCACCAATTTAGTACTGGAGGGCAGTGTGGAGGGCAAAAATTGTAGAGGGAGACCAAGAGATGAATACACTAAGCAGATTCAGAAGGATGTAGACTGCAGTAGGTACTGGGAGATGAAGCTTGCACAGGATAGAGTAGGATGGAGAGCTGCATCAAACCAGTCTCAGGACTGAAGACCACAACAACAACATAGATCTACATTGCAGAACATAAAATATTCTTTGAAAAATTTGAGTAATTATTGTTTCAATTGCCAGATGAATGACAGCAGATGATAGACTGTGGAGATTTTAATGTTAATTTTCTGAAAGATTCAGCTTAAAGCAACTATTTAGAAACATTACTAACAATTATACAATGATATCTGTTGCTAATTTTCCTTTGTAAGAAACGAGCACACTAACAGCCAACACTATTGTGGGTGAATGCTTAATCAGTGATGTAAATTTTTATCAGCTTGTGAATGGTCTCTATGACCATGATGCCAACTAGCCATTCTAAATAATTGTTACAATGAAGCCATTTGATAGAGAACAATTAATGAAGAGGTAACAGAAATTTTGAAGACAGCCTTGCAGGAAGCTGATTGGGGGGATATGTATAATGTCACAGATTTCAGTTCCAGTTTTAATGTATTATATAGGTGAGTTTCTATCAGTCTTTAAGAGGTAGTTTCTCAAGAATACACAGTTTAGCACTGATAACACATCAATAAAGAATAAATCAAAATATCATGAACAATGAAAAGGAAGCCATTTGAAATGGTTGGAACAAGAAAAGTAGGACTGATTACATATTATGAGAAAGACTGCACTCTCTTAAGAAAAGACATTAAGAAGTAAAAAAAGAATTGTCTGTATAATGTCTGAAATCAATAACTCAGCAGTAGTTGAAAGAGAAACTGGAAAATCCGTTAAGGAATGTGAGTACTGTGCTATTGAAGAAAACAGCCCATAATAAATACTAGAAATCAGTTAAGTGATGTACTTGATAATAATTTCTTGTAGTAGCTTGGTGTGGTTAGTCCAAGGGTTAAAGAAATAGAATATATGCAAAAATACACATGCAGTCAGTTACAATTACTCCATGTTCTCCAGTGAAATTAAGAATGCAGTTAACTACATCACTCACAGAGCTGACAATATTTGAAGTAAAATACTAAAATCTTGTTGTTCAGATGTATGTGATATTTCCATTCACATATGCAATACATTGCAGTCAACAGGCATATTTCCAGTCTGAGTGTTGCATTAAGGAACACGGGGAATGCACCCAATGAAACAGCATAAGATAGTGCCTTACAGTGTGACTCCAAGACAATGTTTTTAAGAAGTGCTAATAAAAGATGACTTGGGATGAAATTTAAATGAACCAAATGCTGACTGAAATTTTAATCTATTCCATGATAAATTCATTTCATTATTTAAAAATAGCTTTCTGCATAACCTAGTCAGATATTAAATAGCCATGTAAAAAGCATGGATCAGTAGAGGGATTCAAGAACCTCATGGAAGAAAAAGGGTTGGCAAGAACAAGTAAAGATTCTGTAGTAGTTGCACACTACAAAAGCTAATCAAAATTAATAAGAAAAGCCACTAAAAACTCAAGGAACAGACACATTATGTCAGAAATCAATAACTCTGACAACAGACTTAAGTCTCTGTGGAATGTAATAAAACAAGAGACAGGAGGACAGGCTACAGAACAGGATAACATCACTGTTGATTAAATGGTAGCAGTATCAATGATCAGCCACAGTTAACAGGTATGTTTAATACATTGAAACCCTTATGTTACATTTCCGTGCAGTTCAGACTTAAAAATGCAAAATTGAGGAACATGTAGAATTAAGGAAAACATTAAAACCCCCAAAATATGAGCAAAAGCGTATGTAATTGGCATAATTGATTAAAAATTGTAATCCTGTCAAATACATTGTATGAAATCAATGCACATGAGGGAAATTAAATGTACAATACAGTGTTTGTACAACAATTTGTGGTAATGAATTTCATTAGTTATTTTAAAAAAATCACAAATGTGTAACAGTAAATAAAAACTTGTCAAAAGATTGATATTGGTATCTGGGTACAAGATAACTGAACTATTTTCTGACATGCTAAAGTAACAAATTTACTTCAAGACATGCATTTTGGGAGTACTTTCCTTTGTGCTCACCCAGAAAAAAGCAAAAGTTGATGAACATGGTGAATTAAAATGAAAACTGTGAAGTAAGGTGAAAGGCATTGAAATCTAATATGTGGGGTTTGTCTTTTACCCTCTCTCGATGAGGGAAACAGAGATGTGAAGAAGTGAGTTTACTTCCCCAATTGACATTACAAGCTTATGAGAAGTCTCAGTGAATTTCTGTACACAGTGTAAAGTGTAAATTTAAAACAAAGCTTGGGTACTACAGTTTAGCTTCAAAGCTTGGGTACTACAGTTTTGCTTCAAGTCTTTTATCACTGTTGCCAATATTTCCAATCTACAGTGTGAGGTGCAAAATATATATGTGAGTAGTGTATGTAGTAGTTGCAACTGTATTGTGTTGGATTTGAATGTGGAAGTTTTTAAAATGTGCTATCACAAAACTTTTGTTCTGTTTCTGTGTGACATCTCTGCTGTAGCACGTGGTCTGCACAAAAAATATATTTTCAACACTTTGCAAAATGCTTTCAGTCCTACCTGCACTCGTGGCATTGAAGGACCACTTACCCTCTCCACACATCCAACAGGCAAGCTCATTTTACTTGTGTTAGTGTGGTATGGTGGCTGCACTGGCTGTTGGATGATATAATAAGTTGCCAACCAATAAGAGCTCACTAGTTGGAACTGGCCAAGCATATTCTTTGAGACTTGGTGTTAGAATTTAAAAGGTTGGTGATAAATATTGTTGCTGAATACAGTACATTGGAAAAAACATTCAAAAAGAGGAGACTGATTTATAAGTAGCACAAAAAAAGGTGGGTAGGTGGTTGGGCCTCTTCGTCACTTATTGGCTCGGTCCAGGAAACTTCGTCAGCTGTCCTAATTTTCCATTGCTGCTGCAACCTAGCAGTAGTTGTATCATAATTGCATGATGAAGCTAAATGTTGCAAGTTGTGTTGGCAACGCCAGTCGTGGTTTATGTCGGCATTTCCTCTCTCATGTCTCTCCTCTCTACAACAGTGTAAAATATTCTCTTAACTCCACAACCACCTGTGGTGTGAACTGTCTGTCTTTTGTGCCATGTATAACTCGTTCAGTCCCATCAAATGACATTAGGAAAAAAACAGGATGAATTCAAGTGAGACGTCAAGTAAGAACATAGAAGTGATGTAAATTTTACTAGGAAGAAATGTAAAATCAGGGAATTTTTAGCATTTATCTTAAGGGATTTCACAGGGGCTACAAATGTGTTGCGTAAAATCATGAAAAATGTAAAATCAGAGAAAGCAAAATCGAGGTTCCAATGTAATAACCATTTCCTAAATGTAGTAGAAAATGTTGGGATCAACAGTCGAAGGAAAAAACCAAAGAAATATGTTGAAAAAGCAAATCTCATAAAATTCAGTCATGTAGCCAACTTAACGTCATAAAAATAAGAAAATTATATAGTCTCTGAAAAATAAAAGCTGATTGGGATTCGGTGATGTTTCCAGCAGAATACTAGAGACATGTTCCTCTAGGATAAGGACTGTTCCTTTTTTCTTAAATAAGTAATGCTTCTCTGACTGAGTCCATTTTTCCAGAGATGAAAATATGCCATTGTTAAACCCTTCCAAAAGAAAGATGACAGTAGACATGTTAATAACTACTAACTGGTTCCACTACTGACATCATTTTCCAAAATTTTTAAGAAGGTGGTGTATTCTATAGTAGTATCCCATCTGACCAACAATAGCTTTCCCAGTAAATTACAATTTGGATTTCAAAAGTATTGTTCAAGTGAGAACCCCATTCACACATTCACTCACCAAATTTTACAAGCTTCAAATACGAAAATAGCACTGATTGGTATTTTCTGTATCTAAGCCACTTGACAATGTGAATCTCAATATTCTTGTTGATAAACTAAGGTTTCATGGAATTGATGGTGTAGCCAACCAATGGATACTGTCATATCTAACCAAAAGGCTGCAGAATATTCTACCTAAAAATTGAACCAATGTAAGCAGGGGAAAAATCACTTCCGGTTTTCTAAGTGGTTCAATCTAGGGCCCACTATGGTTTTGTCATATATGTAAATGACCTGTCTAATATATAACAAGCAGAATTAATTCTTTTTGTTGGTTTCACAAATATTGTAGTTAGTCGAAACATACATACAGCAAAAAAAAGAAATGGTTAATAACATTCTTAAAATTATTGTTGAGTGGTTTTTCTGTGAATTGTCGTGCTTTCAATTTCAAAAAGACACACCACATTCAGATGTGTACATCTAGAGATACTACACCACTGATAAATGTAACACATTCATTGCCTTTTTGTGTGCCTTTGCCCCACATTGGTGGAGGATCGGCATGGTTAGCAACGGATTGGCGTGGTTAATTTAAGGGTCGCCACTCTGTTCCCCTGTTACCTCCTGGGTTGGAATATGCGTACCCCATGTGTTTACCTGATATTCATATGAAAGTGAGCAAAAGTTTTATAAATGTTTGTGAATTGTATAATTGTGGTGATACTTGGGTACCAGCCCAGAATTCACTAGGTGGGATGTGGGGAAACTACCTAAAAACTACATCTAGGCTGACCAGCCCATCAATCCTTGTTGTTAACGTGCCGGGTGGATTTGATCCAAGGTGGCACACCTCCCCATGCTGGAAGTTGGTGCTTTCATATACACGGATATCTGGGCAGGTGAAAAGAGTAACATATTGTGAGGAAATAATAACTACAGTGATGAGTGGAAACTTCAGAATTTTTAGGTGTCCATATTGATGAGAATTTAAATGAGAAAAACACATTTTCTAATGCCAAAAACAAATTAGTTCAGCTAAATTTACATTTTGAATCATTGCAAATCTTGGGCAGAGAGATTCTAAGTTGATGTATTTTGTGTGTTTTCGTTCAGTAATGTCATGTGGTAACTCATTTTTAAGAAAGAAAGTATTCATTGCTTGAAAATGACTTGTGCTACTTACCCACGTTCATCTTGTAGACATATGTTTGAGTTAGGCATTTTGACTACTGCTTCACATTACATTTGCTTTCTCATGAAGTTTGTTGTAAATAAACTGCTGCAATTCAAAAGGAACAATGATGTACATAATTACCAGAAAATAAATACATCCATTACTCCAAATTGAGGTTTTCACTGGCACAAAAAAGGGGTGTATAATACTGCAATTAAGGTTTTTGATAACTCACCAATGATGTAAAATGCCTGACAGTAAATTTAAAATTGACAACAAACTAAAAAAGTTTCTCTTCTCTCTTCCTTCCGTTCAATAGAAGAATTTACATTTTGTAAAGTGTAAAAAGTGGTGTGTAGGAATTACTAACTCACATCTGTGTATTAAAAAAAAGTGAGCATGTAGCCATATTTACAGATGAATATGTAATATGTGAATGTAAAATTAGCTGTTCCACATCATTATGATTAATTGTACAAAGAGTTATGGAACATGAAACTGAGAGTGGAGCTGACCACTACATTTGTACCATATCTACATCTACACATGTGGGATCCAGTTCCATTTTCATTATATGCTAGTGAGCTTCTATCATATATCCAAGAAGCAAAAATAGTTCTTTTCACTGAATTTAGATCAAACTCACAAGGCTTGACAATATTATTAAAAATAAGTCACAGTAGTATTTCAGTAAATGAAACAGATTATTAAAAACTCGTAGCCATTTGTATTGATAAGAATCTGAACTGGAAGTCTTGTTAAAGATAATCGTAAATGTCTAAGCTCTGCAATTTTTGCTACAGGTAAAGTCAGATCTTAGAGGTGAAAATTCGAAAAGTTAACTGACTTTTCCTGTTTTCATTCACTAATAATCTTCTTTTCTGTTTGTTTTTATATGACATTTACTCAGATTCGGTGTAGTTACTATTGATTTGTCATGGTTATTTTAAGGAGTGTCCAGATACTCTTCCTGTCACCACCCTGTTACTTCTGGGGAGGAATATGTGTACCCCAAACTGTTTACATGTAGTGGTATCCACGTGAAAGTGTGCATGTTAGCAGATCGTGTAACTGAGGTAGGACTTGGGTATCAGCCTGGTATTCATCTAGTCGGTTGTGAAAAACTATCTAAAAACCATATTCACGGCTGGCACAATAGCCCTTTTTGTTAATCCACTGGGTGGATTTGATCTGGGGCCAGAGCACCTATCTGAATCGTTGAAGTGGCATTCTAAAAGATGTGGCTATAAAAGTGACTGTTGTGCAACATTTTCTCTCTCAAATCTGCACTTTATATGATGTTTCTTGTTGAAATTTATGAGGGGGCATTTAACAGCTGAAGTATTGTCTTAAAATTAATTTAAAAAAATAAAATAAAATAAAATAAATATATCACATTTTCTGAATGCATCTTTGCTTGGATACAATTACTAATGTGTCACATTTATTAGCTACTCCTCCTCGCAAATTAGTTTGTGCAAAATTCACTGCTTCCACTGATTTCCAGCCATGTCAAGTGACTAAAATTATATGAGCAGCTGGCCGAGCACTCCTTGGCCATTGTCAAGTAGTATGATTGCCAGTGGGCTAGTGGGCTGGTGATATACTCCTTATATACACTAGCTGCTGGCTGTGACATCATATGTGCTCATGGCGTCACCGTGTATGGGCATATGTTGTCTTGGCATTTGATGTGCCTGCTTCAACCACAATATTGGTGGATCCCACGTTGTGTGGAGCTGCAGGCCACCGTCTCTACTTAAGGTGTTATCGGTCATTTTTATTTCAGTAGCTTCTTTAATTTCACAATCCTAGAAGCCGTTAGTGTGAGTCACAACAGATTTTTCATCAGATTTTATTTGGTGTCCATTTCCTAAAGAGTGCTCAGCTAAAGCAGATTTCTTGGGATAGTGTTGGTGATGAAACTTCTCATACTCCTTCCTGCATTAGTCCACTGTGTGTACTGTTTGTCTGATGTAAGACTGGCCATATTTGCAAGATATCTTGTGGACACCAGGTGTTGTGACACCTGCTGCATCTTTAACTGATCTCAGTGATTGATGGATTTTTGTTGGAAGCCTGAAGATCAATTTAATCTTGTGGTTTTTTTTTTCAGCAATCAGCTTATCTTACCCAACATGGAACCACATAACAGCAGGAAAGCAAGTTTCTTTTCCTGCCTCTCATTGGTGATCTTATTGTGATCCTTGTTTGTAATCACTTCATTTATTTAATGTATGTTATAGCCGTTGTTCCTGAAGACCTTGCTCATGGAGCAGATTATCAGTGTCTGATATCATCCTTGCACAATGCACCAATGTTTGTAAAACAGTGCACTTCTGTGCTGGGTGATGGATGGCGTGTGAGTGCAGATCAGTATGGGTGGACTTTCTGTAGACATTGTGGCTAATGCATCCATTTTGGTTGTAGTGGTTGAGACTGTGGAGGAAGAGCAATGCATTGTCTTTTTCTGTGTCCATGGTGAACTGGATGTTACTGTTAATGCTATTTAGGTGTTCCACGAACTCTTAAAGTTTCTCATGTATGTGGGGCCAAATACGAATGTTTCACCAATGTATCAAAAGAAACAACTAGACATTAATGCTGATGTGTCAAAGGTAAAATCTTCAAAATTTTCCATGAAGAGGTTTGCAACAGCTGGAGGTAATGGACTACCCATTGCAGTGCCATCTTTCTGATCGTAATACTGGCCATCGTACGTAAAGTATGGAGACATAGTGTGTACCTAAATAGCTTGACCACATCACTTACCAAGAGCTGGGATACTAGGTCCAAAGAGTCTTTGATAGGCACATTAGTAAAAAGCGCCACCACATAAAAACTATGGTCACCCTCACTAAGTTGAAGACAGTTAATTCAACAGTTAAAATGTGCTTAGTTTTTAATATGATGTTTGCTGTGTCCCACATACGGAGTGAGGAGATTTGCCAAGTACTTCACCAGCTTGTGTTGGTGAACCAATGGTGGATTTGGTGAGGCAGAATGGCATCCCGACCTGGTGGATCTTCGGTAAAGCATAAGCAGTAGGTGGTCTAGGTGCCTGTGACATAAGATTCTTGACCACACAGTCTTCCAGCAAAGAGTGCTTCAGAAATTAAGATGTCTCCCTTACTATTTTTGATATTTGTTTGGGTTGCGT
The DNA here is from genome assembly GCF_023864345.2 of Schistocerca serialis cubense. Lineage (NCBI taxonomy): Eukaryota > Metazoa > Arthropoda > Insecta > Orthoptera > Acrididae > Schistocerca > Schistocerca serialis. Next base: position 242,894,915 of record NC_064642.1, read on the forward strand.
GGGAGCTTCCGGTAAGTATCTTCATCCAGTAGCCCACAGATCTTCATATCATAGTCCAGGTATTCCTTAACTGTGGCTGCATTGTCCTTGTCAGCAGGAAGGACCACAATGCTTTCATCATTGTGTAATGCTCATAAACCATTTTGGTCAGCCCTGGTGATGTTGGGTGCTGGTTGCTATTCTTTCATGAGAATACGGTTCGTTTACATGGTGTCTCACGAGCTGTTTCATTTGGGAGCTTGCAGACTGCCTGTTCTATGCCACTTAATGATTCACAGTTTGGAATGTCCCGTGGCAAGGCTGTGAAATTAAGTCCTTTCTTGCTATATCTCTTGCTTCAAGTTGTTGATGGTGCTTTCTGAGGATCTATTCTCCACACTGTGTTGCTGTTGCAAAAGATGGCTAAACTTTCCTTTGTGCCTCTCAGTAGTTTGTTTATGTGATGATGATTGTTGGAAAACTGTAGCTGCCTTGACCTAATCCCAGTCCAAAGCTGTGAGTATCCTTGATAGTTGCAGATGCAAGACCAAGTCCATTTGTCTCAGTCTGTGAAAAAAACACAAGAGCAATTTGATCTTCAGGCCTCCAACAAAAATCTTTCAATTACTGAGATCAGTTAAAGAAGTAGCAGGTTTCAAAACACCGGGTGTCTAAAAGATATCTTGCGAGTGTGACCAATCTTACATTGGACAAATGATATGCACTGTGGAACAACACAGGAAGGAGAATGAGAGGTTTTATCATCTACATGATCCTGAGAAATCTTCTTTAGCTGAGCTTGCTTTAGAAAACAAACAACAAATAAAATTTTATGAAACATCTGGTGGGCTCGCACTAATGGAGTCTGGGATTGTCAAATTAAAGAAGCTATTCAAATAAAAATCACTGGTAACATCCTAAATGGAGATCGTGGCCTGCAGCTCAGCATGCATGGGGTCCAATGATCATGTGGTTGAAGTGAGTACATCAAACACTGACTCTGTATGCCTGTACGTGATGATGCCACAAGCACTAGTGATGTCACAGCTGGCAGTTAGTGTGTATAAGGAGTGTACCAGCAGTCATATGACTCGACAGTGATCAAGGAGTGCTTGGACAAAAGCTTGTTTAAATTTAATCACTTGACACCACTGGAAACCCAAGAACTTTGTATTCAATTAGTATGTATGATCGTTCAAACCTAAGTATGATACAGAATTTGATAAATTTCAGTGCCTATAAAATTGTTAATGCCCACCTGTCACAAATTAATTGCTCAGTAGATGATGACCTCTTGTTGAAAAAAAAAAAAGAAAAAATTGTTCAGTTCTTACTGCAGGAGACGTTTTACGCTATAGGAGAGTTCCTGAACAACAGCGTGTGGTATCATGGTATCAGTGAACTTGTAACTCTCAGCTACATTCCCAGATCTGTATTTTTGACCATGTTTATTTTTCTAAATGTATTTACTTTCTACCTTAGGTATTCTGCAGTATTTGTCTATCTGCAAAATTCATTTTTCTTTTATAGAATCTAACTTGTAGATACTTTAATATGAAACTGATTAGTATTATTTTCATAATACCGTATAATGTAATCACAGCAAACTTGTAAAACTGACACTTTCCATGTCCTGTACATCCAGAACGTGAAATAAATATAAATAAAATAAATAATCACATGACATGTGTAAATGTCAGTGGCCAATACAATGATTCAGTAGAATGAAGTTTCTTCCATTATAAAATAGTGAGAATTATTAAAATAAAAATTATGCTAGTTAACCTAATACATTTTAGTATGTGTGATATGCTACAGGATAAAAGTAAAAATAGTGAGAATTATTAAAATAAAAATTATGCTAGTTAACCTAATACATTTTAGTATGTGTGATATGTTACAAGATAAAAGTAAAAATACAAATGTAGGAAAGAGCTTCATAATAAATGGTACACAGTACATTTTGTAAGACAGAAAGTGCAAAATTAACCCACACATTTAAGTTACATTATTTGTGTCCTCTATCTGTGTAAACACAATTTGAAAAACTAATGTTAAAGACTGTTGGGTTAAATTAAGATAAATGTGATGGACAGTATCTGGTTATGAAAACAGCTATAACTTTTAGTGAACTATATATTAACAAAGGAGTTAAATGGTAATAGTGTGGGGGGGAATGTCAAGTGGCCACTAGGGTACACCACATACAGCAGTAAGTTGAGTGATGAGCGGAGGAGTAGTATGTTCATATATGTTGCAGGCTGAAGGCCATCTACGACCAACTGACACGATAAACACATTAATGTTAGTAGAAGGAGGGAGCCATCTTTAAGTATATCAAAATAGTGCCTCCTGTTGGATCTATACAAAATCTCCATGCTATTGGCAATACCAATGATTTCATGGTAATGTGTTGATAAACTATGCACCTAGTTCAGTTTCACTTTAAGGGTATGTTCATTGAAGCAAGTTTCACATGCCTGACCCCTCTGCCCCTTGTAGTATTTCTTGGTAGTCATCACATGTTACCTTACAAACGTTGCAGTATAAATATGTATTTCCCCTCCCCTCCCCCTCCCTCGTGAGATGCAATGATGAATCTTGTGTCTCAGCGTATTCTCTATTATAAAGAAAACTCTGAAGTTTAAATTACATCGGGACCTTTCAATTTTATCAGAAGTTGCGCCACAGTATGTCTTGCTGAAAAAATTGTATTTCTTCCTTAATTAGTGTCATGTTGCGTACATTGTAATTTGTTGTATATACATGTAACTGCAGAGCTGTTCAGTCCATTTGCTCGTGCAATTTTCCTGAAGATCTCAATTTTCTTATCAATCCTACTATTTGATAAAGGGTGGTATGGAGGGGAGGGTCCGGTGTAACTTCCTACGCTATGTTGAATAAAAATAAACTTCCTTGCACCCTTTGGTACAATACGAGGAGTGGAAATAGAAAATGCACTAAGTGCCATTTTCAGAAAGCACCTTTTCAGTGCATCTGCATGCTCAGTACTCAGTTGCATGTCCCTAGACCTCATCCAAAGGCCAAACCACGGAGATGGTCTTTCAAACATGCATTAGAGGTGGCGTTTGGCCTGTGTGCCAAAATATGCTTCCCTCTGGAGTTCTAAAATGTAAAATTCGTGAGAAGTGGTTTTTGTTGACTAAAGGTCTACATAGAGTTGCGCTCTATCAAAGCATGGTTCAGTAATTTTGGTACACTACGTAAGTGGCGTAGGAAATGGTAGGATTGGTAGTGAAAGAAACATAAATGAATGTGTAATAGGGAAACTGGGAACTGACATTTTATCTTCACTTTTTGTTCGTTTGTTCATTTGTTTGGTTATTTTCTTTGGACATAATTAAAACCACACATCATTCAGTGTTAGTTCATTGTGTATTTTGTATCCTTACAAAATACAAATTGCATTTTATAAGTAATAAAAATTAGTTGATTGTGCACTTTTGATGCAAGTTCATTTTACATGCACAAACAGAAGAAATACATATATAATTATTGTTGTTATTTTGTACTCAGTAGAATGTTCATCATGATCAAAGGTGATAGTCTCCAGTTATGATTGATGAATGTGAAAGTTGTTCATGAAGAACAGAAACACGTTTTATAGAAGTTTGACAAAGTATTGAAATGGTGTGTGATATATTTTTGTTTTGCTTTTTTTGTTTTATTATTCTATCTTTCTGTAGAGGAAATTGCATTTTCTAGCACTACATGATAAAATATGTGTTGTTTTCTTTATTTTTAATATAACATCCTTGTTCATCACGTTAAAAATAAGCAATTTTCAAAGAAAACCTGAATTAAACATTGGCAATTTCAGTTTTTCTGTAAATACTGTTTATTCTTAAATAACAGACTGGAGGATAGCAGTGTAGAACTAAAACATTCCATATGTTAGCCAGCCTTTATATATCCTCACTCAGTTTTTAAATGATTCTGGTTTTTTAGGGCAATCTAGTAAGACACTGATCGCATACATAAAGAAGGCGATTGTTATGAGGTAACACCTGATAGGTATGCAACACACCTAATGTGCAGGTAATACGGATATGACTTTAACTGACCAAAGCTACTGGGAAGACTACCGTAGTCTATAGTAGTTTACAACTCTAGTTCTACTACTAAAAAATTTAATGCTGTATTTCCACAAGAAACTTTCTCCCTGCTATTTTGTTGAAAATTGCCATTTTTTTAGATCGTCATTGTGTACAAGGTACAAGTAGATTCTTGCAAAGAAGCAAGTGTAATATTAAAATGAACAGTCATCTGAAGATGACCTTGTCAGTTTGATGTCAGTAATTAATAACGGTATTAACAGTGGCTGGATGTTGTTTTCTTCTTTGCAGGAGTCAACAGGTAAAAGCTTTCATATTGGCATCTATAACCAGTCAGGTTCCTGATATGGCACTTAGAATGTTGTTAATCAAGGATTTATTTTCTAATTGGTCTCATCATTTTTTTTGTTGGGATGCAGTGAGCAGCATAATTCTGCGGTGTCAGAATACCTCTCTCTCTCTCTCTCTCTCTCTCTCTCTCTCTCTCTCTCTCTCTCTCTCTCTCTGTATTTTCATACTCTTGACAAATGTTAGATGTGGCATGTTTTCCACCTTCACTCTTCACATGATTTGATACAGTTTATAATATCAATGCATGTTCGTTTCCCAAAGATTCTGAATTTGTTTACCACAGGCTTTTGAGATGGTTAAATCAAGATGACTGAGAGTGATATTTTTTCAATTTCTAAAGTAAATTATATTTTGGAATGTTTGGTACACATTTCTGTGGTGACCTGCAGAATATCATTAACAACCGTTGTATTCAGTGTTTCTTCAAATTTTTGTTATGCTGGCTTCAAGCAAATTTATTCTATAATACATAAAGGTAAGAGTTTTTTTCAACTGGGGCTTCAGTTGCACTTTATTTATGAAGTGACGACATTTTTGCCAGGCATCTGTAACAGATTGACCTTAACATAAGTGTCACTCGCAAATAGCACTTGCCATAATCCAAATGTGAAGTATACTGTTCCAAAACATGACACTGTCAGAGTTCATGGCGATACGGAGGACCATAAAACAATTGTGAAATAAACTGGTCGTCATATGCCTGAGAGTTTTCTGGCAGGAATATTGTAATTTCATGCCATGTGGTTTTTTTTTTTCCATTTTTGTGACTGTTACAAATTTGTCACGGTGCCTCTTCGAACTTTAATGGATGGTAACTCAGTGTAATGAAAAGCTGTTCATTGTATTAAAAGGGAAATTTACTTGGAGAAAACTATCAAATTACAAAGAGATAACATGACTGGCTAGTACCTTCAGAAGGTGAAATTTCAATATTGTCAAAAATAAATAAAAAAGTTCCTAGCTTTTAGAACTTCTTGTGTTGATGAAGGGAAATGTTAAACAGTGTTAGGGAGACTGGGAAAAGGGGAGCAGGCCACTCAGATTGCAGAAATAGAGGAACCTGTGGGCGGAAACCAAAGATGGATAGTTGTATAAAAGAGAGTAGAAGGTCAAAGGTACTATGTTGTTGAGAACTGTTCCAGCTTCAATGCAGAGAAGGAATAAGGTCAGAGTAAGAAAAAAAGATGAGCCAATGAATGGGAAAGTAGTATTGGATGGAAGGGTTCAAATATCCTGTATGATATAACACGAACTCGGGCTGCTAGCATCATGCTATATGAAGCATCCTCAGCAACTGGGTACTGTGTGTCCACAAGACAGCCAGTTATTCTGTCAGTTCCTGTGCTCAGTCTGTTTAGTGGTGTTCATTCCTCTGTAAAACACAATACATTAAACGCATGTAAGTTGGTAAAAACGTAGATGTTGTCTTGAAGTTTTTCCATTGTATACAGTATTACCATTGATGAATTGCTTCAGTGTCCTCTTTCAATCTGAGCTGTTGCGGATGTCAAACACTTGAGCAGTACTCAAGAATAGGTCACACCAACATCCTATATGCAGTGTCCTTCACAGGTGAACCACTTTTTCCTAAAATTCTCCCGATCTTCCTACTCATCTGCATTAACTTACATTTTTCCACATTAAGGGCTAGCTGCCAATCATCACACCAACTGGAAATTTTGTCCAAGTGGTCTTGTATCTTCCTATAGTCACTCAACTTCGGCACCTTGCTGTGCACCATGGCATCATCAGCAAACAACTGCAGATTGCTGCCCACCTTGTCACCCAAATCATATATAGGACAACAGCAGTCTTGTCACACTTCCCTGGGGCACTCCTGATGATACCCTTCTCTCTGATGAACACTCACCTCCAAAGACAACATACTAGGTTCTCTTATTTAAGAAGTGTTTGAGCCACTCACATATCTGTGAACTTATTCCATATGCTTGTACCTTTATTAACAACACTGTGTCAAATGCTTTCCGGAAATCTAGAAATGTGGAATCTGCCTGTTGCCCTTCGTCTGTAGTTCACAGTATATCATGGGAGAAAAGGCAAGATGAGTTTCACACGAGCGATGCTGTCTAAAATCATGTTGATTCGTGGACTTGAGCTTGTCAATCTCAAGAAAGCATAATATATTTGAACTGAGAATATGTTCAAGGATTCTGCAGCAATCCAAAGTTAAAGATATTGGTTGGTAATTTTGTGAGTCCATTCTTTTACCCATTCTTATGTAGTGGAGTCACCTGTACTTTTTCCCCCACTGCTTGAGACTTTCTGCTGGGTGAGAGATTCATGATGAATGCAGGCTATGAAAGGGGCCAATGCCATAGTGTTGGGATTCCATCTGGACCCAGTGATTTATTTGCTTTCAAGTCTTTCAGTTGTTTCTCTATGCAATAGGTGCTTATTACTATGTCATCCATATGGGAGCCTATCCGATGGTTAAATGATGGTATGTTTGCATGATTATCCTGTGTGAATGATTTCTTGAACATTAAATTTAAAACTTCGGCTTCCGTTTTGCAACTTTAACTGCCACACCAGGCTGGTTAACAAGGGACTGAATGGAAGCATTAGACCCGCTTAGCGATTTCACATAGTACCAGAATTTTCTAGCATTCTTTGGCAGATCTGAAGTTAAGGTATGACGGTGGTAGTTGTATGCTTCATGCACAGATCATTTCACAGGTGTATGAATCTCTACTAATCTTCACTTGTCATCATTTGTGTGTTCCCTTTTGAACTGAGAGTGCAACGGCCCCTGCTTCCTCAGCATCCTTCGAATTTTATTACTAAATCATGGAGAGTCTTTTCCATCCTTCATCCACTTACTAGGCACGGGATTTACAATCTGCTTAAACTTTGCCCATAATTCTTCTACATCCATCTTACTGGAACTAAGTGATGTGTATTCACTGTCTAAATGAGACGCTAACAACTGCTTATCTGTTCTATTTAGCAGAAACTCTCTCCTAGACTTCTTGCCTGATTGACTAACTTTTGTAATCATAATTACCATAATGACATTATGATCACTAATACCTGTATCTATACTGACATTGCCAATACGGTCCAGCCTAATTGTAACTACAAAGTCTGAGATATTTCCACTGCATGTGGGCTGCTGAGCTAGCTGCTCAAGACATGTTTTCGGAAAACTTGTTTAAAAGTATTTCGCATGACTGTGTGTTTGTACACCCTGCAATGAATCCATGGACATTCCAGTCTCTGACAAGTAGGTTAAAGTTGCCTTCAACTAGAATTGTGTGATCTGGGTATTTACACACTACTGACCACACACTTTCTTTGAATGACTCTAGAAATTTCACAATGAAATCAGACAGCCGGTAAAAAGATCCAACAATTAACTTGGTTTCACCTACACATGTTATACATGACCAGTTAACTTCACTGTCACAGTAAACCTTGACCTCAATAGAGAGAGAATTTTTGTCATCTGCAATGAACACTCCCCCTTTGGCCTCTAATCTGTCTTTCCGATATACGTTCCATGACTTGCTAAACATCTCACAGCTGTTTGCCTTGGATTTCAGACAACACTCAAAATTCTGGAAATTTAGCATGAGTACTTTGACAGTTTAGTGATAAAAGTTTGCTAGTTGAAGTGTCTTTATTCTGAACACTGTTGAACTTCCCTTGGTATGTATTGATTGGCAAGTGTTCATCAGAGCACATCAAACTACCATGTAGCCTAAGAAACCCTCATGTGTGCTCCACAAGCTACTTTGCTACCGAAGTAGCTGTTTCCATTGTGTAGTGCACCCTTGACCCGTCAAGGGGAGTCCTACAAATCCCCATGTGAAAAAGCAGGTCTATAAATCTGCAGTCAAGACCGTCACAGAGTTAATGAAGCCTTTGGTTGAGACCCTCCACTTGGCTCCAAACCAAAGGACTCTGATCAACTCTGGGAACAATGCTTCAAATTGTGAGCTCTGCTTATACCCCGTGCAAGAGACCAGCAGATCTGACCACTACTGTCAGCCACCTGCATGAACAGAAGATGGCCTCGGAACCCATGTGATGGGCATCATTAGTGCTGATGTGAGCCACAATTTGCAAACAACTGCACCCAGCATGCTTGAAACCACAGGCAAGGTTGCCCCCACATCTCAGATGAGACTACCCTGCAAACATACTGAGTGCACATTGACTTTCTTTCCACCCATGAGTGCTATCACCCTAAGGGATTCCATAATGTGCCTAACATTGGAGCTCCTAATAATTAATAAACCCCGCCCCTGTGTGCATGCTCAGACCCTGCTGAAGGAGTGGCCACCTTTACACCCAGTGTGAATGGATGAGGCCAGGTGGCCAGTCTCCATACTGGCCTTTCACCTCGAGTGATACAAACACATTATCAGGTGCACTAGGGGGTGCCTCAGATGCAGAGCCCATACCTGAGGTGTCCCATGTGATGCACCAGATTCTCTGCCACTGCTACATCCAAGGCAGCAGCCTGTAGGTGACTGACCATAGTCAAAAGCACATACAGCTCTTCGCAAACTGTGGCCAGCCCCTCCTACATCCACACACAGCATGCATGCATCCTAACCATCCTAGCAAGATTAACTGAAGACTTAAACTATAAAAGCAGAGAGAATCCTAGCTATGCAACTTGTTACTCTCCTGAAGTGTCACCAATGGACGCTGATGCATTAATGAGCTGTGTAGCTGGCTGTTCAGTGAGCAACTACTGCATAACAGAGTGAATGAATTTATGCTTACAAAAACACGAGATTAAACCTGTTAAACAAGAAAACACACACAATTTAATGAATGTTGTATGAGGAAAACAGAGAAAAAGGTAACACTTAACTTGCTGCTCTGTAGACGTATATCGGCCAAGAGCTGGAGCCTGACTGGCTTACTGAATGAATGGACGGTTGGTCCAAAATAGACCACAAAGGCTTCATAATATTGAGATCTGCTGACTGGTGTCTAGGGGGTGTGCAACATTCCGTCCTCCTGCTCAGAAAATCAGTCCTGGATGAGGCAAGCTGTGGGAATAGAGGTCATGTGTCTTGGAACACAGCATCACCATTGGGAAATGAACATTGTAACATGGTACAGACCTCATCAACCAGAATGGTAAAATAAACCATCACAGTAATGTGCCGTGCAGAGTAACCATGAAGTATATGCAGTGTTAAGGTACGGCTGTCCAAATCATCACCAAACTTCTGCCATGCTTCATTGAGCAGACGTAAACTTGGCTAGAAGTTGGAAACAGTGTGAAACACAACTCATGTGACCAAATGACTTTCTTCAATGCTCCATACCTAGGTTTCATGTCTTTGGCACCACATTTCTCTGTTATGGGCAGCTGCACCACCGGTATGTAGTTTTGGAATTTTACCTTACCCAGCAATTCCCTGAATACGGAGCTACCTTTGTGTCATTTTAGTGGTGACAGAGTTCACGACACTGACGGTTTCCTATGTCATTCTTGTCGCTATGTTATCCCTTACCTTAGGTTTTACCTTCTCAGGTCGTATTTTCCCTCTTTTCCTGCTTTGAGTGTGTTTTTCAGTTTTATTAGGTCTCTCCACATTCGTTCCTTTTACTGTGTGTCAGGGCGCTGATGACCTCGATGTTGAGCGCCCATAAACCCCAACACACACACACACACGAGTATGATATTCAGTTCTGCAGTGACTTTTGCAACTGTCATCTCCTTATTTTTTGTCACAATTCTCTTCAATGATCATCTATCATGATCACTCAACATC